>NC_051308.1:20906307-21531307 GCF_015220235.1 Choloepus didactylus | reverse complement strand
TCCTAAGGATCTGTTCATTTTCTCTTCATTCTTTCTTCTTTCTGCTCCTCAGACTAAATGATTTCAAATGTCTTATCTTCACATTCTCTGATTCTTTCTCCTGCCAGTTGCAATCTGCTCTTAAAGCCTTCCAGGGAATTTTTAATTCCTGTTACTGAGATCTTCAGCTCTGTTTTCATAATTTCCATCTCGCTATTGATAGTCTCTTTGTGTTCATCTATCATTTTCCTGATTTCCTTTAGTTCTTTGCCCATGTTTTCCTTTAGCTCTTTGAATACATTTAGGACCATTTTTGCCTGGTATGTCCCATGTCTGGTTCTCTTCACTAATGGTGTCTAATGCTTTTATCTTCTCCTTTGACTGGGCCATTGCTCCCTATTTCTTTGTATGTTTTGAAACATTTTGTTGAAACCCAGACATTCTAGTATTTTAACGCATTATTACTGGAACTTAGACTCTGAGGCATCTGTTCCTTACGCTTGTAGCCAGCTAGTGGTATGGCAGAGCTTTCTTTGATTGCCAGGAGCTAACAAAAAAAAAAAAAGAGGAAGGCAAGAAAGAACACACCTTTTAGGGCTTATCCATACAGTGAGTTTAGAGAACAGCTCTAGGCTAAAGCACAGGGGTTTCTCCTGGCCCTTTTTGAGAATGCATCTTGTCTTGGGCATGTGCCTGTGTAGGGCCACCTATTCCCCCATTTACACAGTTCAGAATGTCCCCTCTTCCCTAGGAAAGAGTTTCCTCACAGTCCTGGGTACTGCACTGTGTATCATATCCTACAGTCCCAGACAACACAACGTCATTGCTCTCCCACAGAGTTCTACATTCGGGGCAAGTTCTAGGATGGCAAGTTTCTCAGGCTACAAACACACAGACTGGATAGACATACAGCTCCTGGTAGGTTCACAAGGGTTACTCTGCTTCCTCTGGAACTGGGACCAAGGATCCATGCTGGGAGTGCAGGCTGGTTCCATGCCCAGCCAGCGGGGGGTGAGGGAGGGGCCAGCCAGGCACCACAAGATCCTATGCTTTTAAGTTAGCCTTTTTCTTGATTTGGTGCTTGAGCTGTTACTACAGTTTTTTATGTGTTTTCTGGAACTTTAAGAAAGATATTTCTGCCAGTTCTTGCTGGTTGTGCAACACTTCTTTGGGGAGATGGAGCCCTCCAGTGTCTCACTCCTCCATCTTGATTGGGCCAGTATTTATAGTATTCTCAAACTGTTGAATTATTTTGTTTGGAAAATTTGCCAGAAATCAGAGTATTGGCTCAAAGGGTATGTACATTTTTATGGCTCTTGACAGGTATTACACTGTCTTTCAAAAGGAATGTACCATTTTATACTACAATCTTCAATGGATGATGCCTACTTACCCCTACTGTACCAGCACAAACTTGATCAATTTTCAAGTTTACTTTTACTAATTTAGTAGGGATGAAACACTACCTTAATAATGCTCTAATTTGCATTTCATTCATTACTAGCAAGTTTATTTATTTATTTTTCCCCAACATTTACTTTTCATTTGTGGTCACATTCAAATCTAAATTGAGAAAGCTTATTCACAAACAAGACTACACAGGGCTAACACACAAAGCATGATAATACAGGATTTGGAAAAGTGTATCAGTCTTAAACTAGGCAGAGTAGGGATCAAAACTTGGTTCTATCATGTCCTAGCAATTTGACCTTGGCTAACAGTAAAATGGGCATAACAGCTACCTCAGTTGATTGCTATGACTAAGTAAGTGAGCTAAACTCCGCTGACAGTTTTCAACCAAAGTATAAGTGAAGGTCACCTCTAAGGATTTTTAGAAATACTGATGCCAGGCTTCATCCTAGACCAAATGAAACAGAAACTCCATGGGTAGAGCCCAGGTATATCTATATTTAAAAAAAAAAAAAAAAAAAAAAAACAACTCTAGTGGTGAGAACCTTTCCCAGTCCAAGTTTTCTGCTTTACACTCATGGGTAAGCACCACAGAGAAGCAAAGTACATAAAATGCCATTCTCACTCTTGACCTTGATTCCTATTTCCCTGAAAAGCAGAGACAACCAGAAAATGTAATTAGCACATCTATCTATATTCTACTCTGCCTTCTCTCCTGTACTGTGAACAAACTGCCTGCGTTCCCAATCTAATGCCACTCCCCTCCACTCTTACACAGATCTCCATCACTCTCAACTAAGCAAGGTCAGGGGTCTAGCAACTGCCCCCTTTCTCTCCCACATCAGTTTCTTCCTCTCTACCAGATCATTCTCATCAGCTTAGAAAAACATGTTGTCACATCTTACACACACACACAAACACATCAGTTTTCCCTAACTGCATATCCCCTGCTGGTTTCCATCCTGTTTCTCTGCACCCCTTTACAGCAAAACTCCTCAAAAAAAGTTGCCTATACCTGCTACCTCCAATTCTTCTACTCTCTCTTGAACCTACTCTAATTAAGCTTTCATCTTCTTGGAAACAGTGTATCAAGATCACAAAGGATCCTATTTTTACATTCAATGGTAACTTCCTGGACCTCATTCTACTTGACCTATCTACAGCTCTTTAAACAATTGATCAAGCCCTCCTTGTTCTTCACTTGGATCCAGGACACCCTCTCTTCTGGTTCGCCTCCAAACAGGCTGTTTCTTCCCAATCCTTGTGCTGTTATCACCTATTCTCCCTAACCACTAAACACTGGGGTTTCAAGTCACACTCAGCCCTAGGATCTCTTCTCTACAGTCATTACTTTGGTGAGCTCAGCCAGCCTCACTGCTTTAAAAACCATCTAAACAGAAATAATTCTCAAATTTCTATCTTCAAGCCAGATCTTACACCTAAAATCCAGACTCATCTACACAACTGCACATTCAACATTCTGGATGTCCAACAGGCACGGCAAAAATACGTCCAAACCCAAACTTCATGACTGACTGACTCTACCTTAAAAATATATCTAGAAACAGATGGCTTTTCACATCCTCTATTGCTTCCACAATGGTCCTAGCCATCATCATCTCTTTGCTGGATTACAACAATAGTAAACTAAATAGTTCCGCCTTGCCCTACAGACCATTCTTCACAAAGAACCAGAGTGATTTTAAAACATAAGTTGGATCATGTTCCCTCCTCTGTTTAAAACTCTTCAGTGGATTGCCAGCTTATTTGGAGAGAAAGTCAAAGTCTTAACAATGGTCTACACGGCTCCACATGATTTGGCCTGCTACCTTTCTAACTTCATATCCTTCCTATCTCCTTCTCTCCTCTCTGCTCCAGCTACACCGGCCTCCCTTAGGGTATTTGTACCTGCCACTCCCTCTGCCCAGAACACTCTTCTCCCACGTTTTCACATGACTCATTCCCTCACCTCCTTCAGGTTTCTGCCAAAATCTGACTTTATCCATGAAGCCTTCCCTAACCATCTTATATAAAATATACCCACACTGTATAAAATCACCATCCTATATAAAATATACCCATGCTGGTATAAAATATACCCTCTCCACTGCACTCAACACCATCCAACATAACATATATTTATTTAGCTTTTGAATTTATTCTCTCTTTTTACCTTCCAAGAATATAAATCATACAAGGACAGGGACTTTGTTTTATTCCCTGTTGTCATCTCAGAGCTTAGAATAGGGCCTGGTATATACTTGGTGCTCAAAATATTTTTGAAGAAATGAAAGCAGATACTTGCACTCATTAAACAATTCAGTAACAGGTTGCTACATATATTTTTTAAAGGAAAATTAGATAACAAAAAAGAGCTAATAAAAAAAAAATAGAGAATTTGGAGGATAAATGTTGATGTAGGTACTTTTCCTACAAAATTCCAGAGCTGGAAAACAGGAGAGAAAAGATTAAAAAAAATTAAGCAACATGTCCAAAACATCCAATATTTGAATAATACATTTACCAAAGGAGAGAATAAAACGATTCAAGGAAACTTCCTACAACTGAAGGCCATGAGTTTTTGGATTAAAAGGGTTAATGAGTGCTCAGAAAGCAAGATGAAATTACACCCCACACCAAGGCTCATTATCCTGAGATTTCAGATCACGTTGGACATAGAAGATCTAAGAAGCATCCAAAGAAAGGAAAAATAAGTAGGCTTCACAAAAAGGATCGAATGTTAAATTAACACTGGACTTCTCACTATAACAATGAAAACCAAAAGACAACAGAGCAGTGCTATTCAGAAATCCTCTACATAGACAATTATCAATTAAGTGTGAAAGTAGAATAAAGCCATTTCCAGACATGCAAGGTTTCAAAAATATTTATCTTCCCTGTTTTCTTTCACAAGAAACTACCAGAGGATGAACTCCACTAAATAAGGGATTAAGCCAAGAATGAGGAGATCATGAGATATAAAAACCTAAAAGAAAGGCAAAAAGAATTCCCAAGTTAATGCTGAAGGGACATCTCAGTGACAACAGTGCCTTGGCCCTACGTGAGCCACCTCTAGATTAGAGCATGTCAGAAGAACTAAGAGGGAATTCTTAAAGTTGTTAAAATGACAGTCTACTTGATATGTTTAGACATACTTGATACTGGAGATTTAAACAACTAAAGAATAGTTTGGGGGTGTGTTCTGGTTTCAAAATGGCTTTCTCCCAGGACATTCCTCTCTAGGCTGCAGTTCCTCAAAAATGTCACTCTTAGTTGCACTTGGGGTATTTGTCCTCTCTTAGCTTCTCCAGAGCAAGAGTCTGCTTTCAACAGCTGTCTTCAAACTGTCTCTCATCTGCAGCTCCTGTGCTTTCTTCAAAGTGTCCCTCTTGGCTGTAGCAAGCTCGCTCCTTCTGTCTGAGCTTATATACTGCTCCAGTAATCAAGACCCACCCTGAATGGGTGGGACCACACCTCCATGGAAATTATCTCATCAGAGTTATCACCTACAGTTGCGTGGGTCACATCGCCATGAAAATACTCGAAGGATTCCAATCTAATCAGCACTAAAACGTCTGCCCCACAAGATTGCATCAAATTACATGGCTTTTTCTGGGAGACATAATACCTTCAAACTGGCACAGGGTGAAATATATAGGAAACAAAAAGGTAATTATTAACTTCATGGAAAATATATAGGATATAGGAAAGGAAAAGTAATCATGGTATACTACATGGCTCAGCTTTCACATTCTTTAATAATGTAAACACTGAAAATAGTTATACCCAAAATTAACTACATGGGGAGGACAGGTTGGAAAAAATAAAGATGTCTGAGGTAGCATTGGATGATAGTGAACAAAGCTAAATCCCTAACTACTATAGGAAGTCAATAGATAATAACCAAAACTGGAATTTGAAGAAAAGGCGGTAAATGCTAAAAGAATCAATTAAGAAAAGTGGAAAGTGGTTGCCTCTGGGAATCTGGAAAGGGAAAGGGAGCTAGGGGGTTTCTGTTTTTCATAAGCCTTACAGAACTATTTCACTCTTTCTCTGCTAATATACTTTGATAAAAATAAAAATGAAATCAAATGGTCCCAGCAGGCTATGTGAATATATCTCTATAAAACTGTAGAAAAAAACTATAAATAGGAGTAAAAGTGCTGGAGAATATATGGAGAGAGAGATGTACCTATTTACTGTTGATGAGGAGGCAGAACGGCATAGCCTTTCTGGAGGTCACTGTAGTGGTTCCACAAGAAGCTAAGTATGTGGAGGCCATAAGGTCCTGCAACCTCATTATGGGGTATGTACTTGGAAGATCTGTGAGCAGAGACATGAATGGACATTTGCACACTGTTGTTTATGGAGGCAGTATTCATGATTTGCAGTGGGTGGAGGTGGCCTAAGGGTACATAGATTGAGGAACAGAACGGTGAACTGTGGTGTAAGCATACAATGGAACACTGAGCAACTACAAGAAGGAGTGAAGTTGTGAGACTCACAATGAGGTGAATGGATCCTGTAGACAGCATTTTGAGTGAAATACACCAGAAACAAAGGCAACACTATAATGCCTCACCAATATGGACTAATTACAACATGTAAACTCTGAACTGAATCTTAGAGCACAGCCTAAAAGGGAAACGATCATTGTACTGGTCTCTAGATTGTAAGCTCTTACAGCAGTCACATCTATTCCTGAATTGTAATGGCTATTTCTAAACTCTGAGATGCTGATCCCTTTGTGTATAACCTGATTGGTCTCTGGAACATTGGGTATCTGTGTGACACCTGAAACTCAGAACTAAAGCCAGGCAGATATGAATATCAGTATTAACGCATACAGCAACTGTTAAAAAAAAAAAAAAAAACAAAACTGAAAAAGAGCCCAGACTTCAATTAGAGATATGAATGAAGCAGATCTGGTTAAGACTAGGACAAATCAGGCCAAAGGGTAAAGATTGAAATTGACTGTATGTTAAAACGTCAACTTCCATTTGAGACCAAGGAAAGAAATGTTTATTTGGTGTAGGATCTATATTTTCTAAACAACATAACTTCTACAGTCAGTTTGTTCAAACACCACAGTTACATGGAACTTTGAAGAGGAAATGAGATATGGTAGGTCTGTATAGGTTAGAATGAAAAAGTAACACATCCCAAAGTAATTTGGGCGGAGAATAAAAATATATATTCGGGGCCCCCCTAAGGAGTTGGAGGAGGATGAGGAGGTGTTGGACTTCCTCACCTGGATTGTTGCTGATGTTCTCACAAACATTGGGGACTGACGGCTTGACATGCTAAGCCCTCTGTCTTGGAGCTTGCCCCTATGAAGCTTGTTACTGTAAAGGAGAGGCTAAACCTGCTTATAATTGTGCCTAAAGGTCCCCCGCTGAGTGCCTCTTTGTTGCTCAGATGTGGCCCTCTCTCTCTAACTAAGCCACCTTGGCGGGTGATCTCACTGCTCTCCCCTCTATGTGGGACCTGACTCCCAGGGGTGCAAATCTCCCTGGCAACACAGGATATGACTCCCAGGGATGAATCTGGACCCAGCATCGTGGGATTGAGAACATCTTCCTGACCAAAAGGGGTTGCGAAATGAAATGAAACAAAGCTTTAGTGGCTGGGAGATTTCAAACGGAGTCAAGAGCTCACTCTGGTGGACATTCTTACACACTATATAAATAACACTTTTTAGGTTTTAATGTATTAGAACAGCTAGAAGTAAATACCTGAAACTACCAAACTCCAACCCAGTAGCCTTGACTCTTGAAGACAATTGTACAGCAATGTAAATTACAAGGGGTGACAGTGTGATTGTGAAAACCTTGTGGATCACACTCCCTTTTTCCAGGGTATGGATAGATGAGTAGAAAAATGGGGACAAAAACTAAATGAAAAATAGGGTGGGATGGGAGGGATGATTTGGGTGTTCTTTTTTATTTTTATTTTTTATTCTTATTCTGATTCTTTCTGGTGTAAAGAAAACGTTCAAAAATAGACTGGGGTGATGAATGCACAACTATATGATGGTACTGTGAACAGTTGATTGTACACCATGGATGACTGTATGGTATGTGAATATATCTCAACAAAACTGAATTTAAAAAAAAAAAGGTCCCACCATACCAAATAAGTAGTGGAAGTATGGCTAGATATAACCTTTCAGAAGGACAATTTAACAATGTGTATCAAAATTTTAAATGTATACACATTTTGATTAGCAATTCCACTTCTAGGAATTGAATCTAAGAAAGTCAATCTACATGAATTAGGATATTCACTGGCCATTGTTTATGCCACTAAAAATTAGTAACAAATAAATAATAGAATAGCAGACACAATCTCATTCATACAAAATTTCCAATTTGTTGAAGCCTTTTAAGCTCTTACCCTAGATGGCTACATACCTCTTTCCCATATTTCATTTATCAGATCTTGAATGTTTCCTCTTCAGAGAGACCTTACAGGATCACCTTTTCTAAAATAGCCAACTCTTTCCTGACCCCTGATGAAACCAGA
This sequence comes from Choloepus didactylus, assembly GCF_015220235.1. Taxonomy (NCBI): domain Eukaryota; kingdom Metazoa; phylum Chordata; class Mammalia; order Pilosa; family Megalonychidae; genus Choloepus; species Choloepus didactylus. The sequence continues at coordinate 21,523,393 of NC_051308.1, read as the reverse complement.
CTTCTAAGCCTTGAACAAGACCTCAAGATTGTCCGAAGCTGTTTGACAAGACCAAGTGATGTAACTTCTTTGTGCTTTAGTTTCCTCACATGAAATAACAAAATAATAAGAATATTTATATGTTGGGAGGAAAAACTGCTTTAGCATACATCTGTGCCTGTTTGGTATTAGGTAAGGTTCAGCATGTATTGATGATCAAAATTATTTCTCTTTTGCACTATTTTGGATTATTTGAATTTTTCTCACAACGAAAATGTATCTTTTCAACAAAAACAATAAAGCATTTATTAAAAACAATTTTGTTTCTAAAATATAAAAAAAAGAGGAAAGAAAGTACACATAATCCCAGTACTTCTCAATTATATAAATAAATCAGTATCTCCCCATGTTAGATCATGCAACCTGTAATCTCCAATTAACAACTACCAATTTTTTCTTTGCTTTGATAGACATATATAAATATCCATATAGTTTTTTATTAAATAAAATTGGGATGTCACTTTCATTATAACTCTATGTTCTGCAAAATGGATAGACAATTGTCCCAATAACACCTACTGAATAACTCAATCTTTTTTCATTGAAGTAAAGACTTTATTATATATCAATTTTTCATATATATGGATGTTTCTGGACTCTGTTCTCTTCCACAGTGTCTAGCCTGTGCTCAACAATAAAGCCAGGTAAAAACAAAATAATACATAAAATCACTCACCTGGCCTTCTTCATCAAAAGCCATCACCACCACAGCAGCTCCAAATTTCTTAATCTTTCCGGCCTTTTCCAAGAAGTCATCTTCTCCCTCCTTGAGGCTAATACTATTGACAATGCACTTCCCTTGGCAGCACTTTAACCCAGCTTCAATCACAGCAAAATTGGAAGAGTCAATGCACAAGGGCACCTGAGGTTAGAAGGGAAGGAAAATCATTCAAAGGCCACAAGTCACTGCAAATTCCCTTCTAAGGGCACCGAAATATATCCTCTTTCTTCTTTAGGAAAACAATAAACTAATAATAGTAGCATGGCAGAGACAGGATTTTAATACATTCATTCTTAAAGTTAAAAAATAAGCAGGAGCCCAAAATATCTGGAGTGATTTCAGTCTTACAAGAGTTCCCATGCATGGGCTAGAAATTTATAATTCAAAGATCAGAGCTATATATCAGAATGGAATCAATAAGGACTGTTCAATAGCTGCAGTATTAGTTTACCTTTTACAAGCACCAAATCCCCAAGGCAAACACCTTATATAGGATTCAGACATCCTTGACTGGACTCTGTGATTGATGTTTAGCCTCATGCCCTTAGGGAACAACCCTCTAGCCAAGTTATTCAAATTTAATCTTCTCTTTAGAAAACCAAGTTATTGGCTGAAAAAAAAAATGTGAGTTTTAACACTGGAAAGGAAAAGTAAATGTAATATGTAACAAATAGCTATAACTAAAATAAAGGACAAAATTGAAGTTGTGCAGATGAGAATAGGTTCCTTCCATTCATACCTGTTTTCCAGGAACGGTGAAAGCAAAGGCTTAAAGGAAGGATTACATTGTGTAGAGAAATGCAATGGGGCAGCCAATCTAGGCCCTATTATTTAAGTCATGCAATAAATAATTAAGTGCCTATCATGAGCTTATAAAATTAAAGAAATAAACAAGTGATGACATTGTAAATGTCAATTGTAATGCTAGAGCACAACAGAGGCATCCATGGCCATGAAAACATGTCCCTGGGCCATGAAAACGTGTCACTACTCAGAATCCACCAATCCACTAAGAAAGTCAGGAGAGAGGAAAGGGAACATGCAGGGATAGCTTCCCAGGCCAGGAGGCATGTCAACTGCAAACTGAAGAACAAGCAGTCAACTCTTCCGTGAGCTTCCCAAATCTTAGGCATTCAGTCATACTTCCAAAGGAAAGCAAAGCAAAGAACATGGAAACTATTAGTTTTGCTTCTCCTTATCATGCTAGCAATGAGAGGTTAGCTCGGAAAAGGGTCAAATGCAATGACAACACTGGATCAGTGTTTTAAAGAGCTTGCTGACAGTTTGATACCCCAACTCTACTGGTGCTGATCACATGTTTTTATGTTCTACCCCACATGGTCAAAACTGGGCCTCTATGTTGCTCAGATGTGGCCCTCTTTCTCTAACTAAGCCACCTTGGCAGGTGATCTCACTGCCCTCCCCACTACGTGGGACCTGACTCCCAGGGGTGTAAATCTCCCTGGCAATGCAGGATATGACTCCCGGGGATGAATCTGGACCTGGCATCATGGGACTGAGAACATCTAGACCAAAAGGAGGATGTAAAATGAAACGAAATAAAGCTTCAGTGGCTGGGAGATTTCAAATGGAGTCGAGAGGTCACTCTGGTGGACATTTGTACGCACTACACAGATAACACTTTTTAGTTTTTAATGTATTTGAATAGCCAGAAGTAAATACCTGAAACTACCAAACTCCAACCCAGTAGCCTTGACTCTTGAAGACAATTGTACAGCAATGCAGATTACAAGGGGTGACAGTGTGATTGTGAAAACCTTGTGGATCGCACTCCTTTTATCCAGTGTATGGACGGATGAGCAGAAAAATGGGGACAAAAACTAAATGAAAAATATGGGGGATGGGAGGGAGTGGTTTGGGTGTTCTCTTCTATTTTTATTGTTTATTCTTATTCTGATTCTTTCTGGTGTAAAGAAAATGTTCAAAAATAGACTGGGGTGATGAATGCAGAACTATATGATGGTACTGTGAACAGTTGATTGTACACCATGGATGATTGTAGGATATGTGAATATATCTCAATAAAACTGAATTTTTTTAAAAAAAGGCAGCTTTAAAAAAAAAAAAAACTGGGCCTCTAATAAATTTTGATAGTAGGTCAAAACCAGGAAGAATAACAAAGAAATATGTATTTTAACAAGTTACATGGGGTCCTTTGCAGTTAAGAGGGCACTTTCAAATACAAGCACTCATTCAGATCTACAACTCATGAATCAGGCAAGTTAGGTATGATTATTTCCATTTTAGAGACGGAAACTGAGGGTCAACAGTTAATTGACTTGCTGGGGACTATAACACAAGTTTTCTGAGTCCCGGCCCAGCCCTCTTCCCATTATTGCTGCTGAAACAAACAACTGGCTCCACCTCTGATTCTGACATTACGTGGCTTCTCTGCACCTTACTTTCTCACTGGAAGAGGAGCAATGAGGTTTCTTTTAGTCAAGTGCTTTAAGATACAAAGGATGGAGTAATGTAATTCAGTGCTTATCACAAGACTATCAAGCATTTGCTTAAGTCTAATAAAAAACTGACAAGCATACCTGAAGAACGCAACTAGGAAATCCCTTTAAAATACAAAAAACCTAAAAAATCACTTCTTATCACAAATTTAATAGCAGAGAAATGAGGCGAGATTTTTAACATTTTTAGAACCCGTCTAAAAATTTAAAAAGGATTAACACAAAAATTAACTTTCATCTTTTAAAGAACAAATGTATAAGTTGATATAATAAAATACCTTGATTTAATCTTGTTTTACATTTTTGTCTTAACCTTTTTTTTAAATTCATTTTTACTGAGATATATTCACATACCATGCAGTCATACAAAGCGTACATTCAATTGTTCTTTTGTCTTAATCTTACATGCCTAAAAAGGTCTCTTCTTCCTGCAGTAACAAACTGTATCATAAGGGATGAAACCAATGATTTAGTAGGAAAAGGTAAGTATATCCTTCAGAAATGTGAAAAGTGGGATCTTAAGTCTGCCTAGTCACAAGGGGAAGCCCAATCAATTCTTGTGAATCAATCACAGAAGCCTTGGAAACAGCCAGCTGAAATCACAACCCTCTCTGAAGTCTGGATTATATAGAAAAGGCTCCCATTAATCAAGAAAGCTGATAATCAGAAACCACTGAGCTCTCAATTCAGGAAAACAAAACACCAGTTTACAAACTGACAGATCAATGGGACAACTGGCAACTTTAAATGAGTGACAGAGTAAGACATGTAAATTTCCTTGTAAATATAAACTTTGTACAACCTTGGCAATGTCAGGCTCAGAAGCAATGAAGTTGCAAAATCTGGTCATTGCACTTGAGCCATCTAGCATGCCATCATCCATGTTGATATCCAGCACTTGGGCACCCATTTCCACCTGGACTTTGGCAATACTCAGTGCTTCCTGAGGGAGGAATGAAAGAAGCAGCAGCATTAGGATGGTGTGACTCAAGATAACCTGCTATCCCCAGCAGTCCTTTCAAATTATACTAGACTAATTAAAAGAGAAAAACTACCATTTGTATTTTAAACCCATGAGGAATGTCTAAAGAATCACTCATTCATATTTAAAAAAAATTAGTAACTTCAGCATCACTTGTTCAATTTTTTTAAAATAAAAAATCTGCATTTTATAATCTTTGGTTCTTCCTTTACACTTCAGTCATTTTGGTTCTTCCCTTACTCTTCAGCTGTTACATGTAGATTAACAAGTCCTGCTCCTTTTTCCCATGGAGAACCCTTGAATTTATAACTTTCCTATCTCCACTGCCTTCACTCTCTGCCCTGATCCTGCATACCCCATACCTGAAATACTACAATAAACTCCTAGCCAAGCTTCCTGATACGGGGACTTCTCTCTTCCCATCAATCACCACAGATCAGCGTTTCTTAAACATTTCTTCCATTGCATCATTTCACTACTCAGAATCCACTAAGGCTTATAAAGAACCTAAACTCCTCAGCGTGGCATCCGAGGGCCTCTGTGGCCTGACCCTACCTTCTTATCCAACTGTACTTCCCAATCATCCTGCACTGGCCCTTTCCACTGGGCCAGGCCTGCTTCCTGATGACTTCTGTAACATCTCTTTGCCCATCTCCACCTCTGTTCCATGAATCATGTCATTGCCTGTGTCTGGGATACCTTCCCCTTCCCTTTTACATTAAGCCCCAGCTTAAGTCCCACCTCCTCCAAGAAAGATCCCTAGAGAAATCATCCAAAACTCATGTAACTCTTCAGTGTTTGCAAAACATGCAAAGCATCCATCATGGACTATTAATACGAATGACATGAAAAAAATTTTAATTAAATAAAGTTCAACAGGTTTTTATACTGGAAGGCTTTTCAAATTTTAAAACATGTTATTATATACTGTAATCCTCCAAGAACAGGATATGACATGCAGCAATTCCCACATATGACCATTTACAAAATATCTTGTAGGATCAGCATTCCATAGAACACATTTGGGAAACACTGCCCATTCCACAATCATCTGCCACCTCTGAACTTCTAAAGCAAATGTAATCATTATCACATGGCTTATTACATGAACATTTCTTCATGATTTTATTAGTATTAGTTTACTCTTCCAAATAGATTTAAAATCTATTTAATCTGCAAGTTTAAAATGGTCTTATGTATCTTTCACTCTTCTTTGAACAGTGCTGGGCACAATATACATGTTCAATAAACTTTTTAAGGTCTTTGTTGTACACTTACTTCATAGTGTTAATGAAATTAAGTACAGATAAAATCAACCATAGATGCTGACGGTGCCGTGATTTTTCCTTAGCCTGAGAAAACCAAATAGAAATGTATGACTGTCATTGTCATAGGATATGCATGAGAGACCTTTTGGCCTATGTCACAAGGAAACACCACTTGTGGTGACCCAGAGTTATGCAGAGAAAAAGGATCATGAATAAATTCAGTAAATCAAAAAAATTTTCCCAATGTCAGCAATGTGGCTGTGCCAGTTTGAGTGTATTGTGTCCCCCAAATGCCATTATCTTTGTAGTCTTGTGTGGGGCAGAAGTTTCGGTGTTGGTTAGATTTGCTTGGAGTGTGCCCCACCCAGCTGTGGGAGATAATTTTGATGAGATGTTCCCATGGAGGCGTGGCCCTACCCATTCGGGGTGGGCCTTTATCGGTGGAGCTATATAAATGAGCTGACTCAAAGAGGAAAGAGAGTGCAGCTGGGAGTGATGTTTTGAAGAGGACCAAGCTTGCTAGAGAGGAACATCCTGGGAGAAAGCCGTTTTGAGGCCGGAGCTTTGGAGCAGACGCCAGCTGCCTTCCTAGCTAGCAGAGGTTTTCCGGACGCCATTGGCCATCCTCCGTGAAGGTACCTGATTGCTGAGGTGTTACCTTGGACGCTTTGTGGCCTTAAGACTGTAACTGTGTAGTGAAATAAACCCCCGTTTTATAAAAGCCTATCCATCTCTGATGTTTTGCATTCTGCAGCATTAGCAAACTAGGACAGTGGCTTATATCAAAAAGGATAAAAGGAAGTATAAGTCACAATTCCTGTTCTTGATGGGCTTATATCTAGTTGCAGGATTTAACACAGGTATATAAAAAGCTACCAGCACTGCCATACAACCTGTGCATCAAATGCCAAATGATTACATAAACATCAAGGAAAAGGAAAGGTCTCTGTGGACTGAAATGGAAAAACCTAAATGAGAGGGAGAGGTTGGAGTCTTCAGCCAGCCCCTGGGGACGGACTGGAAGAAGCAGAGAGGAGAGAGAATAAAAACATGATTACACAAGCAGTCAAAAGACCTGGAAAATGGAGATGCCCATACCTGACCTATCTATTTCATAAAAGTCACAAAGTAACAGCACTACAAGGAAACTTGGAGACCCAACCTTCTCATTCAGGCTCAGAGAGACGAAGTGAATCATTTAAAGATATACAAGTTTTACAAAAAGGCAGGACTAGAACATATTTCATATCAGTATTCTTTCCATTATACTACAGAGCCTTGAGGGATCATTAAGTCATGGAAAACTAGAATCAAATGAGGAGTCACTCCGATCTATCACCATCCTGCTTCTACTGCCTCCTCCTACTATTTCCACTAGACAGAGAAGCAGAGTGGTTAAGAGCATGAGTTTGTTATACTTAGGTTCTTCCACTTACTTGCAGTGAAATAGTAGGTAAGTTAGCCTGCCCAAGCTTTCATTTCTACATCTGTAAGATGGAGCTAAGAACAGTACCTACCTCATGGGTCTGTGACTATTCAATGGGTAATGATGGAAAGCACTTAACACAGCGCCTGGCATGTAATATGACACCAACAAATGATAGATATTATTATTCCTACCTGTTTGCGTCTGCCTAAAATGCCCTCTGCTCCCAGTGTCAAATCCACTGAATCTTAGAGCTGTCAAATAGACCACAGAATGGTCATAAGAATCAAAACATAAATAAAAAACTGCAAATTTAATTACACTATATAACTAGGAAGGGTCACTGGTATTTCAGAAGAGGGCAAACATGAACAAAGGCATGGAGGCAAATGCAAGCCTACTGAATTGTTCAGAAAGCAGATCAGGATGGGAAGGCAGCTTGGTGCCTAAACGGAGAGGACTGAATGATGGGTAAGGAGTTTGGACTTCATCTTATATGCGAAAAAAAGCCACCCTGTGAAAGCTTCTGACTGGGGGAGTACCATGAAGGAAGTATAGGGTGGCACTGACCAGGAGCAGGAATGAAGGAGAACTGGACAGGAATCTACAAACCCAATACAGGCCTGAGGTAAGCAGGCCCTATTTATGTGTCAGCAGAGGCACTGAGAAGGAAGACGCATCTGAGAGATAGCATGGAGTAATAATTAACAGGTACATAAGGATGACAAATGGGTCCTTTCCTTGAAATTAAAATAACGTCTGCTTTGACCCTGGTATCTGGAAGACCTATTTCCTAAAGACTGCAAAGCTTTAAAAGGAGAGAAGTTTGATAGTATCACAAATCATCATTAAAGCCCAGACAAAATTCCTCCATTGTTAACTTCATATTGGCATAAGAAAAAGAAAACCTAACAGACGTTTAGGATAGGCCCCATTTGGATTAAATTTTGCTTATTCACCCAGTAACTAAGCCTAAAAACACTATGGCTAAAACTAACACAAAACTTTCAAAAGCGAGGGCCTATTTCTTCATTTTTTTGTTTGCTTATTTTAGTCTACAACTAACAAAATAATGTCATCATCAGTCACTGTTTGATGCAGTGATGAGGAACTGAATAGAAATTTTCTTGGCTTTCCTTTTTCCTGGAAGAATTTGTGAAAAACCAAAATGAGGTTGTTCTCAAATTTTAAAACTTATTTCACAATTGATAGAAATAGTTAAAACCTGGATTCTCCCCATCTCATCCCACTTCATGCTCCGAACATAGTACTTTTTGATAAATACTGACAGTAGCAGCTTTTGATTTTTTGAAGCATCATCCTCCTACCAGCCCGCCTTGCTGTGAACATACTTCACTGTTCTTACACTTCCCAGCAACTCTGCATAACACTGTCAAAGGCAGGGTTGTTTCATTTACATGCTGTCTAGCCAAAAAACACGGCAGATGCCTCAGGGTAGGGTCTTATTAAGATGCTTACTTCATAGTTGCCTGCCATGATGAGTTTAGCAAACTTCCTTGATCCTGCAACGTTACAGCGCTCTCCGATGTTAACGAAGTTGGTGTATGGTCCAATCCTGAAGGGTTCTAAACCTTAAAAGGAGAAGCATTTTGAAAAATTTCTGAAACTGCATACGGATGAAATGAGACAGACAGAAAACAAATGTTCTCATGAAAAAGAAATGAAGTTACTGTGTCACAGCTCATCTGACTAGATAAGAAATCTAATGTAGAAACACACCTTCTTCCCTAATGACATTCAAACACAGTAAAGGCTATTTGTTGCAGCTACATTTACAACCAGAACTCTCAAAAGAAGAAATATTTCAGAGTTTTATCTTGCAAATGTCTTCAAAGTGTTGAATCATACCACCTCTGAGATACAAGGAAAAATTATATCCCTTATTAAACAAAGAGTCTGGGGCAAAAGCCACAAGTTAGTATCAAAACACGATTGCTCCACAGCTCTCTCCTCAGACATTAGCCTGAAACCAAATGGAGCAAGCTTCCTTAATCTTTCAAAAAGTGTGTTTAGAACTTTATCTCGTCTTTTTGACTGAAGGGCAAGAAGCCATAATCAGCTGGACATGTGTGCAAGGGGTCACAAGGAAAGACCTAGGTTGAGATTTAGGAGACACAAGTTACTGTGACAGTTCTGCCACTAATGAACCAACTTTAGGTAAGTCACTTAAGGCTTTTGTACCTGTTTCCTTTTTTGCCACAGGGTAATCACATCTGCCCTGTCACAGGCCAATTTAGAAGTAATTATCAGATAATAGATATGGACACATTATACTGAGGTAAAAACACACTATATCACTATAGAAAAGGTTGTGAACTGTTTTTGTTCTACTCATTATATTTAAAGTATTAAGAAAGGCAGTCTTGTTGAATGGTTACAGTCAAGCTCTGGAGACTGCCTTGGGCTCAAATCCTTGCCTGGCTATCACCTTTGTAAACAACCTGGGGCAAGTTCCTTGGCCTGAGCTTATAAAATAGAGAGAGTAAACATATCTATCTCGTGACGTTATTGTAAAAATGAAATTAGATAAAACTGATAAAAAACTAAATAAGTACCAGCAATCATAGCTGTTATTATTGTTGCTAATAAATGAAGATGGCTTTTGAATTCTATGCCAAAGCAATAGCTACAGAAGAAACAGATATGAGGGAGAGAAAAACAATTAATTTAAGATGGGTAATTATAAAACTATTCCAGGTCATTTGTTCAATGACTGCAGTTTTGGCTAACGATTTCCCTCTCCATTGGTAAGGATCTTCATGACCTACAATTCCATACTATTCTCAGGGTATCCCTGGATCCTTAGTCAGGTTCTGCAGGAAAGGTAGTAGGACTGCCAACATTTAAATGAGAAAGAGTTCCCAGGTGATCTCCCTAAAAACATTTCACACAAGGTACTTTCTATCTATTATGAATGTGAAATATCTGATACAAAACCCACATTTCTCTCAAGTTTGCAATTTATAAAAGAACAATTTAAAAGAGCATTTCTGATGTCATCCTTTTAAAATCTGATTGCAGGTGATTTTTAAACCAATTAGAAATATCTCATAAAATTCAAATTGGAGTAAAAGGATCCTTTCATTCTTACATATAAACACCAAAAAATTTCACATCTAAATGTTTCTCTTCTTGTTTCAATTTTGGAAAACACTGAACGTTTTCATTTGTTAGACCTTGGATGAAGTCAACGTATAGCTTTAAACTTCAGGGATAAAATAAACTTTCCTGCCACATCTCTAACAAAGGCCACACTTTTGGTGGGGAAGGGGATGTTAATCATAAATCATAAATCCTGCTTCCCGTAATCTCATCCTCTGCCTCCTGGAGTATAAAAAGAAGAAAAGGCTAGTCTGAAGAGAAGTTTTCTAACCCAACTTTACACTCACTCATTGGAATTAATTCTATGCAGTATGTTCTGAGTGTTTCCTATTACTTGTATTTTATTCTACTTTTCTTAGAATAACTTAAGAAACAAAAATTATTTCAATTTAGAAAGATGTTAAATTTTTAAGTTACACAATTCCCATATGAGTTACTTGCAGATTCTCTAAGAATCTGTTTATACATTTTTTTCTTACAAATACCAACTAAATACTTCAGTAAAGTACTGAGGCAAAAATATAAAATTTACACAGTTATTTTTCTAACAGTTGATATAATGGACTATTTTACTAATACTGTTCCTTGTTTGATCATCTAAACTCAGGTTTAAAAAGGGTAGCTGCCTACCTCACAGGATTGTTGAGAACCAAACAGAATAATAAATATCACAACTCTTTGGTATTTAACTCCGAACATATGATAATGATAAATGTAAAATCATAGCAATATTTTGGGAGTAAACAAAATTTTCTAGGAAGAGACTGCTGCCTTAACAAAACAATGGGTCTCAGCAGATTGGAATTCTCAATAACCAGCAACAAATCTATTAAGAATTATTAGGGTGTGGCCAAGGGTATGCTTTCAAAGCAGTGTGCAAGAGAGACAAGACTAGGTGAGGTCTACTTCTAACAAAGGATGCTACCTGGTCAAATCACCTGCATAGGTTCTTTCACAATTATGCTGAAGTAAATGTCTTCCCACCACCTACTCCTCACCCCACCCTCCCCCTAGAAAAACAAAGGGTTCTTCACTAGAATTCCTTTAGGTGGCAAGAAAAATATGTATTCTCCTTTGACCTAATAAACAAGTTGCTTGTCACAATCATCACTACCACCTAGAATAAACATATTACATACATTCTACAAATGGTTTCTGACATCATAAAAACCATGTCTTTATGACTTACCAGACAGTAACATATGCCCTTCAAAAACAGTATCAGGTGGAACTCTAGGCTTACAATTTTTCACAGCTTTAGCAATTTCCCTGAACGGAAACAGAAAACACTATATCCAATAACTCATAATAAAACAAATTTAATTAAACTAATTTCAAGCTATACAATTAAATTTATTTAACATAATTATACACTAATTATATACCTATTTCCAAATGTGCAGCAACAATTAGGCCTTTTAGTTTTCTCAGTAACGTAGAAAATTAATCTATAAACTTTAACTTTTATATCACTACAAGTCTGCTGTGAACTGTACCCATTTCTGTGCTCAGGGATATAAACCTAGAGACATGTGATGCTTTGTGCAAATGCAAACCTCAAATTCCCATCCTCTTTTCCCAAACCCACAGATGTCCTTCACACTGTCAAATCTACTCATGAAATATGTACTTCCTTCTTAATCAATAGTTTATTTAAAAAAAAGGGGGGGGGGGCTTCAGCTTTCAGAAGGAGTGAATAGGAGAGCTGGTGCTAGCAATAGAGGGAATTAAGTCTTGAGGGTCTGTATTTTTCCAAACATAGCATGTAAATGGTAGGGAGGGCACACAGTAACAAAGCACTAAAGTTCCAAAATAATTATTTCTAAAATTTGCTTTTGTTTTAGTCACTAATGTCTTCCTTAACCTCATCAACTTTGATGAATCATGCCTTTGAGAAACCAGAAAAATTCTGGCTACTCCACTAAATTTAATAGGACCAGTAAGAATTCCTCACTCTACTGACCCCACAAACTAGTATGCATTTGTCAAAGTAAAAACAGCAAATATATATGTAATATGTATAAACAGTATTTTTAAAGCAACTGCTCTTTTTAAAAAGATAACCTTAAAAAAAAAAAAAGGAAAGACAGCCCATGATCCAAAGATAAGCTATATTTAACTACTGATAGCTTTCAAATATTTTTAAATGATGTTTAAAAATTGTATTTATTAAGAGGAACCAAAAAAGCATTAAAATATTATGTAATTCAGTATTGTAAACATATTATAGCATGAAAACAGACTCAGAATAGTGAAACAGCTCAAAATTTGGCCATCAATCACTCCAGGAAAAAAAAAGTTCTAAAATATCTTCTAGTACACTGAATTCCAGTCATCCTGTAGGGCATAAAACTAAAAGGAATTAAACACATGTTAAACATGCTCTTGTTTCATACTTCCTTCCTTCATATACTCACTCAAAAATGTTTATTAAGCAATGACTTTGAGCTGAGCAAGGTGAAGACACTTCTCTTGACCTCAAAACACCTGTAGTATTATTGTCTTTTCCTCCCATGAGAGAATACATGGAAGCACGTATATACCCACAAAAAATATGAACATTCTCTCTTTGAGAATTCAAATATAATTCAGATATTTAAGAGTAAAATTCAAGGATTTGCTTTAAAATATCCCAGGGAGAAAAAAAGTTGGGGAGGGAAGGGGGATAGACAAAATAAGAATGGCAAAATGATGACGATTATGGAAACTCCGTAACAGGCACCTGGGAGTTTGTTTTATTATTATTACACTTTTATCTTTGGAATTTTTCATTTAAAATATTAACTGTTTTTTTAACTATTAATTAAGTAACTATTGGTTAAAATATCTCACAGGTGATTTTTACCTGATATGATCTGGCGTTGTACCACAGCATCCACCAACTATATTGACAAAGCCATCCATAGCAAATTCCTGTATTTAGAAAAAGAAAAAGTTTCAAAGAGTTCATCTGAATTCTAAACTCACCACTACCAATTCAGCAGAAAGGAGATCCACATTTCCTAAATAACTAGGCTGACATTAAGAAGAGAGCTACTCTCAGCCAGCTCTGCTAACAGACACACTACCTTCCCCGCTGTGTGGGACACTGACTCCCAGAGGTGTAAATCACCCTGACACGTGCGATGCAACTCCTGGGGATGGTCTGGACCCTGCATTGAGACCGGGATTGAGAATGCCTTCCTGACCGAAAGGGGAAAACGAAGCAAAATTTCAGTGGCTGGGAGACTTTGGGTGGAATTGAGAGGTCGTTTTGGAGGTTATTCTTAAGCATTATTTAGATATTCCTTTTTAGTTTCTAGTGTGTTAGAACAGCTAGAAGGAAATACCTGAATCTGTTGAACTGTAATCCAGTAGACGATTCTTAATGATGATTGTGTAAGTATACAGCTTTTGTCATGTGACTGTGTGGTTGTGAAAACCGTGTGACTGACACTCCCTTTATCCAGTGGATGCGCAGATGAGTAATAAAATAAAGACAAAAAAATATATAAATAATAGAAGGGAATAAGGGGTATGGGATGTTTTGGGTGTTCTTTTTTATTTTTTTCTTTATTTTGGAGTATGAAAATGTTCTAAAATTGATTGTAGCGATGAATGCACAACTGTATAATGATACTGTGAGTCACTGATTGTATACTTTGGATGGATTAAATGGTGTGTGAATGTGTCTCAATAAAATTGCATTTAAAAAAAAAGAAAAGAGCTAAACATACTTAAGTCTGGATATAATGCTTTCATATGCTTCAGATCTAAGGTTAAAAGCAGAGAACACTTCAGATCCTATGTAATTCTTTGCATTACTCAAAATGCACTGAAAGATTTATTTGTCTAACTGATCATATTAAAGATTTTACCCGTGTGCTGAGCTGAATATATGTAATCAGGGTAATGTGTTTCCAAATAATGAATATCAGTTTTTAAATTTAAATTAAAATTTTAAAATATTAAAAACTCAGTTCCTCAGCCACACTCGTCAGTGTGTACATGTGGTAGTGACTACCATACTGAACAGTGCAGGTCTAGATTCAACCATAGGTTGGTAAATGAAGGACAAGATAACTGAGAGAGGAAATCAAAGAACTAAGAAGTCAGGGTAAAGATCATCGACATGAGATACTGAAATTATAAGAATTAAGTCACAAATAATTTAGGAGAGAGTGTCAGTGAGCCAGGAGTGAAAACTCAAAGACTGAGGAAAAGAAACCCAAGGGTTAGTAGATGAGTACAATAAGGAGGGGTAATAGGTAGTGTAGTCTAATGACCAAGGATTCAAAGATGGGGAGGTCTATGTGAGAAACAGAGAAGGGTAGGGGTGACAGTAAAGACCAAGGAGGACACCTACCACATCTCCAGTGGTTCGGGGGTAGGGGGGATGGCAGGGGAAAGCCAGCACTTGGAAAGCTGCAGAGTAAGCAATGTCTCAGTGGAGAGTCAAGTTTGTTAATTTGGGTTGTGTTTGAATATATTGTGTCCCCCAAACGCCATTATCTTTGATGAAATCTTGTGGGGCAGACATTTTAGTGCTGATTAGATTGGAATTCTTTGAGTGTTTCCATGGAGATGTGCCCCACCCAAGTGTAGGTGATAACTCTGATGAGATATTTCCATGGAGGCATGGCCCCACCCATTCAGGGTGGGCCTTAATCAGTGGAGCCACATAAATCAGCTGACAAACAGAAGGAACGCAGTGCAGCTGTGAGTGACAATTCTAAAGAGGAGCTACAGCCAAGAGGGACACTTTGAAGAAAGAACAGGAGCTGCAGACAAGAGACAGTTTGAAGATGGCCGTTGAAAGTAGACACTTGCTTTGGAGAAGCTAAGAAAGGACAAATACCCCAAGAGCAACTAAGAGTGACATTTTTTGAGAAACTGCAGCCAGAGAGGAACATCCAGGGAGAAAGCCATTTTGAAACCAGAACTTCGGAGCAGATGCCAGCCATGTGCCTTCCCAGCTAACAGAGGTTTTCTGGACACCATTGGCCATCCTCCAGTGAAGGTACCCAATTGCTGATGTGTCACCTTGGACACTTTATGGCCTTAAGACTGTAGCTGTGTAACCAAATAAACCCCCTTTTATAAAAGCCAATCCATCTCTGGTGCTTTGCATTCCGGCAGTATTGGCAAACTAGAACAGGCTGGCATTGGGAATTTTCTAACAGCCACCAGTACCATTCAAGGATAAGGATGCTGACAGCTAGCTCCTCTCCCTGACATTTATATACATTGGGATTTCCTTGGGAAAAAAATTCTGCTTCCAAATCTAAAATTCCCTATCTCCTTCTCTTAAGAACCCAAGTGAAAAAAGGACTCCTGACCTTTAGGTGCATGGCCATCACATGAGGAGTTTCATCATAGCCACCAAAGGTATTGGGAAGACCTAAGAAAGAATTATTTCAACCATCATTAGAAATTACTGTAACAAACAGACATCACATTTTTAAAGCTTTGGGTTAAAAAGTTAGAAAAACTTTATCTATAATTAAATAGTGATTTCTTGCAAAACTAAGTAATAATTCTTAACATTTACACACAGATGCCATACCAAAACAAAACAAAACAAAACAAATCCCACAAAAGAAAATAAACATTCACACATTTCTTTTCCATTTGAAAGAAAAGAGTCCCTGCTATATGGAAGAAAATACCTCCATCTCCAGCCTCTTCCCAGAAAGGAAATTCTTTCTTGTTACACAGCTGCCTGGCAGGGGGAGCAGGCTGGGAGTAAATTATCACCAATACTTTGAAATAATGAGCACATGCTATGCTAATAAGGACAAAACAAAATACAACCAGTCTATTTTCAAATAAATGTTCCCAAGTAAGACTTTAGCATTTAACTGTCCAATTTCTGATTTTGTTTACTATCCTTTTTCAGTTACCTTACTCCTAGTGGGAAATAAAATTTACTGTACTGTAAAAAGCATATATGTGGAGAAAGAAAAGTGGGAAATGATTTTCAGCCTTAAGTAGCTAAGCAGTGCTCAAAAACTTTAATCAGAAATCTGATTAACCCGGAATGGACTACCAATATTTTTTGGATGGTTTGAGAACTGTCTACAAATATCTCAGGAATTTTGACATACAGTAAACTAGAAGTTCTAACTTTTAAAAAGGAAAAAAAGGAACAATACGAAGGATTTTTCTTCTGCTCTTCTGCTAATGCAGTGGAAAAGAGGTGAGGGCTCCCTCTCTTCTTTGTGCCCATCTCTTTGGCCACATCCACATGACAAGCATTGCCACCAATGGCAAGGCTCTGGTCATTATAGGACTGGGCTTCATTCTCTGAAGCCATGTCCAATTCTGAAGCTTTCAAAATAAGCCAAACTGCTTCTTCAATCTAGAGGGAAATACTGGTCTATACCCAAATACACCCTTCATCTAGAAAATTCCTATTGAATGTCAACTATGTGCCGATACCTGCCAAACAAACTTTTAATCAAGATCTGTTACCATATCTACTCCTTGTCTTGTCTATTTGTGTTCTCCACATGTGACCACCTCTGAAACACATACCTGCATTGGGATAGCAGAGGATATAGGCTGTTGTACATTTTCCAATAGTTTCAATAAAAGGTCTCATTTCAGCTGCGCCCAGTGCACAGTTTAATCCAATGCTGGAAAAACAAAAAGATAATTAGATCATCTTCCATTCAAAACATTTACCTATATAAAAAGTTACAATAAAGAAAGGAATATATCTAAAACCAAGACATTTATTCTTGATCTACTTCAAAGCACGCTTATTCAGCTACAGTCAAAGCCAACTCACTGAAGTCCCCTGCAGCATTGAATATTTTTGCCCGCCTCCAACTTCCAATGACCTGATATCTAAAGGACCCTGCCTGTGGATGTGATTCTTTAAATATATTCAGTTTAGCTAATGGTATATTGTGGGACAGAACTGCCAGCAAACTACCACTGCTAATAATAAATATCTGACCTGAAAGCAATCCTCAAGGGAAGGGAAAAGGAAAACCGTAGAGGTAGAAGGAGCATAAAATGGTAGAAAGAAGTTACCTTAGGAATCCATAAGTTCAGGGTTCAAATCTGTTCTCCACTCATTGCCTAGGTAACCGTGGACAAAGAACTTGTCCTCTTAAAATTTTAGCTGACTTCTTTATCTGTAAATTCAAGGGTGCTCATTTTTCAAATAAAACTTACTGTGGTCTCCAAACAGATCAAAGCAGAGCTGCTTTAATTGAATTAAGGGTAGTGGGCCTGAAACCTTCAACACTGCACCCTACCCTACAGGGGGCCCCTGGGACATTTAAGATTCAGGAATCAACTATGAAACTACTTAGTTATATTCGCATTCATTCATTCATTTACTCATTTAGTCTGATTCCTGAGTGCAATGTGGTATCCTAAATTGGATCCTGGAACATAAAAAGGACATCAGTGGAAAAACTGATGAAATCTGAATAAAGTCTGGAGTTTACGTAATAGTAATATACTCTCAGTTTTGACAAATGTACCATAGTTATGTGGGATGTTAACATTAGGTTATAACAAAGACTCTCTGTATTATCTTTGTAACTTTTCTGTATATTTGAAATTATTTCAAAATAAATTTTAAATACCATTGGTATAATTAGAAAGGATGCTGGACATTTTTCCAAACTTAGCTCCAAACCTAATTCAACTCATCTTCTTAATCCTTAAGTGACCTACGTTCCTCACCTGTTAAATGAGGAAAATAATGCCCAATCAGTTCTCAGAGTTGTGGTGAATTTCAAATGAAATATATGAAAATGTTTGTAAACTATACAGTTCTTACATTACTACTCCTCTCTCTGATACATCCATCCTAACTTTCTTTGCTTAATAATTATTTGTGTTTTAAAAACCTAGCTCATCGGCACATCGAACTGCCAGTCCTCAATGTTTGTGAGAACATCAGCAACAATCCAGTGGCTCAAGCATGTTGATGATCAAGGTAGACAATATTACTACAGTGCAGATGGCTCTCGGTCAGAGTGGGAACTGCCAAAGTATAATGCTTCGTCCCAGCAGCAGAGAGAAATAATTAAAAGTAGGAGCCTGGACAGACGTCTGCAGGAGCCCATAGTGTTAATGAGGCACAGCACGACTGTGTTAGACACCAATGACAAGGAGTCTCCAACTGCCTCAAAGCCCTGCTTTCCTGAAAACGAGTCTTCTCCCTCTTCACCAAAGCACCAAGATACAGGTCAAGAGAAATATGGATTATTAAATGTAACAAAAATTACTGAAAAAGGGAAAAAGGTTCAAAAGAACTGGTTGTCTTCTTGGGCAGTGTTGCAGGGTTTATCTTTACTTTTTACGAAGACACAAGGAAGTAGCACAAGTTGGTTCGGGAGTAATCAGTCCAAACCAGAGTTCACGGTGGACCTCAAGGGGGCAGCGATAGAGATGGCTTCGAAGGACAAATCCAGCAAAAAGAATGTACTTGAGCTGAAAACCCGTCAAGGAACAGAACTGCTAATTCAGTCCGATAATGACGCTGTTATTAGTGATTGGCTTAAAGTTATTAGTAGTACTATCAGTAATAAGGCAGTAGACACTGATGAAGCAATTGAAGAGGAGATACCAGATTCACCAGCAATAGAAAAACATGATAAAGAAAAAGACCATAAGGAGCCTAAAAAACTTCGTCCCACAAAAGTAGTTAGCATAGATTCTTCAGAACAGAAGAAAACCAAGAAAAATTTAAAGAAGTTTCTTACACGACGCCCTACTTTGCAAGCTGTTCGTGAAAAAGGTTATATTAAAGATCAGGTATTTGGATCCAGTCTTGCTAATCTTTGTCAGAAAGAGAATGGCACAGTGCCAAAGTTTGTGAAGTTATGCATTGAACATGTTGAAGAACACGGTTTGGATGTTGACGGAATCTACAGAGTAAGTGGCAACCTTGCAGTGATCCAGAAGCTGAGATTTGCAGTCAACCACGATGAGAAACTGGACTTGAATGATAGTAAATGGGAAGATATTCATGTCATTACTGGAGCACTCAAAATGTTTTTTCGAGAACTGCCGGAACCTCTTTTTACATTTAATCATTTTAATGATTTTGTCAATGCAATTAAATAAGAACCAAGACAGCGAGTTGCTGCTGTTAAGGACTTAATCAAACAGTTGCCGAAGCCTAATCAAGATACAATGCAGATTCTGTTCAGACATCTCAGAAGAGTTGTAGAAAATGGAGAAAAAAACCGAATGACCTATCAGAGTATAGCAATTGTTTTTGGTCCCACTCTATTAAAGCCAGAGAAAGAGACTGGTAATATAGCAGTTCATACTGTACACCAAAATCAGATTGTGGAATTAATTCTTCTGGAACTAAACTCCATCTTTGGACACTGATTCTTATTGAAGACAGAACCTGCGTAATAGAAGCTGGATTCCATCAGATTTCAAATCTCTATACATGATGTATTTTACTTTTGGACAAAGCAGTGACTCTTTGATTTTGCACTTTTTTGAGGGATCAGAAGGAAAAGAAAAGAGTCAAGATGTGTGTTAAGCCCTCATATTTGCTGCTTTCTTGGAAGCTGATGTAATTGTGTATAATCTTAGCTTAATTTTATCTTGAATGTTTGCATTTCATACTCAGAATTTAAGTAAAAATCAAACCTTGCAATTCTCATCAGGCTTATTATACACTGGATAATTTGGGAGGATATGACAATTTTTTTCCTCAAACTGGATAAAAAGGAATTTTTTCTCATGATTTGTAGGTTCATCGTTTGATAGAATAATACTTGCTATCAGTTATTTTAAAAATGCTCTTGGGCATTTGAAACAAAATGAAGTATATCCACTTTGAAACCTGTGTATTTCTTCTTCTCGGTTTCTGCATGCAGTGGCAGTCTTGAGTGCTGACGTTCATTTTATAGCCCAGATATAATCCTGGATGAAGGCTTGCCATTTTCTACTGTGTTGCACAGCATCCTTACTGGATACTAGTTGCTTGTTTTGGCAGCACACTAATATTACTTAAAACACTGTGATATACTGGAGTTTTTATTTAGCACAAGTCAGTTCAGGGTATTTTGGGGTTCTCTGTACTACACTGAACTGCAGTTAACAATCCTAACTAAATATAGTGCCATACTGAGTACTTGGTATGACCCTGTGGAAACAGACATTGATGTAAATATAGGCTAAAGACTCCGTGTCCTGTAGCTTATGTATATAACTGTGTTGTATAGTCTCAGAGTACATTCTAATCCTACATTTCTAATCATGTATAGGAATTATAAAAATTAAAAAAAAAAAAAAAAAAAAAACCTAGCTCAAATGCCACCATCTCTGCAAAGCCTTCTCTGTAAAGCCTTCCCTGAATCCCACAAGCAACACCATTACCCCATCCCCTGTATTGCCAGATTCTAATTTATACTTATTTATTTCTTATATTGTAATTTACTTATATATTTCTCCAAGTGTGAACTGTTTCACATTTGCCTGTATTCCAGGGAACAGAGTAGGGTCTCAATAAATGTTTGATGAATTAATGATATAATAATATCATTATCATCAACAACAGCAATAATAATATAAAAGTTCTGTCCCACTTACATTTACATTTGTGTGACAATCCCAAATCAAAATCAGAAAGCAATGATTTCTTAACTGTTCACCTTTTCATATAGATTTTATTTTTAATTTTAATTATTCTATTTTCTTAACCAGACTCCTCGACACTGGTATCAACTCTTAGTACTGTACTGGAATAAAACTAGGTAGGCACCACTCAGATTTCTAAACAGAGAACAATATAATAGGATCTGATAAAATTCATCAGTTCCTGGGCTGTCACCTATTGTCCCTTTCTGTCTACAAGATTCAGAATACAATGGAAACCAAATATATTCTCTCCTTGTGAGTGGGCTGTAGATAAATGTTAAAAGTTTAGGAAGGATTATAGAGTAATAAAAAAAGAAAATTAACGACTAAATGGATCAAAAGTCAAATTTACTGTATGTTTGCTTAAAGAAAAGGAAAATAAATTATTTAGAACCTCAATAAAAATCTCATCCTTGGCTTCCTGCAAGTGAAGCAGTGGCACTGGGAAACCGTCCTCTAAAGGCACTCTTTGAGAACTTTCAGCAAACTAAAGGTTTGCAGGAAGCCTGGGGTGACATTTTGTTCAATATAGAGATTTCAGCTAATATCTAGAGGCACTAAGCAGGTAAAAAATTAAGACTTAGCAAAGGAAAGGGGAGAAAAAAGAAAATGAAGGAAGGAATGTGCAAAATGTTTGGGAAAAGGCAAAAAAATTGTTTTCAAATAAACTAGACAAAGTTTGTCTTCAGAGACTCCTACAACTTTCCTGTATTCTGTCTCTCTGTTAAAGTTATTCAACCCTACTATGCCAAGAACTTTATTAAACACTAGAGAAATAAAATTATATAGATATAGCTCTGGAAAAGCTAAGCTGGTGAGGAGGCAATCATAACCCAATCCAATATAATTATTTTCTTGACTATCAGGTACCATCAATTGTGTAACAATGCATACTAAATTAAAGCAGCTCTTAAGAAATCATACTACCACATTAAATCAACCGTAAGGTACCCTGAAATTAGAAATATTCAAATGTGAAAAAACTGAGCAACACGTAATTGAAAAAATGTAGTATAACACTGGTTAAGAGCATGCTCATATCCTGAGATCCACTACTTACTTGACCTTGGGTGAGTTACAACCTGAGTCTGTTTCCTTATCATTAAAATGAGAGTGTCAATAACATTAACAACCTCAAGGTGTTGTTGTGAGAACTAAAAAACATAACTCATAAAAAAAAAGCACTTAGAAAAGAGCGTGGCATACAACAAATTGTACAACACTGGGCAACAAAATGAATAGAAAAAATATGGAGATAATTTGGAGTGTAAAATAAATGTTTATTACTATTATTTTTTACAGCAAATGCTATGATAAAGGTAAACAGAGTGCTCTCAGAAAGAACACAACCCTAGGCTGGTGAGAAAGGGAAGGCTGCATAGAGCAGATGCTCGAGATGAGTTCAGGAGTTGTGCCAAATGAAGGAGGTGGGGGCTGGGAAATATACAGCCATAGCTACCAGGCAGAAGGAATAGTGTATGCATGGGATAGGCCCAGGATATAAACAGTATATCCTCTTAAAGCTTCCATTTCACTCAAGGTATGTAATTTAAAACATTTTGATATGAAAAATGGAAAGAAAAAATATGGCAATAATTTGGAGTAGAATGTAAAAACCACATTAATTTTTAAGATAAAAACATGAGTTTTAGTATTCTGACTTTATTCCAAAGCTAGACTGTTTCTGGTTGCAACATAAAGAGGGAAGGAAAAATTTTGTGAAGCACTGCCCTAAAAGTGTAAGGGACTGATAATAGCTTTAAAGTGTTACCAGGCCAAACATAGTCTTCGACTATAAGAACAATACTTGAAGACACAAAGGCAACCATTTGGCTGGCCCAGGAAGTATGTCAACTCTGCCAGTTCCTTAAACTGACCCATTTAGGTAGTGCTCTTTTATAGCCCTTAGAGAAAAGCCTAAATACTGTGGAAGTGGTACACTGGAAATATGCAGAAGCAATCCCTCCTAGGCAACTGAAAAACAGCCACCTCCAGCCAGGTCACATTTTGTAGCCATCATAAAAGATCCTCCACAAAGGAGCCACGTCAAGGAAAGGATGATCACACTCACCAGAGTGGGTCTGCATGAGACACACTGATGACAAATGCCTCTCCTGTCTGTCCAGAAAGAGTCCGCCCACTTTTATCAACAATTGTCCCTGATACCTGCATTAACAAAGTGAACTAAGTCAGCAACACAGACTCATGTTAAGTATATGGTCACAAAGACAAAATAAAATGAACAAACTGACTTTTTTTTGTACTCTTGAAAGGAAGAGAACTGTGGAACTCAAATTCAAATTCAAAGGCAGCATGTTTAATAAAAGTCACCTGGTGGGAGAGGGTGGTGGTTGGTAAGTCACAGAAACAAAGAAAAAGAAAAGTCACTGAGGCAAAAGGAATAACCAAAAAAGCTTTAGAATTCATACTTCTAGTTCCACTAGAGAAGACTTTCCCATAGATACCTCAGGTTATCCTAGCTTACTGCAGTTAAACATCTGATTTAACACCTCTTGCATTGATTCTATTCTATTCTCACCAAACAATCTTATGACTCTCATATAGAACTGCCTATTGATTTAACAACTGACAGTCTGCTGTCTTCTCCAGTGTTGGGTACTTTGCAACCTGCCTGTACGTCCATCTCTCCCTGGGCCCTAATGAGTCTCTAAGCCTTTGGCTTCAGTGGACCAAACGAATCCAGGCTTCTTTTGAACAGATTACCTTACACCAACCCCTTCTTCATTCATTTTCTTAGCATTTCCAGAGATAAAACTGCTATTGGTCTAGAATTGGAGGTGGGAGGACAGTGAGCAGAGGAAGTTGAAGTAGGTGGTTCCTAAAGGATATTATTAATAGTTCCACTATATAAGGAAATAAAAACCCTACCCTCAAAATGACAATATAAATTTTTTAAAAAAATTCATCTCTTAAAAAGCAAACATTTTAGAACTTACAAAAATAGGCCGAGGAGCATACTTCTCTTCAAAGAGTTTCTGGAGTGCAAACAAGGCTGCCTGTCAGGGTAAAAAGGGAAAACATCTTTACTTCTAAGAGATTGGTTCAAGGTCAATCTAACTGCCTGATCACAATGCTCCCTGTTCCAAAACCTCTTCAGATAAGATATACATCAAGCTGACTGAAAGTTTACCTATAACCTTTTATTTTCTCTTTGGAGGCTATGAAGAGCTATTCTTTCTTCCTTCTTTCAAGAAGGAAGGAAGGAAGGAAGGAAGGGAGGGAGGGAGGGAGGGAGGAAGGGAGGAAGGAAGGACGAACTCCTATATTCCCCATCCTTACATATACATGGTAGGGATATGAACCAATAGTGCTGTATCATTGCAAGAAAGGGTGTGAGCTTAGATTGGGTTATAAAGGTACAAATCCCATGTTACTCTGCACTGGTCAGTTCATGCTTTAAGTTCCAGGCAACACAACTTCTTTCTTTTTATTATTATACTTCCGGATTCTAAGATGTGCAAATTTTCTCAGTTAATTTTCTGAAAACAGAATGCAGCCTGTAATTAATATGTACCTTCAGTGTAATGATGAGATCCCCCGACTCTGCACATCGGAAATCGACAGTATCATAATTTATTTTTCTAGAACCAGGCAAATTTTGAAAAAAGAGCTTATGAAAAAAAAACATGTAAGGATAGCCAGGAAAGTTCTGGGGGAAAAAAAGGAATGAAGGGAATGGGGATCTAAATGTTAACTAAGCCTACCAGATACTCAGTCATATTATAATGCTACAGTAAATAAGAGTACAGTAATGTCACATAGATTACTGGAATACATTAGAGCCAAATACACTTGTGAATGTCTCATGTTAAGGGTGACATTTTATATCATTTCTATCACTGGGAAACAGCAGAATGTTGAATACATAGTGTTTTAGAGAACTACATAACCCTAGAGAGAAAAAACAGATATCTAACTATTCCTCACTCCAAAATAAATTCCAGATGCACTATGAGGGAAACCAGTCCCTCTATAATCAAAAGAACTTTATGTTGCACATTCTAAAATTTAAAAACTGAGCAAAATAAATATATCCTTAATGCTTTATCCCTCATTTTTATATCCCCCTCATTCCTAATCTAGACAACATTGGACTCTTTTCAAAGGTATACCTGAATCCCATTTCAGATATATGCCTTACCTTGTTCATTATTACTTTTCTTTTTTAAAAATATATACCTGAATTACTTTTCAAGTTATAATTTGTTTACTTGAGATTCAAAAAACAATTTCTGGAAAGGTGTAAAAAAGAAAACCCATAAAACTGATGGACTAAGAATGAGTTAGGATAGCTCTGGCTGGCAGTCGCTCTCCTCGTTCTTCCTTCAAGCAAATAATTTAGTAAGTAATAAAAAATTCTGAGTCTGTGGCCTTATTTCCACAATAATTGAGCGATTAAAGATTTGATGAAATTGTAAAAGTACCATAGACAAAAAGGAACATTTCCTCCCCTTATCTTGGGACGGTGAATGTCCTAAGTATAATCCCCTGCCTTCTAAAATAAACAAGACTCCACAAATTCAACCATATAAAATTAAAATTTTCCTGCACCTTTGAAAAACAAAAACAAACAAACAAAATCACAACGATATCACTACCACAAGTCAAAAGTCAAACAACAAATCAGAGGATAATATTTGCTACTCACTGACAAGAGGCCCAATTTCCTTACCAAAGGACTCAATAAAAAAAGACCAAAAGTCCAATTTTAAAAAGACACAAGACATACATCACTGAAAACAAAATATAAATGGTTCTAAATCTAAAGAAAGATGGTTAACCTCATTCATGGTAAGAAAAATACCATTTTTCACCTATCAGATTAGAAAAGATCAAAAAGTTTAATAACACATGGTGTTAGAGAGGGTGTGGCAAACTGGAATCATTGTATGCTGCTTGCTGATGGGTGTATAAATTAACGCGATCTCCAAAGAAGGCAATTTGATACTAAAGATCGAAATTAACTATGCACATATCCTTTGACCCAGCAGTTTCACTTGTCAAAATTTATCCTATACATGTACTGTGCAAAAGCATATATAGAAGGATATTTACTGCAGCACAGCAACCTTAAAAAACTGGAGTGGCAATTCTAATATCAGATAAAATAGACTTTAAGACCCAAAATATTATTAGAAATAAAGGAGGACATTTTATTTAAAAAAAAAAAAAATTGGTCATTACATTACAGGTATGCAGAGTAGGCTATGTTTAAATTTAGTGATGGAAAGGAAAACAAAAACACTTATACACACATGCTTGTATCTGCAGAGAATCTCCACCAAGACCCACAAACTGGTAATTGTACCTGCCTCGGTGAAGAGAGCTAGATATCCAAGAATTGGAAAGGGAGAAAAAGATACTAGTTTTCACTGCATACAATTAGGTACGTTTTGAATTTAGAACCATGTGCATGCATTTATTACCTATGCTTGTGTGTGTAGATATACATACATAACAGTTATATGTGAAAAATGTTTTCATAATTGGAAAAGTTTTTCAAAGTTATAAAAATAGTTCTTTTAAAGTTTTTCCCATTTTACTGGACTCAGTTAAAAATATTCAAAAATAAAATGCAACAAATAATTTAACTTTGATAAAGGCTATTACTGTCTTCTCACTATTTTAGTGGATTCATCACAAATCCCACCCCAGCCTTAACCATTTTTTTCTCCCACAACTTACCTTAGCATTTGCAGTATCAAAAATAGTTTCAACAAGTAAAATATCGACCCCACCATCTAGAAGTCCTTTGGCTTGCTCTTGGTATGCTTCCACAAGCTCATCAAATGCTACAAAAAATGAATCACACCCAGTTTGTCAGGCATCAATATACTCTGAAAGATCCCATGGTATTCTGAGTTCAGATCTCATACCTGAGAATTAACTATTGCTGGTTTAAAATACACAGTTTAAGGACAACACTGCCTTTTGTAAGAAACCAGATAAAGAAATATGGCAGTGATGGAAAGTAAACAACTAAGCTGAATACAAGTCATCTGTATGAGCTGAGAATGAGTTAGTGAGAAGGAAGATATATGAATTTCTTAAACCCTGTACCTTATTCTCAACATCCTTAAAATATACAATTCTTTGGAGAGATCGTTTTTATCACCAATTAAGAGATAAGCATGAGGAATAATTACAGAAAGGCATCAAATAGATTTGGATACATCACAGGTCAAGTCACCTCCCCACTTTCTGTGGTAAAAGACTGCAATCCATGGTGAGCTTGTAACAGGGATTTAACTCCTGGACTTTCAAGCCAATTCTATCAGAGAGAGAACCTGTCTGATGGGCAATTTTAATCTCAAACAAAAGCATTCTATCACACCTAGGTAAAATGTTTGTTAGAAACTTAAGCTTTCTGTTTCCATTCTCTCTTTCTCTCTTCTTTTTAGCAACCCTACCAAAGAGAGATTCTCTCTCTTCTTTCTAGCAACCCTACCAAAATAAAAAAGAAGAAAAAAACCTCAGGTTTTCAATAGAAAAGCATAAACAGCAAGTTTACGCTTGCTGTATTAAGTTTACTTTCTATCATACAGCACAAGAGAAAAGAAAATATTAGCTCCCCACTGTCACATCTAGACCTAAGAGAGCACTGAGCATACGAGCCAGGTTTGAGCAATTCCCCAGTGGAAAAAGTTTGATACCACTACATGGAAAATTCTATAGCCAAAAACCATACTCCCTGAGGTACACAGTATCATTATTATTAAGCTCTCATAGTTTAATTCTTTTTGTTCTCTAGAATCTTCATGCTTAAGATATTGATTCCTAGGTCCCTAGATTTTTAGTAATATGCATCTCAAATTCAGCTACTATGTTTTTATGGTTTTGACTGCTTTCTAATAAGTTAAATGGGAGTATTATGGGTTATTCTATAATAGACTGAGTCCTAGTACCCATATTTGCTCAACTTTTCAGGTTAAACCTTTCCTTTCTTCCCCCCCTCCCCTTTTTGTTTGTTTTAGGCTATAGTTGTATTGATTTTAATTCCACAGGCTGATAAAGAAGCACTTACTACAACACTATATACATTTGAAAGCAAGCTTTAATAATAACATAGCAGCTTTTTATTTATATGTCTACTTACTATTTTCCCAGCACTACAGTAAGCACTTTACACGGATTAATTCACAACAACCCTGAAGTAGATTCTATTACTATTCCCATTTTACAGATGAAAAAAACTGAAGCACAGAGGCATGTGTCCAAGGTCAACTACTATAAATGGTAAGTACTCACTGATGTTCCTGTAATCTGGTCTTTCCACAGATGGAGACACAGAGAGTGTCTTATTAGTTGGACCCAGAGCTCCTGCCACAAACCTTTTAATTCCTTTGGGGAAAAAAAAAAAGGAGCATGAAATCTATAAATAGTTGAACCTTTTTGTTGTGAATCAAGAGCCTATAAGATTTTCCCTAGAACACCGATGTACAATCTGTTAACCACAACTCTGAAATCCAGAAAGCTCAGAAAACCCAAATTTTTTTCATAATTCATCTGGCAAAAAAACTTGACCACTCCTGAACTAATAAGGGGCTAGTTATAGTCTTTATCCTACTTACTGGTACAATTCATAGACACTGTTGCAGAAATGTGTTTGATTCTAGGGGCTGCCCCAGAACCCAGTGGGGAAATTATGTAACATAGGAGCTATGCACATATTAGCACCAAGTCAACCCCAAAATCTCTGAATTCCTAAATGTCTGGCCTCAAGGATTTCAGTAAGTAATTCTTTTCTATCACCACAGCTATGCTTGGACAAATTATCCCTCTATTCTTAAGAAACACTGAAGGTCCTATAAAAGCTACTTTTAAGAGTGCTCAATGTGAAATGTTTTCTAGTATTACATTGCAGGCCCTTCACCAGAGAAAAATATTAAATCAAGATTAATAATTATAAAGCCTGAAATTGAAGTATGAAACAGATTGAACCTTATTTTCAAAACTTTTATACAAAATGGCAATTACCTTTTTTCTAGGCTAGAGCCTAGAGCATTCTAAAACAGCCTGAGAAGTTTTCATTTCACATATCTTAACAGAAGCCAGGGGTTATCCTGCTCATTAACTTCGCTGGTTTTAACCACTCAATATCCTGGTCTATGCTTTGCAATTTAACTGGAGAACACTACTGGTTGGTTAACTCAGACTTTGGACAGATTACAGGGCACAAATATTCTTTATCTTTCCTAAGCAATAATGTGGGTATAAGAAAAATGTTCTTACCTTTCTTTGTTTTAGTGGGTTCAATATTCTCTGACCTATGAATCTGTTTGGTAATATTTCATGCTTTTCCATAGATTTAAACATTCTCTCCTAGAGACAGAGTTACTGAAAATTGCTTTGGTCTTCATTATTATGCTATGTGTCTAAGTTTCTAACAATCTTGCTTTGCATCTTTCCTGCTGGCAATAATTTCACATTTCCAAATCTTAGGAGGCTCCATATATTTCTTCTATTCTTTCCCTCTCTCAAAGCCTCCCTACCAGCTGGTGTGCAAGTGTTCTTATGGCACCCAGCCACAAGGTTAGTTATTTTGGGGACGAATTTCCAAGTCCCAGCAATACCAAATCTAATGTTGCACATTTTTGTGTGCTGCACAGAGCCTTCAAGGACATCAGCAGTATAAAGGAAGTTATCTCTTTACCTAAACAAGTCAATTATGGAGAGGAGAGCGGTTTTAAAAGAATGTAAAATGGCCTAAGGATATCCAATATAATGAAAGATTGGGTACGTTTTGAATTTAGAACCATGTGCATGCATGTTACCTTAATAACCTGATGATGTGCTTCCACAGAGAGAAAAAAGAAAACAGTTTACTTCTAAACAGACAAGGAAACCATCCATGGTTCTTGCCACAAAGTTAAGCTATAACCTCGAGCAGCATAAACACAGAGCAATCCCTGAACCCAAGGCCCACACGGATAGCATCAATTCAGAGAGAGGCTGAATACTTGATAATGAAAACTGCAGGGAAGTAACCTACCAGGATACAGTGTCTGCAGTGTTGCTAGTGGTAGGTCAATCATCATGCAAAAAAGGGAAAAGAATGTTTCTTACCTGTCTGGAGAGTTATCTCCTCTGCTGCTTTTTTGGCCACTCCTGCAGAGCACTTGTTCATCCGGTAGGCCTAACACATCAACCACAAATGTTATATTGCCCTTCTTTTCTTCCATGCAATAAAGAAGAAATTCATGATAATCGAACACCCAGTATTATTCAAGGAAGTGTCAGAGTGAATTAATTTGAGGTCTGAATGAAATCTTAGCAAAGAAGGCAGCAAGGAAAGGAAAGGGTTCATGGGAACTGCTTTTAGATTCTTCCCTGAACCAAGAGCTGACTGGTAAAAAGGACAATCTCTGGACAAATGGCATTTCAGAGAACAAGCTGATGTGGTTAAATATTCAGAGAATTAGATGAAAATATGAAATGGCAAAAGCACTGGCTTCAGAGGCAGGAGTCCTGGGTTCTAATACTAGATCTGTCCCTGCCTAACTGAAACCTTGGGCAGTTTCCTTAACAGCTTCTTCGGGTCTTGATTTGATTCACTGAAAAATGGTTGGAATCAGTAGTTCTTTATTTTGTGTAGATTATTAACCTTGTGAGAATGTGATAAAGGGCCAGTAACCTCATCAAGAGGAATTAAAAAGCAAGTATGCAGATATATATAAAAGTATAAAGCCCTTCCACAGACCAGGTTAGGAGGTCCTGGATTAGGCGTTCTTCAAGATCTCTTCTAATTCTAAGGGCCTTGGGTCCTCAGCTCCAGTAATTAAGAAAGCAGAATATCCTAAACAGGAGTTAGTAAAATAAAGCCTGCAGGGTAAACCTAGCTCACAGCCTATTTTTGTAAATGAAGTCTTACCAGAACATAGCCAAGTCCATCCATTTACATATTGACTATGGCTTCTTTTGCACCACAAAGAGGTGAGTAGCTGCAACAAAGATTGTATGTAGGCAGCAAAGCCTCAAATATTTACTATCTGGCCCCTTCTGAAGTTTGCCAACTCCTGCCTTAAAATGACAGAAGTAACTGGAACACAATTTCACTTTCCCTTGATAACCCAAAGACACCTGACCTCACAAAGCCCCAGTATCATCAGAGAAATTCAGACTCTTAGATCACTCAGGACTACTGGCATGAAAAGCAGAGGCAAGTGTCTGGAAAAGTACCATATAGAAATGGAGACTTCAGCATCTACTATGCATTCCCATCGTTTTTAATGTCTTACAAAATTTGAATATGCAAGCAACGAGTTTTTTAAAAAAGGAACCAAATCTGGCAGCAAATACTTAAAAAGTCCTCACAAAATGGTATGCATACAGTCAGATTATGTATTTATCAACAGCCACTACTTAAGTATCATTTTATTTAATTATCACTTTCCCATAAAAGAAGCCAGTTAGAAAATGAATGGGCTGCTATGTTTATAAACAACAGAGATTTAAACCATTTCCCCTGTCTGACCACAAGAGATAACTAGGCATTAGGCTTGACTATGCAACTTTGTGTGGTTTTCTCACCAACAACTACCAATGTAGCAAATGCTGAGGAGTGTCTCTGATAGGAGGGAAACTGGGATTCTTACCAAGTGTTCAAGGCCATAGTCAGCTTGAGCAAGACTTGTGCTGCTAAAAGTATTTGTTTCAATGATATCTGCCCCAGCCAGCAAATACTCCTGCAAGAGAGAATTATGTTCATGCTCATGAGTTTTAGAATCCCTGTCCCCCAATGCCTTTTCTGTCATCATCAGCCCCAAACATCTTTTGACCACTTACTAAATGTAGCTGCACTAGAGGCTAGAGATGCAAAAAGGTATAAGAATTTCACAGAAAGGAATGTGTAAAATAAGCACAGAACATATGAATTCAGACAAATTTCACAGGATAAGGCAGTGTGTTAGTCAAGTTCTGTAAACTCTGAGCTCAGTTTCCTCCTTTGAAATTACTATAATCCTACTTCACAGGGTGATTGTATAATACAAGATAGCATATCAAGTGACCAGAACCTGATGGGTACTCAACAAAAGTTAGGCTTGTTTCCTTCCTTTTTCCCTGCTTTAGTGCCATCTGATCCCACCAAAATCAGAGATCTCTACCTCTGAGATCTCACGTTCTGAAATGTCCTCTCTTAATTTTTCAGTTCACATCTTCTAGTCCCTCTGAACCAGCTCTGTACCTTTACTGGAACCTTGAGGATCTTGGCACCCTTCTATTCTTCCTGTTTGAAACCTGTCTTCCAGTTTCATTCTTTGGACACTGTTCTGGTTTGCTAAAGCTGTCATTAGGCAAAATACCAGAAATGGATTGGCTTTTATAAAGGGATTTATTTGGTTACAAATTTACAGTTCTAAGTCCGTAAAAGTGTCTGAACTAAGGCATCAACAAGAGGATACCTTCACTAAGGAAAGGCCAATGGCATCCGGAATACCTCTGTCAGGTGGGAAAGCACATGGCTGGTGTCTGCTGGTCCTTTGCTCCCGGGTTCTGGTTTCAAAATGGCTTTCGCCAAAATGTCTCTTCGCTTCTGTATCTCTTATTTTCTCTCTCAGCCTCTGTGCATCCTTGCTTGTTTTCCCAGGGCGTTTCTCTCTAAGCCTCTGGGGATTCTCTCTTAGCTTCTCTGGGGCAAACTCTGGGCTTCATCTCCAAATGTCCTTCTGTCTGCATCTCCCAGCGTCTCCAAGTGTCCGGGTCTGTGTCAGCCATTAGCTTCTCCCAGGGGCAAACCCTGGATTACATATCTCAGCTTCTCTCCAAAATGTCTCTCTCAGCTTCTCTTAAAGGACTCCAGAGATCTAATTAAGACCCACCAGGAATGGGTGGGGTCCATCTCCATGGAAACAACCTAATCAAATGTCCCACCCTAATCAAAAGACTAATAAGTCTGCCCCCACAAGATTGCATCAAAGAACATGGCTTTTACAGGGGACCTAATAGATTTAAACCAGCACAGACACCATCTCAACTTCGATCTGAACAGCATACCAGACTCTCTCGACCTCCTTGAGTTTCTAATAGCAAGTAAACCTAACCTCTCTCAAGGTGATGAACATTGTTCACAGAAGGAACTAGGAAATGAAGACCAAGATTTACACATTTATAATAACAAAAAGCCACAAACATTCTACATGTCCATCAATAGAAAAACCGCTAAATAGACTACAATATAGCCATTTTATTACATGTTATGTGGCAGCTAAAAAACATCGCATATATCTACATATATTGACATGGAAAATATGCACTGTTGAGTAGGAAAAAAAGACACAATGTTATATAAAGGATGGCACCACTAAATTTAAAACATTTACACACAAACAGAAGTGTTTTCTACAGATACACGTGTGTGTGTATATATATGTATACACCTATATACATGTATATATAAATTATAAATGCATAGCAAAAGGATCTGACTTAATAACCAACCAATAACCAACAAATATCAGTGGTTATCTCTGAGGTTTGGAGTGGTAGTAAATGGGAATTTTCTCTTACCTGTAGGGTTTTTTTTTTAATAAGAAAGAATAATTAAAATTTTTTATTTTTTTTTAAATTGAAAACAAGCTTAATGCTTAGGAATAAGATAAGGGGATTATTAAATACACGATGATATATATATATAAAATAGATTATGAAGTTAGTAAAACCATATTTCAGAATATTTAATGTTTCTGCTATGTTAAGTGAAAAATATAAGTTACAAAACAGTATGAAGCGAGTTCCACGGAGGTCCGTCCCCTTCCGGCCCTGTGGGGCTCGCTCGGCGTCACGATCGGGTCTTTTCCCCCAACTGGGCCACCGAGCAAGCCATGGAATCCCGCGCCATGACCACGTTGGGCCTTGCGGGACGGCTCAACCGTGTTCAGGCCAGAGCCTGGAGAACCGCAAGATCACCCCTTTTGTGGCATTCTTTGAGGAAAACGAGTTCTCTAGGAGGAAAGTCTGAACCTGCCAAACAATCCCTTAAGAAGCCAAAGTTACCAGAAGGTCGTTTTGATGTACCAGAAGGTTCCCATTTAGAGAAAGAACCACTGGAAAAATTTCCTGATGATGTTAATCCTGTTACCAAAGAAAAGGGTGGACCCAGGGGCCCAGAGCCCACTCGATATGGAGATTGGGAACGTAAAGGACGTTGTATTGACTTTTAAGTCACGTATAATTTTTCTGAATATGTACTTCTGAATTAACTTATTTTTTATTATTTTATTTCTTACATAGTTTAAGGCATCTGATTTCTATAATGTGTTTAAAAATATATATGATGGCTTTGGAAGAAAATGCGCTACTATAAATTGGGAAAGAAAATATTTCTACATTAGCACATATGACTTTAAATCTGTTGAGGTATGGAAGTGATTATAGAGCTGCAAACTTTTACTTCAGCATTTTTCAGTTTAAATTAGTTACTTGTAAAATGAAAATAAAATAATTTTTTAAATTCCATTACCATGTGCTAGGTAACAGTGACTTTTTAAATGTGAGTTAAATAATGCATTATAGTTTGAGTAGGCCACAGTAACTACAGAAAATCTTTTGACAAGGAGCTGGATTACTTGCTTCAAAACCTGGCTCCACTTCTTACTAGCCATGTGACCTTGTTACTTACTTTCTGTATGCATTGGTATCCTTATATGTAAATTGGAAATAATGATAGTTCCACTTCATAGGGTGGTTTGAGGGAGAATTAAATAAGTAAATATGTAGTCCACTTGGGGCAGTGTATAACACATACCTCTCATTAAATGTTGGCTATTCTTAAATCATAAATATATTTTTCCAGGTATTTAGACTATCTGGGGAGGAAAATTAAGAAACAGTAATTTGAAATACTTCAGTTGGAATTGTTTTATATGTATGCAACACTTAAAAATCATTAGTTGAAAAATAGTGATTATTTGCTTGGGTGAACTGAGATCAAATATGTTAAGTTTGTAAAACATAAAATTCAGGTACAGAGGGCAAATATGAGAAAAGCAGAAAATAGAATCTGCCAATCTAGTCAGATTTGATGACTCAAAAGCTCCTATGCTCTGGCCTTGATAACTAGGTCAGGAAAAGTCAAGTCCAGTTTACAGATCTGGAATGAGGGAAGGTCAGGAATTGCTGGGTTCCCTTAGGTTTCCTTTGTTACAGGTCCTTGGCCTCATGTGGATAGAGATTGGGCCTTCAGTTCCAGGCTACTCTTGAATTACCTAGGAAGAAAGGGTTAGCAGACCCTATGGAAAGCAGGATGCCATGGGCTGATAATTTTGTGATATTATTTGAGGAGATTGTAAGGAGGCCTATTTAAGAAAATAAATTTTTTAAAAAGTATATTCTACCCAGAAACATACTAATAGTGTGCAAATAAGGACTAGTCATTTGGCCTTTATATCAGTTGTCTCTCAGTCAGTGTTTGTTCTGATTGCAGTTACTGTGTATGTTGTGAAGTAATAACCACATTACTTTTAAAATATCCTATAATTTAATCAGCCTCCAATTAGCCCAGATTAGTGAAGGTTTTTATTAGGTTAATTCAAAAATAGTACTTCAAATTATTTTGTATTGTATAGTCTTGTGTTTTGTTATAGTCATCATTATATGTGATAGAGAAAAGACAATTTATATACCAAGAGCTGATATAACAACCAAAGAGCTGTAAGAAGATAATAGAATCTTTAATCTCTGTTAACAGTAATGTATTTCATGACAGTTACCGAAATATTTATGGTCTTTATTTCCATCAGACATTAACGAAAAAACTTGAGAACTCTCAATTTGGAACATGAGATAATGTGAGCTTCATGGAAATCTGTTGCTCACATCTCCTCCTTCAGAAAGAAAAGTTGACTGAGAACCCCAGCTGCTGCCCTTTGGCATCCACTACTATGTTCTTATTGAGGCCCCCACCAGTGACTGAGCATTTGGATGCTATTAATGCCAGCCCTTTCCTGTGATGGGTGAATTTGGTTCAACAACTCCCCATAGGCCTGCTCAAAATTTTTTTAGGACTGTGCTGCAATCCAAGACTTCCTACCCAATTCTCATTTTCTTTCCTCTCCTTCACCATTGTCAGATCCTACCTGCTCCTCCTTTTTATCATTCACAGATATCTCCCCCAATACATCTCTTTTACTTTTAATCCAGTCTTGGCATCTGTTTCTTAAAGAATCCAAAATAACATGGATGATTTTTTTTTTTACATTTTTTATTATGAAATATAATGTTATATATTTCATATTATTTCAAATATATATATGTTAACATATACTGAAAAGTGATAACTTTCAAGTACAATTTAACTAGTCAGAGAGTAAATTTCAAAGGATGTTATGGGTTACAGTTAATATGGATGATTTTTAAAACACACTTATAAGCAGGTTTTCAGAAAATGTCACTGGCTTTTTGCAGTATAATCATAGTTTAAATAATTTTACATTGCTTGGTGTTATGGATTGACTTGTGACCCCCAAAAAGATATGCTGAATTTGTAATCTCCAGTACCTCAAAATGTGACCTTATTTGGAAATAAAGTAATTATGCATAGAATTGGGCAAGTTAAAATGAGGTCATACTGGAGTAGGATGTCTCTTAATCCAGTATGACTAGTGTTCTTATAAGAACAGAAAATTTGGACAGAGAAGGGACAGCCATATAACAGAGGCAGAGATTGAATTATTCCACAAGCCAGAGATCACCATGGATTGCTGGCAAACCAACACCAGAATTCTATAGACTTCAGAGGAAGTGTGGCCCTGCCAACACCTTGATTTTGGACTTCTAGCCTGCAGAACTGGGAGACAATAAAATTCTGTTATTTTGAGCCACACAGTTAATCATACTTGGTTTCAGCAGCCCTAGCAAACTAAGACTCTGAGGGAATTCTGGGAAATAAGTTGACCTTTTATATGTAAGACTCATACCATGAAACCTTGTACATAGTAGGGATTTTGGTTGAATTGAATTATGTCCAGCATTTTCTCTTTCTTTGATGTCAGTTGCTATGACCTACTATCAGTCAAAATATAATGTTAACTATTGAACTTTTAAGAACAAATTTAAAAGCCATATTCTGGTATCTAATAACAAATATTAGTTGGATGGCTAGAGTAGTTTCCAGTGAGCAAGTTTTGTAATAGCAGTTAATGATGTGTGAGCAATTTTAATAATTTCAGAAGAGTACTTTTTTTAAGTACAGCATAAGAATGGCAGGGGGCAATTAACCAATGTTGATTGATCAATTAGGAAGGAAAGTAAAATGAAGGTATATGTATCAAAGTGCCTGGAAAGTTCATTCATTCAGCTGATTCACTTAATCAATGTCAGTTGCCCACTTTGTGCCAGATACTATGCTAGGCTCTTCAGATTTGATGATGAATGAAACAGAGCCCCTCCCATCCTGGCATAAAGTCTGGTGGGTTTGATTTGCATTTAAGAACAGTTCCAGAAGGCAGCTGAGGACTAAATGCATTACAGGTACTTCACCCCAAACAAACCAAAGGGAATTTCATAACTTTGGT
Source organism: Choloepus didactylus (assembly GCF_015220235.1). Taxonomy (NCBI): domain Eukaryota; kingdom Metazoa; phylum Chordata; class Mammalia; order Pilosa; family Megalonychidae; genus Choloepus; species Choloepus didactylus. The sequence continues at coordinate 21,486,214 of NC_051308.1, read as the reverse complement.
GAGACTATTCCACTTCTGGGGCTTTTGGTACTAAATGACTCTTCAAATACCTGAATTTTCACCTCTTTAAATCAAAACTGACTCTGTGGAATATTTATTAATTAAGTATTCATTCCATGATCAAACATGTTCTGATTTTGCTGTAATCCTCCCTGGACATTGATCAAGAAGATATGGAGCAAGCAGAGTGATATAATTAAGATTCCTGGACATACAAGTAGCCCTGAGAAGAGTATTTTTTGGTGGGCATCTATCTCTGCACAATACTGGAACTAAAGCTGCCCCACCTTCACTAAGCTTGGAATGTTTGACCTGAATGAATTATAAAGATTATTGTACTATCCATGAATGTGAGGCTGTGTTCTTGTGAATATTGATAAATATTTATGATTAATAAATACTTAATATCAATTGTGAAAAAAAAACAAAAAACAAAAAAACAGTATGAAGCAATGTAATCCCAATTTCATTTTTAAAAATCTAAGTATTCAAAACCAGACTAAAATACAAATTAAAAAATGTGAATGGTAGCTGCCTTGATATTGCTATTACAAGCAATTTTTATTTTTTCTTCTATGCTTTTCTAATGAGACTTTTTTTTACAATGACGTTTTATCTTTTAAAAAGGGAAAAATATTCATAAATTTCTGGTTACTATTGTCTCCAATTTTACATACTTTTGAAAATTTCCATAATATGAAGTTTAAAAAGTCTATTTTTTAGCTCTTCACTCTCCTTCTCTACCTTCTCTCCTGTCTCAATTTCCCTACCCATGAGCTCCTGGATATGACACCCGTGGATTCCAATTCTCTTGTGGTGGTTTGGAGCTGTATGTACCCCAGAAAACATGTCCTTAACCCTAACCCATTCCTGTGGGTGTGAACCCATTTTAAGTAGGACCTTTGGATTGAAGTTACTTTGGTAAAGGTGTGGTAAAGACCTCAATCGGGATGGGTCTTAATCTTATTACTGGAATCCTTCATAAGAGAATGAAATTCAGATAAAGAGAGAAAGCCACAGAGGGAGCAGCCAGAAGCTGAACCTTGAAGAGAAGGGAAAGACCAGGAGAAGCCACCATGTGCCTTCCCAGATGACAAGCTAAGGAGCAAGGCTTGCCAGCAGCCAGCCCCAGGGTCTTCAGGAGGAAAGCATCACCTTGAGGACACACTGATCTGGACTTTTATTACCCTCAAAACTGGGAGCTTATAAATTCCCATTGTTTAAGCCTACTCATTGTATGGTATTTGCTTTAGCAGCTAAAGGAAATTAAAACACCTATTCTCACCAACTTAAAAAAAATGTGTGATCTAGTCAAGCTACTTAATTTCTCTGCTCTACAGTCTTCTCATGGATAAAGTTGTTAGGATTAATGGAAGACATCAATAACAGCTAATTCTATAGGTAACAGACATTTTGAATAAAATCTGGACATTCCATTAAAATTAAACATAAAGGGCTCTGATCTACAATCACTAAACTTCTCCAGAAACAACTAATTTTGAGAACAATCCAATCTTTTCCCCTTCTTTGTCCATGAATACAACACGGCCCCTGCCTTCAAAGAACTCCATTTATTAAGTATTCCCACAGGAATGAGAGTCAGGTTGACCTTATTGTATTTAAATTATGCACCTATCATGGGATCATTGTTGTTCCATCTATATAGCTATCCATACAACAAGAATGCGTTCCTCCAACAAATATTTACTTCGTACTTACTATGTGCTAGATACTATTTTAGGTAGTATGGATTCAGCAGTGAAAAACAGATAAATTTCTGTCCTCAGAGTTACACTGTAGCGATAATCCATGTGAATAATAATAAGGCATATGGCATGTTGTATCAAATGTTATAATTTCATCATAACAATTGATATTTATAACAAGGTGAAACATTTTATACCCATGATGAACTTCCAAATCTGCAATACATTGGGATTTTAAAGCGGGATTTGACTACACATTCTTGAGGCCTAGTAGAAAAAATCAGCTACCATTCTTTCAGCAGAACAAAAACTCTTCAATGACCTGTTTTAAATCTTCCAATGTCTACAATTCCTATGATGACCAACGGAAATGCATTCTTTGTTTTTCTTCAACTGAAAACCATTCTACCTCATAATTAGAACAAAGATTTCACCACCATGATAGTTACTTTTATGTGTCAAATTGGGTAGGTATGGTGGCCAGTTGTTTGAGCAAACGCTGGCCTAGTTGCCTCATGAAAGTATTTTGTAAGTGGAATTAGCATCTATAATCAGTTGACTTTAAGCACAGGAGATTGATTACCATTAGTAATGTGGAAGTTTTATGAGTGGGAACAGTGGGCTCAAGGGATCAGAAGGAATTCTGCCTCAAGACTATACCCTCCACACCTTCCTAAGTTTCCAGCCTAAGGAATGCAGACTCAATACTTCAACATTATTCTTCCTGTAATTTCCAGCCTCCAGCCTGCCCTACAGAATTCAGATATGCCAGCTCCCACAATCCTATGAGCCCATTCCTTGCACTGGATCTCTGAATTTATATGCATATACCCTATTTGTTCTATGTCTCTGGAGACCTCTGACTGATACACCCATCTAGCAAAATGACCCCTTCCACACTCAATGACTCACTTAATCACTAAGTGATTTGTTTAGGTAATTCTTTTTTCTTAAGAGTCTGAAATGCCTTTAACAATGCCCTTCTCCAGAAGATAAAACTATCTCACTTGACTGGTAAATATACTTTCTCCTCCTGATCAAGAAAACAATTAAATCACCTCATTATCTCTTCTAGTCTGATAATTCTATGAAATTCCCTTGACAACCTATAAAACAATTTAGTTCTACTCTTTGTTTTGTTTTATTTTAATTTAAAAAAGTCAAATGTAGCAGCCTACATAATGGTGACAGAAGTTAAAAGTCATCAGACCTCCCCAGGGGTGGGAAAGAATGTACAGAAGGTATCATAAACAAAGCATTAAAACTCCCCTCCCCTAGTCACCCTGGATAACAAACCTCCAGATCCCTGTGTCAGGAGACTGCTGAAACTCTGTTTTCACACCCAATGGAATGTCTTTGTCCTAAACCCTCATAAACTGCCCCTTGCCCTCCCCACCCTTGCAGAGCACTAACTATTTTCCTTGGATGGCCACCACCGAGGACCCTCTCCTGTTCTTAAGTCCTAATAAGCCCAAGTCTGACTCTGTGCCTACTGTGCTCTTTGGTCTGAGGGCTGCATCAACCCAAGTCCTTCAAGAGCTGGGTTAGAACAATTGCCGAGCCAGCCAGGAAACCAAAGAGCTGCCAGCCATAGCGGGCATGAGTCTTGAGAAGGGAGAATCCATGGGAGAAATCCAAATTGGCCTATATTGTCCATGTGGGAAAGGGTGGCTGCCCTCCTGGACAAATAGGGACCACTGCATGTTTATAGGGATGCCCTGAAAACTCCAGCAGGGCTGCTGTTTTGCAACAGATAGCAGGACAACTAAATTTGAGTAAGAACAAAACAGACCACCAAATAGTGGCAGCTATAACATGGCCCATTAGGAGCCTTGCAGATGGCCACTGAGGCAGAACAAGCAGCAAAAGCTACTGTGCAGTTTAGAGGAGAAAATAAAACTAGAAAGAAATATGTGCCTTGCTCAGGCAGAAATGAAGGACTCTCTGACTGAATGCCTGCTCCTAGTGGATGATCAGTTAGAGACTCTGGGATGCAGATATACCTGAGTCAAAGGCCATAAGTTGCCTCGGGCTCGAGTTCAGAGGATTTTAGCTACTCCAGGATGGGACCCCAAAGTGTGGGACCCCAGAAACTCTGAAGAGAAATGGGAGGTAGAGGAGGATGAAGAGCCCCAACAGGTGTGACCCATAATACAACAGAAATGGAAAACATCACAAGATCAACCCCCTGGGGTTCAGCAATTCCAACCTCCTGATCAGAAATTACATGTTACTAAGAGACTATACTGCTGTTGAACTAGACAATTTAGGGCAGCAGTATAGACAAAAAAACAAAGGAGTCCCTACCCAATTGGATTCTGAGGTCATGGGAGACTAGAACAGAGGGCGTGGTGCTTTCTGCAGTGGAGATGAGTGAATTAGTATGCTACCTCAGCTAATGCAAAAACCACCTCCTTACTGGTATAGCTGGTTGATGGGTGTAAGGCTATTATGTCCTAATGAAGGGGACACACTGCACAATACCCCTCCACAGGCATGCTATGGAGAAGATTCAAGATGTTTTAAGGGAAGAGATGAATGAAGCACGCCATTTATGCTTGGGCTTTCGTAGGTCCTGACACTGAAGTTTTTACACAGTAATGAAAGACATGGTATTGCAAACTGCTCCCAACCATTACCAAGGGCCTCTTTTGTCTATCCTAAATCTGCTAGTAGGACAGCATGTTTCCCTTGCAGCTCCAGTCATAGCCGACCTTGGAGAGGCAGAGAGGCTGTGGAAAAAAGGGACAGAGTAAGGGCAATTGAAAAGTCTTCCCAGGGGCATGAAGGCCCTAATCTAGTATCTCACAAGCAGATGTAAGCAGATCTCATTGCTGAAGGCAAAGAGATATGGACTACAGATAGGCAACCTGATGTAGTCCTGGTAAAACTATGGAGCAAACTGCCTAAGGATCCAAGATTTACTAAAGTGAGCTCCCAAACCTCCAAAGGAGAAAGGAAGTCAGGAAAGAAACCACCCTTCTTAGCCTGTGATGGTTAGGTTTATGTGTCAACTCAGCCAGTTGATGGTGTCCAGATGTCTGGTCAAGCAAGCACTGGCCTAACCCTTACTGCAAGGACATTTGTGGCTGATTAATAAACCAGAAGGCTGGTTTATTAAATCATCAGTCAATTGGCCGCAGCTGTGACTGATTACATCAAGGAAGGGTTGTCTTCTGCAATGAGAGAATCCAATCAGCTGGATTTAATTCAATCAGTTGAAGCCTTTTAAGAGAGAAAGAGAGAAGACCTTCACTTCTTCAGCTAGCCAGCGTCTCCTGAGGAGTTCATCAAGAGTTGCCAAGTTGCTACCTGCCCTATGGAATTTGGATTCATGTATCCCCACAGTTGCTTGAGACACTTTTATAAAATCTTATATTTATAGATACCTCTTGTTGGTTCTGTTTCCCTAGAGAATCCTAACTCATACAGAGCCTGAACCCAGAAGCCCTCCACTCCCCCAGAAGAGGCATGGCAAGCCTCTTTCCCTCTTCCATATTGGGGAAGTCAGGATCCCCAGATGCGAACAATAGCCGGGGAACCCCAGGATCAGAGGTCACATGTAGAATTAATCATTTACTGGTCCCCTACAAGCCAGCAGCAAGTGTCAGCAATAGTAGATACGGGAGACAAATATACTTTAATTTATGGTAATGCAGCCTGATTCCACGGGCCAGTTCTGGCAATAGACAGCTATGGGGAGGAAATGATCCAGGCAAAGCAGCACAGTCTAACTTTCAAATTGGGAGACTGTCCCCCCAGTGTATAGGGTATATGTTTCCCTTATAACAGAATACACTCTAGGAATTGATCTTCTACAGAATGCCACATTGCATACCCCTCTAGGGGAATTCCGCCTCTGGTGTAGTGATCAAAGCCGTCTTAAAGGGGCAGGCAAAATGGTCCCCTGTAGAAGTACCCCCACCTTGGAGGGTCATGGCTACAAAACAATATAAACTTCAGGGAAGCCACCAAGAAATCTCAGCCGCTATCAAAGAGGTGGAGCAGGTAGAGATAATAATACCCACCCATAGGCCTTTCAGTGGTCCTTTTGGCCAGTATGAAAGCCTGATGGAATGTGGCATATGACAGTAGATTATCAGGAGTTAAAGTAACACCACCATTATATGCTGCAGTCCCAAACATCACTGGTTTGTTACAAGAAATTAGTACACAACTGTGTCAATATCATTTTGTATTAGATTTTGCTAATGCTTTCTTTAGTATCACCCTAGAAAAATCAAGCTAGCCTGTATTCACCTTCTCTTAGAGAGGCCAACAATGGACTTTCAGTGTGCTCCCCAAGGCTATGTACATAGCCCGGCCATCCGCCACAGTCTTGTGGCAAAGGATTTGGCTAAGTGGAAAAGTCCTCCAAGTGTAACTGTATTTCACTATATTGATGATGTCATATTAACCAGTAACACTCTTTCAGAATTAAAAGCCGCCTCAGGCTCATCACTATCTCACCTTGAGAGCTGGGGAAGGGCAGTCACTCATGACAAACTGCAAGACCATGGCTGCTCTGTCAAATTCTTGGGTGCTGTATGGTCAGTTAAGACAAAAACTGTACCTTCTGCTGTAATTGATAAGATGCAGTGTTTCCCCACACCACAAACACCAAAACAACTAATGGCTTTCTTGGGGTTGTTGGGGTATTGGAGACCTTTTGTTCCTCACTTAGCCCAAATGTTAAAACCTTTGTATGTTTTGATTAGGAAAGGCCATCTCAGAGAATGGGATACCCACTGACAGGATGCTTTTGAAAAGGCAAAGAGGGCAACAGCAAAGGCACAAGCACTGGCAGGCATACATCCAGACCTGCCCTGTGAATTGGATGTAGCCAGCACTGATATTGGCTTTGGATGGGGTCTGTGGGAGAGGTAACATTCTAAACGAATGCCCTTTGGCTTTTGGTCACAATATGGGAAGGGGCAAAATTGAGATACAGCCCCCTAGAAAAGCAATTATGTGCTGCATACAATGCCTTATTGCAAATGGAGGGACTGACAGTCACCTTGAAAACAGCCATCCCTCTTCAGGGATGGATAACTGACATGGCTTCTTAGACACACTCTGGCAGTGCCCAACTAAGCACACTGACCAAATGGAAAGCCTACCTATTAAAGCGCTGCATTTTCAATACCAGTCCTCTAAGTGCAGAAATGCATGAGATTCTCAGACCAGTGTCCTATATAGAACATTTAACAGCTAAAGATCCTGCATCTGAAATAGATGTTGAAATGCCCGCTACAGAAAGCATGGGTGTCATTCCCAAGACTGCTTGGTACACTGATGGATCCATTAGCTGGCAGCCTCCCATGTGGACAGTTGCGGCAGTGCAACCCAGTACTGATACTATATGGTGGGAGACAGGCACTATGCAAAGCAGTCAATGAACTGAGTTAAGAGCAGTATAGAGGTATTAGTGTATTAACCAGGAGACACGTTAACTGTCTGTACCGACAGCTGGGCTATTTACAAAGGCCTTACAACCTGGATGGCAACCTGCAAGCAGGAACAATGGATAGTCATAGGTTATCCCCTCCGGGAACAAGAATTGTGGAAAAACATCTGGGACACCTGCCAATGACAAAAGGTAACTGTCTATCATGTCTGCCCACAGTCCCAACATGTTACCCAGGAATATGGAAGCAGATGCACTCACATAGGTTCAGAGGAGCATAGCTGAAACCAGGGAAGCGGCGAAATGGCTTCATTGGAAAAGCGGACACCGAGGGTATCAAACCCTGTGGCATATGGCCCAACAGTTCCAGCTGCCAATCATGTGCCAGCAGCTAGTGGACATCGCTAGAGAGTGCCCTTTGTGCTCCCTGTGTCAATCATGTAGACTACCACACCAGATGGGACACATCAGCTGGCCACAAATCCTGGTGACCCAGTGCAAAGTGGACTACATCGGTCCCCTTCTGCTTTCAGGGTATGCTTTTACTGACAGGACTTTTGTGAGCTTTCCTGGTGGGAAAGGTGAACAAACAGGCCACAATCCACTGTTGGGAAAGAATGAGTGCTTTATATGGCATACCTACACAAATAGACAGTGACTGGGGGACCCCTTTCACTGGACAAATAGCCCAATCCTGGGCCATGGATTAGGACATCATGTGGACGTTCCATCTGCCTTACCATCCCACAAGTGCAGGCCTTATTGAAATAATGATGGTTTGTTAAAGGAATAGATTAAGGATGAGAAGAGAGCCTTGTAGTAGTGGACTAAAAGGCTTTATCAGGCCCTAACCCACCTAAAGGCAACACCTTGAGCTTCAGCCCCAGCTCCTATTGAAATGCTAATGGAAAGACCCAAGCAGGTATTGAGAATACAAATTAAAGGGCCAGTCACTATACAGCCTAAAAGGGGAAATGATAATAATTTGTTATTGCCTGTACCTCAGACCATACAAAATGGGGAAAGCAAGGTCAACTGACCTTGGTGTCTGCCTATGCAGTCATGTTGGTTAGGAATCCTAGGTCCCCGGGGAATAGGAGTTACCCCAAATATTGAAATATAACCTCAGTTTATACACAAAATGTCTGTTAAAATCTTTATCACCAATTGGGGTCTTCCTATTTCCACAGGAACTTTATACATGACTATGTGGACCCTTCCTATGCCCAGATTAACAACTGATGTAATGGTAGAAGACACTCAAGATTTGGTGGGGGGGGGATATCTGGTATTTAAACCTCCCCATAATGTTCCTCTCCCTTGTACTTTGTTATCAACCAATGGAACGCTAGCATGTATATTGTTAGATCAGCAGGAGTTATCCCTTATTATTCCCCATAAACATCTTTCTTTTTGCCCATAGTGCCCTAGCAAACACCTTCCTACAGTGGGCTTCAGCAGTAACTCATGCCCACAATCAAACCCAATGTTAGCTTTGCGTGGACTTGCCATCTTCAGGAGCTACCAGCCTTCCTTGGACTGTGACCCCTGTGAACTGGACTGCGTTGAATACCTTGCTAGCCTGGCAGAATTCAGTGCATCAGAAAAACTGGAAAATAATCTTCTCATTTAAAACTGAAATCCAACTACCATCCTATAATGAGACTGGGGCTTACATCTCCTCCCTTGTGCAGGAACAGGTGAACAAGCCCCGACCCGTATTGGGTATGCTGTATATGATGGTTTAGGGTGGCTGATTGCAGAAGCTGTAACAGTAGACCATGTTGCCCCATCTGTATGGAGTGACTTGATGGAACTCATGATGTGGGGTGGCTACCCCCCAAATTATGTAATTTTAATGTTAAACTACAAAACAGTAGTCTTTTCCACAGGCAAAATATCACCACCACCAACAAGGGGCACAGCCTTCCCCTAAGAGATGGCTATGGACCTATGGGCAATATGGTTGGCCCTATGTTTACCTTATAACTGGACAGGACATTGTATATGGGGTCAGCCCTATGTCCCTGCTACCTTATATGACTCTTTACCCTATACTCCTAGTAATTGGGAAATTGTCAAAGCTAGATATAGAATAAAATGCACTCCCTGGTGGTGGTGTCCTTTAGCCATTCTTGCACCAGGTGGAGCTGCAATAGTTACTGAAAAACATGTGGCAGCTCTAGCTTATTACACTGCCCAAGCACTTAATGATTCCAAATAAGCTATATCCTTGCTAAATGAAGAAATCACACAGCTTAGAAAAGTAGTTTTATAGAACAGAATGGCCTTAGATATCCTCACTGCAGCACAAGACAGCACCTGTGCCTTAATGTGCAGTGCTGTGCATATATTTCTGATCATTTGCACAATGTTTCACAAGTTTTAAATCACATGCAAGAGCACATATATAATACTGATCAACTATCAGTAGACCCCTTGTCTAAATGGTTTAATTCCCCTTCTTGGCCATGGTGGCATCTCTTTGAAGCGTTATCTCTGTGTGTGAGGCTCTCAGTGTTCTATTGTCTCTTATACTGTTGTTGTGGCATATGGATGCAACGTCTGTCCTATGGTCAACATAGCCTGCTGCGTGGGGGTGGATTGTGGGGACCCAGGGTCTGAGTTCCCCCTCCCTATTGAGAGTAAATCACTGCACATAGCTGCCTGCCTAAGTGGAACAGAAATTAAAGGTCATGAGACCACCTCAGAAGGGGAAAGAATGTACAGACAGTATCATAAACAAAGCATTAAAACTCCGCTCCCCTGGTCACTGTGGATAACAAACCTCTAGACCCATGTCACAAGCTGCTGAAACTGTTCTCACAGAAATGGAATGTCTTTGTCCTAAACCTTTATAAACTGCCCCTAGCCCTCCCTGCCCTTGAGGAGCACTAACTCCATTTTCCTAGGATGGCCACCACTGAGGAACCTCTCCTGTTCTTAAGTCCTAATAAACCCATGTCTGACTCTGACTCTGTGCCTGGCATGTTCTTTGGTCTTAGGGCTGCAATGACCCGAGCCCTTCAAGAGCTGGGTTGGAACATTTGCTCTGTTCTCTTTATTTTTGGCTAGTCACTTTTATCAGAGTCAGAAAAATGGAATGAAAAAACATGGGATTTCAAGTCAGTAAACCTTCATAATACAGGGCAAGCTATTAATGTCTGTGATCCTCAGTTTCCAAACCTACAAAATAAGAATACTAATAACCACCTTTCTGCTTTTTCTTCATCAGGGCTGTTTTAGTGACTTAAATAAGATAGTGTATATATGAAAAGCCTAATTTGTCAAGGACTTTTTTGTTTTTCATTGGAGTGTAAATGCCTCTGGGACAGAAAATGGACCTTCCTCAGCTCATTATCCCGAGTGTACAACACAGTGCATGACTTTTATTTGAGTCCCCATCCTGTTTTCTGAATAAATCACCTCTTTCTTCTATATCCTCCAGAGCAGTGGGCATGGTAATTGGCTCATGGTATACAAAACAGCTCATTGAATGACAGAATGTATGTTCAATAAGTTGTGGATACATTACCTTATGGATTTGGTAAATGACATCAGGTTGAGTTATACTTAAAATGTCATTGTTGCCTTTCAGTGGCCTGGCATGATCTTTAAATTCTTGTCCTCGGAAGCATTCTTCATTTAGCTTATATTGCTGGATCATGGTCCCCATCCCTCCATCCAGCACCATAATTCTCTCCTGCAAAATGGCTTCAATCTCATCCTGCAGGTTTTTCTTCATACCTGCTTTAAAGAAAGTAAAAATCTGACTTTAAAGAATGAAAAGTGAAAAAGATGCATGGAGGGGAAGTGTGGAATAATTTATAATAATTCTTAATAGGGAGCAAATGGAACTCATAAAAGGTGCGCTCATAACTTCACATCATTAGAAAAATGTTGACCAAAAATATGTTCATTGAATCATAACAATGTCTAATGCAATAAAAGGTTGTACACAGCACAAAATCAACGGTGAAGCAACAAATCAAGGTAAAAGTAGTTATGCCTGTTTCAGAGATAAGGAAAGCAGGCAGCAACGACTCGTGTGACACAAATCTAGGCCAGGATACTGAAGAAAGCAGTCATGGCTCTCTTTCCTTGTTAATTCTGTACAAATGCTCCCTTATTAGAGATTTAGCATGGATAACTGAAAACCAACAATAATTCCAAACCGCCATTTAAGCTGTTGGCTTTGACCATCTCCCCCACCTACTGCCAGCACTAATAATGGCCTACAAACAGGGTTTTATTCACCTCTGCTCCATCTATGAAATAGTGACTGGTTAACACCCTCAAACTCCTTTCCCATGCTTCCTGACGTCTCTTAATTCTTAGTCCTGAAAGCCTCCACTGCCTACTCTTTCCAATCCTGGTTTCTGATTTCCAAGCACTAGTGGAAAGTCACAAAACTATGCTGATAAGAGATACTGAAAATTCATAATGTTGAACCTCTTCTTTGGTTCTTCTTTTCTTGCCTTTCCACATTTCCCATGTCTGCTGTCCCAAACCTCTGTTTTCTTTTAGCACCAAATCCTTCTCATCTTTTTTACTCTTAGCAAGCGATGCTGCCTAACCCTCCACAAAGATGTCTTCTTCTGGGAGCTCCTCAAATTTATACCCCTCCACTTCAAAGTCCTCTTGCAACTCTGCTCACTCTGTTTTCCTTCTCTCTGCACCCAAGGAAGAAGCACATGATCACCACCACCACCACATCTCCCATCACTCCTCCATCTATTTATACTTCAGTAACCACCAATTCTTTTTCTTGATGTGGCTTCTTCCTCCACCGCTCTATGAAATTACTTTCTAAGGAAACCAATGACCTTCTAATTAACCAAAACAAAAACAAAAACAAACAAAAAAAACAACAACTTGGCCCCAATCTTAGGCCGACATTCCAAACTGTCTACCTGATATTTCCACCTAGAATACCCACCTGTCCCTCACTCTAATACCAAAAACTAAACTTGCTATATTTTCTGTCTTATCTCCCTATTTCTGGGAATAGTATCAACTGTCCCAAAAGCCTAACCTTAAAAATCTCAATATTATTTGACTTCTTATTCTCCCTGACCCCCAACATCTACTCAGATCCCAAGCTCTATAGATTCAATCTTCAAAACGCCGTCAAGTTGATTGCACCTTCCATCCCTAGCACAAAATCCTCTCTTCAAGCCCTTACTGCACATCACAGGCATCACACATTCTCTCTGAGCTTCAATTTGCATCTATGCAAAATAAAAACAATAACTGCTTTACATACTTCAGAGAGTCAGATTACAGGTTAAATGAGATCACAGACATGAAGCGGCTTTATAAACTATCAAAATGTCCTATAAAGGTAAGAGATCACCACCATACCTTGTCACACTGTATTCTAATCCATCCAATGCACCACCATCAGATGAATTTTCCTAGATAACAATTTTATATCAGTGGCTCCCCCTGCTTAAACACCTTCCGCAGCTCCCTACTACCTACCAAAGGGAATACAAGTTACTCAAAACAAGCTACAAGGATACCAGCCCATCTGGTCAACATTTTCTTCTGTGCTCTCTGAGAGAAGAGCAGAGGTCTCATAAGTGGGGCTGGATCTAAGCTATTAGAGCTCCCTGAAGGAAGACACTTTGTCTAGACAACTTAACTCTATACTTAGTAATGTCAAAGGTAGTATCTGGAACCTAAGTGTTCAATACATATTGCCTGAATTGAGATGGCAAAAAATAAAAAAATAAAAGGAAAAAAGATGAGAAAGAAAAGGTGAATGTCATTTAAAACCCAAACCAGTAATGTATGAATGTCTGCAAGTTGGCACTGGATGCAAATTTAACTCTGCCTTGTCTTGCTGTCCAGTGTATCAGGTACACAATACGTAAGCAGGGGCTTACACAGTAGCTACAGAGCTATTTTGACTGAATTATTCCAAGTAAGCTAGGCATCCTGAAACCTTCAAGGAAAATTTGCCAATATCTTATTTCTTTCCCAAATGGCATTAGGTTTCTTTTAAGGGGTACTATTCTTTTTCAAAGCCAGCTTTTGGGCTAATTTTGCTTATTGAACTTACAGATGAGAGAAAATACTTCCTGAAAAAAGTACAATATTCTTTCACCAACTGTAACAAAGGTACCAAGCTAATGAAAAATGTTAATAATAGGGAGGGCACATGGGAACTCTGTATTTTCTGCATGATTTTTCTGTAAATCCACTTCCCTAATTAAAAACAACAAAAAACAAAACAAAACAAAACAAACAATCAAATCAAAAAAAAACCCAAAGGTATAAAGTTAAGATCCAATGAATTGGCCAGGGGTATTTCAAATACAAAAGGAAAACAAAAATTACTTTTCAGAAAATGTAGAGAAAAGGTAGAGCTTAATGACATACATATAATAGAAATGCAGGTAAGCATCAGGGAATGGCCCAGTCATTTCAACCTATAGTCAACAAAGCAAATTCAAATATATCATTAATTTGGACATCTCACGATGTGACTATCTTATCAGCTAATAAGCATCCAGAATTTGAAATGATTAAGCTAATGATGGACAAGGAGTAATTTAGTCCCAGCTCTCCTAGATAGCTATGGAACTTTGGACAAGGCTTCTCCATGTTTCTGCACAAAGGAAGAGCTTCAACCCTGCCCATATCACAGGGCCTACGATAATGAAAACAATTAAATGGAGATAAGTTTCAAATGAGAAGAGAGAGAGAACTAAAAACTTTAACCTATATGCCAACTGAATTCCTTTCTTCTTAAAAGGATGTAGCTGCAATCCACCCTGAAATGTGATCCTGTGAGCTTAAGTGGGTGACTGATCATAAGGCTGCCTAGAAGATGGGGGCAAGCAGATTATGCATGTAGAATCTATTAAGGTATTCAAACTTTCTAGAGAAAAACACAATCTAATCCACAGACAATGCAATACATTCTTTGTCATCAGCAAAGGGATTTTCCTTCTTGGCTCATCATATCATTTACATGTCTTTCCCCTTTCATCTCCTCCACTGAGCAAGTACACACCGTATCTGTTTAATGGGGACAGGAAGAAGGATAAATTAACATAACAACATATAAAAATGCCATACCTTTGCCCACCATGGCCTATCTCTTCTAGTTTTCTGCCTTTGTACAAATTCCTACAGTCTTTCCCATGTGCTTCTCTTCTAGGCTATTTATCCCTATTGGCTTGGCAATTCCTTACTCACTACAAATCTGACAATGTCACTGTACCTCTACTGCTTCCCCCATATTCATAATTACTTTGAATAAGACAAGTCCGAGCACTTTTCCTTGAGGCTCACGGTGTACTCACTTTTCAATCCAGAAATACAAACTTTGTTTCAAGCCTTTGTTCATCCTCAAACAACCTCACCCTCTCACACACAAAATCTGAGATCTTGTTTGTTGAGTCACCATAAACAAAAGACCAAAGGTGTATTTTTTTTTTTAACTCCAAGCAATACATCTGGCTTTTTAAAATTAGAGAATAATTTTGTTAAGTTTCTTTTATGTGGAAGATTAAAGGTCCAAAAAGAGCTAAATTAACCTTGAAAAAGTAGAACAGGAAGGGGCAACTTATCCCATTAATTAAGGTATACTACAAAACCATAGAATAAAAAATAATTCAAGTAAAATATAGAATATTTTTCTGAGTTAGGATGGTGAAGGATTTCTCAATAAGACTCACAAAAGCCCAATCTATAATGTTAAAGAAAAAAATAAAGATAATTTGTTTACATAAAAATGAAGGTAAATGAAGGCTAGCCTACACAAAAGTAAAAACAGATGACAGAATAGGGGAAGATTCTGCAATGTCTAAAACTGAAGGGGACTAATACATAAAATGTACAAGGAACTCCAGCAAATCACTTGAGAAATCAAAAAGAAAGAGTAGGTAAAAGATATAAATAAGCAAGTCAAGAAAAGAGAAACCTGAATAACATGCAAGTACATTAAGAGATACTCAAACTCATTAGCTCTCAGATGTGAATTAAAACTAGGTATCCCACTTTACTTGGGCAACTACTATCAGAATGAATAATACCAAAAACAAACAAACAAACAAACAAACAAAAAACAGGAACCCTCATGTGTGCTTACTGAAAAGCAGACAGGTATAACCACTTTACTAAATTTAGTAAAATTAAGGATGCATAAAACCCAGCAATCTCACTCCTGGGTATATTTCCAGAGAATGTCTCACATAGGGCCATAAGAGCACATGTAAGAGGATACCTGTAGCAGTAGCAAGTTGGAGGTAACCTCAGGAAATAGATAACGGGGAATAATAATAAAAAGCAACGTGTAATAAAACAACTGAATGGGAACTTGAATGGATTGAATACAAAAATTCAATCCTTCGCAACTGTATCCTTTAAAAAAATCCATTGCTCCATAATTGTCCACATGCTTATTTATCCTTTAGGAGACAATATAAGAGATTTCCCTTTTAAAGAGACTTAGGGGCCCTCTTTCTCAAAGATTTGTTTGAGTACATGTACACTGTTCTTATCATTGCATATTCCCCCCGCTTTTCCAGTAGGGGGTTATATTTCACTGGCTTCTAATTACCATGCCCCTCCAGAACCTTCTCCTAAGAATAAATCACCTTGGCAAATCTCTTCTCTTGACAAAGTGGGCATTCAAATTGAGAATGGCTGAAATGTTGCTATACTGTGAAGAACAAAAAACCCTCCTATTTGTCTTGATTCAGTTCATTAGTTCTTTTATTTTACTCTTGACTAGTCAGGTTTTGAATACAGCAGGTTCTCCCTAACGCTTTTAAAGTAAATAAAGGCACAGATAGTTTTGCAGTTCCTCCATTCAGCTGACTAGTTTTAACACAGTCTTGGAAATATTTCTATATTTCAGACAGACAGACAGACAGAGAAACTGCAATCTAAAAGAGAGAGCCCCCAAGGAATGTTCTTGGCTGGTGAGTTCAAAAGTCTGTGTCTTCCACAGTTTTAGAGGATCTACCACTAAAATGCGGTTTGTTTATTCAGGGTGATGTTTCTTTCTGCTTTTAACATTTATTTTCTTAACTGATGGTATTTTGATTCATAATAAGTGTTCCAAAGAATAAACAGACATGGGATTAACTGGTTAAAGCATCAATTAGATGTTGAGGTAAGTCAGGTAGCAACACCTTTAAGAACCACCCAAAAGAATGAAAAGATAAAGGCATAAGCCAATAAATCCCTAATATGTACATTTCAGTAATAAACTGCAGTCTCAAGAACACTCAGGAACACATCTCCTCTAAAGACAAAATGACCCCATGATTGGTGTGATTTACTTAGAACTCCCATTTCCTTTGGGCTAAATGGAGAACGCACTTAGCAAGAAAAATAAATCTTTATTTTCTGCCTTATAATCAAGTGATCAGAATGCTTTCACAGCACGTTTCCTACATTGCCTATATTAAAGACCAGCTTACTACTGCCCTGCAAGTCTTTGCATGGTACTTCTCACATAAATTCCTGGTTCTCTAATTTCTAGCTTGCAACTACTAGGGACATGTTGTAGGCATCTGTCTGCTTGTGCATTATTTACATTTTATAAATATATTATTTCCCCTTTGACTTTAATAAGCCAGAAAGGACTGGATATATATTACTGTCAATTCACTGATTCATTTATTCATTCTTTCACTAATCGCTCATCAACTATGTTCTTGTCAATACGTATAGTGTTAAACAAGGATGAAACCAAGCAATCTTTACAAGCTACAGTTAAAATTTTCTCTCAAAAGGTGTTTGCTGGCCCAACAGCCTCCTTCTCCAGTGGACACAACCATGGTCTGAGGTCATGGACATTTAGCCTTAAGACTCAACCATGAAATTCAGGAATTTCCAGTTCTTCATTAAAATGCCTCATTAAGACTGTGGATACCAGTAGGTGACCAAGGGTTTTTAGGAATTCAAACATGCAAGTTGCCCACATAGGAGCAAAAGCAAGTTTTTTCTAGCCCCAAGGGCCTGGCTCCGAGTGCCATAAGAAGCCCGGCTAGACTAAGATAAACCTGACTTGGTGCTCAACTGTGCAGTGAGCCTTGGGGTAAGGGGACTTGGCTAGATGCAAATGACTCTAGAGGGTTCCTTTCACTTTGTGTAAAAGATCAGGCAGGATTCAGAGGCTTCTAAATCTTCAGAAGCATTTTACTGCACATACAGCTATCTATATTCAGATTAAGGGGAAATCTCATACTTACTTTCTAAAATTAAAAGGACAGAAGGAGGCAAGAGGTCATAAAATAAGAGATACTATTCAAACAATACTTGATATTCCTGAAAAAGATGTCTTATTTTATAGCAACAGTGATAAAATGTGTCTCAGTCACAGTTCCACTAGTTTCAAGCACAATCTCCAATCCCTTTTATCAGAACCCTAGAAACAGTAGGTCATCAGTCAATCTCTGGTAACTTTCCCCAGAGTAGTTCAACCAATTTAGTATTTACTCTCCTTGGAGCTGCACATACTCAGGCTGTCATAGACAGCTATTGCTGTCTTTATTACTGATTCTCTACACCCCCTACCCCACTTACCTGTTTTTAAGGGTGTATTTTTCCCCAAATTATAATCAGGGATGACAATGGAGACCCCTGAGGTCATTATAAAGCCTGATGTAATTATAGTCAGTTCTTGTGCTTGTTTTTTTCCCCTCAAATGTTGATCCCAGCCTGAGCCACCAAAATCAAAATCACTTAAGAAGATTACTACCCCCCACCCCGACCTAGTGAGTATATGCAAGTGGGGCCTCCGTATCCGCTATTTTAACAAACTCATTAGTGACTGAAGGCACACTGGAGTTTGCGGAATTGCTCTAACCCATCGAGTGGAAAACAAAAATTCAATGTAGTTTTAAATAGTTCTCTGGAATTCTTTACCTTTTCTCAGCACCTGAACTTTCTTCGGCTGAGCACAGCAAGTTCTCAATAAATATTTATTGAATAAGAACGTTAAATCGTACAAAATAAATAAATAAATAAATAGGGCCTTGGTAAATGTTATGTTGAATACGCCTAACCGCAAAGGCAGAATTAGTCTGATGCTGAGCATGTATTTAGAGACCACGGGAAGAGGAAGCTTTGCGGATTTTGACGGGTTGTCTGCCTAGAGAAAAAGGGATGTTGGTCGGGGAAGGCGGCCAGGAAAACAACAAAAACGTGGGCCTCAGGGCTCCTCCACAAAATTCAAAAGGCGATGCCCACAGCGCCGGGCGTTAGCGGAATAACCTTTACCGGTATCTCCGGGTCACGAGAACTATCCAAGAGATTACGAGGCCACAGCGTGGGTCAAAAAAACAAAACAAAACACAAAATCGAACCGCGGAGACGGAATCGCAGCTTTACCGGATTGCTGCAGCTCTCCGAGCGCGGGTGACATGCCGTGGGGTCTCCTCCTCCAGCTGGCGGCGCGGCGGGCAAGGCGGTATCTCCACAAGTGATGGCCACACTTCAGCGCCGGGAGAGCCTGCCACACGGGGGTCCGAGCTTTTTAACGCCTTCAGAAGGCCCCGGGGCGGTAGGGGCACAAAAGGGCCCTCCCACGGCCGAGAGCCCGCCCAGCGCCCGGGCCTCACCGTTACCAGGACTCGGCGCGCGGCCGCCTCCCGCGGGGCCCAAATGCAGCACGGGGATGACAGGCGAGCTCTCGGCCACCACAGGTGGGCGCGCACGGGTTCCCTCGTTTGCCCGGCTTGTCCTCGTCGTCGGCTCAGCGGTCACCGGGCGCCGCCAAAGGCGGAGTCACTGGGAGGGCGAAGGAGTGGACCCGAAGAGTAGGACAACGTGGCCTTCGGATTGCCTTGTCTGGACTTTCAGTTCCCTAGAGGTTTGGGACAACTCAGAATGCTGTGCGTTTCAGGGATCAATCTACCCCCGGTTTGGGAGGTCCCGCCCCCTCTAGCCTTTGATTGGTCTTTAGGAGCTTGTCACACATTTATTGGCTGAACGATCCCAACCAATCACTTGAGGTTTAGCTCCAGGGCTTTCTGGGGGATGTAGTGCGTAGTGTTGCGCATCTCTGCGCAGAGTGTCCGAATTGCAGCGGGATCAGCCTTTCCAAATTAAAATCGTGGTGCGAAGTGCGCTCTGGCCTGAACAACTTCGGTGTGTCAAGAGCCCTGAACTTGGAGTAAGAAGGCGAGGTTCCATTTCCGTTTTAGTTATTGACTGGCGCTGGGCAAGACACTTAACCTGTTAGTCTTCACTTTACACTATTAACAGGAAATGAGAGGTCTTAGGACAATTACTATTTTATAAGGTTGTAGTGTGGATTAAATGAGATCACGTGAACGAGCAATAAAAACTGAAGTACGTACATGGATATTGTCACTTGTTGACAGTTAATATTTATTGAGTACCTACTGTGCGTCCGTCACTTAACGACACAAAGACAAGCTGCGTACAACACACCAACCATCCCGGTCTTGGAGGAAGAACTCACAACAGAATTAGACAAATAATTGGCCAAGAAAACAGAGCCTCAATACAGTGTGCCAAAAGAACTGAAGGTGTTCAGGGGGCAGAAATTCTCTAAGGGTATTGGGGGAAGCTTCAAAGAAGAAATGACTTAAGGGCTGAGTCTTGAAGGAAGACTGTGTGTGCCAGGTGAGATCATTCCAGTCAGGAGAAACTCTGTGTAGAACAAAGCAATTGAGAAAATTTGAAAATAAAAGAGGGTTCTGTAAAACTGAACATGGTAGATGTAAAGAAAAGCAGATGAATTTAGAAAAATAAAATTGAGACCAAATTATGAAAGTTACGAAACTTAGAAAAAGAACCCACTAGTTTGCATGGCATCCTTAGTTTACTCTATGTAACTATATCTTGATTTTAAAAATCTAAAAAAAATTATCAAATAATTTATTATTTATATCATTAATTTTATAAATCATTTATATCAAAGATGGGCTGACTTGAAGAGGGAAAAAGTGGAGGGGGTGGGGTGAGTATGAAACAAAGAAGAGCTTGTGAGGGATGACAGCCCTTATTGGCCAAAGACCTTGTTAAGATTCTCTGGGATAGTTTTTAAATTATCTTCTATCCTGCAGAATTTGTTCATCTTGCGGGCACCTAAGTCATCGACCATCCCCCTCCTCATATTCTCCTAGCATAAATTCCAGGACTTGTGTGTCAGTCTCTTCTCAGCAAATCATCAAAAGTTTACTTTCTCAGGTTAAACTGACCAAATCCAGTATTTTCTTGAAGTTGTAAAAGGGTAATAAATAAGAGTAAAGGAATGCATAATGTCCAAAAGGCAGTGCATTCCTAGTACTAAAATGCAAGCAACTTAAAAGTTCCAAGAATACTTACATTTGTAGGGGTGCAAGGGGTGGGACTACGGAAGCAAAGCTTCTTTCTGGTCTGTAACCCTGTAGAAGAGAACCTACTATCTTTCTTTGGTGTGCCATACCCCATTCCCGACTCGAACCCTCATTAAGCTCATCTTAACAAACACATTGTTCAGAGGTGAGGCTCTTAACAACCACTTTATTGGGGTGGGGTGGAGGGTGGGGTCTTTTCCAGTTGGTTTTTCTTCATAGTTAGAAGTATTGATCGGTAAACTTAAATATCCAACTATCACTGTAGGTCAGTAGTAAATTGGTGTTCCGATGTTATGCATTATTCTCTGGGCTTGGTTATGTGTGTCAAACCCATTAGGTCACTCTTTGTGTCTTGTTTGTCAGGGGCCTCAGAATATAGACTTAGGGCCAGATCTAGAACAAGGTATTCTTACCCCCAGAGTCTGTCAGAATGGCAGTTCGGTTTCCCTAAATGATGCCTGACTTTGCCACAAGGTTGAGCCCGGCTACCTGACTTCCCTCAAATCCTCAAATAATTTGAAGATTTAAACCTGCCCCTAAAGTCATACAGGTCAACAACCATTATCATTTTCCATATGGATTGTGCTAAATGAGCTGTACTTACTGAGTCTGTAGGATATGGCTCTGCCACCAGATACCAGGAAGTAAAAAAGAATGTGATGAAAACTGCAGTTATTTTATTGTAACCAATAGCCTGGGAAGGCCTCATGCCCTCTTTCAGCTCTGCGCAGAGAGAGCTGAAGTCTCTTTAAGACTTGACACCTGGGGAGTATCAATTGGCCCATTTTGTGCCACCTGTTCCACTCACTCCAAAAGTATTCTTGATTATCAAAAGAGAGTTAATCTTTTACCTAGCTAATTACGCTAGCATTTGAATTTAGATATAACTCAACTGAAATGAATGCAGAAATGGATTTTATCTAATTGGATAAAAAATCATGTATTGAACTCTTAAGCTCTTATGTGTAATCTCTTATTTAATCTTACCCTATGAGACAGGGTTCATATTCATCCCTATTTTAGCGGACCAGAAATTGAGATTTAAAGAAGTTATCAAGAATAAAGTGCCAAGGGCTCATACAACCAGGGAGCAATCGAGTGGGAACCCAGGCAGCCCAATCCTAGAGCTCAATGAAGCAAATTATGGGTTAAGTAAGCAAAGACTTATTTATAACTACTGAAAAATACTGAAAATATCAGTATTCAAAAGACAGAGAGGGGGACATTTGGGAGTCTAATTGCAAGGATTTGTCGGAAAGTCCAAACAAGATATGGAAGGCTTTGCTTTTTTATTGGTTATGGATTTTGTTTGTTGTCTTCCTTCCTGCCTGCCTTCCTCCTTCCCTCCCTCCCTCCCTTCCTCCCTTTTGCCTAAGAATTCGGTTGAATATTTTTGTTTAATAGACAAGAATATGTTACTTATTCAGCTAAAGATGGTAAACTGAGAGCTAAACTGTTAACCGCTAATGGATCTTACTTTTAAAAAATGAGATATTAGGAGAGGAGAGTGATCTGACAAACACTTCTTAAAGTCTTATTTTTGAATCCTGCAAATTTCCATAATAAGCAAGGAGGGCAATCAGAAATAATTTTCTAAATGAAAAGTTAATTGAGAACAAATTCTTGTCTCAACTACAAGAAGAAATTGGTTAATGTTCAATGCTTAAAATATTCAACAGTCTAGACTAAGTTAGGATTTTACTTTTGTTTGTCTTTAAAGGGCAAATTTTAAAATAGAGATGATTCAAACATATGATGTGAACTACCCACTATTGTTTTTGACCCTCTTTTGAAAGTGAAGTCCAAAAATCAATTTGAAACCTATGATTTCTATTTGGGACATATTTCAGAGTCATTCAAGATAAGCATTCTTGGAACATTGGCGTGTAGAGGTTGAATCTTTAAAATCCTATGAATTGTTTGGGTTGCTATTTGTTCATTTATTCATTCATTCATTTATTTAAAAATATTTATTGACACTTTTATATGCCAGGCGCTGGAACTAAAATGATGAGACAAACAGACCCAGGCCAAACATCCTAGTGGGGGAAGACAGACAATATTGAAATATATCAATATAAAGCAAGATGAGTGCTATGGAGGAGGGACTCTATAAGGTAGATGCTATTATAATCCTTGTTTTACTGACCAGAAAGCCAAGGTAAAGAGAACTTAACTTTCCCAAGGTCACACTTTTAACAGATAGTGCAGCTGAGACTCAAACCTGGGAAAATTGGTTTCAGCTTTCATGCCCTTAGTGCTGTACTTCCTTTCGAAAAGCTGATGAAAAAACCCTCACCCTAGAAAAATGGACACAGCAAACTGCTTATAATTTAAATTTTACTCAGATGCACTGGCCTCCATTTCGAGTATAACATGAGTTTATAAAATGTTGCTGCATCCTTATATGTAAGCAAATGCCATCTTAATTCACCCTGGAATTTTAAGTATGCTGCATTTTCAATAAGAGATTATTCTTACTTGCCCTGTTTGGGACAGATAAAAAATTAATGTTTAAAGAAAGATCACTAAATATCAGCCCCAAATTGTTAGTAGAAGAGCTTTCTGAGCTCCTCGAGGTTAGGAACCTTTTCTGTCTTGGACACTGCTGTATCTACAGCAACATCTAGTACTTGGTACACAATGGCAGGTCAATAAATAACGTTTGCAGGCCTAAATGACTAGAGTAATCTGGCAGTCACAATTTTTTGGGTATTATCAAATGAACACTACTAGCTCAACTTTCACAGCAAACTCTTTATAAAAGGCAGAGCAGGGAGATGGCTTTTAACAAGTATGTAGCTTGAAAGCTTTGAATCATTCTCTAAAATTGGAGATTTGATTCCTTTATTTGCCAATGGTAAGACAAGTTTCACTGGGTTAACATCAAATAAAACAAAGTTATCCTCAAGTCAAGCTGACTGTAATTTGATTAAAGGTATTGATGCTAGAAAAGAAACACTGCATCTCTCAGAAAATGTGGGGCACAGGGTGGGGATGAGTAATGGGTAGAAATGGAGGCACAGAGAAGGGAACTCAGAAATGTCCACCTAGCTAGTGAGATCTTTAACCTTGTTCCTGAGATGAAGGTGTAGTTGGTATCTATAATAGAAATTGGGTGCTTCAGACTGTCATAGCTTGACAACACCAGACTTCAGAGTCATCCATCTTTTGTCTGGGTAACCAACTAGTCCTCTGGTGACACTCAACTAGGATTCTTCTTTTCATTGAAGTGGGACAATAATATATGTGATATATAATTAAGAACACTCATGGAAAAACATCATGTGATGCAAGCTTAAGACTTCTGAAATTACAGACAAAGAGGATTTTTAAGCCAATCATCTCTTTAACCTGTAGAATTAATCCAAAATAAATTACATGCTTATATTTAGTATGTAATACCACTACAGTGTACTTTTCTATGTTTGCTGATCTCACCTGATTCCCAATAGATCGTGCTACCCACTAGATTAACAAATATCTAACGTTTATTCAAACACAAGCTTAATTTTTCCATCTTTTTTTTTATTTATATCACATCTACTTCAAAAAGCATTTGAGGTAGCTTGTATACTTGGATGGCCAGTTGATCTGAAGGACCCCAATATAAAAGTTCTTATGAAAACTAAAACCATTAATTTGGATGTCTCACAAAAATGAAATATTGCTTAAACACATTAAAATTAAATAATGTACATTTTTCTTCATTAATTTTACCTTGGGTACACTGTGTGCCTTTTGTCTTATTCAGTTCAAGAAAGTCTTATTTAATGATATCTGTGATTACTATTTCTCTTTTCTGCAACATCTCTAGAATAATTGTGATATTTATCTCCATTCTCATTTTTTACAATATTCATTTTTACCATTATTCATTCATTGTATTTGTCAAACAACTAATGTACATTGCAGGGAGTCAAGAACAGAAGAATGGTTTTAAGGAAAGATATTACAGTGTGTTAATATTAGAATTTTTTCTTAGGAACTAATTTAATTTCAAGGAAGTGGCAACCTATGGCATTGTTCAGATTCTCAAAATGCATAATATGGACAGCAGAGCTTTAGAAAAACAGATGTTTATTGAGTGCCTCAAGTGAATAAACACTGTGTCCGTTGCATTGGGGAAAACAAAGATGTTAAAAATAGGATTTCTACCCCAAAGAGCTTGCAATATAGATGTGGTATTTTGGAGGCTGTATGTACCCCAGAAAGGATCATGTTCTTTTAATCCATTCCTATTGTAGGTGAGACCTTTTTGATTAGGTTATTTCAATTGAGATGTGATCCACCTCATTCAAGGTGGGTCTTAATCCTCTTAATGGAGTCCTTTATAAGAGGATAAAAGACATACAGAAGCTAAGAGATGAAATTAAGAAAAGCATCCAGAGAAGCTGAGAGACAGATCAGCCAGACGCTGAAAGCAACAAAATCTAAGAGAGAAGGACCAGCAGATGCCAATATGTGCCTTCCTATGTGTTCTAGTTTGCTAATGCTGTGGAATGCAAAACACCAGAGATGGATTGGCTTTTATAAAAAGGGGGTTTATTTGGCTACAGAGTTACAGTCTTAGGGCCATAAAGCGTCCAAGGTAACACATCAGTAATCGGGTACCTTCACTGGAGGATGGCCAATGGCATCCGGAAAACCTCTGTTAGCTGGGAAGTCATGTGGCTGGTGTCTGCTCTGAAGTTCTGGTTTCAAAATGGCTTTCTCCCAGGACATTCCTCTCTAGCAAGCTTGCTCCTCTTCAAAACATCACTCACAGCTGCACTGAGTTCCTTCTCTTTGAGGCAGCTCATTTATATGGCTCCACTGATCAAGGTCCACCCTGAATGGGTGGGGCCATGCCTCCATGGGAATATCTCATCAGAGTCATCACCCACAGCTGGGTGGGGTACATTCCAAGCAAATCTAATCAGCACCAAAACACCTCTCCCACAAGACTACATCAAAGATAATGGCATTTGGGGGACACAGTACATTCAAACTGGCACACTATGTGACAGAGAAGCCCAAGCTTTTTGGTAGCCGGCCTTCAGAGTCCAGGTATTGTCCTGTGATGCCTTGATTTGGACATTTTTCATGGCCTCAGAACTGTAAATCTGTAAGCTAAAAAATCCCCATTGTAAAAGCCAACCCATTTCTGGTATGTTGCATTCCGGCTGCTTTAGCAAATAAAAACAATAGACTAAAAGGAGAATATAAATGACTAATACAAGGCAGATCATAATAAATGGGATAATGGCAATACAAATAAAAGGCTACTGACCAGAAAAAAAGGAAGAAATTTATTCTAATTATGAAGACCAGAGAAGGATTCATGGAAGAGATAGATTGAGCTAGAGTGTTTAAAAAAAAAAAAAAAAGATAGGACTGTAATAAGCAGGAATGGAGAAGAGCATTCCTTGGTTGCAAGTAATTTTTTTTTTGAAGAAGGGAACATGGAAAAAGACTTTCTAAGCTCTGCCATATTTAAAATGTCTTTCTGCTGCTCACTTACATGAACTTCCTGGCTGCAAATTAAATTCTGGAATCACAACCTTTTCTCCTTAAAACCCTGATTGCTGCATTGTCCTTCGGCATTTAGAGTTAGAGAGGAGAAGTCTGAGCCTAGGATAATTTTTATTCTTTTGTTGATAACTTTTTTTCTCTCCCTCTTTTTCTTGCTTGGTGTCTTGTAGGTTTTATTTTTTTCTTTCTCCATCTTTATAGTTAAAAAATATTATCAGAATTTGTTGAGGTGTTTGTTTATTTTCATTAATTTTACCTTAGGTACACTTGTGTGCCCTTTGCCTTATTCAGTTCAAGAAAGTTTTATTTAATGATATCTGTGTTTACTATTTCTCTTCCAGCTTTCTGCTACATCTCTAGAATAATTGTGATATTTATCTCCATTTTCATTTTTTACAATATAATTTTTGCTTTATTAAAACCAATTTCTGATACAGATTTAAGTTCTTCTATTGAAATGTTAAGTTTTCTCTCATCTCTTTCTCACCTATTTTTCTTAATATCAGCATTTTTTTTTTTACTTAATTCTTTTCAACTCATTCTCATTTCTCCTAATGGCTTTCTACCACTCTTCCATGACTTTATATAACCTTGAATTGATTTTTGTGGCTTCAATATTATTTTCACTGAACTTAACATATATTAACTTATGCTTTTTTCTTTATTTTACCAGAAGATATCAATGGAAGATTTCCACACAATTATGTTATGACTGGCATCCAGCTGACTGCAGTTGTAAGACATCATCAATTGTAAAATGCATCCATATTACACAGGTATTGAAATGTTTTTTTTAAAAATTTTGAGGAAAGGATGTCATCAAATCAGTGAAATAGAGTACATCATTTTCAGAATGATGATTTCCTCCAAATCGTCAGGATTGCATTCTCTTTCTCTTGTACTGTCATATTCTTTCATGAGCTCCATTTTCTTCATTCTTTTTAAATTTTATAATCAGAGACACCAAAAGGCCTTGCATTT
The DNA here is from genome assembly GCF_015220235.1 of Choloepus didactylus. Classification (NCBI taxonomy): domain Eukaryota; kingdom Metazoa; phylum Chordata; class Mammalia; order Pilosa; family Megalonychidae; genus Choloepus; species Choloepus didactylus. The sequence goes on along the minus strand of NC_051308.1, from coordinate 21,459,272 downwards.
TGGAAATAAGCTCACATGGGTTTAAATCAAACTTCCACTTCTTATTAGCTATGTGACTATCATTTGGGCGTATAGACTAGGCTTTTATAGCAAACTACTGTGGCTTAGATACAACAGAAAGTATTTTCTTTCTCACGTAACAGTTCTCAGAGGTGGGTAGTCCAGGACTGGTGGGGTACCTCTGCTATCCTTGACAAATGAACCATAGGCAGCTGCTCCAGATCCCTGCTGGTTGGATGGGAAAAAGAAAAATTAAATTTTACTTTCTGAAGATGTTGCCCAGAGATTTCACAGATTGCTTTTGTTCATATCCCATTAGGCAGAACTTAATCACGTGGTCACATTAGCTTCAAAATGAAAAAGTTGTAAATGTAGCCTCTAGTTCGGCAGCCATGTGGCTTGCGATATTTGGAAGAAAAGAATATAATGAATACTGGGAGACAGTTAGTGATTTTCTTATCTGAGATATGAAACCTTTCTCAAGACCCATACCACACATTGTCTCTTTCATGAAAAAAAAATTGACAAATGATGCTCTCAAAATGTAATAAATGAAGATGGTGGAGTAGGTGAGGCGAAACAGGCTTCTCCTCGGTCAGAATAACTACAAAAGGGCTGGAGTACACCAGGGACTGCAGTTCTGGGGTGTGACCAGCCATAGAGGGTCTTCCACAGTATGTGGGGGGCACCTGACAAAAATGGAGGAGGGACCGTGGCTGGAGGGACACGGTTGGGGTGGTCACTGCCTAGACATCCCTGAAGATGGGGAAAGTGATTAAACTAGAGGAATGGGTTAGCAATAGACAAGATGGAATTTAACAAAGGATTATGAATACTGAATCTTTATATAATTTTCTTTTTCTTAGTTGCTAGGGTATTAGAATAATTAGAAGGAAAGAACTGAAATGAAGGAACTGTAACCCATAGCATCCTTTGAAATTTATTATGTAGCTACTTGTTAAATTGTAATTGAAAGCTATACCTTTTTGTATATGTTAGATTTCACAATAAGGAAATAACTGAAACTATGGTGCTATAACTCATAATAATTGTGGAAATTTCCTATATATCTACTTGTTAAATCATACTTTGAAAGATACTACCTTTTTGTATATGTTTCATAATAAGGAGATAATTGAAACTATGGAATTGTAACCTATAATATTCTTTGAAATTTGCTACTTGTTAAATTGCACTTGGAAAGTTATCACTTTTATATATATGTTATATTCTACAATAAATATGACTTATAACAAGGGAACAAATTATTGTTATTTTAAAGATTATGGTGGGTTGGTAGGGGGGGAAATGTGGAAGGACAAAGAACCTTAACCCCAGTGATGCACATACTCTGTGACAGCAAAACTACTCATTTACTCTGATGGGGAAGAGTTAGATGGGTAATGAAGGGTCAAACAGTCCAGAAAAGAGAGTTTTAAAGTGTGTGAAGAGAAAACAGTCTCTGAAAATTGTTTAAAATTAAATGATATTCAGAATTTGTAAAATACATAAATTTGTTAAATTTGGTACCAAGTGTCATCTTCCATAATTAAAAGGCAGATAAAGATCAGATGGGAGAAAAAAGAAATACGAAAATGTTTAGTGGAATATGTAGCCACACAGATTATGCTAAGTACACAGTCAAGTCAGGAAGCTCTCAAGGATAATGCTGTGTTATTTAGGGTAAAGCTAAGCTACTGTAACAAAGAAACCTAAAATTCCATGGCTTAAAGTACATAGAAGTTTGTTTCCTTTCTACATGGCAAGTTTTGAGGGTGAGCAATCCATGTCACTGGAGCAAATCTGTTCCTTGCAGACAATTAAGAATCCTGATTTCTTCCAAGCCATTGCTGTGCCATTCCCCTTGGACTTATCAAATAACTACGAATTATACCTATTTTTTGTATTTATTATTATTTATTTATTTTTAATTTTATTTTAAAACAAATTCAAACTTACTGGAACAGTTGCAAAAACAATACAAACCCCATACACAGAACTCCAGCATACCCTGACCCCCCTCCCCCGATACCCTGATAGACCAACTTTAACATCCTGTCACACCACCATTCCTTTCTTTCCCTCCCTCCCTTCCTTCCTCCCTGTCTGTCATCCACCATCTATTGCTCTGTCTTCTGAACATATGAGAGCAAGCTGCACACATCCTTGAACAAACAATATAATTCACATATACATTTCCCATGAACAAGAACATTCTTTTATGCAATCCCATTAAACACTGCTAAGAAGTTCAAGAAATTCAACATTGATACAAAGCTTACATTCTATATTTCCTTTTTTTTTTCTTATGTCCCAACTGTGTCCCTTTGAGACTCCTCTCTTCCATCCTTAGATCCCATTCAGGATCATCCTTGGCATTTAATTGTCATTATCTATTTAGACTTTTTTTTTTTTTTCACTTGTGGAAACATATATACAGCCTAAATCTTCCCATTCCAACCCCTCCCTAGCATTTCATTAGTGGGATTAATCACATTTAGAATGTTGCAATTATTATGAGTTATAGCACAAGAATTTCAGTTATGTCCTTATTGTGAAATCTAACATATACAAAAAGGTATAGCTTTCAAATTACAATTTAACAAGTAGCTACGTAATAAATTTCAAAGGATGCTATGGGTTACAGTTCCTTCATTTCAATTCTTTCCTTCCCACCATCCATTACTAGAAATTTCCCTTCACCCCAAACAGAAATCCTACACTCATTTCTTAACTCCCCATTGCCCCTTCCCTCACTTCTCGTAACCCATACTCTACTTTTCATCTCTATGGTCATATTCTCTGATACTTTCTTTGTATTTACCGTGGGGCTTAAATTTAACATCTTAAATCTATAACAATCTTGTTTTTCTTTGATATCAACTCAACTTCAATAGGACACATAAACTATGTTCCTATACTCCTCCATTCCCCCACCTTTATGTAGTTCTTGTCAAAAATTACATATTTTACATCGAGTCCAAAACCACTTATTTATCATTACAGTTTATGTATTTTAGAGCTTGTAGGAAGTAAGTAGTAGAGTTACAAATCAAAAATACAGTAGTATTGGTATTTATATTTACCATGTGATCTTTACTGGAAATCTTTATTTCTTCTTGTGGTTTCAGTCAATTGTTTAGTGTCCCTTCCTTTCAGCCTGCACAATTCCCTTTAGCATTTCTTATGGGACTGATCTACTGGTGATGAAATCCCTCAGCTTTTGACTATCCGGGAATGATTGCATTTCCCCCTCATTTTTAATCTCCAGGTGTTTGTGAATTTTCTAAGTCTCTGATGGTTACTGACTTCTATTTGTATTCCATTGTGGTCAGGGAATGTGATTTGAATAATTTCAATTTTTTAAAATTTATTGAGGCTTGTTTTATGTCCCAGCATATGGTCTTTTCTGAAGAAAGATCCATGATCACTAGAGAAGAATGTGTGTCCTGGTGATTTGGCATGTAATGTTCTATATGTCTGTTAAATTTCTCTTTATCTCTCTCTCCTTTCTTTGTTTCTCTGTTGGTAGGGCTCCTTTAGTATCTCAAGTAGGGCAGGTTTTTTATTAGCAAAATCTCTCAGCCTTTGTCTGTCTGTGAAAAATTTAAGCTCTCCCTCAAATTTGAAGGAGAGCTTTGCTGGATAAAGTATTCTTCCTTGGAAATTTTTCTCTCTCAGAATTTTAAATAGGTCATGCCACTGCCTTCTCACCTCTTTGGTGGCCGCTGAGTAGTCACTACTTAGTCTTATGTTGTTTCCTTTGTATGTGGTGAATTGCTTTCCTCTTGCTGCTTTCAGAACTTACCCCTTCTCTTCAATATTTGACAGTCTGATCAGAATATGTCTTGGAGTGGGTTTATTTGGATTTATTCTATTTGGAGTTCACTGGGCATTTATGCTTTGTGTATTTATGGTGTGTAGAAGGTTTGGGAGGTTTTCCCCAACAATTTCTTTGAATACTCTTTCTAGACCTTTCCCCTTCTCTTCCCCTTCTGGGACACCAATGAGTCTTAAATTTGGACATTTTATTTTATCTATCATATCCCTGAGATCCATTTCGATTTTTTTGATTTTTTCCCCATTCTTTCTTTTGTTCTTTCATTTTCCATTCTGTGGTCCTCGAGGACACTGATTCGTTGTTCAGCTTCCTCTGTTCTTGTACTATGAGTATCCAAAATCTTTTTAATTAGGTCAACAGTTTCATTTATTTCCATAAGATCATCTATTTTTTAATTTACTCTTGCAATTTCCTCTGTATGCTCTTCTAGGGTCTTCTTCATGTCCTTTATATCCTGTGCCATGCTCTCATTGTTTGTCTCTAGTTCTTTGATTAATTGCTCCAAGTACTGTGTCTCTTCTGATCTTTTGATTTGGGTGTTTGGGTTTGGGTTCTCCATATTGTCTGGTTTTATCATATGCTTTAAAATTTTCTGTTGTTTTTGGCCTCTTGGTATTTGCTTTACTTGATAGGGTTCTTTCAGGATATGAAAAATACCAATCTCTAATTTGTCAGATCTATAGCTTGGTGGCATACACTTTCTCTCACTAACCAGAAGATGGCGTCCGTGAGTCACCTATTCCCCTCAAGTCAGTTCTCCCCAACTTTGTCTTTGTGGTGTGTGGGGGTCTGATTCTTGTGGGGTTCAATCAGTGCACTAAGTTTGGGTATGTTTTTAGTGTTGTCCGCCCTGAATGTGGGGTGTGTGTCTGGGTGGTTAGGGAGGCAGGGCAGCTTTAATAATCAAATCTCCAGGTGTTCCCAGAGATTTAACACTGTTGCAAGAGTCTAAGCCTTCATTTCAGTCTTGCCACAGATTGTCTCTGCCGCTGACCCCCAAATCTTTGGTATTGGCGTAGGGTACCTGGGATTTCTGAGTGGGTCCCCCTTCTCAGCCATGCTCTTCCAGGACCTCTGCTGAGGTCACAAGTGTGCGCCAGCCCCCCAGGGAAGTCCTGGGCCACCGGGCCTTGCAAGGGCATTCCCAGCCTGCTGTAAAGATGGCTGAATGGGGCGTGTTAATTTCCCCCTTTTCGCACAACTCCGCCTTCCCAGCTCTGGGACAATTAGCTATAGGTGCACTAACGGCCACTGTCCACGGCCGGTATTGTGGCGTGTGCATGGTGTTGCGGGAAACACTCCCTGTCACACTGGGACCCTTGGTGCGACTCTGGGCTTGGCTCCGGCCCTGGGCAGGAGCATCCCAGCCTGCCGGGGATATAGCTGCAAGGGGCACGGTTTCTTTCTCCTTTTGGCTCCCCTCTGCCCTCCTGGCTCCAAGACAATTAGCAGTGGGTGTGAGAAGGGCTATCTTCCACACCAGATATTGAGGCGTTGGCACAGCCCGTTCCTGCTGTGCTTCACTGTACGGTTTTTGCCGCCATATCTGCTCCCGTTTTTTTGTTTTTGTTTAAAAAGAACTAGTCCATCTTCAAACGCTAACCCATGGTTTTCCCACACTACAGCACCTCCGGACTTTCAGCCGGCTCACTCACTCGTTTCAGAACGCAGACTCCTGTTTTCACCAAATGTACAGTCCCTGTGGATTTTGCAGACCTTGTCCGGCTGGTGCATCACTGGAACTGGTGTTCTGGGTCACTTTCTGGCTTTTATCTAGTGCTTTTCATGGAGATGGTTTTTTGCCCTGTCTCACATAGCTGCCATCTTAGGTTCTCCGAATTATACCTATTTTTTTTCTTCTTAAAGGCTCACTGTTTAATCCAATATACTCAGCAAGGGTTGGGGGAAAATGTTAATTTCAATACATCTTGCCAATACAAATTTTTAAATAAAATGCTTTTATAATACCATGTACTTTAATTATATCTCCATCAAAACATTGGAGCTGCAGATCCAGACAATTGGTAAAATGGAAAATGTCCTCGATATAGCCTAATTACCAAAGTCAGTCTAAACAACTGGCTAAATCAGACTTACCTTATGCCATAAAAACAAATCTGACTTCACTTATCCATGCAAGTAACTACGAACACACAGTTTGAGGAATATTATAAAAATCACTGAGAAATAAATAATGCAACCAATCTGGTAAAAGCAGTTAAGTCAAGATTGAAATGATGTACTAATACAATTTTTTCATTTTGAAAAATTTCCTCATTTTTTTATGCAACATACGATGTGTCTACAATGATAAGTTATTCATGAAGCAAGGAATATGCTAAAAGGAATGCTGTTCCTCAGTAAATGTACTGAAACATGATATTTGACAATAATTAAATTAAAATGTATAAATTCGTAAATAATTCCATTTATTTTGTTAGACATCCAGATCCAGCTTTTTCAGTGTGTTTAATGAAAGAGAAAATTATAGACTGCTAAACATTAACTGGTCTGGTATCTAAGATACTAAATACTTTAAGATGAAACAAATTCAAGATTGTAACTGGAATAAATATTTTAAAGGCTTTGTTAAATATGTTTTAAGTACCTTATTGTGCAAGACACACCAAATCTAAAAGAAATCATGTAAAAATTTACAGCAGCTATGATATGTTCTAAGCATTATTATGGAAAATAGCTGAAAAGAATTGGTTGTTAAAATACATGAAAAAACCATTACAATGTTTAGTATTTCTCATGGATGCTCGGTGATTTTCCTGTCACTAATCTCCCTTTTGAGCAATTGATTCTTTTGACAATAACTGGGGGATGAAAATGGTGAGGTCAGTGAATGAATACCAATTTTTGCCACCCCAAATACTTTACGGTATATATATATATATATATGATTTCAGAATGGGCCAACAAGGGCCAAAATGTCCCATTCCTAATTCACATGACAGAAAAATGATTAAGACAAGAAAAGACAGAAAGTTTCAGAGTGGGAGTATGGTACCTTGATTAAGCATCTCAATAAGAGCTTCCCCAAAATAATATTTCAAATTACCCTTTGGGGGCCTGGGAGGTTTTTATGCCTTAGGTCAATATACCAGAGTAAGGATCAGAATGTGTGACAGGTGGTGGGCTCTTCTTTTTAAAAGTGGGAGAAGAGTGACAAAGGAGACCCTTGAAGGGGTGACAAATGAGACCCACATGACATTAGAAGGACCACATATGGAAGTTGAAGGTCTAGAAATGCATTATAATCTTCCTTTTCCATGTAGCACTTAGAAATCTTCACATAACCCTGGGTACGGGTATTACAATTTGAAAACCACAACCCGATATCATTAATGCTAGGCTAGGGGAAGCCCCATAGAGGAGGTACCATTTGAACTATACCTGGAAGGATGACTAGATTTGCCTCCAATGGAGAAGGGCCAAGAACCTCTCCAACATGTGGTATATCTGAAATGACTGGAAAAAAGGATGATGTTTTGGAAATAATATTGTCCAAGGAAGGATGGGTGTGAAGTGTTTCTGGACAGTGGCGGAAGATAAGGCTGGACAAGTGGGCAGTTTCTCTAAGGCCACTCATTAATATTAAGACACAGATTTCCTTGCGTTTATTTGCATATCTCAGCAACAGTCACAGAGCAGAAAGCAGAGTCCTAAGGACAGAAAGATTGATTTGATTGTGTAGAGCAGTGGTTCTCAATCCCAATTGTACATTACTCTAATCTGAGAAGACCAATACAGATGACTGTGTCCTTCTAGCCTCACCCCTACCAAATATTCTGGTTAAGTGATCTGGGGTGGGGTCCAGGCATCAGTAATTTAAATATGCATCCTTGGAGATTTTAATGTGCATCCAGGGGAGATGCAGGAGTGGAAACTGTCAGGGAAGGACCAGGTCACGGAAAGGAAAAGTTCCAAGCAATGAGAGGCCCTTTGAATTTCAGGGCAGCATGAAGGCTTCGAGCATTCAGGAAGGTTCTGGATAGAAGATACTCAACTGAAGTGAAAGGTGTGGTGCTAAAACTATTTTTAATCTAATTTTTATGAGAGCTTCCCTTCTTAGTTTAGACTCATTGGCCATCCAACTAATTTTGAGATTATACAATTAGATGCTGACCATAATATAATTTCATTTTTCATGGACCAAGGACACTGTCTTCTCCACATGCAGGATTCATAGAGTCTCTTTTTTCTCCCTCTAACAGTTATTTACAGAGGTAATTTCTTCCATTTCTGGTTGTTTGTCTTGAAAACACCTATCCTGATTGGTCGTGCATCTGTGTATCTGCCACTGTGGTTTCCCAGAAGTTCATAGCCATGCAAAAGGATTTGCAAGTTTGCATTGGTGAACTCACCAGCATTTCTTCTGCCCATCCTGTTTTACCAATGGAGAAATTTGAACTTCTGTAGAGATAACTTCTAAAAGACTTAAAAAGACTGTGGAGGGATCCATGATGAAGGGCTTCTCAATGACAAATCATAACCACCTCCAGCCCGCAGCTTTAAAAGAATGATGGTCTATCAGTTGTTTAAGGACTGAGTTAATTCCAAAAAGAAAAGAAAATGTCTCCTTCTCTGCTGATTCCATCTGAAATATGAAAATGCCTCAGATAGGACAAACCACTGCACGGGTTCCTGGGTAGTTGAGAAAGCTCAAAGACACAGCTGGGTACACTCAGTCTTCTTGTCACATCATCCAGGGGAACTGTGGGTGAATGTTTGTCAGTTTTGCAACAACTAGCATCTCCATAAAATACAAGTTTGTATCATTTAGATTTGTTTACTCTCACTTAAGGGCTATGAAGAGCTTATCTCCAGATTCTTATTTAATGAACACACATGAATCAGGCATCCAGAAAAGAATAACAAGCTAAATGCACCAATCTAAAACCAGGAGGTAAGTTTGCCTGGCCATTTGTTTTGTCCTAGTATTAATGTTTTTAGTAAGGATTCTTCTAATTTGTGATTGTTTTAGACTTTTTGATTACTTATGACCCTCTCCTTAACTTCTAATCTAGTTGTTCTCAACTGGGGGTTGAATCCCCCATGGCGCTTAAAAAAAACACAGATGTCCAGACCTTCACAACTTGAAATTGTTGGGTTACTACTCAGTATGCATATGTTTTTTAATATCTACTCAGGATTCTGAAGTGATTTCCTGGTTAAAACTTCCAATCCATTTAGCTTCCTAATTCATTTATCCCTCACCTCTAAGTGGTCAATGCTGATTCATCAATATCAAATTTACCCTCCACCCAACAATGCTAGAATCTAACTCTTTAAGACAGGCAAATATTAACACAAATGAGACTATTTAAACATGATGGAAATTTTGAGTGAGGGCATTTGTGGTTAAGCAAAGAGACTGGTTATTCTTTGAAATAATAATAACAGGGATTCTTTTTTATTTTGCAAATTAAGTTTAATTGATAGTTCAGCTTCAGAAATAAAAATACTAAAATTAGAGTATAAACATGTTTATTAAATGTTTTTCTGAGTTTATTTCTTTTGTTCATTTATTAGCAAATAGTATTGATCCATTCTTTTGCTTGAATATTGAAAAGAAATTAAAATTTTAGGTGGATGAGCTACCTTTAGCCATCCTAAAAACACACCATAAATCCCCTTAGTATCCTCAAAGGAAGAACAACTTCCAAGTTTTTCCTTAATGTTTATGGCTGGAATATAGCACCTGCTTGAAATAAAACAGTCAGAGTTCATCTAAACACCACCCCAAAAGTGTTTGGCATTTCAAGGACTCAAATATTTCAGAAATTTGGCAACTATCGACTGCTTAATAATGAAGCAAATTAAATGAAATTTATAAAGTTTAAAGGTTCTAAATGGACCAATGTAGTAAAAGTATTAAATTACCAGACAGTTATGAATGGAAAAAAATCACATTTTCAGCTGTTGGTGGAACGCTTAAAAATCTGAGGAAACAGACTGTAGGTAATAGGCACATTACTGCTTTTCTAGTAACACTTTAATTGCTGTTTGTAACTGCTTTTGTTTGTTTATAATCCATTTCCTGATAATTAGGGACTCAGATATAAAAAGGATTTCTGCTTTATTCTCTACAGGCTGTCAACAAGATGGAGAAACAGAGGAGGGAGTTACAGCATACGGGAGCATAAGCAGAAAAATTAATGAACACTCAACAAATCAAGACAATGGCTGGTGTACATGTACTGTCCTCTAGAATGGAGCATGGTTTTAGATACTAACAGAACCAGACTCAGCATTTGTTAGGATGCACTGTCAAGTCACAGAGGCAGGCACAAACTGAATGCTATTAAAAACATCTAGTAATCCATACTGCACAAAATGAATTCAGCCAAAAGACATATAAAGGTTCTAGAATGAAATAACTTACCTCTACTGTTGTTGAGAATTAGAACTTTCCTACTAATTATCATTTATGTAAGTTCTCCTTTGGCTTCTCCTTAACAGGTCATAAAACTAAAGGCATAGAGGAGAATTCTGTCTGGAGAGCTATAAAGGTACAAGTTACTGACTTGTCTTGTTATAAATAATTACTATAGAAACCTGTTTACTTAAAAACAGAGTACATATATAGGGTCATCTCTTGAAAACCTGTACTAACAAGCTCTGTAAAAAGCATGAAAACTTCTAATAAATAATTCTAAAAAACTCAATTTACCTAGTAACTTCATCTTTCTCTCTGGCAATTAAACTGACTTCAGTGTTTCCTCATCCTTTGAAGGATAAGTAAGGCAGTGCAATTCCCCTGATTGGACTATGTAGTCCTAAATAACAAAGAGCTGACTATAATCAGTATTTTTTAAAATTTAAGTACTAAAGATCTTTTGGGTAGTGTGTTTCTCTCCCCTGGGAGTTCTATATCATAATATTAAATTCAGCTGGAGAAACTATAGTACCATTTATACTTAAATATAGCTAATCTTTGGATAAGCAAGAAAATAACAACACTAGTATCCCAAATATATTCCCCTAAGGTTAAGGACATAGGCATATTAGATACGAAGCATTTTTTAAAAATATCAAACATTTACCATTTTGTGATTCCCCCCCAACCCAGTCTTGAATCTTGGGTATTTCGGATATTCACATTTTTCACTTTCTTTCTCCCTAGATCCTCCTAACTTCATACTGCTCAAGCAATTTACTTTGTGTTAATCAAACAAAACAAACCTGAAATTTCATTAAATTTAGCTAAAAATTAAGAAATAAAACTATTTATGAAGCACTCTATGCCATATACTTACAGAAACTTCATTTCAGACAAGTTACATTGTTGGCAATTACTGAGCTTCAAAATTGTTATTTTTCCCCCTTAACTTAATAAAGCTTGTCAAAGTTTCCAGGAAACAATCTGTGACTTCTGCTTTTATTGCATTCTAATGGGATCACCGATTACAAAACCTCAGAATCACAGGTCACTCTCCCCATAGAGTGCCGACGAGAATGCGGCGTAATCCAGGGCGCCGGGCACGCTGCCTGGGCCCGAGTAGGCGGGCATTCTCTTGATGCAGTACTGGGCCTGATCTGGGGGCAGCTCTCGACGCAGCTCCTCCGCCAGGATGTAGGGCTGGAAACAAATGCAGAAGTGTTGCAAAATCAATCACAGAAAACAATGGGAACATAAAAGGTTTAATACTTATACATTTCTCACATTTGTTTAATTTTCAAAAAAGGATTAAAGAAGGAGCTAAAACGGTGGCATAGAGAGGAGTGGAAGACTGTTAGTCCCCCCTGGAAATCCAAAAATGACCAAAAAACTAGTAAATAACCTGGAATAACTGCAGGGAGACAAACGTGACTGTCCACTCATCATCCACCAACCTGAATTGGGAGGAATGCCCAAGATCACAGCATAAAATCTGTAAGTAAAACTGTGGACCACACTGAGAGCAGAGAGCCCCTCCCTCACAGAAGCCTCGTGGTGCTAGAGAGCAGCACCCTCTCAGCCCAGCTCCAACAGAGAGTTTTAATGTTAACTGCTCAATACAGACAGTGAATCCTCAACAAGTAGACAGAGGCTTTTGGTGACAACTGACCTTGGCAGAGTTGGGGGACATATCTGTCTCAGGACAGGGAGCCCAGAGGATCGGGTGCTATCTCTGACTGACAGGTGAACCTGGGAGCTTTTCTGTCCCTTTCTCTCTCCGTGGAGAAAACCTCAGCCGTTTTCAGCCCACAGTGCCTTGCAGTAAAGACAGCCTCAGCCATTTTAAAATCAAAACACTTTGATCAGCAGAGTCAGAGAAACAAAGAACTTATTGATATTGCAGATGACATCTCTGGAGGGAGCATAGCTTCCCAAGAGGAAAGGGAGGGGCCCAGCTCTACTGCCTGCCTTTCCGGAACCAGACCCCAAAGCCTCGGGGAGGAGAGCCACAGGCCACACCCTCTTACACAGGCAGTGACAGGCTGACAGGTGCACCTGCCGCGTAGAAAGCACAGGTGTATCAATCCTCTAAGAAAAACCATCAGGGAAACCAGATACTGAATATTTCCTCCTCCTGTGACCTGAGCCTGTTCTCGTCTGGGGGTAGCCTAGGAAGTCAGATGCCTAGACAACAGAAAAATACAACCTACACTAAGAAAAATGAACCTATGGCCCAGTCAAAGGAACAAATGTACACTTCAACTGAGATACAGGAATTTAAACAACCAATGCGAAATCAATTCAAAAAGTTTAGAGAAGATTTCGCAGAAGAGATAGAGGCTGTAAAGAAAACACTGGGCATACATAAGGCAGAAATCGAAAGTTCAAAAAAACAACTAGTAGAATCTATGGAAATGAAAGGCACAACACAAGAGATGAAAGACACAATGGAAACATACAATAGCAGATCTCAAGAGGCAGAAGAAAACACTCAAGAACTGGAGAACAAAACACCTGAAAGCCTACACGCAAAGGGGAAGATGGAGAAAAGAATGAAAAAATATGAGCAACGTCTCTGGGAACTTAAGGATGAAACAAAGTACAAGAATGTATGTATAATTGGTGTCCCAGAAGGAGAAGAGAAGGGAAAAGGGGCAGAGGCAATAATAGAGGAAATAATCAATGAAAATTTCCCATATCTTATGAAAGACATAAAATTACAGATCCAAGAAGTGAGAGTACTCCAAACAGACTAGATCTGAATAGGCCTACACCAAGACACTTAATAATCAGATTATCAAACGTCAAAGACAAAGAGAGAATCCCGAAAGCAGCAAGAGAAAAGCAATCCATCACATATAAAGGAAGCTTAATAAGACTATGTGCAGATCTCTCAGAAGAAACCATGGAGGCAAGAAGGAAGTGGTGTGATATATTTAAGATACTGAAAGAGAAAAACTGCCAACCAAGAATCCTATATCCAGCAAAGCTGTCCTTCAAATATGAGGGAGAGCTCAAAATTTTTTCCAACAAACAGACAATGAGAGACTTTGTGAACAAGACACCCGCTCTACAGGAAATACTAAAGGGAGCACTACAGGGTGATAGAAGACAGGAGTGCGTGGTTTGGAACACAATTTTGGGAGATGGTAGCACAGCAATGTAAGTACACTGAACAAAGGTAACTATGAATATGGTTGAGAGAGGAAGGTAGAGAGCATGTGAGACACCAGAAGAAAGGAGGAAAGATAAAGAATGGGACTGTGTAACTTGGTGAAATCTAGAGTGTTCAACAATTGTGATAAAATGTACAAATATGTTCTTTTATGAGGAAGAACAAGCAAATGTCAACCTTGCGAGGTGTTAAAAATGGTGAGGTATTGGGGGAGGGATAAAATCAATGTACACTAGAGACTGTAACTAACAGAATCATTGTATTATGCTTCCTTTAATGTAACAAAGGTGATATACTAAGGTAAATGCAGATAACAGGCGGGGATGGGGAGGCATGTTAGACACTTGACATTGGTGGTGTTGTCTGACTCTTTACTCTACTTTGATTTAAGGTTACTTTTCCTTTTGCTACTTCCTAGCTGTCATTTTTTTTCCCTCTTTCTTTTGCCTTTCTACCTTCTTTGACTCTCCCTCCTGCCTTGTGGAAGAAATGCAGATGCCCTTATATAGATAGTGGTGAAGGTGGTGAACACATAAATATGTGACCATACAGAGAACCATCGATTGTTTACTTAGGATGGAATGTATGGTGAGTGAACAAAACCATATTAAAAAAAATGGGTCGATGACAAAACCTCGAGGGCAATATACTGAGTGAAATAAGCCAGACACATAAGGACAAATATTGCAGGGTCTCACTGATAGGAACTAATTATAATATGTAAACTCATAGACATGAAATATAAGGTACCAAAATATAGGACGAGGCTTAAGAATGGGGAGCGGTTGCTTAATATGAGGAGAAGGTTCAACTAGGATGAACTTAAATGTTTGGAAATGAACAGAGGTGTCAGTAGAAAGATGTGAGAATAACTAATAGTGCGTGAATGAGGTGGAAAGGGGGAGCTCAGAGTCATATATATCACCAGAAGGAAAGCTGGAGGTCAAAAGTTAGGAATGTATAAAACTGAATTCTATGGTGGACAATGTCCATGATTAATTGTGCAAATATTAGAAAACTCTTCCATGAACCAGAACAAATGTATGACAATACAACTAGAAGTTAATAATAGAGAGGCATATAGGGAAGAAATGTATACCTATTACAAACTATATACTACAGTTAGGAGTATTTCAACATTCTTTCATAAACAGTAACAAATGTACTATACCAACACTATGAGTCAACAACTGAGGGGATTGGTTAGGGATATGGGAAGATTCGACTTTCTTTTTTTGTTTTTTTTTTCTTTTTTCATCTTTCACTTTATTTCTTGTCTGGAGTAATGAAAAGCTTCTAAAAAATTGAACAAAAATTAAGTGCAGTGATGGATGCACAGCTGTGTGAGGGTACCAGGGGCAACTGATTGTATACTTTGGATCTTTGGATAATTGTGTGGTATCTGAACAATCCCAATAAAAATTAAAAAGAAAAAAAAGAAAAAAAAAGATTGTAACTGTACTATAATATTTGTACTATAACAATTGCATCAGTAAAATAGCATTCTCAAACATAAAGTGTAACCTTCGGCAACAAATAATCCGTGACAATGTGTCTTTATAAAAATACATCTGAATTCAAAAAAAAAAAAAAAAGGATTAAAGGTAGGGAGTCCAATGAGCATAGTACCAGACAACCAACAAAAAGCTGAGTTTTAGTTGTAGGAGTGTATCTACATTCACCTTTTTTGCCAGGAAGAAATTTAATATAGTTCATAAAGGCAAATGTAGCTTTATCAGCAATATTTCTCAAACTGAGCCATAATGTGAGTTTAAAAATACTGTGATCTAAAATTCATACCAGAAAGGTAAAGAGATAGGGACAAAAATCAGACACTGATGAAAAAACAGGGATATTTAACTTCACATGACTTTTTTTTTTAATGGATGTGCTATATGCTTTTAGAAAATGAAATTGTTTTCCTATTGAGTTTATTTAAAAACTAGAAATACATTGCTACTTGAGAAAATTTCTCTCCTAAGACAAAATAAAACTGACATTTAACAAGGGACCATTTTTTTTTAAATGTCAAATGTCCAATAGGAAATAGGACACTTCTGGTAAAACAAACTGGCTTGTAAGAAGAGTCAAAATAATTAAATTGCAAATACCATATTACAATTTGTAAAGTAGGGATTTTTCAAGGGCTTGGATGAGCCACGATTATTTAACTTTTAAATCAGTTGGCCTCTCTCGGCTCTGCCTCCAACCCCATGATAAATGATTCAATTTAAAATAAACTTTTAATTATTGTTGAGATAGCTTAACCTGTCTGATTTTTTTAGAGTTATGACTATGGCTCAGCTGATGCATCCTAACTTCCTAGTATCCTAACTTCTTTGTGGTAATTTTCTTTTCCCTCTCAGCTAGAACTCAGGATAAAAGAATCATGTCCCAAAGTGAATTTATACATACTGAGATGCTGTTACTCTTCTGGAAGTGAAATTCAAAACTTCTGAAATTGCAACTGAACTCCTAGTTAATTTCTAGGCTATGTGTAATGAAGAGATTACCAGATTTTTAATGACTGAATGGCTATATTTAACTTCATTCCAGAGGCTGGGCATGCCAGGATCACTGGTCCTTAAGAGAAGGTCCCAGCTCCATATCATATGAATTGTGTGGTTTCTTCCTTCTGAGTCAAATCTACCAACCCAGAATGTAAAATGGAGTTGAGCCAGTAAATCAGAAGGAAAAACTACCCAACATACTCTATTGGTTCCTTCTGTAAAATTCAATGTGAGGCTCAAGTACAAATGCCAGGAACAGAATGTTTTTTCTGTTCTGGGTACATGGCTGTTATGTTTATGGGTCACTTTCTGAATTCAGTGCTGAGACTGTACAAAGTGCACTAGTTTGAAAATGGTTTTTATTTGCAATGCTATTTCTGTTTTGTTTGGATGATGCAGTAGACTGTTGCTTTCAAAACAGAAGAAAAACCAGTAAATGCAGACCTTATCTGAAGCTAGGATTCGGAAGGAGGCGATGACCTGCTCAGCAGTGTCGGTGTCAGCAGTCTCTCTCGTCATGAAGTCAATGAAGGACTGGAAGGTGACTGTGCCCTGTCCGTTGGGATCAACCAGGGTCATAATGCGGGCAAATTCAGCTTCACCCTGAGGTAAGGTTACAAAGAAGCATTTACTTCAACAATTAACAATGCTCAACAGTGTGGTTCTGAAATTTTTTTGATCTATTGACCTGTAAGTTCCTTTTGTTTGAAAATTTAAATATTCCCAGCTTCCCTTCAGTCTTTGGAAAAGATTCCCCTTCTGGGTGACACAGGTTTACTGCCATCAAACAATTTTTAAAGTTGCTGTAGCATTAAGCTGGAACTCCTGTCAGAATTCTTTCCTCTCTGAGACCCATGCTGCCCAGACCTCAGCATAATTATGGAAGAGTAATTCAAAGACAGAGATGGGCCTTTCATCAGACTACAAATGAGAAGAATGATATTGCTAAATAGAAGAAGACAGTTTAGAAGATGGCACTAAGACTTTGTTTTAAAGGTCTGAAAGAGGTCAAAGCCACTTAAGTTCAAAATATGCATTAGTGCATAGCGGAGAAGTGTTGAGTATAGTAGGACCATCAAAGCCCACAGGGAAATGTAAATTTTTCTTAGTTGATTTATTACTAAAAACTTTTTACCTACTAAAATATTAGAAGAAAAAAACAAACAATCACCAGTGGTTACATAAGTGATTATCTTTACTCTCAAAAATGTACATGGAAATATTAAGTGTTAAAGGAAAATGATTATACAACCTACTCTCAAATCTTTAGAATATATCCAGCTAGCTAGCTAGATGGATAGGGGAATACAAAGATAGATATATAGAATGAGATGGGAAAGGTAGTGAAATGTTGAAAGTTGGTGGCTTTGACTCTCTGGGTGGGGGTATATGCTGGGGTTCTCTGTATGGGTTTTGCATTTTTTGCAACTGTCCTGTAAGTGTGAAATTATTTCAAAATAAGAAGTTTTTAAAAAATCATCAGGATACTAAAATCCATTAAATTGTGCACTTTAATGGGATGAATTGTATGGTGTGTGAATAGGATCTCAATAAAGCTATTAAAAAAAGAAATGATCAGGAAGGCTTATGTTCTCTCTTCCTTCACTGAAAAAATCTGACCAATTACTGAATAAAAATACATGTTAACTCTGTGAAGTCATTTTTATATACTAGCAGGCAAATCTTTAGAAAAAATTTTCTTATCAAATGAAAACTAACCAATCCCAAATGTGCTATACACTATAAAAAGATCTTTATGCTATTTATCTCTTATAAATCCAATCTCAATAAAATATCAGATCTTAATAAAATTTCAATTTCTGTCATACCAGATCATATCCCATGGAAATCAGGCAAGCTCTGAAATCTTCATGATCCATCAGGCCATTCTTCCTCTGTTGACAAATACATAGAGCAGAGAAGGTGAAAATGAGAGGTAAGATGACAATACTACTTGGTAAAGTGACAAAATTACTATGAACAAAATTCAGTAAGAGGAGGGTATCTTAGAGTTCTGCCAAGGAGATCATAAAGGTCACCGATGACTACTTGTAGGAGGGATGGAACCAACACGGGGTTGTTACCAAATTATTTCTTTAAAAGGAAAAAAAGAGGGTGGTGGTGGTAAAGACCAGACAAAAATGAAAGGAGACCATACATTCAAGGAAAAAAAAAGTAGCAACATATACAGTGTTGATAACAGAACCTATCAAAAATGTTCTGAGAAATTATAATGCTCTCACGGCCTTGAGTTGTCATCATTTGTAAAATTCCCCCAAAGATGACAGCATTCCTAGAACACAAACAACTGGAAGGTTATTCCTCAAATTCTCTCAGGCCCTTGGAGCAGTATAGAGTGACCCCCTCAGTGTGGCAAACTCAGCCTCATCTGAAATCAAATGAAGGCCTATACAAACCAGTGTGCAAGAAGGCCCGAATGGACACTAGCTTTCAGAGCTGAGAAAAGGCCAGGTCAGGACACACAGTAACCCAAACTCTATTGAAACAGAAGTGTTAACGCAAAGTCCTAAATTTGGTGGGAAGGGTATAGCTGCGCTGAAGATTTTCTTGAGGGTTTGGAAGGATGGCTAAGGTTCAGGCATTGATATAAATTTGAAGATGAGAAGACACTTTTATTAGTCGTCAGTTATTAAATAGAAGGTATTTTCTGTTGTTTTCCTTTGCCAATGAAACAGCCAATCTAAGGCTAATGTCAGAAGGTCTCTTCTCTATGAACATAAACTCTGTCTCCTGTCATACCTATGTGCTTAGTCCTTATTCACTACCCCCTGCCCTCTCAGCAACATTCATAAAGTGGGTGGCTTCCCTACTTGACTGACACTCTATTCTCCACTGACTTCCCTTGATATTCCTTCTCTTGCTCTTATGTCTCCTTTAAATGCAGTAATTCCCTAGGACTCGGGCCCCTCACTCTCAGGCTCTCTCTTGCCAATGATCACTCCCACA
The DNA here is from genome assembly GCF_015220235.1 of Choloepus didactylus. NCBI lineage: Eukaryota > Metazoa > Chordata > Mammalia > Pilosa > Megalonychidae > Choloepus > Choloepus didactylus. Next base: position 21,440,388 of record NC_051308.1, on the reverse strand, counting down.
GGCTACAGCCCTAAGCATTAGAACTATAGTTCTCACCATCCAGGGGTCTCTTTGCTACAGTGGCTCATGAGCACTCCAATTTACTAAGCCTTCTCCAGTGTTCTCCCAGCTTGGGATTTCCATGTCATTTTTCATGTTTCCCTCTCAGCCCCTAAATCCTGTTAAATTCTGTCAGATTCCTATTACAATTAATTAGTGGTCTGTCCTCTATTCTTCATTCCCACAGCCCTCATACCTCATTCCAGAAGTTATGTTCCTCTTCTTTAACTGATATGAGAGCATCCTGTCTGACCCCTTTGCTCACTCCCCTTTCCTCCTTCACCCCTTCTCCAATCCTCCACTGCCAAGCATATTTTTCTGAAGCACAGCTCTGACCATGTGACACCGAAGCTCGAATACTTCAGTAACTCTGACGCCTATGTAACAATCCCTACATTCACATCCTTGTGCCCCTTCCCATTCTTATCTTTACTATTTTTTGAGAATATGAAATGAAGTGGATCAGTTACCCTGACATCTTCCCCACTATTGCTACTTTGTTTCTTTCCCAAGACACACAGTACTTTAATGCTTAATTTAAAGAAACATTTAACCTTGGCAAGTTCTGCATAGTCCTCCTCTGGATTTTTGTTGCAAAAGAAAGTTTCATCACCCTAGATTTGAATCAATGTGGTTTTCTACAAGATGGCTAAAATGAGTGAGAGACATCTTCCAACAAGTCTAGATGGATTTATGCAGGGATGATGATCAATTACTTCCCTCCACAGGAGAAAAATGACTTGAACTTCAATAATTGAAGTCAAGTGAGAGATTATAGCATGTTTCTACATAATAAGTTGTGTGGAAGCCATGCTAACTTCAATATCTATCTTTGTATATAATTTTAATTATGCACCAGTTTTCTCCCTGAGAAGTCCACTGTCTGAATTCTTTAATAGTCCCAAATCTGGCTGTCTTAGTCAGGAAGCCTCTGAGGAACCATTTACAGATATTTTCAAACCATAAACATATTCTTGTACTAAGAAACAGAATGTCCATTTTTAGTAATCTTTAAAAATTAGAATGTGGACTTAAAAGTAACTGTTAGCTTTATGATTAGTAAATGGGGAATTTTCTTATAAAGTGGTTTTACTCAATATTATTCAAATCAAACTGCTAGATAATATTTGAAAAGCAGCACTTAGTTTTTATACATATTTACTGTGAAATTTACCAAAATTTTGTTGGTGCATTTTCTTTAACACATATCATGACTCAATTTTGTTAATTAAAAAAGAAATTTAAGTTTTATATGTTGAAAGAGTAGGTTAAATTTTCATCAGATGCTTTACCTAAAATCGTTACTTAAGAAAAGTGCATCAGAGTTTTATATTTAAACCTTTAGAAAGACTTAAATCCAATAACCACAGTTTGTTAGGATACACTTTCACTTAGAACAAATCTAGCTTTGATATCAACTATAAATGCGTTCATTAAGTGATATGCATAAAATGGCAAACAAATTTCAGGTCACCTCAAGCAACATCAGAGCTTTAAAATTAACACTTCATTTTAATACCATTTTCCTTTGGCCCTAATCATTCTGTTTCCTTGTAAACTTTTTAAGGCATTAAGACTTAAAATGATAGTATGAATATTATTTCATACAATTTTTTAATATTCCCAGTATTGCCTTTGAAATAACAGAAACATGACTGTACCCTATCAAAGTGGTTGAAAGAAGCTCTGAACTCATTCATTTGTTCCTGGGTGATGCCCTTGGCATCTCTCGTGAGGATCTGGGTCTCCACCTCGTTGATGGTTCTGGCGATGGTTGTCAGCAGCAACTCCCATCCGACACGAATGTGCTACCAAGGAAGAAAAGGAAATGAGCAACTCCAAGTTTTTCTAGAACATCAATCTCGTCTATTCATTTTCATAACAAAAGAGTCAATCCAAAGGGATGAGCTTACGATAGACTCCTCTACGGTTTTTTATTCTATTGTTCTACTTTTTGCAAGATTCTGTAGTAGGAAGTACTCAGAAGTAAGAACTGGGTTCTATCAGTGATGACTGGCACTGGATTAAATATACAATGTATATTCCATTTGTCACTAAAATATCCTCCATTTACCAAGTAGTAGAATGGGTCTTGAATTATATCTGCTGGATCCAAAGGAGATCAAATTGGGCAAAATTGGAGGAAATGAAGCAGTCCAGTTTGTAGTACTTGCTCTGTAAAAGTATAATCAATTCATTGTGGTGACAAGACTAACAATGTTGCTGCTGGTGCTAATTACCATTTATATGGTGCTTGATATAATTCACAAAGCTTCTGCATATATATTGAGAGGAATGGGCTTAAAGATCCCTAACTTTTATACTTGTAGAACTTAGGAAACAATAGAGACAAGTGTGTGAAAGAAAGCATACTAAAAGGTGAAATGGTCACAATTAGAAACAAAAGAATAAAAGCTAGTCTGGCTGCTGTACCTCCATAGTGTAATTAGTGTGCTTGTTGTCAAAGACCAGAGCCTCCTGGATGAGCTGATGGTCTCCTTCCAGCTTGTCAATGTTGTTCTTGTAGTTAATGATGTTTTGCTCATATTGTTTCAGCTGATTCATCTGGTCTTCCAGGGCTCCTGTGATCTGTATTGAGCTACGGGCAATCTCCTGATAGATGAAAAGGAACACACAAAAACAGGGAGAAAAATGAAGTTAGTCAACCTCTAAGATAACTTTATAGAAGTTATCATTCCTTATTTAACTTCAGATACTAAGCGGGCACCAGGCAGCAGCCAAAGTCGCTTGATTTCCTCAGATGAAGTGGGCAACGGAGGTGGTGTTACAGAATGAAATAAACTCTAGTTCTAGTGAGCCCACAGAATGGGAAAAAAAAAAAAGTCAACCAAGATCCAAAAGAGAAAAGCATGAGGGGTAAGAAATGAGTCATTTCCACCTCACTGCAGTGAGGATTAAAATCCCCCTTAACTGTACATGCCCTGCTGTGGAGGTGGCTGGGGGATGTGCTGCATGACTAGAGTTGCAAGAGAGATTTAAGACCACTGGATGCTTTCTCCATCAGGAGAATTTCTTTTATTTTTCAGATGTTTTCCACTTTAAGGGAAAAGTAAACATGCTATCACTAAAAGAAATAGGTGGACCAATAAATGCCTCTTGGCTGTTCTTGGTGATAGGATAAACCCAGAAATTAGTGTTGTTCGAAGACCACCTTTCCTTAAATGTTCTCAAAATGCAGAGTATGTGTAATTCTTCACATCCCCCTTAGTGATGGAGTGGTTTCAAACCTAGGTCTTGTACAGGCCAAAAAAAATCAAGATTGCAAAATAAACATACTGTAGCAAGAACATCCTCCTCCTCCTCCAGTGGACCCCTTCATACACTATGAAGTACTGAGTTCCCTATATACACATAGTCTACAAAAGCCCAGGGATTGGAGAGAGTAAAAACCAGAGTGAAAATGGAAAGGTGTTTTTATAGCACTGAGCAGGGTTACCAGAAACTATCACATAGGGTGTTTCATATCTGCGATGACTGTGTCAGCTAATGGACTTATTTCAAGGCTTTTAAAAAGCTCTGTGAAGAGTGCTGACCTACCTCCATCTTGTTCTGGATCCAGGGCCCAATGGCATTAGCCTGTGCAGCAAATTGGCGCCGCAGGCGCTCATTAGCATGCTGGCGAGCCAACTCCTCTTGCAGGGACTGATCCCGAACTGGCACAAGCTGCTTCACCTGTCAGGGCCACAAAACAACTGGGATTAGATACTGGCTTTAGTCCAACAGGAATGTCCACGATATGAGGTAACAGTCCAAGGGTAGCAGAGAGGGAAGGAGGGAGGGAGGGAAGGGGTGGGGGTGGAGTGGGGTGGAGATGAGGAGATGGGGAGAAAAGGGATGAGGGGGTGAAAGGAGAGAGGAAGAGAAGAAATGGCAAAAGCAAAAGGAGGATACAGGGGAAAAAGAAGAAAGAGATGAAAATGGAGGACAAGGAAGAAGAAGGCTGGAGGAGGAGACTAACATTCTTGGAGAGCCTGCTCTGTGAGCCACGCACTTCACATACATTATGAAGGCCTACACATTGGGCTCTTCATTGCTCATTCCAGAATGTCCATTTTGCTGTCTGAGAATCCAGCATCTAAAGCAGATGAATCTTGTTTCAAATTCACCAAGTGTCCCTACTCTATGAACTAGAGTGAGAGTGCAATCAATCTAGTGCCACCTAGTGCCTGCTGAAAGACTGAATAAGATGAAGAATATTTAAGAGCCGGCATTTGGGATGCTATTCCTCCCTCCAGCCAGGGGCTCTCAGCCTGCAGCACCTGACTGGATCCAAAGTGCAGAGAATTTCTTAACTTGGATGAGGGAAAATGACATCTTTATTTTCTCTATCTCTTATTGAAATTTAACATTTCCTTCACTTATGGACATGGAAAGCAAATCTAGTTGTACTGAGCAGTTAACTGTGTTTCTATCACAATAAAAATCACATTCTCATATAACATTACAGTTATTGCCTGAATCTCAATTTATCATGTATACTCATCACTACTTCAAAATTATGATATTATGAGAACTGCTGTCAGATCTTTTTAAATGTGTTAATAAATTAGCACATAAATTATATTCCAACTTTTTAAATATTTTAATAACTACATTTCAATATAATTTGCTTCCTTTGTAATCTCAGATATTTTTATGCATTTTCAACCATTAATATCAGAAATGATCCATGATACAAAAAAATTAGGAACCTCTGCTATCTTTTATGAGTTGAATTCCTACACAATATTGGACCACTGGAAAGGACTGTACCTGGCCTACATGTTTTCCATTCAATTTAGAAATGTGCCCTGTGAGTTACATTTTAACTAATTTCTCTTTGAATCAACAAACAAAAGAGCTACTTCAGAAATCTTTTTGTGTTTTCTGCAAAACTCCTGCTAAAGACATTATTCAGTGTATATTTTACAAAAATACATGACCAAGTTGTTTTATAACTCAGGAGAAAAGTTTGTCTCACTTTAAGAATTGATATGTTTCCCTTTTTTCAATAAAAAGACTTAGCTCAATATGTTTCCCTTTTCACTTTGGCTGCTGGGAAGACCAGAGCTAAATTTAAAGCTCAAATACAGTAACTCAGTACTGTCTCTCAGAAGAATGCTCTCTTTGTTCCCATATCATTTTTTTAAAATTTCTCTTCTTCATTGTTTATAATTAGCTTGCTGCATGTGGGTTTTTATAGTAAGCCACCTCAAATCCACAGGGTAGACATTTCTTATAGACTATGTAGTAGCATATTGAGATGACTGTGCTAAAATGTAAACCCATGAAAATAAATTACTCCAGAATTATCCCATTTTGAATAAAATCAAATGTGTGGATGGTTCACAAAATTTAAAAGGCAGCAAATTAGTAGGAATAGTTTAGTCCCTCAGGTACAGTATGGTTTTCTAAACATTTTTTCCACATTTAAAATTCATGCACATTTGGGATATTGTCCATCCAATATCTTGTAACATTCTTTAATGAAGTACTGATTCCAACAAATTTTCAATTGGGGTTTTAAAAACAGTTTCCCTTATAGTATTATCATAACCTGTCCTGTTTTGCAAACATTTGTAAGGTTTTTCTTAAGAAAAATAATCTCTACTTGCTTTCTCTACAAACTGCAGAAACTGCTGAATGGCATTTAAAAGTTTAACACATTTTGCCTGTGAAATTAGAAATACATTTGGATAAATGAAAAGGCTGATCATGATACAAGACCAGAGGGTCACTTTAATCCTCCAAGGTTAAACCTCTTCTCTCAACTTAGGCTTTAAGAAATGGCCCCATCACCCTATAACCAATCCTCAAATCACCCACCTTGTCCCACTTGGCCCGGAGTTCATCCATGGTGACAGTGCTATACGGATTGCTTGAGCTGATTCTGATGTTGTAGCTCTGAATCACCTTCTCCACCTCATTCTGGATAGCCATGATGGACTGCCTTTCACCATCAGCCTCCGGCAATGTTGCCTTGAACTGCTCGTGGGCAGTGATTAGACTCTAATCCAGAGATAGAGGTAGAGAAAAACTGATCTTATTTAGTGTAATTTTACAGGCTTCAGTATTCCCTTCTGTACACAAGTAGATAGCTTCATAATTTCAGAAATCTTTGGAGGCAAACAAATTCTGGATGTTGTAGAAAAGCTATTTGGTATACCGAAGTCAAATTCCTTGAAAAATGGATAAAAGATAACACAGGGACTATTCAACAGCCTAACAGCCACTTAACTATAGCTGATCCAGAGTCTTCTTTTCTTTTCTTTTTTTTTTTTAAACCATGTTTGCTTTTATTACTTTTGATCTCCGGCTACTGTTTATATCTTACTCTCCAATGACAAGCAGAACTTAACTTAGCTGCCCTTTCTAATTGTCAATTTATATTTGTAGTGCTACAAAAGAACATAACATTTGCTGTCGTTATACCTAAAGACAACAAGGAAGTACACCCCCACTCCTCAAAAAGAAAAGGCCACAGAAACCAACTCTTTCCCTCTAGGCTCTATAAAACCTGCATTTATCAAACGTATACTTTAGCCCTACTGTATAAGACAGCAGCCCTTTAAGTTCAGCTGCAGAAAGACCTCACTGCCAATGTGAACCACCTTCAAGTGAGAAGCTAATGCTCACTTCAGGGCTGCAACAAATCAGCTGCCGACAGATCTTTCAACAAACAAAGGAAAAACCTGGTGCGTTGAGTGTGGCTTTCAAGGCATACTCAGAAGTCTCCCTTATTCCAAGATAAAAGATTTTAGGCTGTTAATCTGTTCTTAAGAGTTCATGTAAGAAATACCATTGAAACCTTGTTTGGACTGCAAAACAACTGCAATGTTCAAGGAAGTAATTTCCTTCCCCTTACATGCAGACAGTTATGGGTTCAAATCCCAACCTTCAGTAATTTTTATTCCGTTTGATGACATCTATTTTAGAGAAAAAAGGATATGAAGTCTTTTCTCTTTATATTCTATTATACATCTAATTCACTGTACAATGGTCTCTAAAACTGGGTCCTGGCTGTTTGACAGCAGTAACTCTTCTCCCTAACATGACCATTTAGAAGGCCTGTTTACAATGTTAAAGTTCCAGAAGAAATTATAAGCGGGACATTTTGGACTGGTGAGAGGCAGAAGGTGCTAATTTGCAAAGATTTATGATCCGGAGAAACTCTTATATCTTAATAAACAGCAATATGCCTGCATTTTGAAAAGTAGTTAATTCAACAGCCATTAAACTCGTATCTTTCCAGGAAGAACACCAAGAGTATATGCATTTATATTTTGCTTAATGATACAGCAATTATTTAAATTAAAGAACTGAACCTTTTAGATGTGTTCGCTGTTACTTAATTGGGTGCAGCAAATAGCAGTAAAACACATTTTAATCTAAGGTTCAAAGGGTAATCTGGGCTTTGTTGTCACATTTTCTTAGTAAAAAACAGAAATACAAATGAACAGAGCTCCAAGTTTAAATTACAATTCATTTCTAATGCAGTAAGAGTGCAGAGTTAGAGTCAATTACCTGAATTTCCTCAATGCTATGAACAATAAACATGTCTTGCAGATCCTCCATAGCTCCTTCCATCCAATTGTTGAAAGGAGCAGCTCTCTTGGCAAACTCCAGGTGAAGCTGATCAATGGTTTCTAGCAATTTCTCAGTTCTCTGATGATTAAATAGAAGGAAGCGTTATCATAGACTAAATATTAAAAATTATTTGAAAATGTCAATATGTATTTCAGAACAATAAACTATTATCCGGCATTTGGTTAAACACAACTTTCTCATTAACATACATATGTATACACAAGATTAACAAATGCTCAAATGATTAGGCTGAGGCCCTGTAGGTCTCTTAAGTGTCTTCTGAATCAAAGAAGGATTTAATAACATCCAGTGTAGCCTTATTTTTAAAACATTGAAAGTACTCTACTATACACTACTGTTTTGAAAACTCAGAATCCATATATGTTATATATAGTAACTTGCTTTCAAATAAAGCAGTACTTTATAAATTAGAGGATCTGATTCCTTAACTGTGCTAGATAACAGAAAATTCAAAGTATTTTCCTCATTTTATAGTTAACAGTGTGCAGAGAAGTATGCCCCCTCCACCCCCAAAATCACCTACTTAGTAAAGACAGAAGGAACTACAGTTTAATGCTCTTAAAGCATCTTTCAGGATTTAACACAGATTCTCTCTTGTCTTTCTGGGCATATGAAATCACAAGGCTTCAAGCAATAGAGAATAATACTGTGCTTATTTTATATGGCAAAGGTGATGGAAAGCAGAAAGGGAAAGCATTTGTATCTATAAATCTTCCACACTTACTTTCAATTTTTCTCCTGTTCTAAAATATTTGAGCTGTCTCTGTTACATGCCTGGTTATCTTTCTCAACATTTCTTTCTTTATATGGATGTTCTATGAGTCTTCAGTGATGAGAGATAATTAGCTACAGTTAAAATACCAGCTACTTACTGCTATATATCCAAGTCTTCTACTTGGAGAAGACTGCATTCAACCTGATTCTGTTTCATATCAATTTTTCCTTGCTTCAACATTTGTTGCCATTTTCCCCTTGCACATCTAAAGTTAGTTTCTTCCTGATTTCCTGACTCAGTCACACCTCAATTTACTCTTATATAAGGACTTTTGGAAATTCACTGTAATTACTATTTGATACAAAATGGGTTTATACCATAATCTCATTACCCTTGGAATTTTTTTTATAAAAAGCATGCTTCACTGTTGTATGGATAAATTATAGCACAAAGCTTACCAACTTTCCATTCTCTTCTTTCCCCCATTTTCATTAGAGGCTCCTTTCACTAGACAATCTGTTTAGTTTTATATACATAATGCCATAGAAGACCAGAAATTTAATAACAGTGACTTAATTAAAGAACCTCTATTAAAAGATTTCATGTCAACAGGTGTGTAAAGACTTAACCTCCAAGGCTTCTCTCCTTTTCTGAGTAAGCGTTCCCAATCTGTCCCACTGGTCACAAATTTTCTGGCACCGATCATTGACATTCACAGCATCATGATAATCCAGTTCACTATTAAAAGTGAAAACAAAGATTAATTTTCGGAGGTGATATGAGGAAAATTAGCTCAAATGAACAGGTATGATTTTTGTTTGTTTGTTTTTAAAGATCTGAAAGTGAGAGAACTGTCATGTTATCGCAGGCTATTGTTAATCATTGCCCCTGCAAGCATCATCATCATTCTCTGATAACCACGATAAGTATTAGTAAGACTCTTGCCAGCCAACAGATTTCTAAACAGAGAGAAATTGTCTCTAACATTATTCTCCCTTTGTTTAATTGGTCAGCCCTCCAGAGAGCATTATTTATAAATGACAATGTACCTGTAAATTAAGCCAACTATCTGACCTGGAAGACAGTCCTTTGGGCTGTGCTGAAGCCACAGGGACTAGAACATCAAAATGAGTCAAGAGGGGAAGGAGGTATCAGCTTGCACTGCAGTGTGTCCTTGGTTGCTCTCAAAGGGCACCATGGTTGTGCAGCTCATGGCCTGCAGAGGCACTGTGACTTTATCTAGCACAGGAGTGATTTCTAGAAGAACAAAGCCTTTCCACTTATGGACAAAGATGTTCTGATTTATTTTATGCCACTAAAGAAAAAAGCAAAGAACAAAATGGTTTCTCTCTAAATATCTACTTTTCCTCCCCAGAAGTGTCTATATATCCTTTGTGAGGCGAAATAATTCAAAGGTAACATTAAAGCTTGAATCGAAGGTTAATCTAAGTATCTCGAAGAAAAGTTTGAATCCTGTACAAAATCCAATCACCCTTTTAGTTATAATTCAAAAGGGGACTCAGTAAGTTTCAAATATTCTAGTATAAAACAATGCAAATGGATACATTTTCATCTGTTAGGAGGTTTAAGGACATCTTCAGGAGACTTCTTAAAAAATAATCCAAGATAAGACAGCTTTCAGGAAGTTCCCTCCTAGCCTACCAAATCCACTTCTCTGAAGCTTAAATTATTTCTTCTTTCAACCTTAAATTTAAGGCAAAAGTAGTTTGTTGCTTTTGTTTTTTTAAAATAATATTAAGCTTGTCCTTATTGAATTTTATTGTTTCCATCACTGAATATGGTGTTATCTGATATATTTTCAGTGGGTAAGAAGGTCCTGTCATCTAATTAAAGCTTGTCCAGTTCCCAGAGCCAACAGCAGCTTTCTAAATAGCTATGCTCTTCACTGGCCTGAGATCAACTAAGATACATGTGCCTAGGGTTTCAACCAAAAAACAAAAACAACAAAAACAGACCAGTAGTTTGCACAGCCCTAAATTCAAGGTTTTGAGCCGTGCATAATTAGTTTTTTTAATGCACTTTGGGAACTGCACAAAAACTTCAATTCATTATTTTAGGAAAGGTCAAAAGGAAAGCGCCATTAATTAGCAGTAGCAAGATAAGCACAGATTTAAATTCTGTATATGGGTCATCTCTTGACTACATGGAGATAGAGGCACTGGGGATACCAGAAATAATAATAATATAAAATTATTACTTAAATTTTATGGGCAATACTTAAAACCATTCCAAATTCCTTGTGGGAACTATTATAGAGTGATTAAATAGCTTGAGTTTCTTTTCATCCCTTTTTTTTATTTGCAAATAGCTGTTAATGAGCAACATTCAAGAACCATGAGAAATAAGACAACACAAAGGCCACGAATATAGATACAAATCAGATACATATGAAGACCACAAATTATTAAGAGTTTTTTTTTTTTTTGGTTAGGCTAAAAAATTGGATATATTTAAAAGAGCCCATATCTGTTAATTAAGGGGTCTGCTCTAATCCAAAGTGAGGAACATGGGAGTTTCAAAATATAATGTATTAAAATAAATTTTTATTACCTATTTTTAAAAGTTACCATCATGTGAAAGTTTCTAAAAATTTTTCAGATATACCAGTGATTGCAATGAGGGAGGGAAAGGAGTAGGAGGTGAAACTTTTTATTTTGAAAAAGCTTGCAAAATGCTGCATGGAGGTCTCTCCCATACAACAGAGCTGGGGTCTTATAACTTCCACTTAGTTTAAAACCACCCTAGACTCAACAATGTATAAGACTCATCATGCTAGTTCTAATTCCTACCATAAAATAACTTCAGTTTTTAAGCTGAAGTCAGTCTATTTGTTAAAAAAAACAAAACAAAACACAAGAAAAGTTGTGGCATGGAGTCCCCCAGTTTGGTTCTCTCTAAGGTGAGGGCAAGAAAAGAAAGACAGGCCTCTCTAGTCCCTCCCAGATAACACTCTCAGGAAGCTATCTGTGGAATCCTTACATTGTACCTACGACCTGACCTGATGGGGTTCACTGGAAAGAGTGTATCAGCTAAATGTCAGCAGCTGCAGGGCTGGAAATAGAACATACTTCAGCTCCTGAGCGATGGCTGCAATCTGTTCCACCCGGTCCTGGTGAGCTGCCAGGTCGCTCTCAAATGCCTCGTGTTTCCGCAACAAAGCCCGGACTTCAGTCAGAGATGCGGACTCATAATCCTTCTGCAGCAGGATCTGTTCTTTGCCTGAAAAGGTTGTAGCCAGTGATTATTAATACTCTGATTTCACACATCAGCTTCTCCATATCAGCAAAGTTCTTGATGATCATTAAAATTCCAAAGAACCCAGAGAAGGGGGGTGGGCGGAGTGACAGTATTGAAGAGGCAGGCAAGTATTTCAACTGGAATTCAGGCTGTTACACCCACTAACATGTACCAGCTCCATTTAGGTCCTGAAAGCTCATGTCTATGATAAAGAAAGGCAGGGGGAGCATGCTGAGTATGCACTAAAAACGAATTTGTATTATTCATAATTTTGAGAAACAAGTATCTGATTTTCCAGTGTGATGCTCAGTTAAGTTAGTAATTATTAGCTCACAAAAGCTACCTGGGATGGTTTGACAAACCATTTGTATCCCATTTGCCTACCCACTGGTTCCACCCCTACCCCAATTCTTTTTGTTTGAATTCTATACTTTCAGAAGATAAATGCACATTCCATTTTTTTTTTATTAGAGATTTTTCCTCTCTGGACCTCCACCTATTTCCCCATAAATATTTAACAAATCCAGAGACTGCTTTGGTCATCATAACTGGACCCAAATTTAATCCCTGGCTGATGGCCTTTAAGTATTTAATTTAATCCCTGGCTGATGGTCTTTAAGTATTTAATTCTATAAAGCTAGAAATGGAAAGCAAATGTTCATAGATTTAACACTCAAAACATAGCACTAACTATGTGCCAGATACTGAGTTAAATACTTTGTAAATATGAACTCATTAAATCTTCATAAAAACCCTACGAGGTGGGTATTATTACTGTTATCCCCATCTTAGAGGACACTGAGGCACACAGAGGTTAAGAACTTGTCCAAGGCACATAGCTGGTAGGTGTCAGAGCTGTCAGCACCTTATCTGGCTCCAGGGTGTGATATCTTAACTACCTTTCTATGTAATATAAACAATTGAACAAAAATAAAGCAAAAAGCAACCAAAGAATGAGGGGAAAGCTCCCTGACTTTTCCTTAAAATAGATAATTATGTGATGAGGAAAAGGATTTGTTTTTCTACATCAGCAAGGAGGTCATTACTATTTAGTCCAGCAGATAACCAAAACACATTATGAACAAATTATCACAGCTATGGAAACAGGTATGTTTGCAAGGCCTGAAAGAAACAGAGGAATCTAAGTGAAATAAAGAAAGTTAGACTATAAAAAAATACCTTGCATCCTCCTTTCCAAGTAGATTTTCTAAGTGGGAAATTATATTGCTTTGTGGAATTTAATAACTGTTCAATTGTCAGAAGCTTGTGTGTGTGCCAGGGCCAGACCTACACTTTAGGAATAGAAAGATACTTGTTGCATCAAGTAGAAAAAAGTGGGGAAAGAAGGAAGGCGGCCAGGCCTCATGTAGTAAGGGTGGGAAGAGTACTTCTCCGGTACCATTTTGTGCAGAGATGTATCATCTGCTCAACTAGAAAATAAATTTTCATGTCTTTACCTGTTGAAGAAATTTAGTACTAAGGGAACAAAGCAGAAAAAGGTGAGGACACCTGCCCACAGGGTTCAAGAAGTTAGAGATAGAGTTAGTAATTACACATTGTGGCTTCTGTTTAAAGCTCAACTCTAATTTTTAAAACCCAAATCGGAGTATAGTCTACTTACCATAAGCCCACGTTTCATGTGTTGAAGCCTTCTGCCTAAATTTCTCAGCCAGATGTTCCAAGCGTTCCAGTCTCCGTATCTCATTGAGCAACCATTCCTCATAACCCTTCTCTGCCTGTTCCAGCCTCTGCCAAGCACCAGCAATATCCTGGAAGATTTGAGGACAAAGGGAAAGGACATTCATTTACACTCTGGCCTCTTGGGCTTCATTTTATAAATGCTACGTGTTTCATGGTATTTTCCTTTTTCTTTTCTTGTCTTTTTTTTTTTTTTTTGCCCTCACCTCTCCAAATAACCATTAAACTATTTTGGTTTCCAAATGTCTTAATTATGCCTGGGGGATTTAAAAACCAATATAGTTGTTATCTTCAGCTAATAAATACCTGGCACTTCTCCAGATTTGGACAAAGACTTATAAGATTTTAATTTTCTGGCTAGAAGACGCAAAAGCTGCAAAGTGACTCAATTCAAACAATTTTTACTCAGGATGGAGATCATCCATCCCGCCATCCATTCACCCACCCACCCACAACTATTTATTGAGCATCCAGCATGTGCCAGACATGAGTGTGGCAGTGACAAACTTGTAAGCGTAAGTAATACCTATAAAGTCCCCCATGTAGCTTTCATGATTGTGGGAGGAGAGAGACAATAAATAAGTAATTCACTAAACAAGCTAATTTCAGATAGTTATAAATGCTACTAAGGAAAACCAAAACAAGGCCAAGTGACATTGAGAGCCTGGTGTGAGGTGGCTCCTTCAGACGGATTACTTAGAAAACACTCCTCTAAGGAGGTGGCATCTGAACAGAGACATCAATGAGACAAAAAGCCTATAGTGTGAAGGACCGGGGAATGAGGGCTCCAGGCCAAGAGAACAAGTTCAAGGGCCAGAGGACAGGATTAGCTTGGGGTGTAGGAAGAACCAAACGAAGGCTGGTATAGCTTCAGTGTGGTGAGTGAGGGGCAGAGTGGTAGGAGATAAGATCAGTGAGGTGGGGGGAGAGGGAGAGTCAGGGGTGAGATCATATTCCGGCCTTATGAGCCAGGATGATGAATTTGTATTTTAATCTAAATAGTTGGGAAGTCACTGAAGAGTTCTGAAAAGGAAGGCGACATGATCTCACAATTTAAAAAGATCACTGTGGCTGCTGTGTGGAGAATGAATTTTCAGAGACAAAAGAAAAAAGAGAACTAATTAAGAGATTATTGCAAGGTCCAAGTAGAAATATTGAATGGTGGCTAAGAATAGTGCAATGGAAGTGGAGGTAGAGAGAAGGACACAGATTAAAGATATAACCTGGAAACAGAGCTAGTGGGACTTGCTGAGGAATTGGATGCAAGAAAGTGACAGAAAGGGAAGAATCAAGGATGACACTTGGGGCTTCAGCAACTTAGAGGACGGTGATGTCATTTGTTAAGAGAGAGAAAACTGTGGGAGGACTACTTTGGATATGTAAGGTTTGAAATGCCCTTGAGACATGCAAATAGATACATGAGTTTGGAACTGAGAGAAGTCAGAGCTAGAGATGTAAATCTGGTAGTCATCAACATAAAGCCATGGGATTGGATGAGATTACCTGGATACAGTAAAGACAAGAGAAGAGTGTTTCGGACCAAACCTGGAGCCTGAAACATCTAGAGACTGGGTTAGAGGAGACCAAGTCTTCCAGAGAGACTGAGAAGCACTTACTGGTGAGGTAGAAAGCCAGGAGTGTCAAGAGTGGAAAGAATTTCAGGAAGGAGGCAATGGTCAACTGGGTCATAGTTACTGACAGATCCAGGAATATAAACAGTGACTACTGGAGAGTTAACATGTAAGCTATTGACTTTGACAAGAACAGCTTTTTTCAGTGGAGGAGCAGACAGAAGCCAGATTACTGCAGGTTGAAGAGTAATAGAAGTGACAAGTAAGGGGCTGGAAATTGGTACCATAAAGATTCTTTCAAACTGTTCTGCTGCGAACGGGCTACAGAGAAATAGGACAATAGCTATAGGGAGATGTTGAATCATAGGAGGTTTTTATTTTTGTTTGGCAGATTCCTGAGCACTTTTGTATGATTATGAGGATGATTCAGTTCAGAGGGAGATAAATGTAGGACTAAGATCTTGAGAAAGTCTAATGGGATAGGTTGTAACCACAGGGAATAGAGAATACATGATTTAGATGCTGGTAGATCTGGTGGAGGAAAATGAAGCAAGGTCATGGAGGAGGGGGAGGAGAGGAAGAGGGCCATTCATCTAGCACTGAGTAAAGGCCTGCTCTTTGTGAGGCACCATATCAATGACAGTTAGTAATCAAGAACTGGATTATGGTAGGGAGAAAAGAAATCAAGAAGGAAGTGGTAGCCTGACCAAAATTAATTCATGTAGTTGAAAAAGATTCAAGAAAACAATGCTTCTACCTCAGTGGCACATCAGAGAAGGGACCCAGGTCAAAGCATTTATGGATAAAAGAGGGCTTCCCTCAGCTACTCACCGACACCATCTTGCCCTCAGAAGGCATGAAGGCAGGTCGGTTGCTGATCCTCAGCTTGGTCTGCAAGGTGTTGAAATTGATCTCCAACTGGCACTTCTCTTGCACCTTGGGGGGCTTGTGCTTCCGACGGTAATCCCGGAAGTCCTCCAGCTTCTTCTGCATGGCTTGCATGGTCTTCTCAGGGGTACGATTCTCTAGCCAGGGGATCGTGCGACGAATCCATTCCAAAAGCTGCTCCCCAAACACAAAGATATTGCTGAAAACTCCCCCAACAAACTTCCTCCAATTAAAAAATAAAGACACTTTAACAACTTGGAATGGATTAACCTAATGTTCTTAAAATTACAGAAGAGTGATTGTATATACCTTTGACTAAAAGGAGGGGAAAGGCACCTCAATGCACTGTGGCATGAATAATACCTTCAGTGTCTTCAGACATGGCATTTATTCTGCCTATCTACAATCCACCCATGGCCACTAGTAATCACCCAACGATACCATACACAGGTAGAAAACTTAGAAGTCAGCACAAGTCATGTTTTACAAAAATGTGACATTAACAGGAAACTCAGGGACCAGACAATAGCAGACAAATGCTGGATGGAGCTTTCAAATTTAGAAGAAAACTAACATGTTTAGAAATGCAGTGTAATCACATCAGCAGAGGGTTGGGATTAACTTAAAATGTATTTGTATATTAAATAAGCTCAAGAGTAATGAATTTACTTACTACATGAATATCTTGTAAACCAGAGACTGACTTAACGCCAAAGTATATTTTAACATCTAGTTTTGCAGAAAACTCACATGATTTAAGTGAAAATGTAAGGATGAAGCAGACAGCCTATCTCTTGAATTACCTTCTTGGCCTTAGAAAGGACATGTTGAAAACCGACTTATTTACAGTTATGCCTACACTTGGAAAATGTCATCAGATTAGATTAAAAATAGTTAAAATAGAGATGTACCCATAGTTTAAGGGTTTAAGGGGGATAAATAAAGAACCAAATAAGAAAAGGAAGGATATAATTATTAAGGGCAGTCTGTCCTTCAGTACTTGCCATGCTTCAACTCTGAAGTTTATCACTAGCATTAAAACAATGCAGCCAAATTGAATTTTTCCATAGTAGTAATATGAAAATATAAACTCAATATCATATACTGGATTAATATAAAACATAGTTTGGTTAGATTTATTCCCAGTGTCCTGATACTTTTTCCCAGTACAGACCAAATATCAGAGCAAAAATTATTTGGGCTCAAATATGTGTTCCTGTGCTTCGGTTCAATTTAGACAGGATATGGCTGTGCACCTCATTCAGACCAGAGCTTGTATTAGGGAAATAGTGTGGTGGTAGTGACAAGACTGCTTGATTGCTATTTATATTATAATAAGAACAAAAAAAAAAGAGCAATATGAAAAGTACTATGCTAACCAATAATCTAGCTGCAGAGCTGTGGAAAGGCACCATAGAAACTCATGCTCAAATATCTTGGACAGAGGGCTCTGTCTTTCCCAGATTTCCCTCTAAATATTTATTTATATACACACACAAGGCTGAGCCACATCCTTACAATAGGCTAGGCAAGTTCCTTTGTCACTGGGTCACTGTGTGGAGCAAGGCTTCTGAATATGGAGAGTGTTGTACTGAAGTCAGTAGCCAATAAGGCAAGAAAGAAAACAAAAAACAAAATACAAGTAATGCAGTGCCCTCTAGGGCAGTGTGACCCTGGAGATACATAGCTGAGAATGGAATCATAGTCTACTATCTTACAACATGCAAACTACCTGCATGCTTTGGGATTGCCGGAAAGGCCATTGAGATTACATTCGTGCCAATAATTAAGTTGCTATGAAATAAAACAACCTCTGAGATTAAGTGTATTTTCCTACTTGTATTCTCTCTGAGATGAGAAATGAAAAAGAAATAACAGTGACAATCCGTTTTCACCCTCTATGCCTCACCCTCTGGGTGAGTATGGATAGGACTGCAGGTCACCAGTTTCCTTTACCTCACTCGCTAGCCTCTCATATTCTTCCATCAGCCTTTCATTCTCTTGATTCACAGCAAGAACCTTACATATCCTGTTAGCCGCTGTCTCGGCCTGTAAAACACAATAGGTAAACAGGACAGCTCTGTTGACAGGGACATGCATACACAACACTGAATGTGGCAGGGGATGCGAGATTATGAGGGAGGATGGCGTGCTGAAAATGGTGCAGATTCCAGGCTAGGGTGTAGTAAGACTGAGGGTATGGCTTTTTAATACTATGAATCATTTCAGACCTTTTTTTTTTTTTTTTTACAGTTTTCACACAGACTTACACGGCAGGCGGAATATACCGTAAGGGAATAATGGGGAGATACCGTTAGTCTGAAACAAAAGCTTTGAAAAACATCAAGCAAGTTAGTAACAGAAATATATAAGGGTCAAGGAAACCAGGCTCATTAATCCCTGCTTGTCTACCTGAATACTCCATCAATCTCATGACCATGGAGTAGAAAACTCTTTGAATAACATTAGTGTACTTAAAGCAAAAATCACTGGGTCCTGAATACGTATGTCATTGTACTTGAGTTCACTGAAGACCTATTCTGCTGAAAAGAACACTTAGAACTTACTAAATGATATCCTTTTCTTCCACAGAGCTGAGTTTGCCTTTAGACTTTGTTTACTCTACATAAGAAATTGTTGAGATAATAAATAATTCTCTATCCTTGTTTTGTGGAATGAAAACTTGGGCTAGGAAAGGCAATGGGCCTTGAACCACAATCATGTGAGGAATTAAGAGCTACGTGACTATCACAGCTTCCGGGCCTACAGCCTGCCTCTAAAGCCCTAACTATGGGCGAATTTCCAGTTATCATCTCATCCTGGTGCTACGCTTAAGAAGATCACAGCAATAATACATAATTGGTCCACCCCAGTCTATCAGGATTCTCTAATAGAGATATGCAATGGGACAAGAAAGGAACAGGTGAATATGCCGAAAGCTGAAGGATATTGTCTTACAATGTCCCTCAGACTGTCTCGAGGAATGTGCATTTTTTTGAGAGTCTAACAGTGTTAATCCTTTTACTATTTCTTTTAAAATAAGATTAGTCTTTAAAGATGTTAGAACAAATCACTGAACAATGAAGGCAATTTCTAGGCAGAGGAGAACAAGGGCATTGAAAAGGCATTCATTCTCCTTGTCAAATATTCCCTTGACCACTCAATGAATGTGGCTCAATTTTCATGGCACTAGTTTTTTCTAAAGCACAAAAGTTTTCCACAATTTACTAAAGAAGGGAAGAGATAAAAACACTTGAGGAACTATCTGTTAAGGCTATTTTTAAAACGTATTCAGAGTTTGAAACTTGCCATATTAGGCCATTATAAAACACTTAGAAAGATTCCAAGGTAAGATGGGAAGCACACAAACACATACCCAATTACACACACACACACACACACACACACACACAATTAAAACCGATGCAGAAGAGCAGCACAGCAACCCAGATGGATGAGTGTTGAATACCTGCTCCGCTCCCGCAAAAGCATGGTAGAAGCAGGAAACGTATGTCATGATAGCTCTTTCATCGGGTTTAGGAGTGTTCACAATGTCTGAAGGGAGGGAAAAATAACACAGGAAACAAACACACACACACAGATGAAGAGGAGAAACCAGGGTGAACAAAGGGAAGATCAAATTGGTTTACACTGATCAAATTTCTGGGTGTTTCATGGGCCCACAATCCTGAACCTCAGGAAGACTGTTACTGAAATGGTTCACAAACAAAATGATTTGAACTAGCATATTTTTAATGGTCAACCTAAGGGTTTGTTTTCTTCCCCACCCTTTGATGGGTTTTGGAAAGTACAGTCGGTGCATTAAGATGGGAACCCACCTGCTGCCTATCAGAGCTATTAACTGCTTCCTGGTGACTGCTAGAGCCCATGCTCTTGTCTTTTGACCATATTGCGTCATCTGCTGCTTTCACTCTGAGGAATGTATGCCACTCTGCAAAATGCTGAGAATACCAGCAGACCTCTCTTGCCCCATCTCTCCTGCCACCATGCCACTGCCACCCTCATAATTTGTTAGCTGTCTGCTCTGTAAACTGCACTGGCTTGTGTGAGGATGAAATTCACTAGAAAGGGCACATCTTTTAACCTTCTTCATGTACTTACCACACCATTTACAGAAATCAGTAGTAACAAAACATCTAAAGAGAAGGGTATACACAGCTTGTACTTACTATGATTTTTGCTACCATTTGTATTAGCTGTTGAAATAATCAATTGGAAGAGAAAAAAACAGAATTATGTGAACGCACATCCTTTCTACCTCCACCTTGACAACACCATTTTTTGGTGTATTGCTTTTTAACCTTGTTCATAAGCTTGGTTCAGTCAATAGACAGAATTAAGTTAAACAAATACCTTGTAATTCCCAAGTGAAACCTAGTCACTTGGTTTTCAGAGGACATTAGAAAAGATGTGGAGTTGTGTTACAGTATGGAAAATTTTCTGGAAAACAAACATGAACAGCTTACTACTGCATGGACAAATAGTACGTTTTGAAAAAAAAAAAAACTAGACTAAACAAGACAAATGACTGCCTTCTCAGAACCAGACAGGTTTCCTTACTCAGAGGAGAGCAAAAAAGAGAAAACAATTGAAAAAATTAAGACACAGAAGGTGAAGGGTGAGAGGTAACTCATGTTTTACATCCTCACCTTCTGTGCACCAGCAAAAGCATGATAGTAACAGGAAACATAAGTCATTATGGCTCTTTCATCAGGTCTGGCAGTGTATACTAAATCTGTGTGGAGAAAAGGAGGTTTACTGCTCGGATGTTCTAATTACATCAGGATTTTGCTTCTGCCAAGTGCTGCCTCAAGGGGAGGGGCAGAGAAATCAAAGTAAGACTCTCCACCCCACGCTCCCACTGTTGTTAAAATGTTACTCAAATCAAAGAAAGCATACCTGAAAAGTCAGGAATTGCCAAAGAGAAGGGCATGGCTAACCCAGAAGAGCCCTAAACTAGCAAGAGAGTCACATCCATGGCAGGAATAAGACCTCTAGAATATGGGAGAACACTACATCTGGGAATGCGCACTCTGCACATTCCCTGGACTTTCTATTGCTGCACACTTTGAGGACCCAGGGGTCGTCAAAATTCCTGTTCCAAGTACACACAGAACAGATGCACCCACAAATCTAAACCTAGCACTCACCTAAAAAAGGTTTGTGGAGGAAAATAGGGAAACAATTTTCACAGCATTTTAAAAGCATGGTAGATAGTTAAGATAAGGAAGAGTTCAACTACAAATAACAGCTCATGGATGAGTGGGTGAATTAGCTACTAGAAATCTCCTTTTAGGGTTCAGAGACCAACATGAATGAGAGAAAGTAAGGTCAACAGCAGCAGGCAGGAAAGCAAAGATCTGCCAAAGGGATTAGAAATCTGAGAGGTGGAGATTTGGGCATGATATCACAATTAAAAAACAGCAGAAATAAGAAATTTTTCATATAATGCTGTGGTGATGGTAAGTCCAAATGCATCTAGTAAAGATACAGAGGGTATCTTATGGGGGGGAATCTGTTTGGGGTTCATAACACAACATGCTCCACACCCAAGTCAGTCAAGTTCTTAACCCTTTGCTAACAGCTTCTTAAGAGAAATTACTATACTAAGATAATAAGAAAGCATGTGAGCATTTTCCTGAACCATTCAAAATGGAAGATGAAACAAAATAAAGGGAGACTGGGATGTGTCACAATGGAGGAGGAAATGAAAACAGTGTTATCCCTTTCCACCAGCTGCGAAGGATAAACAGAATGGATATACGCCCAGGCCAGGATTCAGAGATTAAGGGAAAACCTAAGAACTGAGAAGAATGTTAGCAATGCCAGAAATAATAATAACGGTGATCCTAATAATAATTGTAAATAAATTCTGAATATGAAACTCAATTTTAAGATACTAGGGAGGCTTAAATGAACTGGAAATGAATTCACTAAATATCATCTATTTTCTCCTCTCTTTGGTATCATGGCTATTAATTCAAGTGGGTAAACTCTGAGTAGTTATTTACCATACAGCTAGGACAAAGGAGAGACAACAACAACAATGTAAACTTAGCTTAGAGAGGATAGATGGACAGAGAGGAAAAGGAAATTTTCTAGATTGCTTCTTCACATTTTATTCACTTCCTCTGCCTAAGAGTTGGAAAAACTGTAAGTAGAATTCTGAATAGTGATTTGAAAGTTAATACCCAATAATACAGTTTTTTGATTAAAGGGCAAAACTCATAAGCAGGCTAAATTAGAGTCCTAATTGAAAGATCACCAAAAATAAGGAAGAATGGGAAGTCGACTATAATCAAGTTCCTTGCTTTTCCCCAACAATACTAATTAGAGAAAGCAATGAGCCTTTAGGGAACAATAATATTAACAACAACACACACAGCAATATAAGAATATATGCTCCTTGAGGACAGGACCCTATCTCATACATCTAATTACCACCTGTAGTACCTAGTAAAGGGCTTTGCTCATAGCAGGTGCTCAATAAATGTTTGTTGAGTGAAAAATGAATCATGAATAAATGAAATGAATGAATGGTCTCGACATATTCGTGCTTTAAATGGTGTGCCACAGGTAAAACTCACATGTTTTCATCACATATAAAGGCCACAAAAGGCATTTGAAACTAATCACGGGGATGAGTGATGCCAAATTGAAAAAAATATGGAAGTTCTTTCCAATCTAATTAAAAATGAAATGTGAAAGTTTGGATGGTACACTGATGGCTAAATGCTCCACATCCTGTATGTCAGTTCTATAACTTTTAGTTGGAAGGAAGGATTTTTACCTTGTGGAGTCTTAACTACTTCATAAAGGCATTTATTTGCTAAACTTGTCTGAATATGGTAAGGAAAATACATTATGTTGTTGAAAAAATAAACACAGGAAGTCTTTCTTTGAAAATCATACATGGAAGCATTGTTTCTTAATGAAAGTTGTAGTTTTTATTAAACCCCTTCCCTATAGTTTTGTTGGCCTGTTTCTGAGCAGGATTTAAAAAAATAATTTATGAACAAGCTACACATGAAGTTGTCTAATGCTCATGTGACCAATGACAGAAACTTGTTAGGAATCCTAAGTACTTCAGATGAAACTTGCTGTACAGTTTTACAAAGTCCTCCTGTAAACACTTAGAGTCCAGAGATTTTTATATAAATTATTAAACACAATTTTGATCTCACCTTCAGCATCCAACATTTTAGGAATATCAAGGTGCTTCTCTGCAATTTCCATGGCCAGGTTAATATTTCCTATTGGGTCATCCTGCATGAAAAACAACATAACCAGTTTTTTTTTTTTTTATTTAAACAGTATTTGTAAATAATATTTTTAATATATCTTTTTGGGAGGAGACCCTTCCATCCACCCACATCATTATAGTCTAAATAATTTTGCTTCTTATCTTTTCCCATTCACTTTTAGGGTTTAGAGAAACATCAAAAATCATATAAAAACCACACAAGCCATGCATAATCCAATTCATAAAATGTGAGCAAAAATTTAAGAGTACAAATGCTTTGAGGATAGGAGACAAAATGTCAAATATTTTCTTATTGATAAGAAAGAACACCCTGCATACTTCAGAGCTCATTTTCAACCATATTAACAACAAAAATTTAAATCACTCTAAAATATATTTTGCAGATCTGGAAGGGGATCTTGGAGGTCATGTAGTCCAATACCCTTATTTTAAACACAAGAAAGCTAAGGCATAGAGAAGTGAAGCAACATACTATTAAGTGAAATTTTTAGATTACAAAAGAATGCTACAAGATAATTATAAAGAGAAAAAATTATATTTCTATGATGTTAAAAGATGAGAAGAGATATAATCTTAAAATTATAAGAGAAAATGGGGAAGAAATTTTTGTTCATAAGATTATGTTTATCTTTTACTATGAAATTAGTTAAATATTTATGCATAACAAAACAAATTTAACCAGAAAGCATATAACTGAAATACTGAAAAATGAAAAGACATCATTTCTTGTTTTGATCTATTAAAGAATTTAACCATTATGAGTCTAAAATTGGATGGGGGTACACAAGACAGAAAAATAAAACTGAAAAGCAGTGTGTGAATTTAATGAATTTTAACAACAAAACCATTAAAATATTTTAGAAAACTGCAATGTTATGCAATGAGCACAATCATCTTAATACTGTGAAACACTTGGACAGTGCAAGCTTCAAAAACACATTCACAATGCTAAATGAAGAAACCAAATAAATTTCCTAGCCTCTCAGAGTAAACAATCATTTCAGGCAAATTTTTTTTTCAATTAAATGTTGTTTTAACAAAGCCTATAATCATTTGATTGAAAGCCACTAAAGCTATATTATTAAACGAATCTTAGCTCCATATTTTATGCAAATCTTTGCAAAGCCAAATAGCTGAGTAAGAGATAAATGTAAGAAAGAGGAAAGAGTCTGGCATTAAAAACACAGAGTAATGAATAAATCTCAGACTATGAAAGCTATCTCATTTAGACCGTAACCTTAAAGGGATAAAATGGGGCAATTAAGTATTTCCTGACTCAGTTACTGGCTGTGTGACCTTGGCAGATTACTAAACTTCTCTGTGTCTCAGTTTCTTCATCTGTAAAATTGGGATAATAAGGGTACCTACTTTATAGGTTACTGCGTATTGTGAAGATTGAATGAATATGTATATATGTCTGTGATATATATCTTATGTGTATATATATCCATGCCTACACACACACACACACACACACACACACACACACAATGTCTAGTAAAGCACTATATAAGTGTTAACTGCTATTGTTACTATTATCATTTTCCCAATCATCTTGGATGGAATTACCATAGGTCCATTGAGTTTTTGTAATAAAAACTGACCATTATAAACTGCTAATGATGCTGGATCTGCCCAGTACAATGTCCTCATTTTGCAAATGAGATCAAATTAACTGAAAGAAAAAGTACTTTGTCTATATGTCTGAAACATTTCAAATTAACTCAAGGCGTAAGAAAATATACACATTGAAAAGCAAAGAAATTCTGGTTGCTCAATTCTCTTTTGTAATATTACAGTATTGTAATATTCATCTTCAGAATTAAGTAAATTCTTCATGTATTACCCTGTAGGCCAGAAAAGAGGTAGTTTGTAAGGGATAATTAAAAAGGTAGTGAAAGCAAAAACATTCTTCTAACAGCCATTCATGCCACAAAGGTGAGGGGCAACATGCAGCAGGATGGGATTCCATGCTCAAGCACAGAAATACAGTAGAGCAACCTGTTAAAGCACACCAGCAACCGGAAAGAAATGTGACGTAACTAGCACTAGGAAGAATGTTTGTCAGGGGCATGTAAGGCTTTCAGCTTTAAATCTTTAAATGTCATTATTTCTAGGGCAAAATAAATCACCCACCACAAGATTCAGAGGGGATACTTATTTCTCTTCTCCATTACATTTTTAAACTACTTTTAAGGAAAGAATTCAAACACTAATTTGAGACTTAAAACACGCTAAATCTTAAGCTTAAGGGAGAGCTAAAGCTTTCTAAATTGAATTTTCTGTAGAAAAAAAAAAACACAACTTCTTTTCTAAAGCTACAACTAATGTCTTATACTAATAGCAAGTATCCCTCGTGTGAGAAAGAAGTTAATCAGTTCTCAGAAAATATGTTTGCAACTGAAAAGCCCCAGAAAAGATAAAGGGAGATTTTAAAAGGCTTGGAGTATTTGAACCTTTCTTCCCCTAGAAAAATACATGCTTCACTTTTCACATTTATAATCCAGGAATGTAAAATTTCTAAGAAACACTACACAGAGCTTTCATATTAAATCAAGACAAATCAACAAACATGTCTTAATTTTGACACAAAGAGTGATGTAGCTTTAGGTCCTGTCTTTGCCCTAACTACAACAGATAAATAGTTCCCAGCTACCCAGTCATATTTTTCTTTATATGAAAACTTAGCTGGGAGAATATAAGCTTTCCCTGTGACTTTTTCCAGAAGTAACCCAGTGTTTTTGGTATTGCTGATGTGCGCATTCTCAGGAAGCATGCTGAGGCAAATGAGTCAGAGGCTGCATGCTGGGCCACCCAGAATGACCTTATTAAGCTTTGAGTAGTCAATGAGGTCAGGTCGGTGTCTGTGGATAAGTGCACAGAGTCCAAGGCCGTCCTTCCAGCTTCACAACCGTTGAAAAGAACAGGAGTACATATTAATCAAGATAAATCAGTGGCAAGGTTCTGCTGTTGGTCAGATGTTTGCCTGAAATTTGGGACGGGTAGTCCCTAACTAGCTTCTGTCTGACTTAATGTACAAAAGGCCCCATGTACCTTCCTCCTTACCCCAGTTTAGAGACTCTGTGGCCCCTTTAGCACCCTTCTCCCCTGGGCCTGCTGAGGACTTCCATCCCCTTGTTCCTTTTCTTTCCACTTAGAGCCTCAGGCCCACCCTACCTGGGACCCATCCCTGTTTCCTGCCCAAGCCTGGTTCTGTGGTGGAAAAACCGGCAGTTACAGGAGGGAAGATGTTCTTCTATTACTATCACTACTGTTCTCTGTTATGCCCTTCCAGTCCCAGATTTTCTCCACTGTCTCCTCTCCAAGTCTTTTTTTTTCTTTTTTTGCCCCTTACCGAGGGTCTGCCTCTTAAACACACAGAAGGACATCTACCCTGAAATGTCCAGGACAGACTTTCTTCCAAGGGTTCTTAGTATACTGGAAAAGCTACTATTACCAGATACTCTTCTGTCTTTCTTCATAAGTTTGTTAATTTTTTTAAAAAAGGTAAGAGCATGGAGGGGCGGAAACACAATTAGCAGGAAGGATTTTGGTTTCCCTATAGTCACCAGCACTACAAATTCCTTACGACTACTCCAAGCTTTGAGCTTACTGACAGTGACAGCGGGTTCAGGGAAAGCAGAAAGTGGAAGTTCAGTTCCTCAAAGGGTCAGGGGAAGAAGGAAACCCTGGTTGGAAGCATCGGGGCTATACCGTTGCTCAAACTTGGACCAGAGGAAGAAAAGCAAGAAGTAAGTAGAAAGAATTCTGGCACCTCTGATGTTTATACTGGCAGAAGGTCCCAGTCCTTCACAGCAATTGCCACCTGCTAGACAGGATGCCATAGGAACAAGGAAGGCTTCCTTTTTACCTCTGCATGGTCAAGCCTGGCTCAGTGCCTAACATTTGGTAGACACTCTAATATTTGCTCACTAGGAAGACCTCCCTGATTTTTCTTTGTGGCTCATCTTTATCCTTTATTTCTCTGATTATCCATGGCTGCCCACATACCTGTTTATATTCATGGATAGTCCACCACCCAAAGGGGAAAATATAATCAACTCTTCTACTTATACACAATGACAAAAGATCTGCATGAAAAAGAAGACTGATGCAAATGACAAAATCATATTATACTTGAATTTCTTTTGTCCAGTTTCCTATAATTTTTCAAAACTAATTTTCCTCCTTCTCTTGAATTCTAGCATAACAAAACTGAATGATTAAGTGTCTTTCTATTTTCTTGAACTGCTGCTGGGGCAGAGGGATCAGGGTGCAACTTGTATATGGGAGTATGTGGACTTTCACTACTGAAAGGCAAGAGCCACTCCTGTCTTCTGCTAACAAAAGCTGAGGGTCAAAGTAAGGTACATTTTTACACCTCAAAATTCTGAGAAACCATCTGGCACTGTGTACTATTGACTTATAATACAATGCTGTTTTACCAGCATCCTAAACCTCAATCACTTTCCCCTGGGAGATCCAAGGCATCAGACATTGTGCACTTAGTTCTCCTTCATAGGTAAAATGCCTCTTAGACAGGAGGAGAAAAATATTAGTGAAAGTATACATTGTTCTCCCTATATCCCATGGATTCCAGTGAGAATATGAAGATCCTGGTTGCTTACCTAGTGTGGAAGTTCTGAATGTTCACATTTCTATAAGGGGCAGTTTTCCTTTGACACCAAAGCAGCAGCCCTTCTTTGGCAGAGGTTTCTGTAATGCAACCCAAGAAAAAGTGTCAAGAAGCAAACATCCACTGCTTAGTCACCTTCTAAACACACACATTACTGTGGTGGTCAACCACCAAAAACATTGTCTCTTCTTGTAGTTTTGGCAAATGGATGGGAGTTGGAATCCTGATCCCAGTGACTGATTTCTCCTGATGGCATTTAAGGATTTCAAAAGGACAATGCAGGAACAACCACAAGTAACAACATTAAAAAAATTACTAAAACCAGACTTCTGGGTTATGGATAACTTACCCTTGTTCATTAAACATTTTTTAAAAAGTGTGTAGTTTATGACTTAACTAACCTATCATCCATCTTATTTGTCACTTATATCCTTTGGTAAACTGCCATTCACTGTGTGAGTGGGGTCATATGTCCTCAGATTTATTTCCTTACCCAGTGATTTTATAATACTTAAAGGATTTTACTGGTAAATTTCAAGTTTGGCCACTTGAGTTTTGACCAAATTAAAACACCACCACGCTGGTGGTTGTGAAAAGGGCTCACTCAGCTTTCGCGCTGCTGCGAGTACAGATAACTGGCTGTCCCAGCCTCCACACTTATGAATCCACCACTGCACTCCTGATGCGACCAATCTCCTCAGGTGCTCCAGCCAACGACTAAGGACTCCTCAGATGAGCAATCCAGGCATACGGGCTCCCCGTTGGCCTGGCTGGAAGACCTTAGAGCTGGACGGCAGTCTGAGACTCTTCTTCCCCAAGACTCCTCCCTTCCCCTGCTCAGTCCCAGGTGACTTCAGTCTTGCCCTTCGGCTTGATGGCTTTCCCAGCCATCTCCTGCTCTCTGCCCTCTATAGGTTACAAATGCTTCCCCCAACAAATCTCTTGCACTTCTAATACAGTCTTGGTAACTGCTTCTCAGAGGACCCAAAACTAGATATACCCAAATAGTTCCTTAAAGCCACTTATATGACCTATGATCTTGTCCATATTTAAGAGCTAACAATTTAGAACTACAAGCACTTGGACTTCTGTCTTAGGAGGGCTTGAACTTGATTCTTTAAAAATCAAAATAAGTATTCTATAATGATTTATCCAACCTGTCCATTCTAGTTCAAACTTCCCATTGGTCTATAACTCAACTGAAATGCACACCTACCAAAAGTTTTATGTGCTGTAAGAATAACTTGCATGACTCCTGTTCATGCCTCTTATCTAGAAACTTCTTTAAAGGAAAAAGATTGAAAGTTCTAAGACTTTATTAAAATATTAATTAGCACAGGTTACCAGGATTTAGAATGAGGCTAAAGAATGGAGAGCAGTTGCTTAATACGTGCAGAATAATTAACTAGATCGAATTTAAATATTTGGAAATGGACAGAGGTAACAGTAGCATGTTATTATGATAATGATTAATAGTACTGAATGGTGTCCGAATGCAGTGGAAAACGGGAAGTTTAGAGTCCTGTATGTCACTAGAAGGAAAGCTGAGGTTAAAACATGGGAATGTGTAACACAGTGAATCCTTGTGGAGGACAGTGTCTGTAATCAATTGTACAAATATAAAAAAGTTCTTTCATGAACCAGAACAAATGTATGACATTATTACAAAGAGTTAATTTTAGAGGGATGTGTTAGTTTGAAGCTGTCATGTACCCTAAAAAGGGCCATGTTCTTTTAATCCATTCCTGTGTATGCAGACCTGTTGTAGGTGGGATCCTTTGGTTAGGTTATTTCAACTGAGTTATGACCCAGCCCATTCAAGGTGAGTCTAAATCCTTTTACTGGAGTCCTTTATGAAACGATAAGAGCTCAGAGAAGCTCCAGAGAAGCAGAGAGATGAAATTAAGAGATGCTTACAGTGAAAGTCCCAGAGAAGCTAAGAGAAGACCCACAGAAGCTCGGAGAGGAAGCCAACGAAGCTAGAAGCTGAAAGCAATGAAACCCAGGAGAGAAGGACCAGCAGACGCAGGCCATGTGCCTTCCTGTGTGACAGAGGAGTCCTAGATGCTGGCAGCCTTTCTTCAGAAAAGGTATTGTCCTGTTGATGCCTTAATTTGGGCATTTTCATGAGCTTAGAACTGTAAATTTGTAAGCTAATAAATCCCCACTGTAAAAGCCAACCCATTTTTGGTACATTGCATTCCAGAAGCTTTAGCAAACTGAAACAAGGGGTATACAGGAAAAACAGCACCTACTGCAAATTATGGACTATAGTTAACATTAATTTTTAATATTCTTTCATCAACAGTAACAAATATACTACACCAATACTATGGGTCAATAATAGGGGAAGACAAGGGGAAATAAGAGGTATGGGAGGATTTGGGTTTTCTTTTTTACTTTTATTTCTTTTCTGGAGTAATGAAAATGTTCTAAAATTGATCATGGTGATGTATGCACAACTATGTGATGACACTGTGAGCCAGCAATTGTATATTCTGGATTGTTTGTATGGTGTGTGAATACATCTTAATAAAACTGCATTTAAAAAAAAACATAATACCACCCTCCCTAAATATTAACTGGTGTAGATGTAGAAATATGGAAGTCTATATCTAGTTGGTCTGCCATAGTGTGTTGTATCTTATAAAGCTTAAATGCAACTTATCAGGTTAGAAAAGAAAAAGAGGCAAAGATCATAAAATTTTTAATATTGCTTCTGAAGTTCAGATTTACAAGTCACTGAGTTTCACCTTATTTCTATCTGAGTATATCTGAATGCTCTTAGGTTTTGAATGAATGTCAAACAAGGTTATCTCCTTACTCTAGTCAAAGCTAAGCTTCCCTCACCCCAAGTCCATTTTTAGGCTGATTGCAGCAAAAGGTTATCAAGCCTGTGTCAATTCTATGCCTGATTTTGGTATACCCTCACTCCCTAGAGGTGTAGGGTGAACCTGAAACGTGGTCATTTGGCACACATACATCCACATGCAAAACCACAACCTTGGGTATAAAAAGCATATCATAAGTTGGTGGTATCATTTGTCATTCCATCAACAGAAACTGTATAATACACCAAGAAACCCCATGTATTTACTATGGACTACCCTCATCAACAGATATATTAATCTCACATTTTCTTTCTTAGAAGAGGCTCATCGTTCTGTTGAAGGAGACGATAGCTCCTCAAAGAATTCAATTCTAATAACAAAGTCTTTTTTCCACAAAATATATATCATCAAAACAAATAAAAATGATTTTTCTGTAGACACACAGAAATTAACAGAGGTTCAGAAATCTCCGAAAAGCTAAAACAAATGAAAATATAAGTTAAATTTATTATCTACTGCATTAGACACTGAAAACTCTGCTTGAAGGACATCTCCTTGAAGAGATTTAGGTGCATTGCTAATGAAATTGCTCCTTTTAAATGTTTAATTTCTTACTAGTTCTTTTTTGTTTGTTTGTTTTTTTATTTAGTGGGTGTGCCAGTTTGAATGTATTATGTCCCCCAGAAAAGGCCATATTCTTTGATGCAATCTTGTGGGGCAGACATTTTAGTGCCGATTAGATTGGAATCCTTTGAGTGTTTCCATGGAGATGTGCCCCACCCAGCTGTAGGTGATAACTCTGATGAGATAATTTACATGGAGGTGTGGCCATGCCCATTCAGCATGGGCCCTGAATTAGTTCACTGGCGCACTATATAAGCTCAGACAGAAGGAGCAAGCTTCCTACAGCCAAGAAGGATACTTTGAAGAATGCACAGGAGCAGAGAGAGGACCTTCAGCTTACAGAGACATTTTGGAGACGGCCTTTGAAAGCAGACTTCTGCTCCAGAGAAGCTAAGAGAGGACAAACGCCCCAAGAGCAACTAAGAGTGACATTTTTGAGGCGCCGAAGGCCAGAGAGGAACGTCCTGGGAGAAAGCCATTTGGAAACCAAAACTCTGGAGCAGACACCAGCCACGTGCCTTCCCAGCTAACAGAGGTTTTCCAGACACCATTGGCCATCCTTCAGTGAAGGCACCTTATTATTGATACATTACCTTGGACACTTTATGGCCTTAAGACTGTAACTGTGTAACCAAATAAATCCCCTTTTGTAAAAGCCAATCCATCTCTGGTATTTTGCATCCAAGCAGCATTAGCAAACAAGAACAGTGGGTATAGGACAATCTCCCCAACAAATTGATCCTGAGACAACTGAATATCCCTATGAAAATAAAGAAACTTACCCCTACCTCCCACCACACTCAAAATGTGAAAAAAAATACAACTTCTAGAAGATAATGTAGGAGCATGTTCTTATAATCTCAGCGGCAGGGAAAGATTCTTATTAGTTCTTTTGAAAAGCAGGTTAATATACCCTTTTATTGTGCATCTTACAAAATACTGTGATTTAACTCTCTTATTCTGGGCACCTTGATGATAATTTTGGGGAAAACCTCTAATGGAAATTCATAGCTACACTTGAAATAGAGAAAGTTTTAAATTCATATTATCACTAATTTGAAATTTGTGGTCAATCAGAAAAAAAGCTGAGGTCAAGTTCACCTCTGTAATATTTATGGAAAAAAGATTTCCAAGTCCAGCTCATGCAATAATGTGAACAAGATTTTTAAAAACAGTACTTGTTCTTTAAAGTGAGTTCAATTGTTTAAATATTTAAATTTAGAAGTATATAAAAAGTGATAAGTCTTCGGTGTTAAAAGGGAATAATCTCAAATGGATTATAAACTCCTTTAGGGTAAGCAGATCAAGTATTACAGGTTTTATGTCATATGGTATAGTTTGGCAAGCTGTAGGTTCTCAATGAACAATGATTAATTAGTAACTAAAATCACTTTAAAAGACCAGAGTCAGAGGATACTTCGAAAATGCGAGATTAACATATCTGTTGATGAGGGTAGTACACAGGTAAATAGATGGGGTTTCTTGGTATATTTATACAGTTTCTCTTGATGGAATGACAAATGATACCACCAATTTATGACATGCTTTTTATTCCCAAGATTGTGGTTTTGCATGTGGATATATGTGTGCCAAATGACCACATTTCAGAGTCAAAGGATAGCCCCACCTGTCACTAGCTCAGGAACATGGCTACAATATTAGGGGAGGCTGACTAGTTGAACAATTCAGGCTGCCCTTAAATCTATTCCGCAGCTATACGTCTTATGATTCGGGGGCTAAATAGGTAATGTTCTAATTTTAAGAAAGTCAATTTGATACTTTTCAACAGTGGTGAATTCATCAAAATATTTGGGAATGCAGTGGGAGTAAAAGACTAAACATTTGCATAAAATATGGAACTAAGATTCATTTAATAATATAGACTAAGATTCCATTACAATGATGAAGTTATTAGGCAAAAAGGCAAATGACAATAGAGATCTAGAAATTTTGTATTTAAAAGAAAGAACTTGGATTTCAATAGATCTTTTTTGCACCTCAAAAAAAGTATTTCAGCTGTAAGCCTAAAGAATTCTGTCATAATTGTGAACTTACTAGTATCATAAGCAAAAAAGCTCAATAAATGCTCATTTTAAGTGACTTCTGTTCTGAATGTGTGCTCATTATTTCCAAAATGATTCCACTCCCAAGAATGAAACAGTATTGCTAGCATCTTTTCCAATACAAATATAACACGAAACTCCAACCCACAGATATTTCTTTCAAACATCTATGTGACTATTCAATTTTACAATACCTTATTGAAATTTTTAATTTATAAGCTTAATTTTTAAAATTGCTCTGAATACCTTAATACGATCAGATTTTTAAGCATGTATTTTACCTTCAACTGAAATATCCTGAATTGCAAAGCGAAGGATGATGGTCCAGATCATACCCAGGGTCATTTTCACATTGCCATCAACAATTTCTTTGGGTAAGAAACATAACAACAAGTTAATATAAAGACAACATTATTAGTATGTAACATTCTCCTATGTATAAGTTTTGACCTCAGAGCCACTGGAAAATATACATATGGAAAGACCAGTTTATTTTTTATAAGCATCGCAGTGTGTCTAGTTATAATTATGGTATTCATAACCAAATGTCTCAAGTTTAAATGAATTCTGAGTTAATAATAAACACAAAGCTTGCATATGTATTATCACTGAAAACAACCCAGGAGTTTCCAAAGCTTTAAGACTATCTGAGTGCAGGTTTTAAATAATCAAATACAGAGAGCGCACTCTCAGTGTCATCTTTACCCTGAGCCTTCTGACAGTGCTCCCCAACTGCCTGAGTCACTTATGCATAATAAGATGCAGGGCTGTCCACTCTCCTGCCATTTCCATGCCCCTGCCAACCTGACCATGATTTCTAATCTTCTCGGAGAAGGAAGAGGCTGCTTCCTTCATATTAAGTAGTTTATATTAAGAGCCACTGTGATATTTAAGTTCTTTCTGGTTCCTGTAATAAGTTTGAACAAGTATTATCTTTTACTCTATTCTTTACAAACAATCCTAGAGACTGGTCGTCCATTCGTTGTACCATTTGCTCTCATCTCTGCACATCCAGTGCCTAGCTGAGAGCCTGACACACGTGGGCACAGTAAATATTGGTGTGTGTGGATTCATCAGTTTGGAGGCCCACGCCACCAATCTAAGGTCAATAACAGCAGTGGACCTACTTCCATCAACCACCTCTTTTACCTTCAGCCCCGATTGACACCAGTTTCACGCCTTTGCTGGCTATGTAATCCAAGGCTTTGTTGACATTAGCAATTTTGTGGAATCGCATTTTTCCTCGGTCAGGTTTGGGCAGCCTTTCCCCTGTCGGGTGAGAAAAGAATAGCGTAGACATAGAGCAGATGACCCTTTGATAGAGGAAGATACAAAATTCAGAGTCCGTGCTTTCCTAAAGTGGAAATAGTTATCTAACTGTTTCTGACGTGTGCCTTGTTTCTCTAAATCAAAACACAGAGGGAACACAAACCAAATATATATATATGTACATATATACATATGTATATATGTACTTTCTAGATCAAATGGACCAGCGGAGCCATACTATTAAGGCCATATTCTTTGCAGATTTCCAGGGAGAGCCGGGGTTGAGTTCGGACCACGAGCCAAATGATAAACGAGTAAAGAGAGAAGCTGGTCAGTGACCCTGGATCATTCGGAGTTGTTGGCTCCTACTAGAGGAAGTCAGAATAGCCTAGTTCACATCACAGAGGTTGCTGCCAGGGTCCATCTCAGACACGAGATTATGAAGATCTTATGGATCAGAAGAGACATGCCATAATCCTCTGTCACACATCTTCAAGGGTCTAAAGACTAAACCAACCAATTGAAATTCAGGACCAAACATAACCCTGTTGGGATTTTAACGCGTGGTCTCAGAGTTATGCCAACACGTACACTGGCTTTTTGGGTACAAGATGATTTCTGAGATACACACCAGCCGTAGAGGCCAGCAATGGTAGGTAATTATATAAATGTCATTTTTCTCTTTCTCTTATTTTATTTCAAGGTGAGGAATGCAAATATTTTAACCAGTCAATGTAAACAGAATTCACTCTGTTTTCAGAAAAGAAAAGTAACTCCAGGCAGACTGTTCTTTAAAAAGGATTTCTTTGCCAATAATGTGATATTCTTGCTCAGTCAGGTTAAAAGGGAACTTTTGATGCAATCATCTTTAAATAGGTACTTAAATACTGATTAACATTGAAGGGTAGGAATGGGGTAAACACCTAAGAAAAATGTTTTTCCACCCACCTGAGATGACTTCCAAAAGCAGCATGAGCTTAAGGCCATTTCTGAAATCTTCCTCGATGTTCTCGATCTGGGTGCCAGCTTTTCTTAGGTGGGAATTACACCAGGCAGTGAAAGTCTGCAATGAAAATCAAACACTGCTTAGCCTAGGACCATCATTCATCAGACTCCCTCCTCATGAAAATGCTCACCACCACACACATTCTGGGGAGTCCAAGTGGCTGGAGCTCCTCAGGCCTTCTAGAGAAAGCAAAGAGTTTCACGGAAAGAACAATTTGTGTCGCAAAGGTGAGATTTTAGTAAAATTTACTCTTTTGAGATAAAACTCATTTATCTGATACACCAACCTGAGGAATTTCTGCTTTTAGTTTAAAAGGGTACCACATTTACGCCTATACCATCACCTTCTGAAAGCCTTTTACAACACTGTAAGAAAGATAGACTAAATTAGGATGTGCTTATTCTCTGCTTATAACAAAAATAAGCTTGCTTGCAGAGTGGATGAATAAATAATGCTTAAAGAATGTTCAAAATATCTTACTTTAGAGCAAAGAGAGTGGGTGCTAATGTGCAGCACAAAGGAGAAGAGAGGAGGGACCCATAAACACTAATTATCTACGACGAGTTTATCCTAGATGAACATCAGTTCTAAGCTAGGAACTAAATAAATTAAACAAATTTGCAGTGTAGTCATTCATTTCAAAAATAATAATACTAATAACCTTCTACTGGTATATTCCAGGCCTTGGAGGACACCCTAGATTTCAAAGCCCACTACATACAGTCCTGCCCTGGAAGGGCAAGGCTCACAGCCCAGCCATTTTAACAGCTTACTGGAACAATCTTCAGCAGAAAGATGGACTATATATTAAGTGGCACCCAAAGTTATTCTTTTATTTTTCAAGCTTCTTTTAACTTGGCTTCCACTTGTGCACTATTTCCTGCCAAAACTAGATTAGAAATGCAGCAAGCAGCTGCTGGCTAAGAATGCAAACTGTCCCCTAGTCTCACAACAGCTGTCAACAAGCTGCTGGGCTTGAGAACAAAGTGCCTGCCTGGCATTTTAAACTGAGGGGAGGACAAATAAATAAGGTCTATATTACAGATTAGAAAATCAACCTCTCAAAAGTAGGCTGCTTCCAAATAAGACTGCAAAAGACATACATTTCCATAAATATGATTTTCCTGGTAATAAAGAGGATTCTCCAAGCATTACTAACTGTCACTTATTTCGGGAAACATGTGATGACATTAAAGTCTAGGACAAAAAGAAAATCTAGGCAGTTTCTAGGATTTTACTGTAATAAATTTTACCTTGAGAGCCTAAACTAATCATTGTTTCTTCTAAAACACATCCAGACTTTAGTCAGGTCCACACAGAAGAGATACTCTCAGTCAAATTTACTCTAAATCTGAGCTGTCCAATCACTATGTAGCCATTAGCCACATGCAGTTATTTAAATTAACTAACAAAAATGAAATTAAAAGTTAAAATTCAGTTCCTCAGTTGCACAAGCCATCTTTCAAGTACTCAACAGCCACATATGGCTGTATTAGACAGTGCAGATATAGAACATTTCCATCATTGCAGACAGTTCTATTGGAGAGTGCTTCTCTAGATAATTCAGTTTTGTTTTTGGAAGTAAGATAATTTTAAGAGTCTATTATTTATTTATTTAAATATTAATGCTATTTATTGACTTTTGTGATGGTAATACATATCCTTGGTTCAAAGTTCAAGGGTTACAAAGGGATATAAAGTGAAAAGCTTCCTGCTTACCCTTTCCTCCTGGCTACCCAGCTTCCCTCCCCGGAGGCAACAAATGGTATTAGTCTTCTGTGTATCCTTTCAATGATATCTGTGTATCCTTTCAATGATATTCTATTTATCTATAAATCCCCAAACACATACATTTTTTTCTCTCTTTAACATAAATCATGGTATACACATAGTTTTGTACCTTGCTTTTTTACCCACTTAAAAATACATAACCTAGATCATTCCAGATCAGTACAGGCCATTCCTTTTTATGGCTACACAGTATTCCACTGTGTTGAATATATCATGGTTTACGGAACTAGCTTCCTACTGATAGACATTTAGGTTATTTCCAGATAATGAAAACCTTCCAGTAAAGACATCCAAGGTCCCTTTCAGCAAGCAAAACTACTTTTAAGGGGTGTTGTTTTGTTTTGTTTTTTAAGTAACAATATCGAAGCCAATCATACACTTGATTTTTGGAGGGAAAGGGACAAGAGAATAGCAGGGTTATGCAATGATACAAAATATCTATAGATTTGTTTTTATTTACATTTTACTTTAAAATGGGCAAATATTGTGGTTGTAAATTACCTTCCCATGTTACATTCTTATTTAAGTCCCTTCCATAAAGGTGTCAGAGGCACTTCTAGATATAACCCTAAAGCTGCTCATTAAATCAATGCAACCTTCCTGACACCCACTATGAAATACTGTGCAAGTCTGTTTGATACTACCTTTTTATAGGTATACATAATGAAGGTAATTTACCATAGGTAATTACTCAGTTGTCCAAATCCAGAGAATGAATTTAAACTAAAAGATCAATTTATTTAGTTGAGTTAAGCCTAATGAAGTTCTCTATCTTTCATGAGCACTCCTAAGAGCCAATAAAGGTGGTGACTAACCAACTTAAATACAAAAAAGGACTCCAACAGCTCTGAAATAATAGCTTGCAAAGGGGCCAGTGTACTCTGAAAAGGAGTTTTAGACTTTATTACGACGTTTAACTTTCATTCTATTTACAATTTTAATTATCACAGCCTAGAGAGACTGTTGCTATGTACTTTCCTTTGTCCTCTGTTTCTGTGAAAAGCCTGCTAATCATGGAAGAGAGAAAAACAACAAAAAACCCACACCTTTTATCTGAAGACTTCTTTGTGGATTCTCTTCCTGTTTGAATAGTAACATTCATCTTTAAGATCCAAGGGAACTAAATCTTGGAGAATTAAGATGGAATGAAGACAGGTTCATATGATTTTTCTGGCAAAGCCAAACCAGATTACCAAGCCAGAGGTCCTTTCTTAAGAAAAATGGTGCTCTATGAGTGAGACACAGACCATCAAAGAAAGACACCAATGAATCCACAGCCCACAGTTCAACCCAGAAGGTAACTAGTCACATCTGAGGTCCTCCAACCTCCTCTCTTGCTTCCATCTCTAATTTTCCTCTACCTCTATCCTGGGGAACAGCTTATTCTCTGCTCCTCCACATCTAGTGATAAATACTAAACATCTTGAAAATAGGCACATAAAAAGTTTCAGTGCCACACACAAGAGAATCAAGATGGAAAACCACAGAAACATCTATCCCAAAAAGGAAAGAGATTCTTCAAGCTCCAGTGGCTCTCCAAAGAAGTTCAAGACAGAGCTAAGGGAAAAGCTGGACATGCAGTTGAATACACTGCCTCACTATGTATATTCCTTAGAAAACTGCAGCAAATATTAGTAACTCATAAGGAATTACAACCTGTAAGTCACTGGCCAGGGTGCCCAGTCCCATAAGTGTGGACAGGTCTACACTGTTCTCGTGAGCTTTTCATGGACCCAATATGGAAACTCCCCAAGCACAAGATGCAGAACAGTCAAGCCTGAGATTAATGTCATATTCTGGTAACTTGTAGTTTTATGGTTTCATGCAATAAAATGGAAGGATTTTCAAACTATCAGAAATCTCTGCCTCCTTTATACCCCTGATTAGAATCTAGAGGCCCCCCGCAAAATGCTTCTCAACCACTGAAACACAGTGGAGAAAAATATCAGCTGAGGGACTTTCCTAGGAATATCTGTTAACAAGAATTTTTAGTCCTATTCAATGGAAGGAGAGGCCATTCTTTCTTTCATGAAAGGACTTACTAGCAAAGTCACTAGATGATAGGAACTATAAGACTACTACTTCTCTCAAAGTGAAATTATGTAACAATCAGCACAATGTGCTTAATGGCAAAATAGTAATTTGTTTATGTCCTTGTTGAATTGCTGAGATAAGCTTTCATTTGGTTTCTTTTTAAGTTAATTAAGCCTATAGCTATAAAACCTACATGTGGACTATTCCATAGAGAAAAAAAGAAAAAGCTCTCAACCAAAAATAGCTATATCCATGATTATTTATGTTCTTTATGTTCTTCTTCTTTGACCATACGAGTTCACAATTCTACCTGGAAGAGATTATTACCTGGATACCTTGTTAAGGAAAACAAAAATCAATCCTCAGTCTGATGCAGTTCTATGAATATGAATCAATTTCATGCAACTGAGTAATTATTAATTCTTTTAATAGTAAGGTTTCTAAGGCTGGGCTAGATCCTGAAAGACTATCTGTTCAATCTTTTCTATTCCATTTTCTCCACACAAAAATTCTAGCAAAACAATATGTATAAATTTCCTTTTATACCTCAATGATCAGCTTTTACTTTAATAATAATTGCACAAAATGTTCATTTCAGATTATATTTCCTAAAATGAAGACTGATTACAGGCGTGGGTCTTTTCTGAACAAAACAGAACAGGGGCTACTGAGAGCTGGGAAACATGCTCTATAAGGGGATATTCAGACAGAGCCTGCAGCAGGCTTGAAAACTTTTACCTTTTAAAACCATCAATTTTAAAACAGCACTGTCTAGCAGGTCAACACCATTTGGGGGTATTCTCAGAGTGTTTTATGATTTTAAGGTATCATATAATTTAATTTCTTCAGTAAGTAAAGATAACAAGAGGCCCACTCGGAACCTTCCCTGACGCTGGTCCTGGCCTGCATCCTGTGGGGCGGGATAACCACGGCACCAAGGAAGGCAGCAGTCCTGGTAGCCAAGAGGGAGCCACGGGAGGGCAGGTGGGAGCCACGTCCAGCCTGCAATCATGGCTCAGATCTGGGATTCTATTTCTGACCCTGACACCATG
Source organism: Choloepus didactylus (assembly GCF_015220235.1). Classification (NCBI taxonomy): domain Eukaryota; kingdom Metazoa; phylum Chordata; class Mammalia; order Pilosa; family Megalonychidae; genus Choloepus; species Choloepus didactylus. The sequence continues at coordinate 21,400,020 of NC_051308.1, read as the reverse complement.
CAATTATTTGTCCTTCATGTCCTGACACTTTTCCAACCATAAAACGGGGACAACAGTTGTCATGAACAACTTTATGTAACAGTTCAAAATATTATCAAGAGGAAAAGAAATATAGTAGGTCGGCCAACAATACCTACAGCAATGGTTCTGAACACCCTCTCACATAAAACTACTGAAAAGAACAAATCTATGAAGTCGATTTTCTAAAAGTGCTCCATTTATTTTTCTATTTACAATACTCACTTTAATAATGTTTTCTTTTCCACTTCGCAAATTCCCAATTTACCAAGTTACTTCCAGTACCTTTCCTGGTTCTTTTTAAATATTTGAAAAGTAAGGGTGCTCTAGAAAACTGCACAAATTTAACATATCTCCAGTTAAGGTGGGAGAGAAGAGGGTCAAAGCTGTTGCTCTGAACTAAGTGTGATTTCAGCATTAGCATTAAGAAAGGAGAGTCTGCCCTTATAAAGAACACGTGGCCTAATCCTCTGGGAGGGTAGAAATTCCTGCAATCCATGAATATGGCAAAAGTAGAAAATATTGGTTCACCACAAAGTTTTACAATCCAAATGAAAATGCATCTCCCCTAGGCCAAAAAGACCCTAAAAGATACACACATCCCAATGGGGACTGCAATGGTTGATCACCTGCCAAATGCTCCAATGCCCCAAACAATGAACAACTCAAGAATCAAATCAGGAATCAGCAGTAAGACCTTAAATTTAAACATTCAAACACTAAATTATTTTTTTAAAAACATTTAAAAATAATGGGGTGGGATGGGGGGATGATTTGGGTGTTCTTTTTTCACTTTTATTTTTTTTCACTTTTACTTTTTATTCTTGTTCTGGTTCTTTCTGATGTAAGGAAAATGTTCAGAGATAGATTGTGGTGATGAACGCATAACTATGTTATCATACTGTGGACAGTGGATTGTACATCATGGATGATATGTGAATGTATTTCAATAAAACTGAATTTAATAATAAAAAAAAACATTTAAAAAATGTTTCTGCTGGAGTTCACACTAACATCAAGAAGTTCTCTGGACCCAGAAGCCACTCACAATGGCTGATTTTGAAAAAAAAAATCTAAACCTTCAGGTTGCCAGGTGTCCAGGTACACCTTCCAACAGCTCACACAAAATACAAAATTAAATTAAAGCAAGACATACCTATGTTACGTAAAAGACTTTCTACAGATTCCTGCATGTGCTACAATCAATTGACAGAATGTCTTGGAAATTCACTTGGGGTTCTAACGTTCTCATAACTTATATAACCAGGCATCTAACTACACAGAGGGCAGTCCTTTTATTCTCTGCCCACAAAACTCTGCTTAGTCTCTAAGATCCTGTTAGAAAGCATGGCATTTGACAATTCAGTTAAGCAATTCCTGAGAAACAGCAGCCCTTAAATTCGAAGCCTGGCTCTGTTATCAGCTTAGTGCCTGGGGTGGGCAAGTCAATTCATCCCCCCCGTGGCTTGTTTGTTCCCCGACGCAATACACTCTTAACCTAACTCAACTAGTTTGCTGTGAAATGATTATAAAAGACTGCCAAATATTTTGTAAATATAAATGTTATAGAAACACACACACACAAAAACAGCAATTGGTGGCAGCAATTCAAATAAATTTGAGGTGCTTTGGGATTTAAATTTAAGAGAGAACAAAGTCATTGTGTCATCTTGCTTAGGTTGGGCAAGACTGTTAAACTCAGAAAAATAAAGACAGCCTACAGTCACGATTTAAGTCTATTTGAGCATATGAAATATCCACCTCCAGTAACTATGCATAAACATGCTGTTGCTTAGCACAATTCATTTAATGATGTTGTACATAGACAGAAGGGAGAATTCAAGGTCTGTGATCTAAGAACACTGAAAGCTTCTAGGTCTTCATCTTTTCCTGTTTTTTCAGGAAGTACTCAGGAAGAACAAACAACATAATTTTCATATCTTAACTTTTTCAGGGTAGAAGGATGTTCAGGACATCAGTTTTAGGGTATAAAAAAATATTTTGCCAGTGAATTTTTAAGAACTTATTACCAAGGGGAAATCAAACAATGGGCTGCATTTCATTTGAATCAGGATTTGTTTCATAACACATCAGGAACAAGAGTTAAAACTGATTCTTGTAAAAAGGAAATTCCATTGCATTGCACTGTAAAAGCAAGACCCATAACTGGCTTCCCAGGCTTTTATATGCCTGCAAACATACATATTATGAATCAAAGGCACAAAAAATGAACACAGTAGCCGCCAATGCTACCTCATTCCCTTTTGCATCACCTAGAAAACCCAGCACCCAGCAGGGCATAAAACAGGTCTGTTGAATCAATGTACACCTGCATTCACACACACAGAGCTAGAACATGTTCAAATTTTCAATACTCCCAAGTTTAAACTGTGACAATTTCAGTCATAAATAAATTGGAATCTCAACAAGCACCAAAATTAAGCTTTAACTTAAGTACCAAGGATACTCATCAGTATAAATTTAATTAAAAAAAAAACAAAAAACAAAAAGACGGAGCTTTTCCCCATTGATTCCTTCCAACAAATTGCCCACAAGCAGGATTCAAGATTTCTTTCTATACAGTATCTTAGTATACCTAAAAAGTTTAAATCAAGGGGTAGGAAAGCCCACAAACAACTCAAGAGCTCTCATTATCATCACCACTGGAACATTTTAAAAAATGATGGTGAAAGTGACTATGTACAAACAGGCATCTTTATTTTGATTTTTATGGTCCAGACAGTATCTGGTACATAGTAGCACTCAGTATTTGCTGAATTAAGATCTTATTTGTCAGACTTTCTAGGACAGATCAAAGAAGAAAGCAATCAGATTTTTTTTTAATTGAAAAAATTTAAAGACCAAGGAGCCAAAATTCTGTATTTGTCCAAGTTCCAAGGTTTTGTTTTGTTTTAAATTGTCACTTCATGCTTAACTGCAGAATCCTTTAAGTGTTAAGAAAGATGTGGCAATGCTGGAAAAAATACCTTGTAACATAATAAAAGGCAACCTCACTGGTGAGGGTATCTAAAATTAGAATCAGGCTAATAGATGATACTTCAAGTGGGTAGGCTAAAGATGACTCTCCCAGCACCTGAAAAGAAAATTCTACCCAGTTCTGGTTTTGATCAGAAATTCTGAAATGTGAAAATTAGGCTTCAACTGCCAGCCTCCTAATACTGGCTTCTATTTAGCCCATGAACTGGCTCAGAATATACAGAGAAAGGTGCTAAACACCGAGGCTGCCTAATGGGGAAAAAAACCCCAAAGTTTTTCAGTTTTTTTTAGCCAAGCCAAATCTAGCTCATTTCAGTTTGAGGAATGGCCTCTGATATATGTAATCTCCCCCACAACTTACAAAAAGGATGCAATGCATTAAAGCTATGGTATATGGAAGGGATAACATGGTACCTGACAGTTCAGTTAAACAATCTCTGGGGAAAATCTGTGCTTCTTTGGAAAACTTGGGCTTCAATGGAAATTTTGTGCACTGTGTAAAGCACCTGTTCTATGCCATTTTACAACTCTTAACTCATAGATAACTGAGACAATGCAAAATAATTCTTATCTATAGACATGCAAACACATTCTCCCACCCGTGGAAGAAAACATTTTGCCTCCATTTGGACATTCATTTCAATATTCCTGATCTATAAATGTGTCTATTCTTAGGGTCCTCTTTTGAACTGGTTTTAACACCTCATGACTTTCCTCATTAATGAATTAAATAACACTTTTAACCCAATGTTCATTTTGTATTTTTATGAAATCTGATTTTATCTTTATTTGAGAATTATCTTTTAATACTTAGTTTTAGTCTTTCTTCTAAAAAGAGGTCAGCATTCAAAGCTAAAATATTCACTATTCCAATCCAAACTTTACTGATTTCAATGAAGGCAAATAAACAAGAACTGAATACACAAGAATGATACACAGAACTAAGAGAAGCCTATCATTTGTTGATCTTAAATTACAATATACTTTCCTTGTCCTGTGAAAATGACATTAAGTCTTGGCTTACTCTCATTGCTTTCCTTTTCTACGTCAAACTTTCCTTTTAAAACCCAATATGTGTCTCCATGTTCTCTCTTATAGCAATCACAGTAAATCATACTGGGTTTCAGTTGAATTATTTAACACTTTTCTCTTTTTCATAAAGAACTTACCTTTATCTAGAAACTAAAATATTTCCATATGTTAATTTGTTCCTTGCTCAAGTGAATTTCCTACAAACATTTTATTACCACTTAAAGGAGTCCTCATTACTCATTCTCCTAATTCTTGCTTATCAGCTGAAATTACTCATTTCTATGTCTCTATAATCCCCAAGTTAGAGTCAAGCAACATAGCAAAGGCATCAAATATTTCTGAGCCATTTATCCCCATGCTAGTTTGCAATCCAAGGTAGCTCTATGCTAATTCCAAAGGGTGTTTCCAAGTTCTTGGAACAAAATTTCAATTATATATATACTTATATATATATATAGACATACCATACCATTTTCTCATCAAAATGACAGTTCACAAATGATGCTTAATGAAACTGTTATCAAATACAAAAAAGAGTTAAGACTAGGCAGATTCTTCTCAAACTATTTCAGGGCTGAAGCACAGTTAAACTTAACCCAATTAAATAGCTTCAGAAACAAAATCTAAGTCATTTTTGCTCTAAAAGGTAAAAAGCAGAAAGTTCAAAGAAGCACATAGAAGCTACTGATGCACAGTCATTCGTGCTTAAAGATTTCTTAAGGCCAGAGGCTGACTTAAGGGCTGTTTGGGTGTTCTGTGGGGGTCACAGGAGCCTCCCAGCTGGCACAACCTATGTGGTTAGCAAGCATTTAAGGCTCCCAACAAACATCCTTATATATGATTGATCTTGAGCTATGCTTCCCAAAACAACTCGTTCCCTTGGAGCCTATGTAAGTATGTTCAAGATACGGATATGTGACAGGGCAGACCCAACTGTTGCTCAGTTTTAGGCAATATCAACATTTATTGTACTTTTATTATACTGTTCTTCAGGATGAATTAAAGCTTAAAAAAAGGCACACTGATGCCACCTGCCCCCCAGCTCATCCTGCAACTGGGAAAGCAGCTTGTACTACACAGACAGCAAAATGAATATTCTTTAATTCACGTTCACCATACTGTTACTATTTTCAGGGACCCAAATAAATAGCTGCCTACACAAAGGGATTTAAGCATTCATTTGAGAATGAAACAGCATACTCTCTGTAATATACATATTCTTTGAATTGGTGTCCTGGATCAGAGCACAATTCTAAGTAAGGAACAGCCCACAGACAGGTATGTACACAGATTTTCTCTACATATGGGAAAAACTCAGGTTAACATATGGGGTAAAAAAAAACAGGGAAGCCAGGCATTTCCAAAGTTACTGCTGACTCCACAGTGGAGAGAACCAAGGCTGGGATTTCAACCATCAAGATTTCCCTAGGGCTGACTATATCCCACCCATTGTTTCAGACCATCATATATTATAAAATAAATACATACTTCTATACTCTAGCATAAAGTGATCAATTAGCCATTATGGCAAAATGTTAATACTGGTTTTCTCTGGATTGTCTCTTTAAAACTTCTTATCCATATATATATTTTTTACAATTCACATGTATTATTATGTAATAATTTAAAAATGTATCTTACAAAAGTAATTCAGGAAAGTACATACAATTTGTTAGCTAAGATTCATAAACTATTTTCTTTGCTCTTCCAAGAGTTATCTTTAATTATGCTAGCTGGATTTACTTCATGAATCCTCCATATTCATAATTGGAAAAAAAAAACTACTTAAATTTGATATAATCCAGCAACCCTACATTTTGAGGTTAATCACTCAAGGAAGTGCTACTTCAAGAGTTTTTGAACTTTCACATTAAAACCTCCGCTTCAACATTACATTTTAATATCCTAATGGAGAAGGTGCACATTGTCCAAGCCCTAGGCCCACAAAATAGAAATCCTTTGGAGTCCTTAATATCCAGTTACTCAGATACCAGTTACAGCAATAGAACCTACTGTCACACACCAAGTATTTCTGACAGGATTCCTTGGTAGGGAATAACAAGTCCTTTAAGTAATAGTAACAGTTCACCTTGTTTCTAAATATATAAATAAGAAAAAATTTTATATTAAACACAATATCATTGTATAGTAAAATAAGAATCATTTCCTCCCATTTTTAAAATTTTCACCACTTCACCCCTGGATTTTCAAGTGTCTGAACATATAATAAATTCTTATGATTTTTAGAAAGGACAAAAGGTCAGAAGAAGAGATCTAGAGATTTGACTTTGGTTCAGATAGTTAAACAATGTTTAACTCAGTTTTTCAGATGTGCAAAATAAGCATTAATACCTAGTACACAGGAATAATATCAAATTGTCTGAAGTGTGAGTATATATAATATTTATGAAACCATATATTTAATACATAAAATACCAAGAGCACACTGCAACGCACATTTCAGAATGGAACCCTGCCCACTGGAAGCCTCCAGCAGGGTCAATTGTCCTCATATTCCCGAGAGCTCACACCCTCAGCTCTGCAAAGTGTGATCTTCTAAAAGATTCATAAAATAGAGGATTCATAAATTACTAGTCCCTAGAATATAAACTTGTCAAAGTATTAGCAATCTTAACTTCAACAATATTTGCATTTTCTTAAAGTTCTGAAATAGACCAGTACTTTGAGAAAAGACATTACTATACTGTATGCAAATTACTTGTTTGTCAACATTATTTTCACTTTCCATAGGGTTGCTTTGTGTATCTCCTCGGAACAGGGTGATAATATGGTTTATAGTCTAAACTGGGCCACTTTTGAGAGTCAAAGGAGGTGCTATTTATAATTATTCTGGGACAACAGTCATAAACTGTAAGTATCCTGGGCAAATGTGGATGTTTGGTCACTCTACCTCTTAAGTTACTCCATCCTCTTTCATCATTTCATACTGTAAAAGGAATAGAGGACCTGTGAGATGAAGTGATTTGCCCAAATTCAAGTGGCTAGCTCGCAGCTCCCCACACAATCTCTCATCTTTTAGGGGTAAAATTAATCATGTAAGGAAGCAAGTGTCCTGGAACTGCTGCATGCATGCATGCAGTACCCCATAACTTCTGGTGCAACCCTGGAAATTCACGTATCTAAGAAGATGAGGGCCTGATTTGTGCCTAAATAAACCCAGTCTCCCCACCCCCTTCAGGAAGCAGTCTTGACAAGACTGCCCCTAACAAGACGGCCCATAAAAATAACCTTTCCCAAAGAACCCTTTAAATGTCTGTTGAGCTCCTTCCTCTGGCTGTACTCTGGGGGTGGTGGAGGAAATAGAGAAGCAGCAGTATCAAATTCAGCATCCTCAGACATTGTTTTCACCTCCTGTCTCCAATTCAAGCTCACCACCCAAAGCAGAAAAAGAATTGCTCATGGGAATCAGGAGAGGACTAGATCAACTAATCTTATTAATAGAGTTTATAAGATCAGTTTGCAGCAAATACTTTGACAGGAGAAGAGAAATGCTCCTTAAATACAGCATATACCCTATCAGTGTTGACCTTACATATGGGCACCAATAGTGGTAAACCGCCCATAGTTACAGAATATTAAAGGCCTCACCTGTGCCATAAGTGTTTTCTTAGCACAATTCCATCTCCTATTAAGGCTAAAATTCACCATTAGGGTCCTTCCCAAAATTAGACAACAGGAGTACTGTCTCTGAAAGGTCATCTTTAAAATGTCAGGGATCTCTGGATAGGTGGCTCTTAGGAAACTTTAGTTTATAGGAATAGACAATTATACTGTTAAGGGCATGAGAAATCATGGGAGAATTTGGGGGCTGAGGTATGGCAGTACAGCAGGGAGAAGGCTGAGGCGGCCAGAGCAGGAACTGTGGGGTCTGGGGGAAGGGAGGAATTCCAAAACGGCAGAAAGCAACAAGTACCAATCAGTCAATTTCATGGTTTTGCTTCATGCCAGTTTGTTTCATAATTTTGTTTAGAGAATAAAGTATTTGTTAGACATAAAAACTTTGTTTCCATTTTAGAATTTGACATCCCCTATTCATAGGACTTAGTTTTCCCTATTTGAAAACTAAATTGGCTAATTGTCCTTGGCCAATCTGGTTCGGAGAGATTCATTACATTCTCTCTGCTTTTGCGTATGTTTGAAATTTTCCTTAATAAGATGTTAAATAAATAAAAAGAAAAGCAGGATTTCTTTAATATAAAGTAGAGCAAGTTCTTGGTACTGCCTTTCCAAAATGTGTGAGGCTAAAACTCCGTTACAGTTCTAACCTAAGACATCATACCTGTAGGACGGTAACTTCTAATCTATACTCTTGCCTCTTAAAGTCTCATTTTCTAGTTCCAAAAGGGAGTTGACGCAGATATTTAGGCATCCTGAACTCTGGCTTCTTTTGGAACTGATTCAGACATACCAGCAGTAATTCCAAACACATGCCCTTAATAGCATGTCCTATGAAATGCCATTTGAGAGGTTTAGTTGGCTTTTCCTGTGGTCTCTTTCCTCTTACTTTGGCATTTCTGCAGGACAAAGCAACTGCTAGAGACTGATTTAGAGAAAACCTCTGAATAACAAGATTTACCATGCCTCTTATTTTATTTCTGTCATTCTCATCAGACATTCCCATTCTACCAGTTTAGAAATTAAAAATTCATAGACATAACACATCCTTCCACAAAGGCAGCAGGGTTTGTGTGTGTGTGTGTGTGTGTGTGTGTTTTACTATTCCAATTGTAAAATTTACTTGGCCAATGTGTTCAATTCCAATATTGTGGTAGAAATGCCTGAAGAACTGTCACTATCTAACTAGGCTCAAGCACCCCTGGCTGTCTCCCAGTCTGGAAATCAAGAATTCCTGTTTGTGCCTCAAGTAGGCCTCAGGCTACCTCACACTCTGGAGTGGGGAGGGGAATAAGTGGTGCTCGTTCACAGTGCACACCCTGGGACGGAAAGAGGGAGGGGGAGTCTTAAGTGAGGAGGGAAGGGGCACCATCTCAGGCCTGTCCGGAGCCGTGGGTCACAACCCTCACTTTCTTCCAATGTGGTGGAGCCCACCCATGTTAGGATGGAGTGTTACTTTAAAAAAATCCCTGAATTTCTGATGTTGTTCCCTTCCATCGAGTGAGGGTCTTGCAGGTTTTGGAGGCATGTGCCGTGGGATGTGCAGCCCACTGAGAGGTGTCAGCATTGGCGCATCTATGATTTTTTAGAAGCCCAAAACAGATCACCTTAATAAGGACAATAATTCATCTCATTTGCCTTAATTTTATAAATGATAAAATAGAAAAAGAAAAATCCATCTTGGGTTAAATCCTATATTAAAAGATGAAACAAATTTTATTTTTCGGTGTTCTTACAAATTTTTAATACAGTCTTCCTCAATAAATCCTATCATTCATCTTTCCAATTGCATAAGGAATTTTATGTCACAGACTTAAACACAACACCATACATAATTTTACAGCTTTTCACTTCCTTTGAAAATACAACTTGTCTCATGAGCTAAAAGATATCCCATTCCACACTGCCAAATCCCTGGGTTTCTGTTCCAGTAGCTAAACCTCAAATTCATATGCCAAATTCAGACTGACTGATAAAGTTGCAATGTAATAGCAAGGTAAAATTTCTCCAGAAAGAAAACCAAAGACATACTAACAGTTTAAGTGGTTCCAAGTTGTCTGAATTTCCAACTCCCTCCATCATTCATGTATTTAATGCAAAAAAGCAATAATTCCATTCCATTCCATTCAGTTGCTGTCACTGCTTCATCTAGGAGTCCATTATTAGCTCACCTCAGCACCTTCCTGGAAGATCTTCCACTTTCCACTCCCATAGTTTCAACCATTGCCTAAATACAGCTAACTCCTATACCTAAATCTCTAGCCTTGACAATTCTTCCGAGCTCCGATTCTTCATCTGCAATTATCTGCTTGATATTTCCCTTGGATATCAAGCCCTCAATTCAAACCCCACATTTTAAACATCTTCAAAAGCCAACAGCACCCTTCCCTTCACAAGTCAATACCAAAGGTATTAGAGTAAGACTGGAAACTGGTAGAATGTGGTTTAATGGCTTGGCTATTACGCAGTGTTGGTCAAGGATCTCTCATTCAGTGAGGCAGAAGTGGGAAAGTGGTTTTACTGGGTTGAACCATATGAGTGTACAATTTTGGGGGTCAAAAAGGTCAATATTGAGAATTTCATATGGTTCAACCTATAACATAAAATATCTCAAAACACTAATAGAGAACAACGGAACCACCTACCTTCTAAATAGTTATGATTTTCATATCTTATATGACTATCATAAAATAACTTAAAGGTACCTTATGACTCTAACAGATAGGACTTTTTTTTTCTAAAATTTCATTTTATTCAATGATATCAAGCCAGCATACATTATTAAAGAAGATACACTATTCTATATACAACCAAAAATACTTATATATTCTTACACATTTGAGGTTTCATTGAACTAACATTAATTGAAATGAGAGTTATTTTGACTTATATTTAATGTGATTGGTTTCTCAGTTAACTTTTTTTTACTATATCCTGCACTATTTTATTTTTTATAGTTTTATTGAGATATATTCACACACCCAAAAATCATCCACAGTGTACAATCAACTATTTACAGTACCATCATATACTTGTACATTTATCACAAGAATCAACTTTTGAACATTTTTCTTACTCCAAAAAAAATAAATAAAAAAGTAAGAAAGAACACCCAAAACATTCCTTCCCCCCCCCATCCCACCCTATTTTTCATTTAGTTTTTGCCCCCATTTTTCTACTCATCTTTCCATACACTGGACAAAAGGAGTGTGAGCCACAAGATTTTCACAATCACACAGTCACGCCATGTAAGCTACATAGTTATGCAATCGTCTTTAAGAATTAAGGCCACTGGTTGTAGTTAGACAGTTTTAAGTATTTCCTTCTAGCTATTCCAATACACTAAAAACTAAAAAGGGATATTTATGTAGCACATAAGAACGCCCTCCAGAGTGACCTCTCGACTCCATTTGAAATATCTCAGCCACTGAAACTTTGTTTCATTTCACTTCTCCCTTTCAGTCAAGAAGATTTTCTCAGTCCCATGATGCTGGGTCCAGGCTCATCCCCAGGAGCCATGTCCCACCTTGCCAGGGAGATTTACACCCCTGGGAGTCAAGTCCCACATAGCAGGGAGGGCAGTGAGTTCACCTGCTGTGTGGGCTTAGAAAGAGAGAGAGAGGGCCACATCTGAGCAACAAAGAGGTTCTCTGGAGGAGACTCTTAAGCATAATTCTAAGTAGGCTCAGCCTCTCCTTTGCAGCAACAAGCTTCACAAGGGTATGCCCCCAAATCCCTTGATTTTCATAAAAGATAGGACATTTTGATTAGAAGACAGGATTTCTTGATTCTCAGTCTCAGTTATAATTGTCTGCATAAGATTCTATCATAGCTTCACATTAACTACTGTTTCCCAATTCCCCACCAGACAATCTCAAATTCATCTACTTGATCATTTGGTTCTCACAATCACAAAAAAGTAGAAGTCTTTTCCAAGATATCATGCCTTTCAATGAAAGCATTGTAATGGACACTAATAAGAATCTATTCCCAAGGCACAGTAACTCCCAGGGAGCATGCCTAGCATATTTATCCCTTAGCAAAAATCAAATTAAAAAAAGACAAATCAAGGCCATGTAACTTCTTAGAATATGGCATGTATCGATACTGCGTATATGGATTCTTCTCCTGTGTCACTCCCACCCTTCAGAATCTCTTCCATTTATTCTCTACCCATACCACTATTAAGTATTCTACATCTTCAAAAAAAAAAAAAATCAAATCATGTTTTTATACATAAAATCATAAATTTAAATTTATATTTGCCTGAATCATGAATAAATCTGGAGTTTTTTTAGTAAGTGAGTAAAGGTTTTCAATATGGGAAAAAAACAGTCTTTTCAAATCAGATCTAGGATACAAGAATTTTTTTCATAAATAATGGTGACACATTTTGGTACAATTTAAATAAATCTACATGTATGATTTTTTTTAATTGTGTAAATTCTAAATTGCAGATTATTTTTCTTTTAAATGAGAAGCTTGTCTCTGAAGGGTCAACAGTCTTAAACAACATGAAATCAACTCAGAGATCTCCATCATTTTGGAGAACTGAGAAAAAAAACTTGAAGGAATTTTTTTTTAAAAAAACATTAAACAACAAGTATGAATTAGAGTTAGTAAATGTATAGCTCAAGGATTTATAGCATAAAGAATGCCAAATATGCTTAGTTACACTAAACTCTTTTGGAAATAAGATTCCTCATTCATATTCAAGGGAATGAGGAACAGTAGTTAACGTGACGCTATTATTGAATCTTATGTAGACAATTATAACTGAGATTGAGAACCAAGAAATCCTATCTTCTAATCAAACAGTCCCTATCTTTTAGAGCCATAAGGAACCTTTAAGTTGCTGTATTGTAGTCAAGTAAGATATGAAAATAATAACTTTTTAGAAGGTAGGTGGTTTCATTGTTCTTTTAGTATTTTGAGATATTTTATGTTTTAGGTTGAATCATATGAAATTCTCAGTGTGAGTGCAGACTGTGCAGGCACAGTGGGGCCCTGAAGACTAGAGAGACCAGAGCCTGCTCACAGTTGTAGGGCAGACAAAGAAAGCATCAAGGGATAGAGGTTCTAAGAGGATAGGCCTACAGGGTTATGAGACCTTGGAGGAAGGGCCTGAAGGATGAGGGACTCTCAAGGTGGGTAGAGAAGGTAGGGGTTAAATATATGGCAAAGGAGCAAGTAAAACACACTGAGGGACACTGAGCAGGGTTGGATCTTTAAGAACCTAAGAGGAGATACAGACAGGGGCTAGTCCTACAACTTAAACACTAAGATGTAAAGTTAATACAGCTTATTTTATATGATAAGGGGATAAGACAGGGAAGAGAACAAAGATGTATACATATAAAATAAATATGTATCTATATATTCCTCATTCATATTCAAGGGAATGGGGAACAGTAGTTAATGTGAAGCTATGATTGAATCTTATACAGACAATTATTAACTCAGATTGAGAATAAATTATTTATATATATAATTATCAATACAAAAATATAAATATTTTCACAGCAAAACAGGGAAGAAATACTCACATAACAATTACAGTTCTCATTTCTGCAACTCAGACATGGCCTCAGAAACCACTTTCAGAGTTCTAAACTCTCTCCTGAACAGAGTGAAGAGCCATAGAGAAACTTCCAGCAGAAAATACCACAGCCAGGCTTGGGCTTTTTTTTGTTTGTTTGCTTGTACTAAAGTTTTTTTTTTAAGTTTTTTTTTTCATTTTTATTGAGATTGTTCAGATACAATTATCCAAAGATCCAAAGTGTACAATCACTTGCCCCTGGGTACCCTCATACAGCTGTGCATCGATCACACTTAATTTTTGTTCAATTTTTAGAAACTTTTCATTACTCCAGACAAGAAATAAAGTGAAAGATGAAAAAAGAAAAAAAGAAAAGGAAACGCTAATCCTCCCCTATCCCTAACCAACCCCCCTCAATTTGTTGACTCGTAGTATTGGTATAGTACATTTGTTACTATTTATGAAAAAATGTTGAAATACTACTAACTGTAGTATATAGTTTGCAACAGGTATACTTTTCTCCCTATATGCCCCTCTATTATTAACTTCTAGTTATAGTTTCATATATTTGTTCTGGTTCATGGGAGCGATTTCTAGTATTTGTACAGTTGATCATGGACATTGCCCACCATAGGATTCAGTTTTACACATTCCCATCTTTTTGACCTCCAACTTTCCTTCTGGTGACATATATGACTCTGAGCTTCTCCTTTCCACCTCATTCACACGCCATTCGGCACTGTTAGTTGTTCTCACATCTTGCTACCGACACCTCTGTTCATTTCCAAACATTTAAGCTCATCCTAGTTGAACATTCTGCTCATACTAAGCAACCGCTCCCCATTCTTAAGCCTCGTCCTATATCTTGGTACCTTATATTTCATGTCTATGAGTTTACATATTATAATAAGCTCCTATCAGTGGGACCCTGAAATAATTGTCCTTATGTGTCTGGCTTATTTCACTCAGTATATTGCCCTCGAGGTTTGTCATCAACCCATTTTTTTTTTTTAATATGGTTTTGTTCACTCACCATACATTCCAACCTAAGTAAATAATCAATGGTTTTCTGCATGGTCATACATTTATGTGTTCACCACCTTCACCACTATCTATATAAGGGCATCTACATTTCTTCCACAAGGCAGGAGGGAGAGTCAAAGGTAGAGAGGCAAAAGAAAGAGGAAAAAAAATGACAGCTAGGAAGCAGCAAAAGGAAAAATAACCTTAAATCAAAGTAGAGTAAAGAGTCAGACAATACTACCAATGTCAAGTGTCTAACATGCCTCCCCTATCCCCCCCTCTTATCTGCATTTACCTTGGTATATCACCTTTGTTACATTAAAGAAGCATAATACAATGATTCTATTAGTTACAGTCTCTAGTTTATATTGACTGCATCCCTCCCCCAATGCCTCCGTATTTTTAACACTTCACAAGGTTGACATTTGCTTGTTCTCCCTCGTAAAAGAACATATTTATACATTTTATCACAATTGTTGAATACTCTAGATTTCACCAAGTTACACAGTCCCAGTCGTTATCTTTCCTCCTTTCTTCTGGTGTCTCACATGCTCCCCACCTTCCTCTCTCAACCGTATTCATAGTTATCTTTGTTCAGTGTACTTACATTGTTGTGCTACCATCTCCGAAAATTGTGTTCCAAACCACGCACTCCTGTCTTCTATCACTCTGTAGTGCTCCCTTTAGTATTTCCTGTAGGGCAGGTGTCTTGTTCACAAAGTCTCTCATTGTCTGTTTGTCAGAAAATATTTTGAGCTCTCCCTCATATTTGAAGGACAGCTTTGCTGGATATAGGATTCTTGGTTGGCGGTTTTTCTCTTTCAGTATCTTAAATATATCACACCACTTCCTTCCTGCCTCCATGGTTTCTGCTGAGAGATCCGCACATAGTCTTATTAAGCTTCCTTTGTATGTAATGGATCGCTTTTCTCTTGCTGCTTTCAGGATTCTCTCTTTGTCTTTGACATTTGATAATCTGATTATTAAGTGTCTTCGCGTAGGCCTATTCAGAACTCTTCTGTTTGGAGTATGCTGCGCTTCTTGGATCTGTAATTTTACGTCTTTCATAAGCTATGGAAAATTTTCATTAATTATTTCCTTTATTATTGCTTCTGCCCCTTTTCCCTTCTCTTCTTCTGGGACACCAATGATACGTAGATTCTTGTACTTTGTTTCATCCTTGAGTACCTGGAGACGTTGCTCATATTTTTTCATTCTTTTCTCCATCTGTTCCTTTGCATGTAGGCTTTCAGGTGTTTTGTTCTCCAGTTCTTGGGTGCTTTCTTCTGCCTCTTGAGATCTGCTGTTGTATGCTTCCATTGCGTCTTTCATCTCTTGTGTTGTGCCTTTCATTTCCATACATTCTACTAGTTGTTTTTTTGAACTTTCGATTTCTGCCTTATATATGCCCAGTGTTTCCTTTACAGCCTCTATTTCTTTTGCAATATCTTCTCCAAACTTTTTGAATTGATTTAGCATTAGTTGTTTAAATTCCTGTATCTCAGTTGAAGTGTACGTTTGTTCCTTTGACTGGGCCATAACTTTGTTTTGCTTAGTGTGGGTTGTAATTTTCTGTTGTCTAGGCATGGTTTCCTTGGTTATCCAAATCAGGTTTTCCCAGACCAGAACAGGCTCAGGTCCCAGAGGGAAGAAATATTCAGTATCTGGTTTCCCTGAGGGTGTGTCTTAGAAAATTTCTCCACCCTGTGATGCCTCAGGTCACTGTGCTTTTCTGCCCAGCAGGTGATGCCTGTCAGCCTCTAATTCTTGACTAGTGTGAGGAGGTGTGGCAGTGTTCCCCCAGGCTCTGGGATCTAGTTCTGAATGGAAAGGGCCCCACCCCTTTCCTCTTAGAGAAGATAGACCCCCTAGGGGGAGGTCATTAGCATTTCAATGGTCTCTCTCTCTGCTTGTGCTGTCTCCACCCTTCTCTGAGTCAGAGCCCTGGAAACTGAAAATGACTGGGGCTTTCTCCACTGAGCCGAAAAACAACTAGATAGTCCCCTTCAGACCTATTCCAAGGCGACCCTTCATCTCTCCAAGGTCAGTCATCACCCAAAGCCTCTGTCTGTTTTTTGGGGATTCGTACCTGTAGTGAGCAGTTCACACTCACTACTTAAAACCCCAGTTGGAGCTCAGCTGAGCTATATTCGCTTGCTGGGAGAGAGCTTCTCTCTGGCACCACGAGGCTTTGCAGCTCAGGCTATGGGGGAAGGGGTCTCATGACTTGGATCTGCAGGTTTTACGTACAGATTTTATGCTGTGTTCTTGCGCATTCCACCCAATTCAGGTTGGTGTATGATGAGTAGACGGTCTCGTTTGTCCCCCCGCAGTTATTCTGGATTATTTACTAGTTGTTTCTGGTTTCTTATAGTTGTTCCAGGGGGACTACTTAGCTTCCACGCCTCTCTATGCCACCATCTTGCCGTCTCCCAGGCTTGTGTTTTATAAAGAACATTCTTGTCAGTATCGTGGAGAAAAGCCTAGAAACAAGCATGATCTTTGGAAGCATGACAAAATCTGAGGTTGCCACCATAATCTTGGCAGGGAATGCAGAAAGATTGAAAGCAGTGGCACATAAAAAGAGGAAGGGATAGGATCCAGAGGGGTTTGAGAGGTGGAAGTTGTTGTCAAGGATGACTCCCAGGTCTCTGGGTTAGGTGCCTGGATGGAAAATGTTTCTATTCACCATGGTATGGAATGGAGCAAGAGGAGTACCTTGGAAATTTTCTAATTCCTTCTGCCAGCCTGGTTGAATGGGGTGTCCCCACTCTGTGCTTCTCACTGAACTTTTCTGACTCTTGAGTTTGTTAAGGGTAGTGTCAACTCAATTCTCTACCCCTGGCCCTGAGCTGTACCATAATAAATGTTTGTCAAATGAATGAAAGAATGAATGATCATACTTGTACTCCATTTATATTTTGCTCTTCAAAAGGGCTGCATGTCCTGAAATTCAGAAGTACCAGTCTCTTCAAAAACATCAACAAATTTCATTCTTCTACCCCATAAGGTCGACACCCCATTCCAGCACAAAGAAGTTAAATGGTCATTGCCCAGGTATCCCTGAAGATTAAGAGAATGATCAAATGAGAGGAAAGAGGTGTACTGAGAAATTAGGATTTAACAAATGACTGTGACTACTGACTCATTATATAGATTATTTCCTTTTAGTATGTGGTGTTTTACAATAACCAGAGGAAACACCTGAAGTTGTCAAACTGGAATCCAGTAGCCCTGATCTTTGATAATGGTTGTATGACTATATAGCAAAAACAAACAAACAAACAAAAACAACAGTCAGTTGTCTGTGTGTGTATGGATCTACTTCTGGATGTTTTGTTCTGTTCCACTAATCCATATATCTATCTCTGACAATACTACACTATCTTAGTTAACTTACTTCTACTGCAAGTCTTAAAATTGGGTAGAGTGCAATACTAGAGGTCAAATGTGGGAGTTGGGAAAGGGGTATGGGATGTTTGGAGTTTTCTTGTTCCTTTTTATTTCTTTTTCTGGAGTAACGCAAATGTTCTAAAAATGATCATGGTGATGAATGCATAACTCTGTGATGATACTGTGAACCAATGATTGTATACTTTGGATTAATTGTATGGTGTGTGAATATATCTCAATAAAATTACCTTTTAAAAAGAGCCGCATGTAAAAAACATCTTCTAGTTTCTGATCTAGAAAACTGTGGGGAGGAGGGGGGCTCTGTGCGTGTGTGTGTACATGTGTGTGCATGTGCTCAGAAAGATAAGTGTTTGTGCAAAAAATTTTCCTCAGACTTCTTCAAAGACCAAATTCTTGCACTCAAGATTTTCCTTCCTTTCAAATTTGTCTAGCACAGTTAGCAAGCTTTCTCCTTAATCTCTGCTTTCTGTTCTTTCTGGAAGAATTAGTACCGTTTCCAGGGAAACAGTGGTACAATTCTGACTGTCCTCCAACGTATTCTGTATCAACTCCTCTGCTCATCATAGAAGTTCCCCCTCCTATTCCAGAACTGTGCCTTTTCTGTAGGTGTCTCCCAGCTGCAGCAACTGACTGCAGTGCTTTCTGACAGTTTTCTGAAGCTGCATTAATTAGTTTCCCAGTTAAGGGTTACATTCCTCCTCCCACACTCACCAAAAATCTTATTTGGGGGTGAAGTTTCTTACTTGATGAATTTGTGGCTAGTGGTGTAGGGCAGACTCTAGAACACATCACACTGCTCAAGAGAGGATGGAAAGACAAAGAGTGATTTTTCCACCTTATAACTCCTACACCTGCAATTCTCCACAGCAAATCAAGTGCTTATTTATAACAGTCCCTCTAGGTACAGAGGTTTCTTAGGGCTCATACAAGAACCTCTCCTCCCCTGTGACTTAATCTTCCTTTACATTCCTGCCTGTCAACAACTTTCTCTGGACATCAAAAGCTATCGGAAGCTCCAGCTCCCCCACCCCCACCCCCACCCCCCATAATGGCCATGTAGACACAAGACTTGTCACCTCAGCACTGCAGCTCATTTCCCTGCACTGAATAATGACACATCCTGTAAATATTTAACTTTCCATCTAGACACAATCTACTAGTGGATAAACAGACTCTCCTCATTAGTTTGTTTCTTACTTGTCAATATCACTGTCTCGTGCTTTAAGTTCAGGTGAGGATCATATCTGCTTAATTAGATTTATGTAACAGACTACAGTGGGAAAACGTGATTGTTTAATACTTTTTATAATCCCTCCTGACCACTCTCAAATTGAAGCCTTCCTCACTACTGCCTCTGTTAGCTTCCTAGCTCTAATCCACACTACTTCATCTGGATAGCCCCATAATGGGCTTTTGCCATGGTTTTCCCCACCCCCAGCCTCAGGCCCTTACCCATTCCAATTTATTCTGACTGCAATAAACTACTTTAAACGGAGTATTACTTTTAACATGGCTCTTCCTAACTAAAAAACCTCCAGAGCTACACATTGCTTGTGGAATAAAGTCCACACTCACCCTGGCACACAAAGCCCTCTGCAATCTGGCTCCGTTTTTATCCATCCAACGTTCTCTCTAAATGTGAATATGAAACCTTAGCTTCAGTTAAGCCAATCTTCTCTTCACACTTCCTCAAACACATCATGCGCAGCAGAATCATCCAAGAATATGGAAAAGAGGTCAGAAGACCCGAATCCTGGTATGGCCATCTTGGTTACTTTCCCCTTTCTTCTCTGAGCTTGTTCCCTCATCTTTTATCAGAGATGGCATACTTTACAGGGTGGGAGAGAGGATCCCATGCAAAAATGGATATGGGAATGCTTTGAAAGTGATAAAAGGGGTAGGTAAACATTTATTATTATATTACACTTAGCACTCCTCCCTCAAACACACATACACAGACATACACAACAGGCTTTTTACTCTATTTCTCTAGCCAGGAACATTGTCTTCTCTCACTCAGGCAAAATGTAGTTTACTCAAATTAAAGCCCAACCCAAATTCTACTCCCTTATAAGAACTTTGCTCATTTTTCTTCATTCACAATGATTTTCCTTATTTGATCTCCTATAATTTTTATTCTCTATACAACAAGCACTCTGGCACTTAATGTTAAACAATTTCTTATGTTCTAATTTTTCAAGAATGTAAATTCAATCTTTAAAAGTATTATATCAATACTGATCATATACAGGGTTGGCAAAGGCAGGTGGAATAAATCATTATAACCTTTCTGAAGGTAATATGTGTTGAAAGCCCTAAAAAAAGTACATATGTTTGATCCATCAATTTAAATCTAAGATTCTATTCTGAGAAAATAAATGTGTATATGCATAAAAATTAACAACAACAAAAAGTACATGAAATTCACCAAGCACCAAATCTTGTGCTTCATTATCCCT
Source organism: Choloepus didactylus (assembly GCF_015220235.1). NCBI lineage: Eukaryota > Metazoa > Chordata > Mammalia > Pilosa > Megalonychidae > Choloepus > Choloepus didactylus. The sequence continues at coordinate 21,379,902 of NC_051308.1, read as the reverse complement.
CACAGGACCATGCATTGTGCTGATTGTTATTAGACCATCCTATAAAATTAAAAATATCTGCTGTGCAAGGATAATAATATTGGAACCTTTACAGACTACTTTACATTTTATAAAGTCCCTTCAACTTAAAATTAGTTTAACCATTTGATCCTGACAAGACCCTTTGAGACAAGAAAAACAGGTATCATTTATCTTTATTTTATAGATGGAGAAGCTGAGGCTCAAAAAGTTAGGTGACTTTATTGTCATTACACAGAATGTACAAGGAAGAGCTGAGATTCATCTGGTTCTCAGGAATCTGAGAAATTTCAAAAGCCGTTTGTTAACTGTTCACCTTATTGGAACAAAGAAATCAGTGCCTTTTCTCCGAGGAAAAATGTATACGATAGTATGTTTCATTTTCCACGAGAAAAGAGACTTTACCTTGAGGCCATAATCATCAGTAACTCTCTACCAAAAAGTAGTAGGAGCAACTCTCAGATTCCCAGGCTTTCTATTTAATCCTGACCCTGGTGGGCAGCTGCTCCTGCACGTGTCCTTCCATACAGCCTGATTCCATAGAGCAACATTTTAGCCTGGATAACAGAACTGAGAAGTGGTACTCCAAGGTGAATCAGTACATCTAAGTGTAAATAGTGGAAAATAGCTTGAATTTCTTTAGGGGACTATTAAAAACAATTAGAACTCAATGTGGTATAAATAAATTACTCTCTTTTCTCTAGAACCAGTAGAAAGGTTTACCGATCATCTAGCCATATAGATATTAAGAATGGAAGAACCCTTTTTGTATCGAAACACATTTTATTTCCTTAAAAGGCCTGTTCTAGCCTCCCCAGGATGGTTAAGGACAACGAATTGTGCTTCTTGAGATAGCACACATATTCAGCATTGCTGCTCTGACAAGTCACCAACTGACTAGGCTGCAGTAAAGTTATAAGCTGAATGTGTTCCTTGGTTCCAGGAGAAGCCTGCTTCCAGACACCAAAGCTCCAAAAGGTTCAAGAGAACCTGATTTAACTGTTTCCTATAGGTTAAAACATTCTCTCTAACTGTAGTAGTAAGCCTCATCATTTCAGTATTTTTAGCATGCCATTACTATTTTAAATATTGTATCTATAAAATTACAGTTTTTCTTCTACCCATGAGTTGTATGAAGTAAAATGCAGTTTTATTTACAGAAAAGATAATCATCCCTATTCCTGTTAACTAAACACAGCCCTGAAAGATAAGGCGAAATGCCTATACATACTCATGCTAAATTCAACATCTTCTGGATTGCTTCCTTTTATAAAAAAGCCTTATTCTTTTACTAAGTCCTTCTGCAGCAAGGAATTCCACACCAGAGAGCAAGGATTACCATAGCCCATGAAACTCTCTGAACTGTGGATATAATTAGGCACACCACATCCATTAAAACGCACAGACGTCATCATGTGTTACCAGCATCTGCTGACAGATCTCATACCCAGCATATCACTGAAATGGCAAGTGTGGAGAGGTAGCCCACAATAGAAACAATGGCATTTTATCCTTGTCCTGTTCCAACCGTTTGTCTCATAGGACATAAATAGAGGCCACTGCTCTGGCTGCACTGAGCTCAGAGTTCAATATTATTTTACTGACTTGAGCAGGTTCTATACCAAAAGTAGAAATAAAGTAACTTCTGGATCTTTTCAGGTCTGTTTCTTAATGTAGTTTTTTCCTTTTTTTTTTTTTTCACCCCCAGTATCTACAATATTCAACCTATCTTAAAGGAAAAAAAAGCGAATTCTCACTTTAAACACTTGAGCATTATTTTAAAATGGGATTGTGAAGACGTCTTTTTTTTTACAGCACTTCAAGTGCTATACAATTATAATAATATATTCACATAGGAATCCTGAACTTAAAAAATTACAATGCCATTAATCAGAAAATATTGTGAATAGATCAAAAATTAAATTAGCATAAGACATAGGCAAATGTGCCCTTTGGAAACTCACATTAGATCTAGTGTTATTCTACTACACTTCTTAAAAATAATTTTTTAAAAACCCACTATGATTAGACCATTACTTTAAAAATGATAGCCTTGCCTCTTTTATGGTTCCTCATAAGAAAAAAAAAGCAATCTTTAAAACAAAAACTTGGGAGTTAACATATATATATACACATACATATATATACACACACACATATATGAAAAATGTGATCCAAATTGCAGAAGCGAAAAAAAAAAGCTGCAAAAAAAAATTAGTCACTTTTTTTAAAAACTACATCTTATGAACTTCTTGCTGACTGATGATACACCCACTAGTTGGAATTACACATTAATATTCCTCAGGTGATGTGTTTCCCTCACAATAAATCATTTAAAAAATTTAGGTTTTATTTTGTTTTCCCTTCACAGACTTAACTTCTATTTATCACTCCCATTCTTTCATTTCCAAGAAAGGTAGGCATGGTGGAAGCCTTAAGAAGCTGAGGCAGAGACTGAAAAAGAGCTAAATTAGAACTTTAAAAATAATAGTAATAAATGGTATTTTAAGACAGAGGTTAGGCAGAAAAAAGAAATCTTGATATAAACATAACTCTTGGTTATTTGATAATTATCCAAATATGGGACCTCTCTCCTTACTGTTCATACTATTTATTGGGAGAGAAATATGGGATATATGTGTTTTCCACTCTATTCATCGTACACTATCACACAATCACCCACAGTGATTAGCTCTTCCCACATACATGTATGATCAACACAGGTTACCCACTTAAAATCAAGCCCTTAGAAGGGAAATTCACCTTATCCCAGCCCCAGAAAAACGGAGGGCGGGGGGAAGGTGAATCATGGAGGCATTTTGCTTTTGCCATGACACTGTCATCACATGATTGGGCTAGCAGGTCTCTGTTTGCTGCCTGACCTAGCCAGGCTCTGTGCCCAAATAGGAGGTGGGATCCAGCTGCCTGGGAGCATTCCCTGCTTGTTCCAGCCAAGAGGATCAAGAAGAAACTTTGAAATAGTGGAATGTTCCATTGAGCCCCCAAATAGTGCCAACCAGGATAGGCTGGGAGTTTTTTAGAACCTGGCTGACTCCCTTGTCCCTGGGTGCTTACCTCAATGAACTATAAATAGATGTGAAACAATCATTACTTTATCAGTGAATAGCTGGTATTCATACAGCATCCCTCTCCACTGAGCTCAAAACACTTTATTTTCAATTACTCTATGGCAAACCCTGTGAAAATTGGAAAGATGTCGATGTGAACTTGACTTTTTTTTATTTGTGAGTGGTAGGTTAGTGTAAAGCAAACATAAAGGGGCCAGGAGAGTATAATTCTGTGGTCAAGGTCACAGACTCAAGGGGTCAGAAGCAGACCCGAGTTCCTTTCAGATTCTGGTCTAATGCAGGTTCCTATGAGAAACAGAAACACACTTACACAGCACTTTTCTTCCTTTAGTATCTTTCGTTTTGTAACTCTTATGTTACTTACACACACCTACCCACACTCGCACGCACACTCGCACGAACACACACGACGCCCAGTTTCGTGCTTGTCCCTGAACGTGTTCTTTCTAATGGGGCATCCGAGATTACGAGGACACAGAACACCACCACCATAAAGAGCTTTCTAAGCTAGTCTACACGTCGGTGATGCCCAAGGGCCGCAGCCCCGCGAGGGGACTAGGGACACACGGGCCAAGCCCGCAGACGGCGGACACCAGGACCCCTTCCTGACCTTCCTCTGCTGTTTCTCCCAGGCCGGGTCCAGCAGCAGGTCCCGGTCCCACTCCTCCTCCTGGATCATGTACTCGTCCTCATCGTAGACGTAGTTGTACTGCACGCCAGGCTCTATCTGGTTCATGGCGCTCGAGTGGCCTGGGCGGCGGCGGCGGGGCTCAGACGGGCGGACGAACTGACTGACCGATGGAGACGCAGCCCGGCCAGCGAAGAAACGCAGGCAAGGAGGCTGTGTCCCAGGCGGGGTGCGCAGAGGTCGGGAGAGGCGACGGCGGCGGGGTGAGCCGGGCGCGGGAGCTGGAAGGCGGGCGACGGGCAGGCGGGCGCAGGGTGACCTTCGCGCAGGCTCCTCTCCGGGCGGCACGCCTGGGCGCTGGGTCTCGGGAGAAGCACCAGCTCGGACTGCGAACAGCTGCGGCGCAGCTTAATATCCTCGCCGCCTATCACGTGGCACCACCCGGCCCCCACCCCCCCACTTTGGTCCCCCACCCCAGCCGCTCCCACCGCCCTCCCGCAGCCGCGCCCGCCTTGCTCGCTCCCTCTGCCCCGCCCGTCGGGCCGCCTCCTGCGCGCGCCTGCTGGGAGCTCCGAGCCACGTGGGGTCCAGAACGGAGCACCCGGCCGGGCTCCAGGAGTCCCAGCTCTCGCTGCTGCCCGGATACCTCCTTTCTGCCGCGTGCAAATGCAGCAGAGAATGTGCAGAGGGGCGGAAAAACCAGAGCTAGCCCACACCTCCCACGGAAACTGCTTCCTTCTGGCTCACCGCCCGGCATTACTTGCAGTGGGTGTAGCGGACGAGGGGAGGGACACCTATCGATCGTCCGGGGTCCCTGGCACGGCCTCTTGGGTGAAGTACCGCGACCACCCCCAACACATCCAAGTTTTCCATATATTATTTGCATATTCAAGTTTTCCATATATTTCCACGTATTCGTTAGATAACACACACACACACACACACACACACACACACACACGCCTCTAAAAAGTAAAGTTTAAAAGCTACAGAACCCACTCTTCTTCCTCTCCTCCCTGCCTTCACCTGCGGAAATCAAGGCAAAGGACTTGGGCCAACCATATCAAAATGTCAGGCACTAAACCAAAGGCAGGAAATGTTAGCGCTCACCTGCCAGCAATAAATTTAAGAGAATTGACAATGAAGGACAAGCAGCCAGCTTCATGTTACGTTTCCATCTCGCCCATATCTGCTGCACTTAAGCCTCTTCAACTCAGTGGTATTGGCTGCGTTCTCTCTGTTATGCCCCTGAAGGAAGCAAAATGAGGCCCTTTGGGCCTAGCTGGCTAAAAATTTTCCATCGAGTATTTATTAAGACACTGATGTCAGGTACTGGGAATACAGACGTAGCTGATAGGGCAGCCAAAAAAAGTTGCCCACACATGGAACAGGATTTATTGTGGTTCAGGACTAATACTTGGTTGGCATGTTTCAAGCTGAAAGTACTCCTAGAATTATTATTCCTTAGAATTTTTACATCATTTAGCTTTATTGTTTTGGATTTGTGCAAAAGACATTGACAATTAGCAAATATGTTGTATTAACATTTCTGTAGGATATAAACTCTGTAAGGGCAAGGATTTTGTCTTTTTTGGCAACTAAAAGTGTGCCCAACACATAGTAAGCTCTTGAATATAAGTGGAATGAATAAATATCACTGGATTCAGCTAATTTACTTGGTCAATTGTTATACAAATTTGTATTTTGGATTCAAATAATACATTTTGAACAAATTTATTAATAAACTTTAATAATTAGGAACTGAGTCAACAATTACAAAAAATACAACAGTGTTACTCTTAGTCCTCAAAAATTAACAATGGGGACTTCAGATTCACATAAGATAGACTAAAAGGCACCAATTCATCGTTCTACCTGAGATGATAAAATCTGGAAAAAATACATGAAACAAGGGTTTTGGTCATCAGGCAAGGAAGGACAGTGATCCCTGAGAGAAAGGGAATAAATAACAATTGTCCCAACTTGCTGTCTAGATAGAATTTCCAAGATGCAAAACAGTAAAAGGGAACCTGGACTTAGTCTAGTGATCTCCTTGAGTTGAAGGGATGGAACCAGGAGTTCAGAGCATTTAAGGTAGCTAGAATTTGCAGAGCCAATTACTGGACAGGAGAAAGCTGCAAAGAGAGAGAACCCTGGAGATCTGCAGGGGATCTCCCTTGAGTATGATCGATGAATACACAGGAGAAAACTACCTGAGGCCAGAGAAAGGTGCACCCAAAAGAATCACAAGGATCAATTCTTGGAGCTCGTAAAGGGCCAAGAATAGTTCTTGTTCCCATCGACCCTAGTAGAAAACCTCATAATTCAGAAAGCATCAGGTAGAGTATTCATAAAGAACAGTTTAGCCTCAAAAGAAAGGGAGAAAATTAGCCCTAGACTAAATGTTGTACTGGTTTTCTCTGAAGAAGCTCAAAAGCAAGACTGGAAAGGATCAAACTGTTTCTAAGTAGCCCAACTTTGTCCTAGAACAAAGTTCAAGAATATCTTTAGGAATACAAAAATATGCAACACCCAACAAGGTAAAATTTGTAATTTCTGGCATTTATTAAAAAATTACCAGGTGGGCAAAGAAGCAGGAAAATATAATCAAAAATATAATCAATCAAAACTGACCCAGAAATGACACAGGTGACAGAATTGGTAGAAATGAATATAAAAAGAGTAATTATAACTGTATTCCATATATTCAAGAGGCTGGAGGAAAGACTGAGCATGCTAAGTAGAGACATGGAAAATTTAAAAAGACCCAAACTGAATTTCTAGAGATGAAAAATACACAGAATGGTTTTAATTGCAGACAGACATTGCAGAAGAAAAGGTGTGTGAACTTGAAGACATAGCAATAGAAACAATCCACTATGAAAAAAATAGAGGAAAAAAAAAACCCCAAAAATGAACAGAGGATGAGTGAACTGTAGAGAAACTTCAAGCAGACTAATAACACTATAACTGGAATCCCTCAAGGGCATAAATGGATAAATAAAATGTTGTACCTTCATATAATGAATATTATTCTGCTGTAAAAAGGAATGAGGTCATGATACCTAGTATAACATGGAGGAAACTTGAAGACATCATGTTGAGGGGAAATGAGCCAAACACAAAAGGGCATATATTGTATGATCTCACTGATATGAAATAATTAGAATAATCAAATTCATGTAGTAATAGTATATAATATAGGATTACCAGAGGCTGGGGTGGGATAGGGAATGGGAAGTTAATGCTTAAATTGTACAGAATTTCTCTTTGGGATGATGGGAAATTTTGGTAATAGATGGTGGTGATGGTTGCATAACATTATAAATGTAATTAACAGCACTGAATTCCTTTTTGAATATGGTTAGAAGGGGAAATTTTAGTTTGAATATATGTTACTAGAATAAAAATTTTAAAAACAAACATAGGATTGTACAACACAGTGACTCCTAATATACACCATAGAGTATAGTTAATAGTACAATTATTAAAATATTCTTTCACCGATTGTAACAAATGAACCACACTAATGCAAAGTGTAAATAATACGGTGATATATGGAAACTCTGTATTTTATGCATGATAAACCTACAACATGCTGGATAAAAAATAAAAAATTTAAAAATTAAAAAAAAGAAGAAACAGATAACCTGAAGAGCCCCTTGTCTTAGTTTCCTGCTCAAGCAAATACATGAAATGGGTTGGGTTAAACAGTGGGAATTTATTGACTCATGGTTTTGAAACTAACAGAAAGTCCAAATCAAGGCATCATCAAGGCGATGCTTTCTTCCCAAAGACTGTGACATTCTGGGGCTGGCTGCTGGCATTCCTTGGTCCTTAGCTTGTCACATGGCAAGGCATATGGTGGCTTCACTTCCTTCCCTTCTAGGTTCCATTGATGTTCACCTTCTGTCTGCTCCCTCTGTGGCTTTTTTTCTCTGTCTGAATTTCATTCCACTTATAAAAGACTCCAGAAATATAAATAAGACCCATCCTAATTGAGGTAGGCCACACCTTAACTGAAGTAACCTCATCAAAAAGTCCTACCTACAATGAATTCACACCCACAGGAATGGATTAAGTTTAAGAACACATTTTTCTGGGGCATTTACAGCTCTAAACCACCAAACACCATATCTATTATTGAAATTAAATTTGTAGTTAAAAACTTTTCTGCACAAAAAACAAAACGAGAGAAATAGAAATAAATAAAATCAGAAACGAGATGGGGGTCATTACCATGGACCCCAAAGAAATAGAAAAGATCATAAGAAGATGCTATGAAGAACTGTATGCCAACAAACTAGACAACTTAGATGAAATGGACAATTTCTTAGAAATAAAGGAACAACCTATACTGATTCAAGAAGAAACAGAAGACCTCAACAAATCAATCACAAGTAAAGAGAATGACTCAGTCATCCAAAACCTCCCTACAAAGAAAAGCCCAGGACCAGATGGCTTCACGGGGAAATTTTACCAAACATTCCAAAAAGAATTAACACCATTCCTGCTCAAACTTTTCCAAAAAATTGAAGAGAAGGGAACACTCCCTAACTCATTCCATGAAGCTAGCATTACTCTAATACCAAAACCTAATAAAGGCACTACAAGAAAGGAAAACTACAGACTAATCTCCCTAATGAATGTAGATGCAAAAATTCTTAACAAAATACTTGCAAATCGAATCCAATGGCACATTAAAGAATTATACACCATGGCCAAGTAGGTTTTATTCCAGGTATGCAAGGGTGGTTCAACACAAGAAAATCAATTAATGTACTACACACATTAACAAATCATAAGGGAAAAATTACATCATCTCAATTGACACTGAAAAGGCATTCAACAAAATTCAGCATCCTTTCTTGATAAAAACACTTCAAAAGGTAGGGATCAAGGGAAACTTCCTTAATATGAAAAAGGGCATTTATGAAAAACTGGTAGCTAATATCATACTAAACAGTGAAAGACCAAAAGTCTTCCCTCTAAGATCAAGAAAGAGAAAAGGATGCCTATTTCCACCAATGTTATTCAACATTGTACTAGAAGTTCTTGCTAGAGCAATCAGGTAAGAAAATGAAATAAAAGGCATCCCAATTGGAAAGGAAGAAGTAAACTGTCATTATTTGCAGATGACGTGATCCTATATTTGGAAAATCCCAAGAAAACTACAGCAAAGCTACTTAAGCTAATGAACTAATTCCACAAAGTGGCGGGATATGAGAATAAACACATAAAAATCAGCAGTGTTTCTACACACTAGTAATGAGCTAACCAAGGAGGTAATTAAGAAAAAATTTCCATTCACAATAGCAACTAAAAGAATCAAGTATCCAGGAATAAACTTAACCAAGGATGTAAAGGACCTGTATACAGAAAACTACAAAACATTGCTAAAAGAAATCAAAGAAGACCTAAATAGGTGGAAAGACATTTCATGTTTATTGAAAGGAAGGCTAAATGTCATTAAGCCTACCCAAATTGATCTACAAATTCAGTGCAATAACAATTAAAATTCCAACAACCTACTTTGCAGAGTTGGAAAAGTTAGTTATCAAATTTATTTGAAAGGGAAAGGGGCCTTGAATAGCCAAAAACATCCTTAAAAAGAAGAATGAAGTGGCAGGACTCACATTTCCTGATTTCAAAGCTTATTATAAAGCCACAGTGATCAAAACATCATGGTGCTGCCATAAAGATAGACAAACTGATCAATGGAATTGAATTGAGAGTTCAGAAATAGACCTTCAGACCTACGGTCAATTGATATTTGACAAGGCCCCCAAATCCACTGAACTGGGACAGAATAGTCTCCTCAATAAATTGATTCTGGGAGAACTAGATATCCATATCCAAAGGAATGAAAGAGGACCCCTTCCTTACACCATATACAAAAATTAACTCAAAGTGGATCAAAGACCTAAATAGTAGAGCCAGTACCATAAAACTCCTAAAAGAATATAAAGAGAAACATCTTCAGGACCTAGAGATAGGAGGTAGCTTCTTAGACCTTAAACACAAAGCACAAGCAATGAAAAAAAAAAACAGATAAATGGGAACTCCTCAAGATTGACTACTATGCTTCAAAGGACTTTGTCAAAAGGGTGAAAAGGCAACCAACTCAATGGGAAAAAATATTTGGTAACCACATATCTGATAAAGGTTTGATATCCAGTATATATCAAGAAATCCTACAACTCAACAATAAAGACAATCAACTCAATTAGACATTTCTCCAAAGAGGAAAAGCAAATGGCTAAAAAAATACATGAAAAGATGTTAATCTTCATTAGCTATTAGGGAAATACAAATCAAAACTACAATGCGGTATCATCTCATACCTGTAAGAATGGCCGCTATTAAACAAAAAGGAAACTACAAGTGTAGGAGAGGATGTGGAGAAATAGGAACACTTATTCACTGCTGATGGGAGTGTAAAATGGTACAAACTGTAGAAGATAATTTGGCAGTTCCTAAGAAAACTAAAAATGAGTTGCCTTATGACCCAGCAATTCCGCTACTCAGTATATACTCAGAAGATCTGAAAGCAGGGACATGGACAGACATTTACACACTGATGCTCATAGCGGCATTATTCAGAATTGTCAAAAGATGGAAACAATCTAAGTGTCCATCAACCAATGAATGGATAAACAAAAAGTGGTATATACATATGATGGAATATTACTCAGCAGTAAGAAGGAATGAAGTCCTGAAGCATATGACAACATGGGTGAACACTGAAGGCATAATGCTGACTGAAGTCAGACACAAAAGAACAGATACTACATGATTTCACTACTATGAACTAACCAGAATATGTAAACTCATAGTGATAAAATGTAGAATATAGGTTACCAAGATACAGATTGAAGCTACGGAATGAGGAGTGGTTGGTTGCCTATTATGTACAGAATTTTTAATGAGGTTGAACCGAAATGTTTGGAAATGAATAGAAGTGGGGGTAGCTTGTTATTGAGATTATAAGTAATAGTGCTGAACTGTAGGTGAATTTGGTTGAAAGGGGTTGTTTAGAGTCACATATGTCACCAGAAGGATAGATAGAGGTTTAAATATGGGGTTGCAAAACACAGTGAACCCTGCAGTGGACTTTGTTTAAGATTAATGCTACAACTATTAATAAGTTCTTTCATTAACTAGTACAAATATATGACACTTGTACAAGGAGTTAATAATACATTTGTATATGGGGGAGTACCTATTGCAAACTACGCACTATAGTTAACAGTAATATATTAATATCCTTTCATCCACAGTAATACGTGTTCTACACCAATACTAGGGGTCAGTAACAGGGGGGATGGGGGTATGGAGTATTTGGGTTTTTTTAATGAATGTCTGTTATTTTTCTTTTTGGAGCAATAAAAATGGTTTAAAATTGAATGTGATGATGATTGCACAACTAGGGGATGACACTGCGAGACAGTGATTGTATACTTTGGATGGCTTATATGCTATGTGAATATATCTCAATAAAATTTGCAAAGAAAAAAAAGAGAGCAAAAAACCCCACAAAATTCAAGATCCAGATGGCTTCAGTGGTGAATTCTACCAAATGTTTGAGAGAAATAATACCTTTTATACACAACCAGGAAATTCAAGAAGAGGAAATGCTTCCCGACTCATTCTAAAATGCCAGCATTACTCCAATACCAAAGGCAAAGATAGTACAAGAAAAGAAAACCACAGATAATATCCCGCATGAACATAGATGTAAAAATTTCAGCAAAATTTTAGCAAATTAAATATGCCAAGGTAAGGACACTCATTCTCACTTCCAGGGAGGCATTCTACTGCATGTTGGTTAGCAAAGAGATATTAACCCACTCCAATACAGGTTTTGAGGTCACCAAAAAGACATGATTTATACAGGCACTAGATGGAACAACGTTTACTCACATAGAGACGAAACACAGCAAGGTCAGCTTCACTAATGGGTGTCAGTCCCCCAAGGCCAGTGGACTCACTCCATAGCCAACACAGGGAGATGATCAACATGAACCCTCTCTCTTGTGTGCTGTAGGTGAGGGACCCCACTCCATCCACACCTGGAACAGATATAGCAGCAGAATTGGGTGACCTGCCGTAAAACGTTTATTCGTAGCCAAGCAGTCTCCGGTAAATGCTTACATATACTCAAGGCAAGAAAGGAAAGAATGTGTCAGGTGACTGCTAACTGCTACGGCATATGTTTTATCTCCAGGCCCTCCTGAGAAGGGAGTTAGCCCACAATTATCATCCCATCCTAACAGCCACCTTAACATATCTAAATCTGAGCACAGGGTTTATTTTGTGGGGGAAAGGGTGGCAAGCTGGCTTGACTGTCACCTTCCACAGAACACGATGGTACATTATGATCAAGTAGGGTTTATTCCAGGAATGCAGGGTTGGCTTAATATTTGAAAGTCAATCAATGTTTGTTCACCATATTAACAGACTGAAAATGAACAACCATATGATCACCTTAATACATGCAAAAAAAAAAAAAAAAAAAAAGCATTTGACAAAATAATGCAACATCCATTATTGATAAAACTCTCCACAAATTGGAATAGAAGTGAACTTCCTGAACCTGATAAAGGGCAACTATCAAAAACTTATAACTAATATCATACTTATTGTTGAAAACTAAATACTTTCCTCTAAAATCTGGAATAAAACAAGTATGTCTGCTTTCACCACTTCTATTCAACATTATACTAGAGATTCAACACTGTACTGGAGGTGTAATCAGTCAAGTAAAAGAAATAGTCATCCATATTGTAGAGTAGTAAGTTAACTGTTTATTCACAAACAACATGATCATCTATGTAGGAATGTAGAAAACCCAAGAAAATCTACAAGAAAAGCTAAAGAACTAATAAGTTTATTTAGCAAAGTTGCAGGATATAAGACAATGTAAAAAAAAAAATCAATTATATTAAGAAATAGACAAGCCCAAATGAATTTACTGGTAAATTCTACCAAACACTTAAAGAAGGAGTAATTGCAATTGTATACAATGTCACCCAGAAAATAAAAGAGGAGGGATCACTTCTAACTCATTTCATGAGTCCAGCAATTCTTTGGTACCAAAACCAGACAAAGACAGTACAAAAAAATAAAACTACAGATTTCCCTCGTGAAAACAGATGCAAAAATCCTTAGCAAAATAATAATAAATTGAACCCAATAATTTGTAAAAATAATAAAAGCATTTTCAAATCTCATATCTGACAAAAGACTTGTATCCAGACTATATAAAGAACTCTCTAAATGCAACAGTAAGAAAACAATCGACCCAATATATGGTGGGCAAAAGACTTGAACATATTTCACCAAAGAGGATATATTGATGACAAATAAACATATAAAAAGATGCTCAACATTACTAGTCATTAGAAAAATGCTGATTAAAACCATGATAACATACAACTACCTACCTATTAGAATATCTAAAATCAAAAATACTCACTACATCAAGTAATGGTGAGGATGTGGAGGAACAAATTCTCAGATGTTTGTGGGAACGTAAAATGGTACAACCACTTTGGAAAACAGTCCTGGAGTTTCTGAAAAACTTAAAATGCCAACCATTTGCCTTCCTCCTTCCATATTATTAGTATCTGTGCCTACTCTACTTAGGCCCTCCCAGTCCTCTTTCCAATTTTCCACAGCAGTATAACCAGGCAGTTCTTATTCCTAAAGACACAAATATTAAGAACTATTGATTTGGCAATAAACACTCATATTATAAGTTACTTGTTCTTTTTTTTCCTTTGGTGTACACATAGTTAGGGCATTTTTATATATATTAACAACATTTGGATTCATAGATAAAAGGAGTTTAAGAGCTATTAGATTTTATCTAGTCCCAACTCCCAGGAATTGACTGAAGAACACCATAAAGAAATGATATTCTCAGTTGCATTATTACATGGCTGGTAGGACACTGAAAACAATTTTTCCATCCCAGAAGGCTCACTACCTCACACATTGACTCATCTGATGGCTGACTTACTTCAATTTACCATTCAGGGACCCTCACTTGCAAGAACCTTTACAAGACTCTGTAACAAATTTTGAATTCATGAATTTGTATTCTTTTGTCTTTAATGGGCCCACCAAATGAAATAATCTACAAACTGCTGTACTCATTCTATTTTTGGAAGGAGTTAGGTAACTTCTACCCATAAGTAGCCCCATCTGTCTTCTGGAGCTCTAAAGAAAACGTCTAAGCCGGTTCCTCATGACCACCTTTCAACATCTTAAGACAGTCAACAGTAGACATAGCTACTGTATTTTCTCACGAAGAGTTCTTTTCTATTATCTCATGACTGACACTTGTTTTCCAGATTCACCATAACAGTATCTATTAAGATTTCTCTGTATGACAAATACCAGTAAGCAGGTTACATAAACTATCTTGCTAATCTTCACAGCCACCTACCTGAGAGGGAGGAAGTATGATTCCCACTTTACAAATGAGAAAACTGAGACTTGGTGATGTTATGCAACACCTCCAAGGTCACACAGCTCAAATAAGAAGTGGATTATTACGAAGTCCGTACATTTAGCAGCTATGTCATATTGCCTTCTTAACTTTTTTTTTTCTGGACACTCTCCTGCATGTATATATGATGCTTCCAAAATGTGATTTCCATCCAACCTTTTTGGAAGGGATTTGTAACTACCTCTCAAAAATAATAACTGTACCCTTTAACCTAGAAATTCTGCTTTTATGCATCTACACTACAGATATATTCAAACAACTGTTTAAAGATTTATGTATTAACATGTTTATTGCAGCACTGTTTCCAGTGAGAAATACCCATCTTAAGGAATCGATTAAGGAAGTTATGGAACTTCTATAAATTTAAATGTCTGTGATTTAGAAATGAAAAATAAGTTGCAGAAGTGATTCCTTTGGTGTAAGAAAATCATATATGTATATAAAATGTTTATATTTGGAAGAAAATCCTCCAAACTGTTAATATCAGTGAACCATGGGGAATGGGCAGGGGATAGAAAGATGGGGGATCTTCCACTCTTCATTTCATACAGTTTTGTACTGTTTGTTTTTCACAATGAGTGCATGCTACATTTATAATAAATGGTGGCCTTTATTATTCCAGCTGGGTTCTCTCAGCTTAGAGAACAATATATCATTAAGAACTGAACATCACATCTATTAATCCAGTTGAAGTTTGTGTTTGTTTTATTGTCCACCTACATTTGGCTTCTGTTGAGCTGGCAGTCAGTTTAAACACCTGGGACTTTTTCACAGGACCAGAAGTAGTGTGGGTATAATAATGAAAGATAAAATTCATTCTAATTATTGTTACTTATTGCTAGGGACAGACTTAAACAATAGGAAATCTTTGGCATTTTCAATACTCATTTATGTGTCAACCCATATTCTCTTTCCTATTGATGATGTTTACAGTTTTCTTGAGTTGCCATGAGGTTCAGAGCCCCTTGAAAACTGAAAAAGGACAGGTGGGTGGCATGCAAATGCAGCTAGTCAACAGTACTTGGGTGTACTGAAATGAATTTAACATTATAAATGTAATGGTTTTCCCTGACTCTATAGGCAACCAGACTAACAGACTTGTGAATCCTTCCAGAATTTTTCTCTACATATTCACACATACATAAATACTATTTTTTTAAAAGAACTTTAATAGGATTAAACGACTAGATTGAACTAGTGTGCAACCTGCTTTTTTTTTTTTTAATGTAATACTGTGTGCTGGTATGAATCTATTATGTACCCCACAAAAGCCATGTTCTTTTAATCAAATCTTGTGGGTGCAGACCTATTGTGGGTGGGACCTTTTGATTAGATTGTTTCTATGGAGATGTGACACTG
This sequence comes from Choloepus didactylus, assembly GCF_015220235.1. NCBI lineage: Eukaryota > Metazoa > Chordata > Mammalia > Pilosa > Megalonychidae > Choloepus > Choloepus didactylus. Next base: position 21,364,292 of record NC_051308.1, on the reverse strand, counting down.
CCCATTTAAGGTGGGTCTTACTCAGTTTACTAGCATCCTCTGTGAGAGGATAAATGGCAGAGACATTTTGAAGAGAGCTCAGAGCCAACACAGACCCAGACTCTTGGAGATGAAGCCAAGTTTGTCCCAGAGAGGCTAAGAGAGGACCCCCCAGATGCTTAAAGAGAAAGACCCTGGGAAAAACAAGCAAGAATGCACAAGAGCTGAGAGAGAGAAGCTAAGCTAGAAGCCCAGAGACATTCTGGAGACAGCAACGCAACTCAGGAGCAAAGGACCAGCAGATGCCAGCCACATGCCTTCCCAGCCAACAGAGGTGTGCTGGAGGACATCAGTCTTTCGTCAGTGAAGGTATCTGTGCTAGTTTGGATGTATTATGTCTGCCAAAATGCCATGTCCTTTGGCACCATCTTGTGGGGGTAGACACATTAGTGTTGATTAGGTTGGAACTTTTTGATTGTTTCCATGGAGATGTGACCCACCGAACTGTGACGCCTTTGATTAGGGTGTGACCTCTTGATCGAATATTTCCACGGAAATGTGGCCCTGCCCATTCAGCATGGGTCTTTAATTTAATCACTGGAGTCCTATATAAGAGCTCAGACAGAAGGAGCTCACTGCAGCAGCTTAGAGAAACATTTTGGAAATGGCCGTTGAAAACAGACTTTTGCTGATGCTTTGGAGATACTGGTCCAGAGTATGCTCCGGAGAACCTAAGAGAGGACAAAATGCCCCAAGAGCAACATTTTGAAGAATGCACAGGAGCTGAGAGAGGAGCTGGAACACAACCCAGCCTCAGCAGACACCAGCCATGTGCCTTCCCAGCTAACAGAAGTTCTCTGGATGCCACTGGTCTTCCTTCGCTGAAGGTATACTTGTATTGGTGCCTTAATTTGGACATTTTTATAGCTGTCAGACTGTAAATTTGTAACCAAATAAACCCCCTTTATAAAAGCCAATCCATTTCTGCTATTTTGCATAACAGCAGCATTAGCAAACTGAAACAGTATCCTCTTGTGGATGCCTTAGTTTGGAAACCTTTATGACCTTAGAACTGTAAATCTGTAACCTAATAAACTCCCATTGTAAAAGCCAATCTGTTTCTTGTATTTTGCATTCTGGCAGCTTTAGCAAACCAGAACACACTGCATATTGGATACCCTTCTTTATCACTGCACACAGACCATTCTTCCTAAAGACAGCATTGTCTCAATAATGTTGATTAAAATTCTTAACCATCAACCTATGTGAGTGTGGAGGGTAGGGAATGGCAGGCAGGGGAAGAGAGGTAAAAGATACGTGACCTCCTAGAATTTCAGAAGGTAAGGAATATCAGAAGACCATCTGCTCAAAAATTATGTTCTACTAACTGGAGAGTCTTTTGGTTGATAAATTCTACATTTAGGATGCATATGTTGTTTCTTCAGGTTATCTTCATATCCCAGCAAAGGGAGCACAGGCATGGCAACCCTGTCACCGGCATTTTTGTAGATCACGTCCCTCTTGCTCAGCCAGTCCAGATTCTAGTCTCATGTTTCTGGCTCTTCTATGCTCTGGGTTTTTACTCCACCTCTTAGTATGTGCCTCAGTCCTTCTCTCTTGTTTGGGCAATCTCTTTCTACTCCTTCCCTTCCACCTACTTTCTCTATTGTCCATTTTGGCAAACTTGAATCTCCAGGGAAGAGACCATTTCCCTGCCAGTGTTGCCCTTCAAGATCCACACTGGCTAGTTCAGCCCAGGGACAGCACTCTCACATACCTGTCAGGGTTGAGAGATTTGTCAATATACTAGAGTTAAGTTTGCCCATTCATAAACACCTATTCATGCCAAATGTTTTATCTAACTAATGTCTGAGATAGAAGTGGTGAATTTGAATTTGGATTGTAGGTGATGAGATTTAAGTCAGACTTGTAGAAAATGGAAAGGCTTATGCAGGTGGGATATAGGATGTTAGAAGACACAGAACTGAACACAGTGCTAGAAGAAAAGGAGGAGAAAATGAGAGAGGTGGGTATATACTCTTACATACTTTGTAATTTTGTCTGGAACTCAGGCAGTTCCTGGAATCGTTCCTTAAAAACATCTTTAGTGCTACTGGCATTTGTATGACTCTTTAGGGTGTCAAAGCCTGAATTTTGGTTGTCAGGATTAGTATGGAATTGCTAATACTAAATATACCATGTCAAGGCATGACATTTGCCAGGCAGGTGTGAAAAACTTTAATAATCAGATCTCATCATCCCCAGAATATAGAACAGTGCCTAGCCCAAGCAGCCATTAATAAATAATTGTCAAATAATGCTGAATCAGTTCATGTCTAATAAATGTTGTAAACAGGACTCAAACATAGATCTATCTGATTTCAAACTTCTAAACTGCTATGTTATTCTGCTTTTCTCAAAGGCCATAATATTCTTTCTCATTTTAGCTGGTTGATTCTGGTCCAGGCTAGTCAAATGACCCCTGATGCAATTCTTGAATTTATTCTAGTGATTGTCCCCAACAGAGTATAGAAAACCCATAGCAAAAGAACTTAGCAATCACATGCTTGGGGGAAGGTAGTTTCAATTATTGTTCTTGAGAGATCTACCTCTCTGGATCACTCCAATTTAGGAATACTAGCATCTAACAAAGAGGAAAATTCTAGAACTTTCCTGGATCAGCTCTGGTTTGGTCAAATAATTTGGACCAGCCTAGAAAAAAAGGGGTGGTAGAATGATACATATCAATATTTTTTATTCACTTCTTTATCATCAAATATTCTAACTATCATGCCCCACAGTAGGTACTGGTTATATAGAAGACAGTTAATTGCTCTCACCTTTAAGGATCCCAAAGGGGAAAGTGGAAAGAATCACAGAAATGAAGAATGACAGTTGTGATGCTTAGGTTCATGTGTCAACTTGGCCAGGTGATGGTACCCAGCTGTCTGGTCAAGCAAGCAATGGCCTAACCATTGCTTCTAGGACATTTGTGGCTGGTTAATAAACCAACAGGCTGGTTTATTAAATTGTCAATTGGCTGTAGCTGTGACTGATGACATCAATGAAGGCATATCTAACACAATGAGAGAATGCAGTCAGCTGATTTAATCCAATCAGTTGAAGACTTTTAAGAGAGAGAGATAGAGGACCTTCACTTCTTCTTCAGCTGCCCAGTGAAGCATTCCCTGAGGAGTTCCTCAAAGTTGCCAGTTCATTTCCTGAGGAGTTCATCAAATACGTTCGTTGAATTTGCCAGTTCGTTTCCTGAGGAGTTCATTGAACATCTTCACTGGAGTTGCTAGTTTGCTGCCTGCCCTACAGAATTTGGACTTGTCATAACCACAGTTGCATGAGACACTTTTATAAATCTTATATTTACAGATATCTCTCATTGATTCTGTTTCCCCAGAGAACCCTAACTAATACAACTTGGTACCAGGAGTGGTTCTTGAGAAACAGAATCTTAAAATGGGCTTTTACAAATTATTTTCTACTCTGATTAGATTCAAAGGCACTAATGACTCCATTTCCAATAATCAAGATGGCACTGCCAGTCCATGGTGTGAGTTGGCAATGGAGATACGCAAAATAGCACCGTTTGATTCTCCTAATCATACTCTTGTACCAAGCAAGGCTCTGAGTGACAGTGTTTTCGACACCTTCACAGATTTTTGAAGAATTAAGAGGTATAATGATGTTGGCTGGCTGCTCTTAGATACGCTGGATAAAGTTGTAAGAGAAAGGGATGAGCTAAAAGCTTTAAATTTAAAACTTAAGCACCGTATGACAGATGTAAAGGTTTCCATATGTGCCCTGAAAGAAAATCTTATTTCCTGTAGCCACAGACTTGAGATTTCTGAAAACCAGACACAGACTCTTATTGTGCAAGTAGCAGATTTACAACGTAAATTAAAATCTCAACCTCTCAGGGTGTCTGCTGTTAAAGTAAAGGCGTTGATTGGAAAAGAATGGGATCCTGAAACTTGGGATGGGGACATATGGATTGATAATAATGGCAGTGAGGACACTGGAACTCTGGATTCTGCTGAGTCATTGTTAGATTTATCTATAGAGGGCTGTCCTGAGGAAACAGATTCCCCACCTCCAGTCTGCCCTAAAGAGCCTGCCATCCAACCTCCACCTAAAGAGATTAACCCTTCAGTGCCTGCTAATCCTGTAATCACCTCCCCTGAGGAAGCAGCCCTCACTCCTCTGTCTGGAGAGATTAATCCTGTTTTAAGAGATGAAAATGCAACAGAATGTCCTGAGGTAAATGGCTTGAGGGATACTTCTAATTCCTTTCATGACCCACCCCCACCACCAGTCTTTGCTTCAAGACCTATAACTAGACTAAAGTCCCAACAGGCCCCAAAGGATGAGGTACAAAGTGTGACCCATGAGGAAGTACACTATACTCCAAAAGAACTGTGTGAGTTTTCCAACTTACACAGACAGAAATGAGGGGAATATGTGTGGGAATGGAAATTAAAGGTGTGGGATAATGGTGGAAGGAATCTAAGGTTGGATCAGGCTGAATTTACTGACATGGGCCCACTAAGCAGAGATTTGGCATTCAATGTTGTAGCTTGAGGGGTTAGAAAAGGCATTAACAGTTTATTTGGGTGGTTGGATGAAACATGGATCAAAAAGGTGCCTGGCACTACCTTTTGAAATGCCAGAACTGTCCTGGTATAATGTAGAGGAGGGGATCAAAGGCTTAGAGAGATTGGAATGTTAGAGTGGATTTGTCATGGAAGACCTGCTCACACACCCCAGGAATGTCCAGAGGACACATCTTTTACCAGGACTGTGAGGAATAAATTTGTGAGACTAGCTCCATCAACCCTGAAGAGCTCTGTAGTTGCCCTTCTCTGTAGGTCAGATATTACTGTAGGAACTGCTGTCACTGAGTTGGAATCCTTAAACACAATGGGAATAACTGGATCCTGAGTCGGCAGAAGCCAAGTGGCTACAGTTAATCACCACAGACAAGGTGGGCATGGCTCCCATAAGGGAAAACAGGCTCAAAGCAACAATCAAAATAATCTGACTCGCAGAGACTTATGGCATTGGCTAGTAGATCATGGAGTAGAAGTAGTAAAATAGATGGACAATCAACTAAGTTCTTGTTTGAACTATATAAGCAGAAGAATTCTAGGTCAAGTGAACAAAAAGTCTCCCTTGAATTACAAAAACAGAGAGTCACAGCCCCTTTATCAATTCCCAGACTTGAGACGGTTTACAGATCCAGAGCCCCTTGAATGAGGGGAAGGCCAGGTACCTTTAGGGAAGGATCCTGTTATACTGCCAAAAATTTGTACTGTTAATCTTCCTCTCAGCCTTCCCCAGGGGGACCTATGGCCTTTTACCAGGGTAATTGTGCACTGGGGAAAAGGAAATGATCAGATATTTTGTGGATTATTAGACACTGGTTCAGAAGTGACATTAATCCCAGGAGACCCAAAACATTGCTCTGGTCCACCAGTCAGAGTTGGGGCTAATGAAGGTCAGGTGATCGATGGAGTTTTAGCCCAGGTTTGTCTCACAGTGGGTCCAGTGGGTCCCCAGACCCATTTTGTGGTTATTTCCCCAGTGCTGGAATGCATAATTGGAAAGACATACCCAGCAACTGGCAGAATCCTCACATTGGCTCCCTGACTCGTGGAGTGAGGGCTATTATGGTGGGAAAGGCCAAGTGGAAGCCACTAGAACTGCCCCTGCCCAGCAAAATAGTAAACCAAAAGCAATACCGGATTCCTGGAGGGATTGCAGAGATTAATGCCACTCTTAAGGACTTGAAGGATGCAGGGGTGGTGATTCCCACCACATCCCCATTCAACTCTCCTATTTGGCCTGTGCAGAAAACAGATGGGTCTTGGAGGATGACAATAGATTATCATAAGCTTAACCAGTGGTGACTACAATTGCAGTTGCTGTTCCAGATGTCGTATCATTGCTTGAGCAAATCAATACATCCCCTGGTACCTGGTATGCAGCTACTGGTCTGGCAAATGCTTTTTTCTCAATAGCTGTTTGTAAGGACCACCAGAAACAGTTTGCATTCAGCTGGCAAGGCCAGCAGTTTACATTCACTGTGCTACCTCAGGGTTATATCAACTCTCCAGCCCTATGTCATAATATTGTCTGCAGGGATCTTGATTGTTTCTCCGTCTCACAAGACATGACACTGGTCCATTATTTTGATGATATCATGTTGATTGGACCTAGTGAGCAAGAAGTAGAAACTACTCTAGATTTGTTGGTAAGATAATTGCGTGGCAGAGAATGGGAGATAAATCCAACAAAAATATAGGGGCCTTCCATCTCAGTAAAATTTCTAGGTGTTCAGTGATGTGGGTCCTGTGGAGATATCCCTTCAAAGGTGAAGGATAAGCTGTTGCATCTGGACCAAAAAAGAGGTACAACGCTTAGTTGGCATCTTTGGATATTGGAGACAACATATTCCTCGTTTGGGTGTGCTACTCCCGCCCATTTACCTAGTGACCAGAAAAGCTTCTAGTTTTGAGTGGGGACTGGAACAAGACAAGGCTCTGTGACAGGTCCAGGCTGCTGTGTAAGTTGCTCTGCCTCTTGGACCATATGATCCAGCTGACCCAATGGTGCTGGAAGTGTCAGTGGCAAATAGAGATGCTGTTTGGAGCCTTTGGCAGGCTCCTGTAGGAGAATCACAATGCAGGCCCTTAGGATTTTGGAGTAAAGCTTTACCATCCTCTGCAGATAACTACTCTCCATTTGAGAAACAGCTGTTGGTCTGCTACTGGGCCTTAGTAGAGACAGAACACTTAAACATGGGCCACCAAGTTACCATGAGACCTGAGTTACCTATCATGAGATGGGTGTTGTCTGACCCACCAAGCCATAAAGTTGGGTGTGCACAGCAGCACTTTATCATAAAATGGAAATGGTATATACAAGATAAAGCTCAAGCAGGTCCTGAAGGCACAAGAAGTTACATGAGGAAGTGGCCCAAATGCCCATGGCCCCCACTCCTTCCGCCTTATCTTCTCTTTCCCAGTCCATAGCTATGGCATCTTGGGGAGTTCCTTACAATCAGTTGACTGAGGAAGAGAAAACTTGGGCCTGGTTTACAGATGGTTCTGCACAATATGCAGGCACCACCCGAAAGTGGACAGCTGCAGCACTGCAGCCCCTTTCTGGGATGTCCCTGAAGGATAGTGGTGAGAAGAAATCCTCCCAGTGGGCAGAACTTCGAGCAGTGCACCTGGTTATTCACTTTGCTTGGAAGGAGAACTGGCCAGAGGTGCGTCTGTATACTTATTCATCAGCTGTTGCTAATGGTTTGGCTGGATGGTCAGGGACTTGGAAGGGACATGACTGGACGATTGGTGACAAAGAAGTCTGGGGAAGGGGTATGTAGATAGACCTTTCTGAGTGGGCAAAGGACGTGAAGATATTTGTGTCCCATGTGAATGCTCACCAGAGGGTGACTTCAGCAGAAGAAGGTTTTAATAACCAAGTGGATAAAATGACCTGTTTGGTGGATATCAATCAGCCTCTTTCCCCAGCAACTCCTGTCATTGCCCAATGGGCTCATGAAGTGGTCATGGTGGTAGGGATGGAGGTTATGCATGGGCTCAGCAACATGGACTTCCACTCACCAAGGCTGACCTGGCCACAGCCACTACTGAGTGCCCAATCTGCCAGCAGCAGAGACCCATACTCAGTCCCCAATAAAGCACCATTCCCCAAGGTGATCAACCTACTACCTGGTGGCAGGTTGATTACATTGGACCACTTCCATCATGGAAGGGGCAGCGATTTGTTCTTACTGGAATAGACACATACTCCGGATATGGTTTTGCCTTCCCTGCACGAAATGCTTCTGCAAAAACTACCATCCGTGGACTTATTATATTTTAGTCATTGTTCTAGTTTGCTAATGCTGCCAGAATGCAAAACACCAGAAATGGATTGGCTTTTATAAAAGGGGGTTTATTTGGTTACACAGTTAAAGTCTTAAGGCCATAAAGTGTCCAAGGTAACACATCAGCAATCAGGTACCTTAACTGGAGGCTGGCCAATGGTGTCTGGAAAACTTCTGTTAGTTGGGAAGGCATGTGGCTGGCGTCTGCTCCAAATAAACCCACTCTGAGACATATATTGATCAGATTGTCAAATGCTGATGATAAGGACAAACTTCTGAAAGCAGCAAGAGAGAAGCAATTCATCACATACAAGGGGGAAAAACATAAGATTAAGTACTGGCTACTCAGCAGGCACCATGGAGGTGAGAAGACACTGGTATGACATATTTAAGATTTTGAAACAGAAAAATTGCCAGCCAATAATTCTTTATCCAGCAAAGCGCTCCTTCAAAACTAAGGAAGAGTTTAAAATTTTCACAAACAAATGCTGAGAGAATTTGCTAACATGAGACCTGTCCTGCAAGAAATAATAAAGGGAGCTCTACTGGCTAAGAAAAAAAAGAAAGAAGAGAAGGGCACAGAACTGAATATTATTAGTAATGGTAACTTAAAGGAAGAAAAGAGAGAATGGGAAAAATAGATCTCACAGCTAAAAACCAAAGTATAAGATGGCTGGTCAAGAACTCCCTTCATGAAATAACTTTGAATGTGAATATATTAAACTCTACAATTAAAAGACACAGACTGGTAGAATGGATTAAAAAGTATGACTCATCAATATGCATTTAAAAGACACTCATCTTAGACAATGAAACACACAGAGGCTGAAAGTGAAAGTGAAAGGGTGGAAAAAAATATTCTATGCAAGCTGCAACCAAAAGAAGGCAGGGGTAGCTATACTAATATTGGACAAAATAGACTTTAAATGCAAAGATGTCATAAGAGACAAAAAGGACACTATCTATTAATAAAAGGGAAAATTCACCAAAAAGAAATAGCAATCATAAATGTTTATGCAACCAATCAAGGAGCACCAAAGTACATGAGACAAACATTGGCTAAACTGAAGGGAGCAAAAGACATTTCTACAGTAATAGTGGGAGACTTCAATACACCACTCTCTTCTATAGACAGAACAACTAGGCAGAGGATCAATAATGAATTGAGAACCTAAACAATATGATAAATAAATTAGTCTTAACAGACATATATAGATCGCTACATCCCAAAGTACCAGGATATACATTCTTCTCTAGTGCTCACGGAATGTTCTGCAGGATAGATCATATGCTGGGGTAAGGCAGGAACATGTTGGAAGCAATGTAGTTATTTTAGGTTGTTTTTCTCATTCCTTTGTTTTGGTTTTGTTTGAAATGTTGCTTTTTATTGTTTGTTTGTTTTATAATTTTTTTATAAATAAATTTTTAAAAAAAATTAAAAAAAGATGTATATTACAAACCTTAAGATTACCACTAAAATAACAAATCAAATAGGGGAAGGAAAAGGCTACAATGGACATAAAACGGAATAACAAAAAAAATTATTAATTGATCCAAAAGAAGGCAGAAAAAGGGTACAAAGAATGGGTGAAACAAATAGAAAACAAATAGGAAGATGACAGACTTCAACTTTACCATATTAACAATCACATTAGATGTAAATGTTCTGCATTCCCCAATTTGTTGGACTCAGGGAGAACCTAAGATGGCGGCTAGGAGAGACAGGGCGAAAAAGCACCTCCGTGAAAAATACTAGATAAAAGCCAGAAAGTGACCCACAACACCAGTTCCAGCAATACACCAGCTGGACAAGGTCTGCTAAAGCCACAGAGACCATGCGCTTAGTGAAACCAGGAGTCTGTGTTCTGAAATGAGTGTGTAAGCTTGCTGAATATCTGACAGCCACACTGAGGTGTGGGGAAACCATGGGTTGGCATTTGGAGATGGACTAGTTCTTATTTAAAAAAAAAACAAAAGTGGCTACAGATACGCAGCGAGAAACACACAGTGAAGCGCAGCAGGAATGGGCTGTGCGAATGCCTCAATTTCTGGCATGGAAGATAGCCTTTCACACACCTGCTGCTAACTGTCTCAGAGCAAGGCAGGCAGAGGGGAGCCAAAAGGAGAAAAAAAAACCATGCCCCTTGCAGCCATCTTCCCCATAGGCTGGGAACACTCCTGACCAGTGCCAGCACCACAGCTCAGAGCCATGCCAAAAAACCCAGTGTGACAGGAACTGTTTCCAAATAAACCCACTCCAAGACACATGCTGATCAGACTGTCAAATACTGAAGAGAGGAGCAAGTTCTGAAAGCAGCAAGAGAAAAGCAATTCACCAGTACAAAGGAAACAACATAAGACTAAGTAGTGACTACTCAGCAGCCACCATGGAGGCAAGAAGGCAGTGGCATGACATTTTTAAAATTCTGAGAGAGAAAAATTTCCAACCAAGAATACTTTATCCAGCAAAGCTCTCCTTCGTATTTGAGGGAGAGCTTAAATTTTTCAAAGACAGACAAATGCTGAGAGATTTTGCTAGTAAAAGACCTGCCTTACTTCAGATACTAAAGGGAGCCCTACCAACAGAGAATCAAAGAAAGGAGAGACATAGAGAAAGGTTTAGTACTAAAGAGATTCAATATTGGTTCATCAAAGGACAGTAAGACAGAGGGAAAAAACATATCTGACAAACATAAACCAAAGGATAGGATGGCTGATTCAAGAAATACCTTCACAGTAATAATGCTGAATGTAAATGGATTAAACTCCCCAATTAAAAGACATAGATTGGCAGAATGGATAAAAAAATATGAACCAACAATATGTTGCATGCAAGAGACTCAGGGATGCAAAGAAATTGAAAGTGAAAGGATGGAAACAATATTTCATGCAAGCTATAACCAAAAGAAAGCAGGAGTAGCAATATTAATCTCAGATAAAATAGGCTTTAAATGCAAGGATGTTATGAGAGACAAAGAAGACCACTGCATACTAATAAAAGGGGCAATTCAACAAGAAGAAATAACAATCATAAATGTTTTTGCACTCAATCATGGTGCCACCAAATACATGAGACAAATACTGGCAAAACTAAAGGAAGTAATGGATGTTTCCACAATAATTGTGGGAGACAATAGAGAGATCAACCAGACAGAAAATCAATAAGGAAATTGAAAACCTGAACAATCTGATAAATGAATTTGATTTAACAGACATATATAGAACATTACATCCCAAATCACCAGGATACACGTTCTTCTCTAGGTGATCACAGAATTTTCTCCAGAATAGACGATATGCTGGGACATAAAACAAGCCTCAATAAATTAAAAAAAAAAAAATTGAAATTATTCAAAGCACATTCTCTGACCACAATGGAATACAATTAGAAGTCAATAACCATCAGAGACTCAGAAAATTCACAAATACCCAGAGGTTAAACAACACACTCCTAAAATAAATTGTTTATAATGTAGAATGCAGGGGAACTACTGATAGAGAGCAATTAATGAAGAGGGAAAGATAACCCAATAAGAACAGATAAGCAATCGTGGGTAAATTTAACATTCTGGGAATGCCAGGAGTGACTATGGTTTGTTAATTTCTGATGGGTATGGTAGGAACAAGTTCACAGAAATGTTGCTATATTAGGGTATTTTCTTGGGGTAGAGTAGGAACACGTTGGAAGTAAGTAGTTATTTTAGGTTAGTTGTCTTTTTCTCACTCCCTCGTTATGATTTGTCTGAATGTTTTTTTTTCCTGTGTATCTTTTTAAAGAAAAATTTTTTTGATATAGTTAATTAAAAAAAAAAAGAGTTAATTAAAAAAAAGAAAAAACTATGCAGAGCCCCCTTGAGGAGCTGGTGGAGAGTGCAGGGGTGCTGGGCTTCCCCACCTCGATGGTTGCTGATGTGCTTACAGACACAGGAGACTGACGGTTTGATGGGCTGAGCCCTCACCATGGGAACTTGCCCTTGGCAGACTGTTGCTGCAAAGGAGAGGCTAGGCCTTCTGATAAATTATGCCTAAGAGCCTCTTCCCGAATGCCTCTTTGTTTGCTCAGATGTGGCCCTCTCTCTCTAGCTTAAGCCAACTTGAAAGGTGAAAATCACTGCCCTCCCCGCTACGTGGGATCTGACACCCAGGGGAGTGAATCTCCCTGGCAACGTGGAATATGAATCCCAGGGGAAGGGAATCTAGACCCGGCATCATGGGATGGAGAACATCCTTCTTGACCAAAAAAGGGGATGTGAAAGGAAGTAAAATAAGCTTCAGTGGCAGAGAGATTCCAAAAGGAGCCGAGAGGTCACTCTGGTGGGCACTCTTATGCACACTTTAGACAACCCTTTTTAGCTTCTAATGAATTGGAATAGCTAGCAGTAAATACCTGAAACTATCAAACTACAACCCAGAACCCATGAATCTTGTAGACGATTGTATAAAAATGTAGCTTATGAGGGGTGACAATGTGATTGGGAAAGCCATAAGGACCACACTCCCCTTTGTCCAGTGTATGGATGGATGAGTAGAAAAATGGGGGGGGGGGCACCCAGTGTTCTTTTTTACTTTTGCTGTTCTTTTTCACTTTGGCTTTTATTCTTATTGTTTTTGTGTGTGTGATAATGAAAATGTCAAAAATTAATTTTGGTCATGAATGCACAACTATATAATGGTACTGTAAACAATTGAATGCATGCTTTGTTTTGTATGACTGCATGGTATGTGAATATACCTCAACAATAATGAATTAAAAAAAAAAAACCAGATTGTTGGACTCAATAAAGAAGTGAGACCCAACTATATACTACCTACAAGAAATGCACTTTAAACATAAAGTCACAAGATGAAGTATGGGTATGAAGAACTAAAGAATTTTAGGTTTGATGCTACATTTAAATTAATAATCAAGCCTGCTATAGTTTCATGGATGCTAGCAGAGAAATGAGACTACTGGGTTAGAGACAAAGGACTTTATTTCCTGCATCAATAACAGTAGTCAGAATATCAGCATTTTTGCACCAGTTCCCTGAGTCCGAAATATCAGTTTCTACAAATATTAGAAGGATAATTAAGGAATATTATGAAAAACTATATGCCAAAAAATTCAACTTACACAAAATAGATGAATTCCTTAAAAGAGACAAATCACACTAAATCTCACTCAAGAAAAAAAAAAAATACAGACCTTGAATAGTCTCATTGAAGAAAATGAAATTGTAGTTAAAAATCTTCCCACAAAGAAAGCTCCAGGTGGCTTAACTGATGAATTATTCCAATAACACCAATTCTACACAAACTCTTCCAGAATGTGTGGTGGAAGCGATACTTTTTAACTCGTTTTATAGGGCCAGCATTACTCTGAAACCAAAAATAGACAAAAGCACTACAAGAAAAACGCTACAGATCAATTTCTCTCACAAACTTAGATGTAAAAGACCTACAATAAATTTCAGCAAATCAAATCCAGTAATATATAAAAAAGAGAATATATCATGACCAAGTAGGGTTTATCCCAAGAATACAAGGCTGGATTAATGTTTGAAAGTAATCATATGGTTTACCACATTAAAAAATTAATAAATAACAACAATATAATCATCTTGATAGTCACAGAAGAAGCATTTCATAAACCCAAAATCCTTTCCTGATTTAACAACAACAAAAAACCCTCTCAGAACATTAGGAATAAAAGATAACTTCCTCAACCAGCTAAAGGACAAACCTATAGCTAATGTCACATGCAATTTTGACATACTGAATGCTTCTCCCCACTAACCTCAAGAAAAATACAAAGATGTCCACACTCACCACTTTTATTAAACATTATACTTGTTTCTAGCCAGTTCAATAAGGCAAGAAAAATAAATAAAAATCATGCCAATTAAAAAGAAAAAAGCAGTGTCCTTTTTATAGATGACTTATCTATGTATAAAAACTAATGAATTGACAAAAAAGCTACTAGAAGTATAATAAATGAGTTTTCTATGGCTTCTGGGTACAATGTTGATGTACAAAAATCTATTGTATTTCTATCTAATATCAATGAAAATAAAATGTAATTAAAATGCCATAATAGCATCAAAAATATGAAATATAGAGGGATAAATCTGATGAAATAAATGCAAAACATACATACTGTGGGCAGGATGGGACCTGGAGAGTGGCCTGCGTGGCCCGAAGAGGTGAAGGAGGGTGCTGAGAGAGAAGACATCTGCCACACAGAAATTAGAAAAATAACCAGAATGGTTGTGGAAGAACTTCAATCAATAATAAAAAGACATCAAATCCTAGAAGAGCAAAATTTGAAAGAAGATTTTGGTCTGTTTCACATAGCAGGCCAAAGGTGTACAGATGAAGCATATACAGACCAATTATTAGAAATGATTCAAAATGAAAAGAATAAGGTCACCATCAAGAATATGGGCTGGAATCTTGTTGTTCCTATTGTTTGGTGCCTCTTGCAGAATGATAAGGAAGATGATAAAAGAAAAGATTATTTTCTGATGCTTAATTTATCAGTAAAGGTTCAATTGTGAATATTTTTATAGTTATGCAATCCAAAGGAATTATTGTTGGGCTTGCTTGAACTGACTGAAGAACCCTCTGGAAAACAAATATCCCAAAGTATTATTCTTTTACTTCAGCCATTACAGACAGTGATTCAAAAACTTCATAATAACAAGGCATATTCAGTTGGATTAGCATTATCTACCCTTTGGAATCAGCTGCCTCTTCTTCCTGTTCCATACTCAAAAGAACATATACAAACCGATGACCACGGCCTTTGTCAGTGTTGTAAGGTCTTGTACCGGTTTGAATGTATTATGTCCCCCAGAAAAAGCCATGTTCTTTGATGCAATCTTGTGGGGCAGATTTAGTGCTGATCAGATTGGAATCCTTTGAGTGTTTCCATGGAGATGTGACCCACCCAACTGTAGGTGATGACTCTGATGAGATAATTTCCATAGAGGTGTGGCCTCACCCATTCAGCATGGGCCTTGATTACTGGAGCAGTGTATAAGCTCAGATAGAAGGAGCGAGCTTGCTACAGCCAAGAGGGACACTTTGAGGAATGCACTGGAACTGAGAGAGGAGCTTCAGCTTACAGAGACATTTTGGAGACGGCCTTTGAAAGCAGACTTTTGCTACAGAAAAGCTAAGAGAGGACAAATGCCCCAAGAACAACTAAGAGTGACATTTTTGAAGAGCTGAAGCCTAGAGAGAAACATCCTGGGAGAAAGCCATTTTGAAACCAGAACTTTGGAGCAGACACCAGCCACGCGCCTTCCCAGCTAACAGAGGTTTTCCAGACACCATTAGCCATCCTCCAGTGAAGGTACCCAATTGCTGATGTGTTACCTTGCACACTTTATGGCCTTAAGACTGTAACTGTGTAACCAAATAAACCCCCTTTTATAAAAGCCAATCTGTCTCTGGTGTTTTGCATCTCAGCAGCATTAGCAAACTAGAACAGGTCTTAATAGAGTTCACTAAAAAAAAAAAAAAAAAAAGACTTCGAAAATGAAAAATTTAAGGATGAATTACTGAAATTTTGTTTCAAAAGCTTGAAATACCCTTTCCTGGCAGCACAATTCTTTGAACAGTCTGAAAAAGCCGGTAATGATTCTTTAAGGTGTTTTGTATCTGAAATCATAGGTTTTTTATCAGCAATGGGAGACCCTTTCCCCAAAATGATTTTTAATCATGGAAGGAAAAAGAGAATTTGGAATTATCTTGAATTTGAGGAAGAAGACAACAAATAATTAGTAGAGTCTATGGCTTCTCTGGATAACTAGTATTTGTACAGGGCATCAGTACTGATCAGCTTCCAATGGCGTTCAGCAACTTAATATAGGGCATGTTGAAGTCTTTTTGCAAAGAAAAGAAGGGTCTGTTTTCTTTGAAGGATTGAGTTTGTTGGAGAATGGTTTATTAAGAATGGAAGACAACAGTCTACTTCATCAGTATTTAGAAATCACGAGTTTTCTTACTGTACCTCAGGATTTAGTGAAAGTAATGACACTTTGCCCCATTGAGACATTGAGGAAAAAGAATTTGACTACGCTTCAGCTATACATTAACAAGCTGGATTCACAAAGCAAATATACATTGTTTAGGTGCTTATTGAATACAAGTAATCATTCAGGTGTGGAAGCCTTTATTATTCAAAATATCAAAAATCACATTGATGTGTCATTGAAGAGAACACCTAACAGCAAATGGTATAGGATCACAGCTGATTTTCTTTCTAGATTTGGTATTCTTTCTCCCAGAGGGTGCTGAAACAGATTTACTGCAAAACTCAGATAGGATCATGGCATCATTAAATTTATTGAGGCATTTGGTTATCAAAGATAATGAAAATGACTGTCACACTGGATTATGGACAGAACTTGGAAAGATTGAAAATACTTTTTTAAAGCCACTCCATATAGTACTTAATATGTCAAAAGCACACTATGAGACAGAAATTAAAAATAGCCAAGAAATCCAGAAGTGTAAAGATCTTTGTTCTATAACAGTAGGTGGAGAGGAGATCCCTAACATGCCTTCTGGAATGCAGCTTAAGGTCCAACATTCAGCTCTTTTTACATTTGATTTGATTGAAAATGTGCGAGTTCAAATAGAAGAACTTTTGAGATAAAAACAAAGTCTACCTCTGAAGAAAATATTGGGATAAAGTGAAGGTTCCACCTCCTAAATAAAAACCAGTAAAAAAAAATTTATACATTGAAAAGTATAAGACATTGCTAAAAGAAATTAAGGAAGAGTTTAATAAAGGGAGTGATAAACTGCTCATGAGTCAGGAAACTCAATACTGTTCAAGTGTCATTTCTATAAAACAATGTAATACTACAAAACAATGTCATATTGACAATGATAAACAGTGGGACAGAGTAAAGAATCAAAAAATAGTCCCACACATATATGAGAAACTAATTTTTGAAAGCTGGAAAGGCATTTGGTGGATAAAGCATAGCCTTCTTAATAAAAGTTGCTGGAAAAAATTGAATAGCCATAAAAAAAAAAGTGAACTTTGATCCATACCTCACACCATATAAAAAAATTAACTCAAAATGATCATAGACCTAAATGTAAAACCTAGAATTACAGAATTTCTGGAAGAAAGCATAGGAGAAAATCTTTTTGCCTTTAGTTAGACAAAGAGTTCTATGACACCAAGAGCATCATGCATAAAAGTAAATGTTGATAAATTGGATTTCATAAAAATTACTAAATTCTGCTCTTCAAAGGACACTATTAAAAGAATGAAAAAACAAACCACAGACTGAGACAAAATGTTTACAAATGATTTAGTAAAAGACTTGCTTTCAGAAGATAAAGAGCTCTCAAAATGCAATAGAAAGGAAACTACTAATCCAATAAAATAGCAGGCAAAGTATTTGAACAGATACTTCACCAATGAAATTATAGGGGTGCTAAATAAGCACAGAAAAAAGACTCTCGATGCCGTTAGTCATTAGGGAAATAAACATTAAAAGCACAATGATATAACATTACCCACTGTGCTGGTTTGAGGCTGTTATGTACCCCAGAAAAGACTATGTTCTTTTAATCCATTCTTGTCAGGGCAGACCTGTTGTTGGGTGGGATCTTTTGATTAGGTTATTTCCACAAGAGAAGTGACCCAGCCCACTCAGGGTGGGTCTTAATCCCCTTTATGAGAGGATAAAAGACAAATGAAACTCAGAAAGCTCAGAGAAGCTGACAGAGAAAAGCCCAGAAATATTTGGAAACAGCCATTTTGAAAGCAGGGCCCAGGAGAGAAGGACCAGCAGACATCATCATGTGTTCCCCATGAGGAACACCAGATGCCAGAGCCTTTCCTCACAGAGGGTATCTTCCTCTTGATGCCTTAATTTGGACATTTTTATGGCCTTAGACTATCTATAATTTGTAACCTAATAAAACCCCATTGAAAAAGTCAGCCCATTTCTGGTATGTTGCATTTTAGCAGCTTTAGCAAACAGAAACACTCATCTATTATGATGGCTACAATTAAAAAGATTGAACATACAAAGTGTTGGCCAGAATGCAGAAGAACTAGAACTCTCATACACTGCTGATGCAAAATAGTTTGGCAGTTTCTCAAAAAGTTAAAATACGCCTGCTATGTGTTTCAGCCAATCCACTTCCAGATATTCACCAAAGAGAAATGAAAGCATAAGCACAAAGACTTGTACAATAATTATTTGTAACAGCTCAAACCTGGAAAGAAATTAAATGCCCATCAACAGGTGAATGAATAAGCAAACTGTGGTATATCCATACTATGTTGAGCCAAAAACTGGCCTTCCCAATGATATTCACATCAAATCTCTAGAACATGTGGATGCACTTATTTGGAAAAGGGTCTTTGCAGATGTGATTAAATTAAGGATGTTGAGATGAGGAGATAATCTTGGATTACATGGGTGGGGCATAAATGCCGTCACAAGTATACCTATGAAAGAGACATCCAGAGGAGAAGACCCAGAAGTGGAGAAGGCAATGTGACCACGGAGATTGGAGTGATGAGGGCACATTCAAGGAATGTTGTCAGCCATCAGAAGTCGCAAGAGGCAAAAAATGGATGCTCCCTTATAGTCCCTGGAGGGAGTGAGGCCCTGCTGGAATTTGGACTTTTAGTGTCCAGAATGTGAGAGAAAGAATTTCTATTATTTTAAGCCAGTCAGTTTGTGGTCATTTGTTACAGCAGCCCTAGGAAACAAATTAACATACAACGGAATATTACTCAATAGAAATGAACTCTTGATACACACATAATACAGATGAATTTCAGAATAATTAAGCCACATGAAAAAAAGCCAGACCAAAAAAAAATGCATGTTGTATGATTCCACTTATATAAAATTCTAGAAAATGCAAACTATGGTGATAGAAAGCAGATCAGTGGTTGCCTGAGGTTGGGGAAGGGTGGGACTAAGATATTACAGAGGGGCACAAGGAAACTTTTGGGGGTGATAGATATTATGTTGATTGTGGTGGTGGTTTTACAAACATTTACAGGTATTAAAGGTTTTACAGATTTTTACAGGTTTGAAAAGTATTTACAGGTTTATAGGTATTTACAGATATTGTACATTTTAAATGTGTGAGGTTATTATACAATTATACTTCAATAACGCTGTTAAACAAAACAAAACAAATATGTCCATTGATTGCTAGTGCCCACAATCACCTGGCAGAAACAAACCCAAATGCCATATGGATGAACACAAATTTTAAACACTGGTACCAAAAAATTCCCATCAATCAAGTTCAAAAGAATGAGCTCATGTTCAAAAATCACAGAACACATAAGGAAGTTGTTTATTTTGTTCCTAACTCATTTTATGAGACCACATTATCCTGATACTAAAGTCAGATACAGAATTATAAGAAAAGAAAATTACACACTAATATTCCTATGAAAATAGATGGAAAAATCATCAACAAAATATTAGTAAACTGTATCCTACAGCATATTAAAAAGATTATACACCATGCCCAAGTGGTATTTGTCCCACAAATTGCAAAGGTGGTTCAACAAAATAAAACCGATCGATGTAATACCCATATTAATAGAATGAAGAAAAAAATAAGATTAATTGATGCAGAGAATGCACTGGACAAAATCCAACACTCAGAAAACTAGGAATAGAAGAGAAATTCTTCAATATGGTAATGGACATTTAGGAAAAACCACAGCTAACATCCTACTCTATGGTAAAAGGCTGAAAGCTTTCCCCTTAAGGTCATGAATAAGACAAGGATGTCTGCATTTACCACTGTTATTCAATATTGTACTGGAAGCTCTAACCAAAGCAATTAGGCAAGAAAAAGAAATAAAAGGCATCCAAATTAGAAAGGAAGAAGTAGAATTATCTGTATTTGTAGATGAGATGGTCCTATATATAGAAAATTCCCAAGCCCCACAAAACAGGTATTAGAATTAATACATGAATTCAGCAATATTGTACCATATAAGATTAACACAAAAAAATTAGTTGTTTCTATATGCCAACAATGAACAATCCAAAAAGGAAATTAAGGAAAGAATTCAATTTACAATACTATCTGGAAGAAAAAAATACCTTGGAATAAATTTAACCAATGAGGTGAAAGAGCTGTGTACCAAAAACTACAGAACATGCTGAAAGAAATTAAAGACCTAAATAGATGGAAAGATATCCCATGTTCATGTATTGAAATATTTATACTGTTAAGATGTCAATACTACCCAAAGCAATCTATAGATTCAATGCAATTACTATCAAAATTCCAATGACCCTTTTTGCAGAAATGGAAAAGCTGATTTTCAAATTTATATGGAATGTCCAGGAATAGCCAAAACAATCTTGAAAAAGAAGAACAAAGATGGAGGACTCACATTCCTGATTTCAAAGCTTACTACAAAGGTACAGTAATGAAAACAGTGTGGTATTGGGTTAAGGATAGACATAAGAAGTTGTATTGAGAGTCTAGAAATAAACCCATACATCCCAAGAGTGCCAAGTTCATTCAAGGGGAAAAGAACAGTCTCTTCAACAAATGGTGCTAGGACAACTAGATTTCCACATGCAAAGAATGAAGTTTACGCTTACCTCATACCATTTACATATAGAAAAATTAACTCAAAATGAATCAATGAGCTAAATATAAGAACTAAAACCATAAATCTCTTAGGGAAAAAAAAAACAGAAGTAAACCTTCAAGGCGTTGGATTTGGTAATGGATTCTTTTTTTTTTTTTTTTTTTAATTTCTTTTTTTTTTATTAAATTCAGTTTTATTGAAATACATTCACACACCATACAATCATCCATGATATATAATCCACTGTCCACAGTATGATAACATAGTTATGTGTTCATCACCACAATCTGTCTCTGAACATTTTCCTTACATCAGAAAGAACCAGAACAAGAATAAAAAATAAAAGTGAAAAAAACACCCAAATCATCCCCCCATCCCACCCCATTTGTCCTTTAGTTTTTATCCCCATTCCTCCACTCATCCATACACTAGATAAAGGGGGTGTGATCCACAAGGTCTTCACAATCACACTGTCACCCCTTGTAATCTACATTATTATATAATTGTCTTCAGGAGTCCAGACTGCTGGGTTGGAGTTTGGTAGTTTCAGGTATTTACTTCTAGCTATTCCAATACATTAAAGCCTAAGAGGTGTTATCTATATAGTGCATAAGAATGTTCACCAGAGTGACCTCTCGACTCCATTTGGAATCTCTCAGCCACTGAAACTATTTTGTCTCATTTTGCATCCCCCTTTTGGTCAAGAAGATACTCTCAGTCCCACGATGCCGGGTCCACATTCCTCCCCGGGAGTCATACTCTGCGTTGCCAGGGAGATTTACACCCCTGGGAGTCGGGTCCCACGTAGGCGGGAGGGCAGCGAGTTCACCTGTCGAGATGGCTCAGTTAGAGAGAGAGAGGGCCACATCTGAGCAACAAAGAGGTACTCAGGGGGAGACTCTTAGGCACCATTACATACAACTTTAGACTCTCCTTTGTGGTAATGAGCTACATAAGGGCAAGTCCCATGCTTGAGGGCTCAGCACATCAAACCGCCAGTCCCAATGTTTGTGACAACATATGCTAGGGGATCAGCATCTCAAAGTTTAGAGATAGGCCTTACACTTCAGGGATAGAGTTAACTGCTGTAAGAGCTTACAATCTAGGGACTATTACAATTAGTGTCCACGTTAGGCTATGTTCTAAGATTCAATTCTGAGTTTACACATTGTAGTTAGTCCATATTGGTGAGGCATCATCCCTCTCACCATGTTTTCTCCAACACTTTTACTCCTATATATATATTTTCCTACAATTTTATAGAGTTATATTCACATACCATACATTTATCCACAGTGTACAATCAGTTGTTCATGGTATCATCATAAAGTTGTACACTTATCACCACAATCAGCATTTGAACATACTTATTACTACAAGAAAAATTGTTTTTTTTGTTTTTTGTTTTTTTTTTTAGCAATAAGAAAAAATGATAAAAAGAAAAATAACATGTCATACAATACAATATACTACTAAGGACAGCAAATAACACCATTACCAAGAATCCCATATTACTCCCCTATATCCCCTTCTCATATACGTTTAGCATTGGCGTATTGCCACTACAAGAAAAATTGTTTTTTTGTTTTTTTTTTGTTTTTTTTTTTAGCAATAAGAAAAAATGATAAAAAGAAAAATAACATGTCATACAATACAATATACTACTAAGGACAGCAAATAACACCACTACCAAGAATCCCATATTACTCCCCTATATCCCCTTCTCATATACATTTAGCATTGGCGTATTGCCTTTGTTACATTTAATGGAGGTATATCACAATGTTACTGTTGACCATAGACTCCAGTTTGCTTTGATTATGTTTTTTCCTGAATACCATCCCTTTTTCAAATTTCTACATGGTTGACATTCATTTGCTTTCCCACATGCAAAAACATTTTTATATTTGTATATTTAGTAACAGTCATTGGCCACTCCAGTTTTTGCCACGTTATACAGTCCCAGTCTTTATCATCTATCTTTACCTTTGGTGTCATACATTCTCCTATCCCACCTCTTTCAGCTTTACTCACAGACATCTTTGTTCAGTGTACTTACAATACCGTGCTACCATCACACAGTATTATCCTGTCTATTTCTGGATCTATGCAATCAATCCTAAACATTCTGTAGTCCTTCAGCATCAAATGGCTGATCTCTGCCCTCTTTCTATCTCCTGGTCGCCTGTGTTGTCAGCTTTTAACTCCCAAAGTTTGTTCATTAATGTCTGTTCGTATTAGTGAGACCATACAGAATCTGTCCTTTTGTTTCTGGCTAACTTCACTCAACATAATGTCCTCAAGGTTCATCCACATTATTACATGATCCATGTCTTTGTTCTGTCTTACAGCTGCATAATATTCCATCATGTGTATATACCACAGTTTGTTTATCCACTCGTCCTTTGATGGACATTTGGGCTGTTTCCATCTCCTGGCAATTGTGAATAATGCTGCAATAAACATTGGTTTACAAATGTCTGTTTGTGTCTTAAGTTTCAGTTCCTCTGAGTATATACCCAGCAATGGAATAGCTGGGTCATATGGCAAATCTATATTTAGCTTCCTGAGGAAACTCCATACTGTCTTCCAGAGTGGTTGCACCATTCTACATTCCCACCAACAATGAATAAGTGTGCCTCTTTCTCCACATCCTCTCCAGCACTTGTCATTTTCTGTTTTTTGGTAATGGCCATTCTGGTAGGTGTGAGATGATATCTCATTGTGGTTTTGATTTGCATTTCCTTAATAGCCAGTGAAGTTGAGCATTTTTTCATATGCTTTTGAGCCATTTGTATTTCCTCTTCAGAAAAATGTCTGTTCATGTCTTTTGCCCATTTTCTAATTTGATTGTTTGTCTTTCTGTTATTGAGATGCAGGATTCGTTTATATATTCAAGATATTAAACCCTTATCTGATATGTGGTTTCCAAATATCATCTCCCATTGTGTAGGTTGCCTTTTGACTTTTCTGACAAAGTCCTTTGATGTACAAAAGTGTTTAATTTTCAGGAGATCCCATTTGTCTATTTGTTCTTTGGTTGCTCGTGCCTTGGGTGTGAAGTCTAAGAAACCACCTCCTTTCACAAGATCTTTAAGATATTGCCCTACATTTTCTTCTAAGAGTTTTATGGTCTTGGTGCTAATGTTTAGGTCTTTGATCCACTTTGAGTTAATTTTGGTATAAGGTGTGAGATGGACATCCTCTTTCATTCTTTTTGGAATGGATATCCAGTTCTCCAAACACCATTTATTGAACAGGCTGCTCTTTCCCAGTTGCTTCGGCTTCACTGCCTTATCAAAGATCAGTTGTCCATAGATGTGAGGGTCTGTTTCTGAACACTCAGTTCGATTACATTGGTCAGTAGATCTATCCTTATGCCAGTACCATGCTGTTTTGACCACTATAGCTTTGTAATATGTTTCAGTCAGGTAGTACGAGACCTCCCACTTCACTCCTCTTTCTCAATATATTTTTGGCTATTTGGGTCACCTTGCCCATCCAAGTAAATTTTGTTATTGGTTTTTCCACTTCTGCAAAGTAAATTGTTGGGATTTTAAATGGTATTGCATTGAATCTATAAATCAGTTTAGGTAGAATTGCCATCTTAAATATATTCAGTCTTCCCATCAATGAACACTGTATGTTCTTCCATTTTTTCAGGTCTTGTTCAATTTCTTTTGCAGTTTCTTATAGTTTTCTATGTAAAGGTCTTTTGTGTCCTTGGTTAAGTTTATTCCTAAATACTTGATTCTTTTGGTTGCTATTGTAAATGGGATTTTTTTCTTGATTTCCTCCTCTTGTTGCACATTACTTGTGTATAGGAACACTACAGATTTTTGCGTGTTGATCTTGTAGCCTGCTACTTTGCTGTATTCATTGACTAGTTCTAGTAGCTTTGCTGTAGATTTTTCTGGATTTCCTACATATAGAATCATGTCATCTGCAAACAGTGAAAGTTTTACTTCTTCCTCTCCAATTTGGATGCCTTTTATTTCTTTTTCTTGCCTAATTGCTCTAGCTAGAACTTCCAGCACAATGTTGAATAACAATGGTGATAGTGGGCATCCCTGTCTTGTTCCTTATCTTAGAGGAAAAGCTTTCAGTCTCTCCCCATTGAGTGTGATGTTAGCTGTGGGTTTTTCATATATTGCCTTTATCATATTGAAAAAGTTCCCTTCTATGTCTATCCTTTGAAGTGTTTTCATCAGGAAAGGATGTTGAATTTTGTCCAATGCCTTTTCTGCATCAATCGAGATGATCATGTGGTTCTTCTGCTTTGATTTATTGATGTGGTGTATTACATTAATTGATTTTC
The DNA here is from genome assembly GCF_015220235.1 of Choloepus didactylus. NCBI lineage: Eukaryota > Metazoa > Chordata > Mammalia > Pilosa > Megalonychidae > Choloepus > Choloepus didactylus. The sequence goes on along the minus strand of NC_051308.1, from coordinate 21,339,488 downwards.
TTGTGTTGAACCAGCCTTGCATACCTGGAATAAATCCCACCTGGTCGTGGTGTATAATTCTTTTAATGTGCTGCTGGATTCGATTTGCGAGTATTTTGTTGAGGATTTTTGCGTCTATATTCATTAAAGAAATTGTTCTATAATTTTCTTTTTTTGTAGTATCTGCCTGGTTTTGGTATTAGGGTGATGATGGCTTCATAGAAAGAGTTAGGTAGCTTTCCCTCTTCTTCAATTTTTTTGAAGAGATTGAGCAGGATTGGTACTAATTCGTTCTTGAATGCTTGGTAGAATTCACATGTGAAACCATCTGGTCCTGGGCTTTTCCTTTTTGGGAGCTTTTTGATGACTGACTCAATCTCTTTACTTGTGATTGGTTTGTTGAGGTCATCTGTTTCTTCTTGAGTTAATGTTGGTTGTTTATGCTTTTCTAGGAAGTTGTCCATTTCATCTAAGTTGTCTAGTTTATTAGCATATAGTTGCTCATAGTATCTTCATTATCTCCTTAATTTCTGCAGGGTCGGTAGTTATATTTCCTTTCCCATTTCTGATTGCATTTATTTGCATCTGCTCTCTCTTTTTTTTTTTGTTAGCCTAGCCAGTGGTCCATCGATTATATTGATTTTCTCAAAGAACCAACTTCTGGTTTTGTTGATTCTCTCTATTGTTTTCCTGTTCTCAATTGCATTTATTTCTGCTCTAATCTTTGTTATTTCTTCCCTTCTGCTTGCTTTGGGGTTAGTTTGCTGTTCTTTCTCTAATTCCTCCAGGTGAGCAGTTAACTCTTCAATTTTTGCTCTCTCTTCTCTTTAATATAGGCATTTAGGGCAATAAATTTCCCTCTCAGCACCGCCTTTGCTGCATCCCATAAGTTTTGATAAGTTGTGTTTTCATTGTCATTTGCCTCGAGGTATTTACTAATTTCTCTTGTAATTTCTTCCTTTACCCACCGGTTTTCTAAGAGGGTGTTGTTTAGCCTCCATATGTTTGTGAATTTTATGACCTTCTGCCTTTTATTTATTTCCAACTTCATTCCATTGTGTCTGAGAAAGTGTTTTGTATATATCAATATTTTTAAATTTGTTGAGACTTTTTGTGACCCAACATGTGGTCTATCCTAGAGAATGTTCCATGAGCACTTGAGAAAAAGTGTATCCTGCTGTTGTTGGATGTAGTGTTCTATAAATGTCTGTCAAGTCTAGTTCATTTATCATACAATTCAACATCTCTGTTTCTTTAGTGATCCTCTGTCTAGATGTTCTATCCATTGATGAGAGTGGTGTATTGAAGTCTCCAACTATTATTGTAGAGGTATCTATTTCTCCTTTCAGTGATCGCAGTGTTTGCCTCATGAATTTTGGGGCATTCTGGTTTGGTGCATAAATATTTATGACTGTTATGTTTTCTTGATGAATTGACCCTTTTATTAATATATAGTGTCCTTCTTTGTCTCTTTTAATTGTTTTCGCTTTTGAAGTCTAACTTGTCTGATATTAATATAGCTACTCTACTCCCGCTTTTTTTGGTTGTTGTTTGCATGAAATATCTTTTTCCAACCTTTCACTTTCAGTCTATGTTTGTCCTTGTGTCTAAAGTGAGTTTCTTGTAGACAGCATATAGATGGGTCCTGTTTTTTAATCCATTCTGCCAGTCTGTGTCTTTTTATTGGGGAGTTTAATCCATTTAATTTTATGTGTTATTACTGTAAGGGCAGTACTTTCTACTACCATTTTGTTTTTTGGAATTTATATGTCATATCTTATTTTTTCCTCTCCTTTTACCTTTCCTGATAATCTTCATTTCTGCACTCTTCTCCAACTCTCTCTCTCCTGTCTTTTCCTATCAGCCTGTAGCGCTCCCTTTAGTATTTCTTGTAGTGCTGGTCTCTTATTCACAAACTCTCTCAGTGTCTGTTTGTCTGAAAATGTTTTAATCTCTCCCTCATTTTTGAAGGAAAGTTTTGCTGGGTATAGAATTCTTGGTTGGCAGTTTTTCTCTTTCAGTATCTTAAATATATCATGCCACTGTCTTCTTGCCTCCATGGTTTCTGCAGAGAAATCTGTACATAGTCTTATTGACTTTCCCTTGTATGTGATGGATTGCTTTTCTCTTGCTGCTTTCAGAATCCTCTCTTTGTCTTTGACATTGGACAATCTGACCAGTAAGTGTCTTGGAGTAGGTCTGTTGGGATCTAGTCTATTTGGGGTACGTTGTACTTCTTGAATCTCTAATTTTCTGTCTTTTATAAGAGTTGGGAAATTTTCAGTGAATATGTCTTCTATTACTCTTTCTGCCCCTTTTCCCCTCTCTTCTCCTTCTGGGATACCCATAACACGTATATTTGTGCGTTTCATGTTGTCACTCAGCTCCCTAAGACCCTGCTCATATTTTTCCATTTTTTTCACCATCTGTTCTTTTGTGTGTATGAATTCGAATGACCTGTCTTCCAGTTCACTGATCCTTTCTTCTGCCTGTTCAAATCTACTGTTGTGTCCCTTCATTGTGTTTTTCATCTCCTCCATTGTGGCCTTCATTCCCATGAGTTCTGCCATTTGTTTTTTTAAGTTTATGAATTCTTCTTTATGGTCAGCCAGTGTCTTCTTTATATCCTTCAGCTCTTTTGCTATATCTTCCTTCATTTCATCAAATTTATTTAGCATTAGTTGCCTCCTACTGTGTCTCAGCTGAGCTATTAGTTTGTTCCTTTGGCTGGTCCATGTTTTCGTGTTTCCTGGTATGGCTTGTTATCTTAAGTTGTCTAGGCATCTGATTCTCTTGATTAGTTTATTTTGGAGCTTGTTTTCTGTCTTTTACCTAGTGGTTTTCTTGTTGGTTGGCTTTGTTTCTGGCCTCTGTTATTCAGTTCAGCTTATTCTAGACCTCTAACTTAGGTTCTATTTAGTTGATCAGAATTTTTCCCCTCTTGTTTTTTCTGTTTCTTGCTCTGCCTCTATGTAACCTTTTTGTGAGTGGGTCTCCTCAGATATGGTAGACCCTAGTCAGATTTTCCCAGTCTAGTGAGGCCCAGGTCTCAGTGGGAGGGTATGGAGTTTTCCTGAGAATGAGACCCTCCTATGAGGCCTTTAGAATTGGTGCTTTTCCTCTCCTGTCCAGCAGGTGGCGCTGGCCAGCCTGCAGCTCCCCCACCAGTGTAAGGAGGTGTGGAGCCTTTAGTTCTCCTGGTGACTCTGATCCTGTCAGGGGCGTGGCTGACTGAAGCAATGTTCGCTGCAATCTCAGCTTTTCCTCCAATTCCAAACTTGTGTCCAATGTGTGACTGGTTACTGGAGACCCCGAAAACACTGTTTCATATAGTTCTTGGGTAATTGCCAGCTGCCCTAGGGGAGAGACGAATTCTGCTCCTCCACCACTCACTCTCGCCCCCCCCGCCTCCCGGTAATGGATTCTTAAATATGACACCAAAAGCATGTGCAACAAAAGAAAAATGAAATAAATTAAACCTCATTAAAATATAAAACTTTTGTGCATCAAAGGACATTACGAAGAAAGTGAAAAGAATTTCAGTGGGATGATAAAAAAGTCTTGGAAATAAATGTTGTGATGGTTGTACAACATTGCAAATTTAATTAATGTCACTAATTGTACCGTTAAAAATGGTTAAAATGACAAATACTATGTTATATATATGTGTGCATGTGTAATATATATATATATATGTGTGTGTATATGTATGTGTATATATATATCTTAACACAACAAATTTTTTAAAGTGTGTTAAAACATTAAACCTACAACACTTTAAAGCGTTATAAGAAAATTATTGTCAACCTAAATCATACTCAACAAAACAGTTTTTTTAAGAACCAGAGTAAAATAAAGACATTTTCAGAGAAACCAAAATCTGAGAGAATTTGCCATCAATAGACCCTCACTAAAAGATATTCCAAAGTTGCAGTTCAGACGAAAGGAAAGTGAACCCAGTTAGAAAACCTGAGGTGCAAGACAGCACAAAAAGTAGTAAATGCATAGTTAATCTAAAGCACAAAAAGTAGTAAATGCATAGTTAATCTCATGCAATCTAATAATAGCTTTGGAGGTTAAAAAAAGATATAACTTAAACACATGACAACAATAGAATATGTCAGCAACAGGTCTCAGCACTGAAGTAATAGGAAGTACCTATTGTTCAAGAGAAGAATAAAGATATTGTATAACTTTAGAATTTGGTAATTTACATATCACATTGAAATTTCCATGTAACCACTAAAAGAAAAGAAGTAGAATATATAACTTCCAACCTAGTAAAGGAGAAAAAATACTTGCTTGATCCATAAAAGGGCAAGAAAGAAGGGGGGAAAATAGAAAAAAAAATGAGGTATATTAAAGCAAATTTGAGTGTTTCGAGGGAGAGAATCCTGAAGAGTGGGGAAGAGTGATGATTTGAGAGAGAAACTGGAAATATGAACAAGGTCTCTGTGAAAGGAAGCAGGGAATAGAATCAGGAGTAAATATGGCAGGGACAGATCCTCCACTGAAGGAAAGCAGCTGGAGAAGATGCATGCTGATGCAGGCAGGTTTGTGGAATTGGTCTTAGGAAAATAAGGCACACAAGTCTGATCGCTTTTATATTCACCATGAAGTGTAGGAAGCAAGGTCATCTGTTGAGATTAAGAGATGATGGAGAATTGGGAGATGTGAGAGAGATGGGAAGTCCTGCCAAGGAAAGGCAGAAAGTACCACATATGGAGAGACAAATTTATCCCTTCTCAATTGTGCCCAGTTTTCTAGAAGATTGCTTCTGGATTGTAGAGACATTTAGAACTATGGCTGAGTCTGATTTGAACTGATATAATGGAAAATGAAACCTCCTATTTCATTTTGGCTTCATTAGCCATCTAGCCTTCCTAGTTTGCAAATATCTCTGTCAAACGAAGTCACAGAATTATGAAAGCATGGTATCTCAGAACTTGGAGGAAACTGGAGACCATTTTACAGGTAAGAAAGCCATAGAAATATTAATCCATTTTTTTCTTCCCCAGACTTTGCTTTATTGATTTTATTTGAAAAGAAGACTATGGTAACACTAGATGATTAGCAAATTAATATTTCTACAGGATTTCATTCTTAATGCAAACATTTACTGACTCAGTAGTTCACATATGCATAACCAGAGGGTCTCCATCACAATTATTTTTGGAGAACTTAAAGGGGAAATTCTCATATGTGCATGTAGGATTTGTTAGCTTTACTCACTTACAGTACCTGGCATGTTCTTCCTCTGCCACTTGTCTGGTGGATTGCCCCTCAAAACCAACTTCAGTGGTTGCCCATCAGTAGAGCACCTACCTCCAAGCCACAAAGTTTCCAGGACTTGGGGTGTCAAAGCAGTGTCAGATTCCATGCAGAGGTCAGGAGATGAGCCTGCTTTCCAGTTTTAACATCTGGAACCCCAAATAGCTTTGCTCGAGCCCAGAGTTACTTTTCTCAAATAGTTTCTTCAACTTTTAGGCTTCATTTCCTAGTCAAAGTGCCCCCAAAGCCCCTTCAAATCCCTGGGTGTATACAAAGGCCGGTCCATGCTTTCTCTCTCTTCCCTTCATGTTTCCTCTCCAACCACAACCTCTTCTTTCCACCGCCATTGCAAAACATAAATCTCTAACTGCATATTGACTGAGACAAACAAAAGAGGTCTGTGTGTTTGAGGATGGAGATAGGGAGAGGGACAAGTTGTCACAAACCCTGGCACCATCCATGCCCTATCACACATTAATTACCCTTGAGACAAATCACATTTGGCTCTCAGAACCTTATCTTTATCAGCAAGATAAATAAAATTAAAGTTTCTAATAAATGGTCTTAAGGAGCTCCCTATACACAAAAATGCTAAAGACAAATAGTTATTACTTCCATTATGGGCAACATTGTTTTATTTTTCTCTTGTTTCTTACACTGTAAGGTTAAATGATGTTGTTGGCACTGATTGCTTTGGATAATAGTATATTGTAATGGAAGAAGATGTCATATTTGTAAAAAAACAAACAAACAAAATTATAGACTGTCAGAACTGAAAGAGATCTTTAGGGGTCATCAATGCAATCCTTGCATTTTATAGACAAAAACATGCAGCCAAGAATTTAGGTGACTTTACCAATTATATAGCTAGTCTGCTGAGACAAAATTTAATGTTCTTTTCAGTACATCATGCTGCTTATCTAAGTTTCAGGTTTTTTATATTAAAGCAATGCTTCTCAACCTTTTTCTCATTTCACTTGAAATTGAAATAGCACAGATAATCTCTATATTTGTTTATGTTCTGTATGTATTATCTGTGCCTTATACATAAAAAAAGTAAGATTGTGAAAGCAATGTGAAATGCATAATTCTAAAAAACAAAACAAAAAGACCAAAAACCTTATTTATTTTGTTATTAGGATCCTTTTGGCTACAAGTAATAGAAAATTCTATTAGAAGTGGCTTAAACAATAAGAAAACGTATTGCTCCACATAAGAAGAAATCCAGAGGTAGGGAGTTCCAGTTTGGTTAATTGATGATCTCATTAAGGATCCATTTATTCTTTTATCCTTTTGCTTTTACCCACAGCAAGTTGTCCTCTGTCTTCTCAAAGTCTTCTCCTCTCATGCTTACAAACAGCTGCAGCAGCTTGATCATAATCAATACCCAGATTCTAGAAGTGGGGAACAGAGTGGAATTCTTCCTCATATCCTTTCACAAAAGTGCTCCAGCAGCCTGTCTCATTGGTCATAATCGCAGCACAGGCTCATTCCCAACCCAATCATCAGCCAGAGAGATGGTGGATTGGTTTATATATTATTACATAACATACCCCAAATTTAGTGGTTTACCACAATTTGTTATCATTCTCAATTCTGTGGATTGGTTGGGTAGTTCTGCTGCTTTTGCCTGAGTTCTCTCTTGTAGCTACATTCAGCTGATGGGGGTCGGACACATCCCAGATGGCTTCATGAGTGTGGGGGTGGCTGGACCTCTCACTTCATGTGGTCTCACTCCCCTTCCACCCATCCCCCCGCCCCTTTCTCTTTCTCTCCGAGTTCTCTAATCTTCAAGGAGACTAATCTGGGCTGCTTCAAAGCACAGTGGTCTCAGGGATGGAAGCTTCACTGATCAAAGCAAGTCACAAAGCTACCCCAGATTCAAGGGATGGGGAAGTAACCTCCTCCTCTTGAGAGGAGGAGCTGCAAATAATTTATGAAATTACCATGGTTGGCTTAGATTAGATGAGATTCACCCTCTAGGACCAAGGGGCCCAGAACCTTCCCTCTGCTCCCAGTGTAAAACTGCCCTATTCCTGAATAAAATTAGGAATCTTTTAGCAAGGAAAAAGGTGGAAGCTGCCAATTAACAGTATTTTCCCCATTTGAAGATTCCATTTTCTTTTTTTATTAATACTCTCTATAATTTCTTACTTTTATTATTGCATTCATGATTATTTTCTCACTTTGCACTGTAAATAAGTTTTCCTCTTATTTTCTATCCCACTGTTTTCCTGCTTCCTTCTCGTAGTTATTTCTTTTATAATATCCATATTGCTTGAACAGGTATATTAACTTCTTTAATAGAGAGCTTATGCAATTAGTAAGTGAGCAAAGATTCCTAGTTTGCAAGTAGAACTTAGGTACTGAAAGACACTAACAAAATATAGCTAACTCAATTTGTATTACCTGGCCAAAATGAAATGTCACAGCTGAAAAGCCTTTAAGACTTATAAAGTGTCCCTAAAATGGAACAACCAAAGAAATTATGGTGTTCTAAATGAGCTTGAGCTGGAATTATGCTATTAATGAAGCTATGCTCAGCCTTTGCACCCTAACACATATGATGACAGGTGGAGAAACTACAAATAGCCTTGGTCTAAGAATGGAAAAAATGATAAGCCAGGGCCAAGGCTTTCAAAGTGACTTGGTGACAAGAATCCAAGGGGCAGACCTGAGGATACAGAACAGTGTATTACAGGCCTCCCAAAGAACCTCTGTGAGTACAGAGGATTTGTGCTGTGTGCCACTCTCATCCTGGCACAGGCTTAGTCTCAGATAATAAACTAAAAGATGTTAGTTCTGTGATGGTGCTAAGATCTACAATGTCCATAGAGGGAGTATCTCAAGAATATCAGCTTCTTACAAATAACAGAACCCTCAATAAGTCATTGTCATTACACTAAACTGAGCTAATCTAAATTGCACATTTCCTGAAATGATCAGGCTGTGCTGGTTAGTGTAATGTTTTGATGCTATTGAATAGTGGGAAGCAGCTCAGCCCACCTGTCAGCTGTATCATGTTAACCGAAGGCTGAGTAGAGCTGACGGATAGGGGATTTAGGAGCTTTGGGTTTTAATCCCAGCTCCACTTGTCGACTCATTGAATACTTACGGCATTTTGATTTCCTCATCTTTAAAATTGGGATATGAGCTGGCTTTACTGGTAAGGTGACTATGAGTAATTAACTAATGAAATAGACTGTTTGGTGCCATATAAATCATGTAGTAGAAGAGTAGAGAGTTAAACATGAACTCTAGGCCACTCTCTTCCTTGATCTGCCCTTAATTTCTTCATCATGTGGCAGTTAAGCCAAATGATCCCTAAGATTGCTTCTGTTCTTGAAATCCATCATTTTAGCCATTGCCTATAGCAGTGGTTTTCAAACTTGGGCATGAAACAGAATCTCCTAGAAGGTTTGTTAAAACAGATTGGAACCCAAGATGGTACATTTCCAACCAAGTTTCCAGATGTTGCTGCTGCTGCTGCCCAGGGACCATACTCTGAAAACTGTCCAAAGAAAAGATGGTGAACAAAGCTTATACATAATCTGGGCTGCTTCAGGGGCATGGGACCTGTGCCGTCCTACAGGGTTCCACGCTTGGAAGGGTCCTTTGCTTGGTTTAATGCTCTGTTTTTGCTGATCACTTGAAATTCTTAGTACTTTTTAAAAGGGTCCCTGCATTTGCATTTTGCATTGGGCCCCATAAATTATGTAGCCAGTCCTGTTCACAGTTTTGGTTTTACAAATAACTTGAGGTAATGAATAAATGTCATTTTGGAAAGACACCTTAAAACCTTCTAAGAACCTTCAAGCTACTTCCACATCCAAAGCAAATGGCTTATTTAGAAATTGTTCTTTCAATTACAGGCATTTTGCCAGTCTGCTAACCCATTCAACCAAGGCTAGTGTGCATAAGCAGGCAAGCCCCAGGCCAAAACAGAGCACTGTAGGTCCATTCTCATCTTTCCTCTTTTAGAATCTCTCCTCTTTCTTTTTTTCTTCTGCACAACAAGTGTGCTGGGCTTTCTTCACTGCTCTGGGCAGAAATGCCTGAATGGGCATTTCCCCATCTCTCTAGCAGGAATGTCTGCATTTTAAAAGAAAAATATCTCCAGGGAGAAAGCAATTTTATTATATAAATTTACATTTTTTTTGAGGGTGGAGGCTTCCACCTTTTGAATCACAGCATGCAGATAGCTGCCAATCCAGTCTATCTCTCAGAGGGAATTGCCATATGATCTTATCTCTAATAGAAGGGCTCCTTTAGGTGCCTAAACTGAAAGCACACCCAAGTGAAACTTGGCCTACATGGCCAAGCAGACTGAGCAGAGTCAAGGCTAGGGATTCTCACCAACAAAACGAAGGCATCCACATCTTTTTTTAGGATGGGATTTCCTACACTGGCGTACTGCTTGACTTGTTTTCCTAGTCATCAGAGCTGATAATAGCACTTGGATTTTATACAGTCCTGTAGTGAGTGTCAACAGTGTAGGGAAGTATAAAGCCAAAATCCACTTATTTTGCTTCTCTGGAGTAAATGGCATATAATTTATAGAAACAGACAGTCCAGATAAGTTTTGCCAAGAGAACATAAAGAATGGGTGATTGAAAGAGACATTGCCTAAATTAAGATTTTATCATACTGACCAGGTAAGATTCTTGGACTCAGAGTGGCAACAAGGGGACATGAGGACAAGTTCACTAAGACTGGGATGATTTGGCCCGTGTTTGAGATGCCCGTTTAAAGACTTCCCGGATTGAGGAGATGTTAGCAGGTTAGAGAAGAAAAGTAGCATTTAGCTTTCATCTAACATGGGTAAACCAATCTAGAAATACCAAGAAATTTAACCCTCTTTTCCTCCAAAGGATTATGTGCTCACAGCCCCACTGTTTGCACACAAGGAGTCTTTTTGCAAATTACGAAAGGGATCTCCTTCCTCAGGACACTTTGCAGCCATAAGCCAGACAACGTCATGGTAACCATATAAATTTGTGAAGATTCTGAAGGAAAGGCACCTTTTGGAGTTGTGCCTAAGGACCCACAGCTGCAGGGATTTTTAGACAGATCTTGTGAGTAATGGCTACAGATCATTGTCAAGAAATAATATTTATCACATATTCATCTTGGTACGGCTATGGAATAAGGAATCCAAAGAATATAGGAAAGTTATTAATCACTACCTCATGTTTGGATGTTTGCAGGATACTACTACTTCCTGTAGGGATCTAAGTTATCGCATAGCAAAAATCTTTTTGTGGTTTCCCATTGCTTACCTAATTAACTGTAAACCCTTACTCTGGCCTGTAGGACTTTCCACACAAAAATAGCCCCAATTCACTTTTTTTTTTTTAACTTTTTTTTAAATTTTGAAATAAATTCAAAGTTATAGGAACAGCTGCAAAAACAATACTAACCCCATACACAGAATTCCATCATACCCTGACCCCCCTCCCCCGACAGCTCAATCCACCGACTTTAACCTGCTGTCACATAGCTATTTCTTTCCCTCCCTATCTAGCATCCATCATCTATTGCTCTGTCTTCTGAACATATGAGAGCTGGATGCACACATCCTTGAACATACACTATAATTCACTCATACACTTCCCATGAACAAGAACATTCTTTTATGCAATCCCATTAAGCGCAGCTAAGAAGTACAAGAGATTCAACAATGATACGAAGCTTACATTCTATATTTCCTTTTCCTTATGTCTCAACTGTGTCCCTTTGAGCCACCTGTCCTCTATCCTCCAATCCCATCCAAGTTCATCCTTGGCGTTCAACTGTCATCTATTTAGACTGTCTTTTTTTTTTTTTTTTTTTTTTTCAATTGTGGAGACATATATACAGCCTAAATCTTCCCATTCCACCCCTCCCTAGCTTTCCATTAGTGGAATTAATCACATTTAGAATGTTGCAATGCTCTTTCCCATCATCCGTTACTAGAAATTTCCCTTCACCTCAAACAGCAACCCTACACTCATTTCTTAACTCCCCATTGCCCCTTCCCCCATTTCTCTTAACCCAAACTCTACTTTTCATCTCTATGGTTATATTCTCTGATAATCTCTGTGTTTACTGTGGGGGTTAAAATTAACCTCTTAAATCCATATCAATCTTGTTTTTCTTTGATACCACCTTCACTTCAATAAGACACATAAACTATGTTCCTATACTCCTCCATTCCCCCACCTTTACATAGTTGTCTAAAATTACATATTTTACATTGATTTCAAAACCACTGATTTGCCATTAGAGTTTGTGTATTTTATATCATGTAGGAAGTAAATAGTGGAGTTACAGTTCAAAAATTATTGACTTCTATTTGTATTCCATTGTGGTTGGAGAATGTGCTTTGAGTATATTCAATTTTTTTTTTTAATTTCTTGAGGCTTGTTTTATGTCCCAGCTTATGGTCCCTTCTGGAGAAAGATCCATGATCACTGGAGAAAAATGAGTGTCCTGGTGATTTGGGATGTGAGGTACTATATATGTCTGTTAAAATTCTCTGTATCTCTTTCTCCTTTCTTTGTTTCTCTGTTGGTAGGGTTCCCTTTAGAATCTGAAGTAGGGCAGGTCTTTTATTGGCAAAGCCTCTCAGCATTTGTTTGTCCGTTAAAAATTTAAGCTCTCCCTCAAATTTGAAGGAGAGTTTTGCTGGATAAAGTATTCTTGGTTGGAAATTTTTCTCTCTCAGAATTTTAAATATGTCATGCCACTGCCTTCTCACCTCCATGGTGGCCACTGAGTAGTCACAGCTTAGTCTTATGTTGTTTCCTTTGTGTGTGGTGAATTGCTTTTCTTTTGCTGCTTTCAGAACTTGCTCCTTCTCTTCAGTATTTGAGCGTCTGATCAGAATATGTCTCGGAGTGGGTTTATTTGGATTTATTCTATTTGGAGTTCACTGGGCATTTATGCTTTGTGTATTTATATTGTGTATAAGGTTGGGGAAGTTTTCCCCAACAATTTCTTTGAATACTCTTTCTAGACCTTTACCCTTCTCTTCCCCTTCTGGGACACCAATGAGTTTTAAGTTTGGATGTTTTATTTTATCTATTGTATCCCTGAGATCAATTTTGATTTTTTTTAATTTTTTTCTCCATTCTTTCTTTTGTTCTTTCATTTTCTGTTCTGTGGACTTCTAGGACACTGAGACGTTGTTCAGCTTCCTCTAGTCTTGTATTGTGAATATCCAGAGTCTTTTTAATTTGGCCAACAGTTTCTTTTATTTTCATTAGATCTTCTATTTTTTTATTTACTCTTGCAATGTCTTCTTTATGCTCTTCTAGGGTTTTCTTTATGTCACTTATATCCTGGGCCATGATCTTCTTGATGTCCTTTAAATCCTCTGCCATGTTTTCATTCCTCAATTGTAGTTCTTTGATTAATTGTGTGAGATACTTTTGTATCTTCCGATATCTTGATTTGTGTGTTTGGAGTTAGATTCTCCATATCATCTGTTTTTATCATATGCATTAAGATTTTCTGTTGTTTTGGCCTCTTGGCATTTGCTTTGCTTGATAGGGTTCTTTCAAGTTGTAAAAAAAATACCTAATTTTTCAGAAACACAGTTTGGTGGTGTACACTTTCCCTAACTAACCAGCAGATGGTGTCTGTGAGTCACCTATACCCCTCAAGTCAGTTCTCCACCTTGTCCCAATGGTGTGTGGGGAAATAATTCTTGTGGGGTTCAGTTGGAGAACTCAGTTTGGGTGTGTTGCTGGAGCAGTCCACGCTGAATGTGGGGTGTGTGTACGGGTGGCCAGGGAGGAAGGATAGCTTTAATTTTCTAATCCCCCAGGTTCCCGGAGATTCAAGGCTACCTCAAGAGTCTAAGCCTTCATTTAAGTTCAGCCCCAGACCCTCTCTCTCGCTGTCCCACAAACCACTGGACTTGGCATAGTGTCCCTGGGTTCTCCGAGCGGGTCCCCCCGCCCAGCCGCGATCCTCCAGGACCTCTGGGAAGGGAATGCCGTGCTACGTCACCAGTGTGTGCCGTCCCTCAAGGGAAGCCCCAGGCCACCAGGCCGTGCCGGGGCACTTCCAGCCTGATGCAAAGATGGCCGAACGGGGTGTCTCCACTCCCCCCTCCTCTCACAGTTCCTCCTTCCCAGCTCTGGGACAACTGGCAGGGCTCTGGGCTGTGGGCACAGCCCTGGGCAGGAGTTTATCCAGCCCTCTGGGAAGCCAGCTGCTAGCCGTGGGGTTTCTTTCTGCTTTCGGCTCTCCCCTCCGTTTCCCCAGCCCCAAGGGTATCTGCAGCGGGCTATCTTCCAGGCCAGACACCAAGAGGCTGGCCCAGCCCCCTCTTGCTGTGTTTTACTGCATGGTTCCCACTACTGCAGCTGCAGCTGCTCCTGGATTTCCCCCCTTTTCTTTTTTTTTTTTAAAAGAGCCCATCGGTCTCCAAAGCCAAACCCTGGCTTTCCCAGACTGCTGCGTGGCTGCGGGTCTTCAAGCCAGCTTACTCACTCGTTTCAGAATGCAGACTCCCGGTTTCATCAAGTATACAGCCTCTGTGGAACTAGAAGACCTCGTCCAGCTGGCGCATTGCTGTAACCGGTATTCTGGGTTACTTTCTGGTTTTTATCTAGTGTTTTTCATGGAGCTGTATTTTTGCCCTGTCTCACCTAGCCGCCATCTTAGTTTTCCTCCGAGCCCCAGTTCACTTTTACTCACATATACCAGGCAGACAGAACTCGAGGTTTGCTGGATCTGCTCTGAGGCTTTCCCACATTTTGCTATTGCTCCAGCAATTCATTCCATACATCTTGGTTGCATTCATCAACATCCTATTTGTCCTTCAGGGCACCACCATAAAGTCTGCCCTGGTGACTTCCACTCAGATATAATTTTTTATCCTGTCATTGATAAATACCTCTCTTATGACACTTATTCTATTTGGTAGGACAGAAATCTGTTCTTGCCATATTTTACCAATAACATTTTGCCAGCTATCAGTTTCTCGAATGGTGGAAACCATCTAGCTCTTCTTTGTATCTCCTGAAGGGCCAGGAGCAACGCTTTGCCTTTGATTGGTCAGTGATTCTCCAACTTCTTCAGGGGGTGGGGTACACTTTTGCAAAATGCCATCCTCTCTTGGAGGATCATGTCCTCCAGACATTCAGCATACATTTATTGAGTTCTGCAATACGCAGACTGATACCTACTCACATATTCAATTCCATCATCAAAACCAAGGCAAATTTTACTAAATCTAGTAACTATGAAATAGATGTAACATAAAATCACAATCATAAACATGAACACAAAAAAAGCAAAAAAACAAACAAACCATCAAAGCATGAGTTTCTTGTTTTTATTTATTTGGTAAATTTTTTTCATTTTGTCTTTGGTCAATCCAAGTACTAAAACCAAAAACTTAAAAGAAAATTACAGAAAAATTTAAAGTTGAGAAAATCCTTCCCATTAAATTATCATTTTCTGAAAATTAAGGAACAGTAACTATTCTTTGAATTTATCAACTGAACACCTAAGTTTAGCTTGTGGAATAAGAGAGATCTGGCAAGATTATAAACTGAGAACCACTTCAGAAGGTGAGCCTATGTGATATTGGCATGGAATATAACATACCTTTCAGAAGAAGGTGACCAAAAATAGAAAACAAAATCAAAATTCAATCTAACCAAGTCATAAAAGGATTAAAATATGTATCAGTCTACCTCATCTGGGGTAAGATTTATCGTCCAAACCAACAAGATATTATTTAGGCTCTGCCAAAGTATTGGCATTTATTCTATAGCACAGGGATAATCTAACACACTGCTTGTCTCTGAAATGTTCTGCTTTCCAAAAAAAGTCTAAGCATATGAACAGTTAACACAACATCCCACTTGTACCAAAGTTATATTTATTCTAGGGGGGTAAATCTGGCCCTAAGTGTCAATTCTGAATCTTCTTGTCCTATACCAGTTTTGTCTCCCCCAATCCAACACTTTCTGCATTTCTTACACAAAGACAGGCATCTGCTGCAGAGGATAACATGGCCTATAACATTTCAAAAAGGAGAATTCTCACAGATTGTGCCTGTTGTCAAAATGGCCCCACTAAATTCAGATCAAGGCAATATCTGCTATTTTCAAAAGAATTGAAAAAAAAAATCTGAATTCCAAAACTACATTGCTTTGATCAGTCACAAATTACTTGACTACTTGGGGGCCAAATAAAAATTTTATCTCTTAATCTCTGACATCAATGATAAATGATATCTGAAAACAAAAATATCTTCTTTATGCAACAAATAATGAAGTTTTAAAATATCAGGAGACAAAATTGCTGTCTCATTGTGTCATCTGCTGATTTTATACTGCTCTTACATTCAGATCCAGAAGTTAAGCTCAGGCTACTTGAAGAATATCTAATCTGTTCAGTACTGTCTCTGTGCCAACAGCCCCTGACTCTACCAGCTAAGCCAAAAGGAGAACAATATTTTGCACACAGCTTTTCAAGAGATGATTATCATATTCCTATTACACTGCTGGACTTGAAATGAAAATCACAATTCTATATTTCCATGTGAAAGCACTGCCAATGAATGGCTTTGTTTTCAGAACAAACATCAAAAATCTGGCTGTAAAATTGGAAAAGGAAGGAAGAGTGAAAAAAGAAACCAGATAAATGCAGCATAAAGGAAACTTCTTTACCATTGCCATTATCATCCACAGTGAATATTTACTAGGATGACCAGATCTTTTTTTCTCCAAACTGGGATACATGTGAAAATGAAAGGGGTGGAGCTATTAATAGTTATATTGGGCACAACTATCCTATCGATTGAGCCTCCTTACATACAGGGGACTGTGTTACATTTGGGGGATGCATAGAGGCCAAAAATGTGGTTTCTCCCATACAATGCTAAAATTTAGTTGGGGAGAGAAGATATTTAAAAAAAAGAAACATACCACAAGGTAACTTATGCTAAATAAGATGCATTGACAAAAAGGAAGTGAAAACAGGGTATCAACAGGGTATCCAAAGGTAGCTACAAAATTTAACTCCATCAATTAAAATTTTCCATTCAAATAACATTTATTCAGTAATTTCTATGTGCAAATCACAGATAATGGTGCTGGATGCTTATCTCAAGGAATTTAGGGTTGAGTAGAGGAAGCAGACATGCAACAAGCTATAACACAAAGAAGAATGAAAAACAACACTAGAGGTATAAGCAAAATGTTGGGAGAACACTGAGGACGGAGGGACCAATTCTAAATGCAGAAGGTAGATTGTAAACTTCTTGTGTATTAAGAACTGACCTGTCCTCCAGGTTGAAATGCTGTATATAGTGGCTGAGCAATATATTGATTGGTTAAGTCTAAGAATAATAGCTAATGTTTATGAAGCATGTACTATGTGCTAGGCAGTGCAAAGTGCTCTGCTTACATTACAACATTTAATCAAATAATGGAAAGCACGTTGAAAAGAGAAAATATTCAGGTTGTTTACCTATACATTCTTAGATATTCAAACAGTACACTAAAAGGATATTGCTTTATAATTATACTTTTACTAGTTACAGAAATACAGGAAAGCCATAATTAGTTTTATACATGTAATGATATGCACATGATAATTAAATATTTTCTAATTAAATATAGATACCAAATGATCTAGTTAATTACCTTTATAATTTATGCTTTTATATATTATATATTTTATATATTTGTAAAAGAATGCTAATTATAAATGTGTATTTATAGCATAAAATCATAATTACTAATTACATTTAAAACATAATTTTAGTATACATTGGATACATCATTGCACATTATATTGCTGCTGCTGCTGGTTGTTCTTACTCCTCTTCCTCCTCTTCTTCCTCCTCCTCCCCGTTCTCCTTCTCCTTCTTCTCTTTCTTTTTTTCACTGGTTTCTTTAACCAAAATGAAATAAGTATTCAAATTCCATGATTCCTATTACTATGGTAATCTGTGGAGATAAAAGAATATTCTCTTAAATCTGAGAACTAGCTTTTAGACTGTGTCTTTTATGTTAACCTAAAAAAAACCCTTTAATTTTTGTCCTGTGATTTTTTTTTCTTTCTGTAATATTTCCTTTCACCAATACCAAATCCACATAAAAGACAGTTCTACCTAGTGTCCAGATAAGTCTCCAGTTTGAATTTGGGAAGGGACTGAAATTTACTAGCTAGTACTTGAGTGGTATGAAATTCAGTAGATCCCTGAGATCCCTTTCTTATCACTAATTTCTTTATGGTGGTAATAAGGCCAGTGTCCTATACTGGATTCCCATGTGAGCGAATGGGCTTTATTAACCTCCATGTCCTTAATCCTGACCCATCTTCTCCCCAGTACACACAGAGGGAAATGAAACCAAGAGTGAGAACTGAATGGATCTGTCAACTTGGGGGAAAGAGGATAAAAGCACCTAGGGGCAGCTCTCTTCTTTCAGGTGCCTCACTGGAATTTACAAAGGTCCGGCCCCTGAGACAGTCTGCAGAGACAGGCCAGGTGTACCCCTCCACCCCTCCATGGTTATGTCCTTGCAGCTCAAATTCATTCACCCTTCCTAAAAGCAATGAAAAAGAGAGGAATAGATAGAAATTGTGTGGAAGAGGAAGCAAAGAGGGCGAATGTGAATCCCCAGGAATTCTATCAACCAAGGAGGAATTGCTTCCTGTCTTCTAGGCCTCATACCTATGCAGTATTTCTGTCCTGGGTCTTAAAGGTGGTCTCTGGTAACTAAGAGAATCTTCACACATGAAGAGCAGGGTCCAAGGAAAATCATATTGTGCATCACCATCTCCCACTCCAACCCACACAGATATCTACCATCTCCTCACAACCACACACATTTTATTCTAGTGAAATAAAATAAAAGCAAACATTTAGGAAATCTTAAGGAAGACCTAAGACACAAAAGAAAATGTGCAGTCTGAGGAATGTGAGTGGAATGTAAAGGGGATGGCCATCCAGTTTCTGCCCTAAGACTCCCACCAAAGATCAGAACTTTGGACAACAGTTATAGTAACTAATAATTAAATGCCTCTGTTATCAGACATTATTTTCACACACAATATTTCTTCCCAGTGATCTTCCCTGTTCATTAGAAGTGACCATGTTTCCTTCTCCTCCCCTTCACAGGAGGACGGGCTGGTTTGGTCAGACAACAACCAAGGCAATGATCATGTAGAGGTTGAAAGGTTCCCAAGGCCAGGACCAAGAACAAGAGGTTTACATCTAAACTAATGGATGATGCAGGGGATGCAGCAGAGGGCAAATGTAGAAGAACGCCCAATTCTATATGCTGAAAGAGAGCTGAGATGAATACCTAACTAAAGAAGCCAGAATTAGACATAAAAAGCTGAGAAGTTGGAACCAAGAGATGAGATCAAGCAAAGCAGCTTAGGCTCCAACAGAATAGAGGCTGGTCTGAGTGACTGCCTCCAGGCCGGCTGGTCTTGGAGGTTTGGCTATATAGGTAGCCCTGCATGGGAAGATCACACCTCCAGGCTGCCATTTCCAGGGTACTAGAGTGGGCTCCGCATGAGGGGAGAGGGGAAAAGGGCCCTCTGGCCCTTTTCCTTACTCTGCTCCACAATCTGTCTCTGGTGCCCAAAAGCTCTGCTATTACCAGAGCCTCGGGATACCTCTTCAGCTTCGGCTCAGCAAATGATGTCAGTAACTTTCAAACAAAACATACCCCCACAAACAAACACACACCATAAGCATACATTTTCTATTTTTGTAGGCATAGAACATCTCAAGTATACTTAAGAAAAAATGGATAATAAAACATTTTTTTTTCAAGGCAAATAATCTATAGCCATTTTTCTCAAGGCAACCAAATGTGCAGCACTGCAACTCCACCGGCCACAAAGACGACTCTTTACTGAATTATACAGTGCAGGTCAGCATCCTGGAGTCATAACTTTTAAAGTAACTGTATCTGTTAGGAATGCTTTAGAATAGTAAGTACAGAAAATGACACTAGCAGTAGCTTAAACAAAGGATTTACTTTTCTGATGAGACAAAAATATATGAAGGTTGCATAATGATGCTAAGACAGTCTTTCCACTCCACCATTCAAAAAAATCATGTTCTTGGTCTCCCACAATTGCAACAAGGTTGCCTCAGCTCCAGGAATTCAAGGCAAGAAGAAAGGGGAAGTGGTAATGCCAGAACAGTCTTCTCTCCCATTTGTACTTTTTGTAAGGAAGAAAACGCTTTCTCAAAACCAACCCCACCCCACTTTCCTTTACATCTCATTGGTGAGAAATGAGACACATGGCCACTGGTAGCTGCAAATATCTGTTCATTTGTTTGTTTCCCCAGCTTCTATAATGGGAGGCAGGCAAGGAGAAAAGGGATTGGGAATGGCTACTGGGCTCCAGAGCTTCTCTACAGGTGTGCAGATTGTGCAGAAAAGTGATCCCTCAGGGCTGCTGGGTCGAGTCTCAGGCTGGTTACTTCTAGCCTTAAGCCCATTCTCTGTTTACTTCCATGTGCCTCACACATGCGGTATAGTAGCAGTTCTCAAACATTTTGGTCTCAGGACACTCATAAAATTAAGGAACCTCAAAGAGCTTTTGTTTAGACAGATTATATCTACCCATATTTACTGTTTTAGAAACTAAAACTGAGAAATTTTAAGAGTATTTATTTCATTTAAAGTAATAATAATAAATCCATTATATGCAAACATACATTTAACATAAATGGTGTCTTTTATGAAATATATCTCTATTTTAAAAAATTTAGTTAGAAGAGTGATATTGTTTTATATTTTTGCAAATATCTTTATTATCTATCTTATTAAAACAGCTGGATTTTCCTGTCTACTTCTGCATTGTGATGCACTATCACAGATCATGTAGAGCCTGGAAAATTTAACTGTACTCTCATGAGAGGATGAGAGTGGAAAAGCAAATAAGGTCTTGGTGTTATTATGAAAATAGTTCTGATGTTGCACACCCACTGAGGGGTCTCAGATACTCCCCAGAGGTCCAAGGACTATTCTGAGAACCGCTGCAGAATAAGTATTACCGTTTCTTAGGAAGCCCTGGGATAACCATTAAAGAGTGTCTGCTGCAGTCTCCATTTCAATTCTTGGGTTTCCCTTTTTATTTGCATTTACTAAATAGCCAACCCAAGTGTCAGTCTCTGAACAAAGAAACACTGTTCTCCACAATTATGTGCAATTCTTCATGGCTTACCAAACAGAAAACTACCAGAAGTTTTGAAAACACGGGCTTGTTTGGGTTTCCTTTATACCCATTAGGATTTCAAAGGTCATAGAGTCTTTTCAGTCATGGCTCAAAGAAATGATAGTTTGTGTAACCTCTCTTCCCAGAGGACTCTGCAAGAAGGAAACTTCTCTCCCGATCTCCTAGTATAAGAATAGGGTAGTGCATGGAAGGATGCATCTAATTCCCCTTCAACCCTTTGCTCCAGGTTTCAATGCTGTTGGTCTGTGCAGCCATCCCTGTTATACAGGGATTATAAAAGACATAGTTAATGACATCCAAATTCACACTCTAAATCTTTGGCAGCTCCAGGGATCAAATCTAAGACTCTTAGTCAACTGTTGTCAACATTTAATTTTACCCACCGCAGTCTCATTACACTATTCAATTTCTTGAGCTATTACTCCCTCCTAACTGTGAGAAAGGTCCCAAGGCAACATTGAGGAGGGTGGCCAAGGACATATGACAACTCCCTATGTGATCTTCCCTAAGTGCTTCACAGGTTCCTTTTCAAAATATCAGGGGCATTGTGGGCAAATTGCAGAAAGAACGAGAGAAGCCCTCCATCAGGCATCTGATTGAGACATTGGGATTTGGAGGTGAACTTCAGAATCACCTGGGGAGCTTTTTTAAACTGTACATTTGGCTCCATTCCCCAAACCTCTGGAGACTAAGCTCTCCTCACCCCATCCAGTTGAAAATCACTGATCTAGGTTATTAGGAAAGAGCTTTATTAAATTTAAATTTAGCATGTGGGGTTGTGGATAACCCCATCTCTGTTTCTGAGAAACAACTGTTTACTATTCTAATACTCCTGAAACCTGGCAACCAACTAAAGGAAGAACTGGCAAATGTAAGCTCACAAAGCTATGTGGCAGCTGCTCTGCCAGGGACCCCTGCCCTGAGCTCTCTTACCCTCCCATCTTGGTGTTCAAGCTAGGGGGGTTTTGAGATCCAGAACTTTGCAGGATGAAAAAAAAAAAAAGTAAGGGACCTATTTTTTTTAAAATCCTGAGGATTATTAGAAAGGAAATTCCATAGGGTCCATGTCACTTTCAAAAAGTATTTTGTTCCACTGATTTCTTTCTTTGTCCCCCTTATTTCTTTATTTCCCTCTTTAAGTTTGTGGTTCTGAAACTGAATAGCAATAAAAAGAAAATAAGAGCCCTAAAGAGATATTCTTGGGTAGAAAAATGGTTTACTAAAATCCCTACCTCCACTGATTGAACAGCAATCTGGAGGAAACTGCAGGAGGATTTGCAGGATAATTGAAGCTTTTGCTTTTTGAGGGGAAATTTTTTTTTTCTATTATCACTTACCCTAGGAAAAATGTGATGTGGGTCATAGCTAGATGAGTATTATGGTCAAATCTGTCATGAAACACCAAGAAACTGCCTTGCTCACATTTTCTTTTTGAAATGTTTGCTGCAAGCAAAGCCCTTGTCCCAGACTCCCTTATTTTAAATCACATGCACAGAACATGATACTTCATGTTGGAGTGGGGTCACTGGACAGTAGGGGCAAAACAGCAATGATATCTCTTTAAGTGACATTACAGACACGCCATGTCGTGTAATACCCATGGCTAAAATGAGACTCCAGAAGCTGGAGGGAATGGAAAGCGATGACATGAGAAGCTGAAGGATATTGTAACCTCAGATGATGTTCACAGCCAGGAATATATAAGCTGAATGGACAGGAGCTAAGTGCTTATGATGACATCAAGGACAGAGTCTGTTATGAAGTCATATGTTATTCTCTCCCTGAAGTATCCCATCCAGCCAGTCTACCCGTTATGGAGAAAATAAATCGTATAGATTTAAGCAATGTTTGATGTTGGAAATGTGTTATGGAAGAGAATAGAGCTTACACTTTTAAGGGATGAATATATTTTAGGAAAACTTGTTCAAACCCATTGACTTGGTGGTTATCTGTAACATTTATGTCCAGCAGACCATATGTTGTTCAACAAATATCTATTTAGTACTTGTTAAGATCAAGGCACTGTGATAAAACCAGACAATTATACAAAGATACAAAAATAAAACAGATTGGATCCTTTCCTAAAGAAGATTACAAGTTGCAGGTGAAAATTACTCTATATAGTGTTATTCAACATATACACTTACTAACATATATTTATACATTTGAATGTGTCAGAATAATGACCATTGTATCATCCATTAAATATGTGATACATAGATGAATGTATAATACACACGTGAGCAGGGATATTTTTATGGAGGATGCATAGAAACACTCTTCTACAATTTTTTTCCCCTGAATTCTGGAAGCTAGGGCAGGATTCAAGAACCTTCTTTTTAAAATAAATTAATTGCTGGTATAGTAACTACCAGTGAAATATAATGCCCCCAAAAGTAATGAACTCTATTTATATGCTTATTTATAGCTCCTTATATATTGAATGAATGATATTGCTTATCAGATGCTTTTTATCAGATGCTTTTTTCTTATTTCACAGTAAATTCCACAGGGACATACACAAGAGTACAGTCAGAGAGGATAAAGCCACAGTTTACTATTAGTCATTTGTGACTGTCTGTAGCTAAATGCTTATTTTTTCACAGCATACCCATCAACTCCTCCATAGTCTGAGGAGGGAAGATAAAACACAAAAAACATTGAGTCAAGGAGACAGTGAGGGAGATACAGTGAGAAATTTACTTTGCTGTTGAATCTGACAATAAAGTGAGTACCACATATGTGGATGTTGATGAGAACCTGAGTTCAGAATTTCTTGAAAGCAGTACATTAATGTTTCAATTCTGTGAAAAAGAGTTATTGTTGTTGTATAACCAAATACTTTAAATATTTAGAAACTTTGTTAATATATACAAATGTTCGTTTTATTTAACTGCTGGTCATTTATAAGATTTTAATAATTAAACTGACTCCATTAAAAATTAAATTTAAACAATTACTTCTAATATCCTGTAATGGGATCTTGGTGGAGAAAGAGAGGGAGCAATCTAAAATCTTTTTGTTTTGTTTTGTTTTAGAAAAGAGTGCACTTCCAGAAGTGGAACTATTCTAGAAATTTGGCCAAAAGTTAAAAAGAAGATTTTAAATATGTCCTCTAAGTTTCTTGATGGAAAAAAAGAGTCAAGCTTACTAGCAAATGACTAGCATGCTTTTTTCTAATTTATACCCTCTTTGTCCCACCCTGTGGGAACCTTCTTTAAAACTAAAGGCCAATAACCCTCTTGTGGGAGTCCATCAGCACTTGGCACTGAATGTGGAAGTGACCACGACAGACCAACAACACTAGACCACCTGCCTTCCTGTCTGCCATCCTCGGCACACAGTGGCTGCTGTACCTTAGCATATTATGGTTCTCCTGTTATATTCCACCAGTGTCTATGTTTCTTTTACTTACCCTTGCCATTTGCACATATCCCTAACTGGGTGATTCCAAAGATTCCCTTTCTCTCGCTTCAAAACACTGGAGATGTTCATACACACACCCATGCTTTGTTTCTCGCTCCCCTTTTCCTTTAGCATTGCAGAATGACAGCTGTATAACACTGTCTCAGTCCAGTCACTCCTGTCTGTCTTGCGACCTGCCCACTTCAGCCCTACAAGTCCCCCATCCCTTCCTGGTTCTAGTATGAGTCTCCATTGGAAATGGGACCATCAGTGAGGTCCTATTGTTCAAGGGGAGTGGGGCAGAGAGAGAAACCAGAGATCTTCCCTCTACTCCTCCTCCTTACCCACCCACTCTGTTCCTCACACCCCAACACTAGTCCATGGTATTGAGTGTATCGGGATAAAAGAAGAACAAGAAGACACTAATCTTGACACGCCCCTGCGACTGCACCTTCCTCCCTACCCCACTCACCTTACTTCCCCCTCACGTCCATGATGAGAAAAGTAGGAGGAGGATGGAAAACATTGAACCAAAAAGGACAGAACCTAGTGCTTACTGCTCCTAACCTCCTGGACCAAACCATTTACCATCACCTTCCAAAGAGGCCTCCAACTGCTCCTCTGCCACATCTGTTCTTCATCTCCTCTCCAAGCTCAAGATCTCCTCACATAGTTCTTTCCTCTTTAGGATCACCAATCTTACTCCCCTTCTTTTCCCAGCCTCCAAGGCTCAATCATTTCTGCCCCAGGCCATGGAATCATCACTAATGGTTTAAAACTAGGGGATTCTTAGTCCTGGGCCTAAGTCTGCAGCTGGGAATACAAAAGTTCTTGACATTCAGAGTTTGGACTATGTTAAAGTAGGTCAAAGTGGGTTACACTTTCATTTCCATAATGCCTATAGGATAAAGTACATATTCTGTCAAGACACACAAGACCCTTTATAACCTGGTCCCATCCTTCCCTCAAGACTTGCCCATTGCTGTCCCTGCTTCCTTTACCACAACCACTTATATTTTGGTTCATGCTATTTCTTTCCTGTGGAATTCTTGCCCCCCTCCATTCATCTGTCATTCATTATTCAAAGAGCAACTAAAATGCTACCTCCTCTCTGTAGCTCTCCATGACATGCTTCTGCCAATACCTTCAGGAAGAATTCATTGTTCCCTAACCTGAAATTCTATACTACTTCTTGTGTATCTGTTTTTTGAGCATTTATCACATTGTATTAAAGATTTGTTTATGTTTTTCCTTACTCCATACACAATATATATATGTTGGGAGTTTCAGGAGGATCAAAAACATGTCCGAGCCATCTTTAACTCCCAAAGAACTAGAGAGTGGTAAAATAAATTTTTAATGAAACGAACCAAATATATGATATTTAGCTTATTACTTCTGAAATTTAGGCCTGTTATAGATTATTCATTTTTAAAAAATGAACTACCACATGCTGGGAACTATTCTAAACACCAGAAATATGGTCATAACAGTGAAAGGTAGGGTACATACAGACATGGAGATTACACTGGTGGAAAGGAGTAGGGGGATGGGCAAAGAAGCAAGTAAACGAATGGATAAGATAATTTTAGAGAGTCTTAAATTCTGTGAATGAAATAAAGCAGTGTGATGTGACAGAGCAGCCAGGTGGCCTACTTTACATTGAGCAGTCAGGGAAGGCCATTCTGGGGTGACATTTGCTCTGAGAGTGAATGATAGGAAGGAGCCAGTGAAGATCTGGGAGGCAAGGCACTCTAGGAAGGGAACAGCAATTGCACAGTCCTAAAGTATGAATGAGGTTCTCATGTTTAAGAAACAGAAAAGTAAGCTTTGCCAGGGAAAAGTGAGAGAGAATAATACCAGGTGAGAAAAGAACAGTAGGTAGGGGAACAGATCTCTTAGGGCTTTGTAGATTGTGGTAGGGAATATGAAAACTTCCACACATTTTCTGTGCTGGCTAGTGTCAGGCATTTCAGTTATCTTGTGCTGTAAAATTACATGGCTTAAGATAAAAACTGTCATTTCTTTGTATAGTTTTTTAATTTGGCTGGACTTTGTGGGGACAATTCAACTCTGCTCCGTGTGGTGTTGGCTGAAGTCACGCGTGCAGCTGCAATCAGCTGGGAGCTCAGCTGGTGCTGGAACAAAGATGGCTTACCTAACATGCCTGGCACCTCCAAGGTGGCTGGAATGACTGAGGGCTGGCTGGACCTTTCATTTTCTAGTTTCTAGTTGCTCATGATTTAGTAGTCTATCCTGAACTCCTTTTCATGGCAGCTGGATCCCAAAAGAGCAAAAGCTACAATGCCTTTTAAGTCCTGAAACTAGAAGACCTAGAATGTTACTTCTGTCATACGTATTATCAAAGCAAGTCAAAAAGCCTGCCTATATTCAAATGGAGGGGAAATAGATTCAACTTTTTCATGGGAGGAGCAGCATATAGGGATGGGAGAAATTGTTGGTGGCCATCTTTAGAAATTATTTACAGTTCACCCTCTGGCAGCAAGAGTTAACTAGCCTCTCACTACCCCCCAGTTATGGCACAAGGCTTAAAGTCTAGTATCTTGTGATATTCATCAAGGTCTGACACTTTCAGGTGTGACTTCTCTTGCTCTGGATACCTGTGAATTAGACTACCTCACATATCCAACATCCAGTGGTGAAACAGGGATAGCTGCTATATCTGGTCCATAGCAATCACTGGTCCATGGAAATTCTCTGGTGACAAGGGCAGGAGGACACAGAATGTTCCTCGAGTAGGGCCGAGTTCTGCTCTCAGGGTATGGTTTCCTAATCCTTTATTACCATTGCTCATAACGCCACACCGTGAGCTCTTGACTCTCCCTCTGAGTCAAGTTCCCTTTTCTAAAGTAACTGAACAATGCTTACAGCTGGTTCTGCTTTCTCAGCCATCTTTTTTGTCCAAAGAAAGTTGGGGGCCAGAAGTTTCTTTTCATTTTGAACTGTCTCTGTTCAAACTGGTATAACTCCTTTAAAATCTTTGTGGATTTTTGTTTATCAGATTATAATTCACTTCACAAAAGCCACATTCACAAATCTACACTAGGATGCAAGTCAGGGTGTGTGGAATAACATTCTTAAGGTTCTCTGAAGCCCATTTATCTAGGAGAAAAGATCAATGAGACACCACCTTAAGTATTTATGAGATCTTAACACAGGGTCTTATAGCTACTTTTGGTTTGATCTTTACTCTAAGGCCATATTTTAGTAGCAGTACTCAGAATTGTCTTTTTTCCCTGAGATTATTTCTTACTTGAAGAATATTTTTTTTTTCAGTGAGAGATGCTGAGAATAAGAAATGTAAGAAATGGGTTGGACATATACCTTGTAACTTTTGCCTGAAAATTCCTCTCTCTCTTCTCTTAATTTATCACAGGCAATTAAGCCAGTTGGAACTTTCTGCTTTCTGCTTGAAAAATCTCCTTGGCCCGGTCCACAAGTACCTTAGGTACATTGTTTAGCTTCCTTGTTACCAAAGTCAAAGCATTGCCAAAATTCTACCACTCCATAGCACAGATCACCCTTTGTGCAGCTTCCAAGAGTGGTCTCCTCATTGCTCTTCCAGCCTCTACTACTACATTCATACCCAATGCAAACGTTATGGGGTTTTGTTACAGCATTACCCCACTTTCAGGCAGCCATTTCTTCATCAGATATCTATTACTGAAAAACAAACCAGCCCAAAACCTAATGGCTTAAAACAACAATTATTTATTATTCTCCCACTTCTGTAGGTTCATTTGACGGTTGTTCTGCTCTACAAATGTTGACTAACGGTCACTCATATGGGTGTACGACTGGTAGCTGAGCAGGGTTGTAAGGGGGGCCTCAAATGTCTGGGGCCTTGGTGCTGATCAGCTGGAGCACTTTGGTTCTCCTTCACATGGCCATTCTCTCTAATGTGGTATTTCATCTTCCAGGGCCTCTGCATGTGGTCGCTCTTTCCACCAGGATAGCCTGGACTTTCTTACAGTGTGGTGGCTAGGGTCTAAGAAAGCAAAGTGAAACTGTCAGATCTTTTAAGGACTAGGTCCAGAACTGGCCCAGCATCACTGATATTTTGACTCTGTTGGTCAAAGCAAGCCCCAGGGCCAACACTGATTTAAGGAAAGTATAAAGAGACTCCACTTCCTGATGGGAGGAGTATATGAAGATGGTAGAAATTGTTAGAAGCCATATTTATAGACTAGGTACATGTCAGGTCTAGCTCACCCTCTGCAAATCTCTTCTTTCCTTACCTGGGACCTTGCAGACTCAGGCTACAGGACTAAGGAACTTACTTGAGTCCTTTTGATGCTTGTTCAGCTCTGATTTTGAACCTGGTTCTCATTAGTGGGTTTCTACAGTGTTCCTAAGACCAAGTTTGAACAATATCCATAGTCTGGTAACTAAATCACTTTCTCACTGCTGTTGAGGTAAAAATGACTATTATTATTATTATTGACTAATATTTATTAAACCCCTTCTCTGTACCAAGTACGTTTTGAGAGTTGTGCCAGTTTGGATGTATTACGTCCCCCAAAACACCATGTTCTTTGACACAATCTTATGGGGGCAGATGTATTAGTGCTAATTAGTTTGGAATCCTTTGATTGAGTGTTTCCATGGAGATGTGACTCAATCAACTGTGAGTGAAAAGTTTGATTGGATAATTTCCATGGAGGTGTTACCCGCCCATTCAGGGTGGGTGTCAATTGGATCACCAGATTCGTATAAAGGAGTTCACAGACAGAAGGACCTCAGAGCAACTGAGAGTGACATTTTGAAGAGGAGCTACAGCCTAGAGAGGAACATCCTGGGAGAAAGCCATTTTGAAACCAGAACTCCAGAGCAGACGCCGGCCACGTGCCTTCCCAGCTAACAGAAGGCCATTGGCCATTCTCCAGTGAAGGTACCCGACTGTTGATGCCTTACCTTGGATACTTCATGGCCTTAAGACTGTAACTGTGTAACCAAATAAACCCCCTTTATGAAAGCCAATCCATTTCTGGTATTTTGCATAATGGCAGCATTAGCAAACCGGAACAAGAATTTTGTATTATCTCTGTTTTTCAATGAGGAAACAGAGACCCAGAGAGATTTGTTAGGTGTCCCAAGGTAGCAAATAGCAGGTTACCTGGGTTAAAAGCTATCTACTTAACTCCCAGGTTCTACTTCCCTTGTCATTGGTTATGGTACTGCATAACTCTTGTCAGCTCCCCTTACTTGAATTAGATTCTAATTCCTGACCCTCTGCCTGAAATTTTGAGCCCTGCTACATGATAATATGCTTCCTTAACACTGGCCACTTGTCTTCTGTTTTTCTTTTTTTTTATTTTAAATTTTAAATAAGCATTATACTGAAATTTACTGTACATACAGAAAAGTATAGTGAATAACTTGATGAACACACTTGTGTACTTACCACATGCTCAATAAATAGAATATCATCACCCCAGAAACCTTCATGTCCCCTCCCAGTTACTACAACACATCCTTGCTCCACAAAGGCACTACTACCATTCTTCTATTATTATAGGTTAAATTTTACTGTTTTTGAACATTATGTAGATAGAATCATGTTGTATATTTTCTTTTGTATCTGGTTTCTATTGTTTAACATTATGCTTTTGGATCTAGTCATATTATTGTGTATAACAATGGTTTGTTTATTCTCATTGCCATGTAGGATTCCATGTTTGGCTATTCCACAATTTCTGAATCTATTCTTCTATTAATAAACATCTGGATGGTTTCCAGGTTAGGTTATTACAAACAAAGTTGCTATGAACATTCTTGGACATGCCTTTTGGTGCACACATTTCTGTTGAGTGGGAGTTTTAGCAATTTTTAAACAACACATTTCCAAAGTATTTTTGACCAATTTTCACTTCCACCCAGCAGTGTATGAGAACTTCAATTGCTACACCTCCTTATCAACACGTGGTATTGTCAGTGTTTTTGGTGTTAGCCACTCTGATGGGTGTTTGTGAAATCTCATTGGGGCTTTAATTTTACTGATTACAAATACTGCTGAGAACATACTCAAGTGAGGATTAGGCATTTGGATACTGTCCTTTTTAAAGTGAATTTTCTTTTTTCTATTGGGTTTTCTGCATCTTTTCTTTTTGATTTGAAAGAGTTCCTTATATACTCTGGATATGTGTGTTTTGTCAGATATATTTATTGCAAATATCTTCTGTACTCTGTGGCTTACCTTTGCACTGTCTTTATTAGCATATTCGATAAACCTGTCTTCTAAGGATCATTCTTCCTTGACTGAGTTACTGAACTCTACCTCCCAATGAGGACATTCCATTTCCTCTGGGACCTCTCTAATGCTGATTGCTGTCTGTGTCCTTGCCCTCAGGATAGCATGTTCTGCCAGCTACGCTGAGCTCCCTTTGAGTTCGGGGCACCTGTTCCTGTCCCTCCAGGTTCTGGCACCTTCTGGTTTGCTCAGCTACCTACAGTTGACTAGGTGTGCCCAATCGTGTTCCTAAAATAAGCTTAGGATGTCCAAACAATTGACTTATAAATGAACTTTTGGAATACATGGCTTTGTACATTGAGGAATCCCATATGTTCTATTTCCTTCTGTCTTAGTCACCTAGCATCAAGTACCTCTTCTAGCTCCTAGTAGCCAAAGTGAATTGGAACCACGATTTTTAATCATCAACACACCTCTGCAATTTAGTACCAGCCCACCATCAATGGAAGAAATCAGGCTATGGGAAAACAAAACTCTAACGCTGCATTGAGAAACACTTAAATTCAATCAATAATTATTGAGTGCCTAATATATGCCAGTCATTGTTCCAAACACTGGAGAGGTAACAAAAGTAAAAATAAACAGACACCAATCCAATCTAATATAGATAGACACCAATCCCATCTATATTTTAGATAGGAGACAGAGAGTAAATAAGCAAAATACATAAAACATATGGCATATTAAATAATAAGTGCTAAGGGAAGGGAGATGAAAAGTGTCACAATGGTGGTGGTGAGCTGTCTGCAGTTTTAGATAGGATTTCCAAGTGAAGGCTCACCAAAACAGTGATTTTTGGGCAAAGAACTGAAAGAGGGAGATAGCTATGAAGACATCTGGAGGAAGTACATTTAAGGCAGAGGGAATATAAAGTGCAAAAGCCCTAAGATTTGAAGTGTGCTGGGTGTGTTTGAAAAAACAGTGAACAGCAAAGAGGTAAGTGTGGCTGGAGTTCAGGGAGAAAGGCAGACAGAAATAGAATATGAGGTGAGAGCGGTATAAGGTTGGTGAGGTCTTATAGGTCCCTGACCTATAATATGAATTAGGGTTGTACTAACTTTGGAATAGTGATGCTCAGAAGTCAAGTTCACCTTATGTCCAGACAAGAAAGGTGATCATAACTTGGGAGTTGTTAAGCATAGCATGATGCAGCCCTTAGGAAAAAAGGAAAGAATAATCATGGGGAGGGAAGGTCTGGGAGCCACACTACTGGGCCAGGGGTCTGGCTGATAGGACAGGAGCTAAGATCTTGGGTTCACAGAAAGAAGAATATTCAGGGAAAGGCCAGGACGTGGGAAGGTATTAACAAACTCCAGGCTGTTTTCAGCAGAGCTATCTAGCTTCTTGCAGAGAATAAATGAGAAGAAAGGCTGAGATCACATTAAGAAAGCTGATCTGGTGCATAGCTCATTAATCAAGAGCAAACTTCTCTCTAGCGATGACTGCTTTTGGCCATTCTCTAGTGCCTAAAGAATTTTAAAAAATATTTTGTGTAGATTTTTAGATTTTTATATCCAGGACAATTAGTCCAAACAAGCTATATAACACTACTGAAAGTGAGATTTCTATTATTTTTTAAGATTCAGGATGTTGTCTGGCAGCTGTGTTGGGCTGCAGGACAAGATGGCAATCTCTAAAGGAGTTAAAGTTCCTTGTAATTTTTGCTTGTTGGAAGAACTTGAAGAAGGACAAAAAGGAGTAGGCAATGGTACTGTCAGCTGGGGCCTTGAAGATGATGAAGATATGACACTTACAAGATGGACAGGCATGATTATTGGGCCATCAAGGATAAATTACGAAAAAAAAAGAATATATAGCCTGAAAGTAGAATGTGGACCTAAATACCTAGAAGCTCCTCCATCAGTTAGATTTGCAACAAAAATTAATATGAATGGAATAAATAATTCCAGTGGAATGGTGGATGCACATAGCATACCAGTGTTAGCAAAATGGCAAAATTCATTCAGCATTAAAGCTGTACTTCAAGGGCTAAAATGTTTAATGATGTCCAAAGAAAACATGAAGCTTCCACAGCCACCAGAAGGACAAAAATACAATAAATAATTTTAGTGGATCTCAAACTGGTCTTAAATAAACAACCTTCTATTCATGTTAATGTCTTGGTTAAGTATCACAATGTAGAATGCCCACACATTAAGAAAAAAAATTCCAGCTGGTAAACATGACCCAGACATTTGTAAGAATATACTAAATATATGTACACCCTTTATGTTTTCAGGTAACAGGAGGAAAAATGCAGTACAATTCTTTTTTCTCTTATCAAGGCATGTCATTTAAGCAGAAACCTGGAGTATTCAAAGTAGAATTCAGGTTTACAAGATGAAAGCATGGCAAGAAGTGTCAGATTGGTGTGGAAGGATATGTGTGTCTGAAAACTAATTTCAAGAAGGAAAAACAAAAATGGCCTGTTTTATCCACTTGCTTAGTGAAAGATCTGCAATTTAAATAGTTTAAAATAGCAAGTACAATGAATATTGTTGCAAATTGCATTAATTTTTGAAGCATTGTGGGTGCTGACTACTAGTATCAAAAATATGTTCAGGATTGTTTTGATACCTGTATTTATAAAAAAAAAAAAAAGTTGGGGGGGTGTCAATGAATTTCTGTTAAAAGCCGTTCCTGCATGCTACATGTAACAGACATGGTAAATATTTGTTTACATTCTTTGTTTAATATACCATGCATTTAAATTTAAGTGAAAACAACAAAAAGGAAATAGGTGTATGGATATGTGATTCTGAGACTAAAGTTAGTCTTAAAATGTAAATAAAATGTGGAAAGTGTAAAAAAAAGATATCTTCAGCAACTCTATCTTGCTAGAAATGTACAGTATTCTGTTAGTTCTAACTTCTCTTTGTGTCTAGTAGTTTTCCTCAAATGAGAAGTATTTTTCTTCTTTGGTTCATTGGGGCTCTGGTGGTCTAATATTGGAATATCCAAGTTTGAATATCCTGGAATGAAAGGTAAAATGCTCTCTACTCCTAAAGATTGGCAGTGAAGAAGCAGGCAGGTTAACAGTCCCTTTGAGGCACATAGGCAGTCTTTCCATTCCCAGTTTCTTCTTACTTTCCTAGCCACAGAGACAGTTAAGATGTGAGGCATTGTTGATCTTTGTATTAATTATCTATTATGGCAAAACTATATTACCACAAACTTTAGTGGCTTAAAACAACAAACAATTTTATTACTTCATAGTTTCTGTGGGTCAGGAGTCCAGGCACAGCTTAACAGGGGTCATCTTCAGGGTCTCACAAAGCTGCAATCAAGGCATGAAGTGGGGCTGTGGGCTCATGTAAGGCTCAAGAGGGAAAAGAACTACTTTCAAGTTCATGTATTTGTTGTCAGAATTCAGTTCTTTGTGGACTGTCAGACTGAGGGTTCAATTTCCTGTTGGCTGGAAGCTGTCCTCAGTTCCTTTATACATGGGTCTTCCCAATGTGGCCGCCCCTTGCAAAGTGGGCATTACATTCTTATGTAACATAATCATGGATTATGTAATCATAATCATATACACCCTGTCAACTGTGCCATATTCTATTGGTTAGAAGCATATCATTGGTCCCTCCCACACCCAAGAAGAAGGGGATTGAAAAAGGTGTGAATACAAGCCAAAGATCATGGGGGCTACCATAGAGTGCCTGCCACAAGTCTCTTATCTTCTTGGAGCCTGGGAGACTACACAGTCATGCATTCAAAATCAACCATACAACAGAAGGATCCACAGATCCTATCAGTGCATGTTCTACCAAGGATCTTCTGCTTTATGTTCCTAATACAAGAGATACCTGGTGTTAGTTTCCATGTTCTTCCCTGGCCCACAGAGGCAGCCAGTGTCACACAGAGCAAAGGCTCTAATTCTACCTAGCTGCTGCTGCAGCTACTTGGTTCACTGAGCCTCACTTAGGTGCCACATTCCCAGAGTAATCTCTGTATTTTTTTTTAAAACATTGAACATTCCCCAGAACCCTAAATGTTTGGAAATAATTTAAATAAATTATGACACCATCAAATTGTTTCAATATTAACAGAGATTTGGGCATGGAAAAATGTTTCTTGAAAAAAAGCACTTTACAAAACAGATATATTTTGTTAGATATTTAGATAGCTATTTCAAATATGATTCATTTTAAATATGTATGTATAAGAATATATTAATGGTAAAAATGGCTGTCTGTGGGTGGCAAGGATAATGCATGATTTTATATTTCTTCCTTTGATTTAGCCACATCAAGAAATATAATGAAACATATCACTTGTACATTAAAGGAAAAATCTCTAGAAGTTTTTTCTTTATTTTTACTTTGAATGTGAACTATTTGGGGGTTGGGACCGTGTACTATTTACTGCTGTATTCTTAGGCCCTAGCAAAACACCCGTGGACACATTAGGCTCTTAAATGACTTTGATCAAACACATGAATTCCAGAAGTATTCAACATATTCTGTGAGAATACATGAACAATACTACTTATATACATTATTAAAAACAAAATTCCCCAGACCTAGAGTTTATTTTTTCTAAGGAACCCAACAAACAAACAAAAATGCAGTCAACTATCATACCACAAGTCTAGGTGGTAAGAGAAGCAGATAGCATGGATGGTAGTTAAGGATGGTCTAAACAAGTTAAATTCATGGATGATTCAATATTTTTTGTTTTAATCCATAGATTTAACTTCCCTAATATAAATTTTGACATGGGTACTAATAAGTAGAAAAACTGATGGAGATGCCTTTACACATTACAGTTTGGTCTACCACTATAGACTGGCAGTGAAGAAGCAGGCAGGTTAACAGTCCCTTTGAGGCACATAGACAGGCTTTCCATTCCCAGACTCATCTAGTGAGAATACATGAAAGCCATCCACTAATGAGTCACGTCATGATGCTAGTAAGACATCACTGGTGTACTTAATCTTGTTATGTTTCCCCTATAATTGTGGCTTCAGCCTCAACCCCTTCCAGGTTCAAACAGTTACCACATTTTTATCCATTTATTATGCACAAAAATTGAGAGCCTGCCATGTGCTGGACACTGTGCTAAATCCTGGCTGAAGGATGGGGATGAAGAAGGCAAAGATGAGTAGAGACAGGCCAGTAACAGTACTCAAAATAATTTTTTCATTTCCCTTTCACTCTATGACAAACATGCCTTTCTCTACCTTCTTCCATCAAATCCCTGCTTGGAAGTTGTTCTGGCTTTGTACAATCTGCATCTGTACTCTAAGTTCCACCCAGGCAAATAAGTAATCAGCCTACTTACCTCTTTTCTCTTATTTCTTGCCCTTTGTTCTCCCTCTTCTTTCTATTACTGAAGTTAAAATTTTCTTTAAAAAGGTTAAACTTCTTCAAAAAGGTTCCCTTCCTCACTAGCATAGGTAAATACAAATTAATATCAGGTTATGTCATTCTCTTTTATGGTGTGTCAAATTGATTGTTATTCCCCAAACAACATAGTTAAGAAGTGTTGCCTTAGATTATATAGTTCCCCATTGGCTTTCAGATCTTTTTAAAACATTTTTTCTAATGTCTCAACTAAACATTCTTTTGACAAAAATAAGTATAGAGAAGTACATGAGAAGTATAGAGAAGAAAACAAATATAGAAATATAGAGAAGAAAACAAGTCAAACTGACTCTCATCATATAAACTTTTTGTTCATATTTGCCGACATTTCTTTTAAGACCATATTTTATATATATATGATTATATATAAAATATATATGTTTATTGGATAGGGATAATTTGGGATACATTTTTTAATCTCTTTTTATTTAGCATGGTGTTATTTTCCAACCTAATTAAATATTCTTTTAACCACATTATTTTTAATCTATCCTTTAACTGCTTCCAGATCTTTCCCCTTATTTTTATTACTTGGAGAAAAAATTAATTCGGTAATTTATGGTTATACCTAAGGACTGAAAATTGTAACTCCAAACTTTGAATTTTGGGATCACTAAAAGTTAAAAATAGATATATGGCAAAGCTAACATTACTATAGATTTTGAGGTAAACCAACTATTGATTTACTTTATTTCACTTAATGGAGTGCAATGGTGCTCATCATCATGAATACCAAAATGCAGCTAAAAATAACAATATAGTTGAGTAAGACTGCAGAAGATATTATAAGAACAGAAGAGGAAACATGATAGCAAATTCCTCTGTCATTTGCAAATAGACTCATAATGCTCTATTGGAAAAATTTGGGTCTTCTGTTCAACTACAGAATAACATCCAAGGCTTAGTTTCAATCCTTTCTTTGTGGATTAGTGAGTGGCTAGGGAAGAAGTCAGAGTTGGTCATATATGTAAAATACACTAACTATAAATGAATGCTTCTTTGGTGATTACAGTAGCATATATAATCAAAAAATTTTGAGAAGTATATATTGTTGACCAAGAAGTGTCAGAAATTGTTTTGCTTTAATAAAGGCAGGAAATCATTAATTTAATTTATTTTCTTAAGAAACAGAAGAGAGATGACTAGACCTGCAGTGTTGGAAGTTCATGTAAAGGTCTTTTGAGGCCTTGCTTTAGTAGAAAAAAGCACTGGACTGGGATCAGAAGACCCAGATTCTGGTCCTATGTTTTCACTAACTATTTGAGTGATTTGAACAAGTTACTTAACATATCTGAGGCTCATATTTTTTTTCTTTAAAAAAAAAAAAGATGAAAGTAATACATGTTCACTATAAAAAATACAAGCAAAATCTAAGCATACAAAGTAAAAATGAAAAGATACTTTGCCTTATTCTCTGATTCTATTTCCATAATGTAACTACTGTTAAAAATTTGCTGTGTATCACTCTATACTCTATGAGCATATAAAGATATATTTTATAAAAATGGGATCAAACTCTACATATTTTCCCACAATTTGTTTTTTTAACTTATCAGTATATCAAGGACCTTCTTTCCTACTGTAGACTTCAATATTTCACGGTAAAAAATACCCTAATTTATTTAACAGTTCCCATTACTGATGGACATTTAGACTCACTATCTAAAAGTCATGCAATAAGCACATTTGTACATACACCCTCAAAGCATATGTACTAGATTCCTTTAAAACAGACTTCTTAAGATTTAATTGCTG
The DNA here is from genome assembly GCF_015220235.1 of Choloepus didactylus. Taxonomy (NCBI): domain Eukaryota; kingdom Metazoa; phylum Chordata; class Mammalia; order Pilosa; family Megalonychidae; genus Choloepus; species Choloepus didactylus. Next base: position 21,302,225 of record NC_051308.1, on the reverse strand, counting down.
AGTGAAAGGGTACATATATTTTAAATTTCTATAGGTAGTACCAAACTGCCTTCCAAAAACGTACCACTTGATGTTTCCCCAACAGCGTTCAATAGTGCCCCTTCTCCATCCACACCAACATTGAATATCATAAATCTTTTCATATTCTGCCAATTTGATCAGTGAAAAATGGTCTCTTATTGCAACTTTCTTAATCTATAAAATGAAGAGGCTGTGTTGCTTGCTCTCTAAGGACATTTTGTATTCTAAAATTCTGCAACTCTGAAGATTTGTAGAAAACATAATTGCTTTACCTAAAGAAATATCTGGCATCATAGTGGACTTTTCTGGGTCCTTCCTGATTGTCTGCAAAACTATAATATACAGGCCCTATATTGTTTCTTATGCGAGGTTTAGAGGCGACAGGACATCCGGTTAGAGGAATCTGTAAACAATGGGTCATGGCAATCTCATCCAAAGTGAAGGAAGACAAATGCTGCCATTCTCAGTAATTTTAACTAAAAGGGAGAAAGTATTGTACCAAAAAAAGGGCAAAGGTTTCAAAATATTTCATCTTTCCTCCAATACTGAATATTATAAAGCAAGGACAAAAGTTCAGTACTCCATCAAAAAGATCTGGCTTTGCAAGATACAGCATTTGACAGTGACTAAGTAGCTAATGATAACAATTTTACTGATGGAACTATCTCAGATGATGTCTTCTTTCTGGCTAAATTCTGGATACATAGATATTATGCTAATGTTAATAAAACTTTCATTTAGCCCTAGGGGAAATAAAAGGTTATGACAGAGTAACGGAAAATCTACCAGGGAAAGGTTAGTTTGATTGATGTGCCCTTCTGGCTGCAGCACTCAGTTCTTCCATTAAGGGTTATAGTTTCTTTTCAGGAGCAGTTTGGAGGCCATCTCCCAGATTTAAGGTACTAGTAAGCAATCCCCAAGCTTGGAAAGGCTAACTTCTTAGTTACGTTTAGTTTTTGTTTAGTGCTTTTCTTTCTGATAGATCTTTTCATTTCATAGAAAACTTTTGCAGTTTTAAAAACTTTAACTTTTAAATTTTCAATAAATTATGCTGTAACAACAGAAGAAATAATGTTTAAATGGCATTTGTAGGGAAATTTATTAAAATGTTAGTATAACCCTAGCACTGTACTCTTTGCCACCAACCTAACCCCACAACCAATTTCAACTCTGCTCACTGCCAGTCAATCATCTACAAAGAAAATCCTGTCATGCCACTTCCCTGCCTACAGGAGAAGATATGGCTTAGAACATTTTCTACCACCTGACTTCGACCTCCCACTCTCCAACTTGCCTCCTCACCTTTTTCCTTCTAGCACATCCCACATTCCGGTCATACCAAACTGTAAATTTCCCAAACACTCTGCCTGTCTCTATGCCTTTTTACCTCTTCACCTACTACCCAGAAAGACTTGTCCCCCAGCATTTCATCCCCATGTTGGTTTCTATTCAAACTTTCAAGACATAGCTCAAATGTCACTTTCTCTGGAAAGAACTCCCCAGGGAAAGTTGACCCCTTTGTGCTCTGTTATCGCTATTATTGTGCCCATGAAACTGAAGGGCATGGATTATTTTAAAGGTCTGCCTTCTGTGCTAGACTCTGCTAACGCTCCCTGCAAGCTAAAGAAAAGGCCTAGCCTTTCCTTCGCTTTCACTGAAAGCAAAGAAGGAGGCTCCTGCCCTTTCCAAAACCAAAGCCAAAGCCAAAGCAGTACTGAAAGGTGTCCATAGCCACCAAAAAAAAAAAAAAAAAAAAAAAAAATCTGCACTTCACCCACATTCCAGTGGCCCAAGATGCTGCGTCTCAGAAGACAGTCCAAATATCCTTGGAAGAGTGTTCCCAGGAGAAACCAGCTTGACCACTATGCCATCATCAAGTTCCCCCTGACCACTGAGAGAGCTATGAAGAAGACTGAAGACAACAATATACTTGTGTTCACTGTGGATGTCAAGGCCAACAAGCACCAGATCAAACAGGCTGTGAAGAAGCTCTATGGCATTGACATGGCAAAGGTTAACACTCTGATCAGGCCTGATGGAGAGAAGAAGGCATACATTCAACTGGCTCCTGACATGATGCTTTGAATACTGCCAACAAAATTGTTATCATTTAAACTGAATCCAGCTAATTCCCAATGTAAGTTTACTATCAAAGGCAGAGAGAGAGAGAGAGGAAGACAGAGGGGGGGGGTGGGGGGCTCAGTGTCTTAGTCATTTTTCCATCATTTATGACAGTGTCAGGCATATTGTAGAGTAAATATTAATGGAATTGACTTGACTTGAACTGGAAAACACAGTGGCCAATCTGATATTACGTAAAAACTCATTTTACTAGTGATTTCTAGCATAAGTTCCACCAAAGTATTGTTTTGTCAAACAAGCTACATTTACAAATTACCAATCAAATGAATCACTTCTCTGAGAAAATGTCAATTGGCCCAGTGATCCTGAATTCCTTATTGGAAAAGGAGGCATGTAAAAGATTTCATTCTATTATTTTTATAGTCTTCTTGATTTGCTTCTTGCACAATAGCCCTGGCTTCCTAGGATTATGAGATCTTCGGAAATGTTATTGTTTGAAAGCACATTTGATTAAAACACAAGAATAGCAATGTATGTGATGTATAACAAGACTTACATTGCTAATGTTCACAGATTCACTTTTTAAAGACATAGTATTGTCCTTCCAAACTTCAAAATGTTCAAACAATTTTGATTTGTACTATTTTGGAGGTTTTAATGTGATGAATTTCCCATTTACTTTCTGACAGTCTAAAATTTAGAAATAAATATATCACCCCTTAATCTAAGGCCTAAGTATATTCGTTAATGACTTCAATTACACAAGTGTAGCTTGAAATTTTTATAAAAAGAATGACTTTTACAGAAAGGAACTCTTCAATACATAATGGAAAATTTCCCAATGTCCATTGGTATATTAAATGGAGTAAATTCACTCCATTATTCCTTCTGTTATAGAAAACTGATTGCCATAATTGAATGTCTCCTTCAAAGAATATTCTTTGTTCTCAGTGTAAAGAAAAGTCTTTAAAGGAGCATAACCCAAAATGTACACTGCTATTTATACAGTCGTTAATATATAGTCTCTGGGGAGCTATACTGAGTTTTTAACGGGAAGAAATGTTAACAATTTTAACAAAGGTTTAAATATTAGGGGCTGATTTAAAAAGAAAGGACATAATGTAAAAATTGTTGGTATGCATTGATAAGTTAGAAAAAAGAACCATAACAACTTTGCTTAAAAGTATCAAACTATAGCTTTAAAAAATAGTTTATATTTATATATGCTTACATTAACTGTATTTGATATCCACATAAATATATTTAAGAAATCTACCCTCCTACACACTAACGTGATAATAGTCTGTTTATGGCTGTGGAATGTTGCATTATTATAGACTTCCAGAAATGGAACTGGTAAGTTAATGAGTATGAACATTCTTTGAGTTCCTGATGCATATTTCTGAATTGTGCTCCGAAAGGGTGACACTACTTTTATAGTATCCTTGGTAATGCATGAGACTATGAATGAAAATATGATTTTGCCAGGTATAAACAATATTATTTTTAAAACATTTGCTAATTTAGTAGGTAAAAGATGCATTATTCTAATCTACATTTGTTTACTAACAGAGTTGAACATTTTCCCATAAATTTAATAGTTGGATTTCTTTTTTGTGAATCATGTGGCTGTTTACCTATTGAAATTTTACTGTTTCTGTTATGATTAGTATGGGATACACACACACACATATACACATATATATTACCCTTTTATGGTATATATTTGCTGTTTTTTTTCACTTTGTTGCTTGTCTTTTAAATTTGTTTAATTTGTTTATGCATTATTTTAAAAAGCATATTATACTTGAATTTGTAGTTCACATGTATTTATATCTGCTGACCTTTCCCTCAATGATTTTTCTGAAACTTCTAGAAAGTCCTCTCTCATATCACCCCCCAAATTAATAAATATGTAATTCCATTAACTTCTGTTTTTTCTACTATTTAAATTTTTATACAATTTCTTTAGAATTTTGATTATAATATGACCTGGTATAGTTGCCTTCATATTTCTTGGGTGGCGTTCACTGTGCTTCCTGAATCTATGGATTCATGATTTTCATCAAATTTGTAAAATGTTCAGTCATTATTTCTTCAAATTTCTTCTTTGGGGAATCTAGTTACATATATAATAGTTTCCTTGAAGTTGTCACATAGTGTACTGATGCTTTTTTCATTTTTTAAAATTCTGTTTCTATACTGTGCCTTTAAGTTCACTAATCTCTTCTTAGGAAATAACTACTTTGTCATTAATCCCATCTAGTATATTTTTCATCTCACACCCTGTATTTTTCCCCTTCAGTCGTGGAATTTAGGCCTTTTTAAATAATAATAATAAAAAAAAACACTAAACTTCCATGTCTCTATTTAACATTTTGAAAATATGGAAAACATTTATAAAAATTGTTTATTATCCTTGTCTGATAATTCTAACATCTGATTCAGTTTTGGGTCAGTTTCAATGATTTTTTTCCCTCATTAAGAGTTGTATTTTTTTTTTCTTTGCATGTCTCATAATTTTTTTATTAGATGCCAGGATTATCTTATGGGTGCGGATATTTTTGTATTCTTACAGATATTCTTAAGCTTTGTTCCAGAATGCAGTTACTTAGGAACAGATTTATCTTTCAGGTGGTGCTTCTAAGATTTGTTGGTAGGACTGGAACAGTGCTCAGTCTAGGGCTAACTATTCCCCACTTCTGAGGTAAGACTCCTCCATGTATTCTACCCAATGCTGCATGAATCATGAATTTTTCCAATCTGGCTGGGAAGAACAGGCTCTATTCCTGACCCTTTGTGAATTCAGGTATTGTTCCCTCCAATCCTTTCAAATGGTTCTTTCCCCAGTCTTAGGTAGTTTCCTCAGAAGCATGCATGACCAGTACTCTGTTGAAGAATCAAAGGGAGCCCTCTGCTGCTCTCTTGAGTTCTCTCTCTTTGGGGCGCTCTCCTCTTCAGTACTGTGTCCTGAATATTTTAGCTGCCTTGTTCTCCCTGGACTCAACCTCATTTTTTCAACTTACGAGTTCACTGTCCTCTGCCTGAGTTCTTCCTCCTCGGGCCACTGCTGGGAAACTCTCCTAAGGAAGTAAGCTGAGGAAATCATAAGGCTCATATCATTTATTCCACATTACTCTGGGATCACTGTTCTTACTTGTCTCATGTATATTGTGTGGTCAACCATTGTTTCATATATTTTGTCCATTTTTTGGTGATTCCCAGTAGGGGAGTAAATATGGTACCTGTTACTCCACCTTGTTCAGAATCTTAATATCTTAGGTACATTAGATTCTATTTTTGTGCATGTATGGATTGAGATAAATATCTATTTTTATTTTTTACTCCACCAAAATGACTTACATCAACTAGTGCATATTTTCTTTCCTGATTGTTTTTGATAGTTCCCTTGTACTATATTAAATATTTACGTATGTTAAGATATATTTCTTGATTAGCTATGTGGCACCAAAGGATCTATTTGTCTGTTTTTTCCCCAAACTATAACTGCATTTCTTTGTGCTATATTTTAAATATTTGATAGTGCCAATCTGCCTATTGTAATTTTCCATTAACTATCACATTAAGGATAAGAGCTTAATATCCAGAAATATAAAGAACTCCTACAGCTCAACAACAAAAAGACAAACAATCCAATTTAAAAGTGGGTAAAGGACTTGAATAGACATTTCTCCAAAGAAGATATACAAGGGGTGACGTCATCAACATGAGGGTGGTAGAGGCTGGAGATGGACTCCACAAATGCTGAATCAAAGAAACAGAAAAATATCAGGTACGAAAATTCCATTCTGTAGCACTGGTCGGTTCCCATTCCCCTCCCCCTCTCTTGGTCTCATGTAGCTTGGGAATCACACAGACACAGTCAGAGACTGTAGAGTGACTCACAGGGGTGAGTTAGAACTCCATGCATATCCAAGCCCAGGGACCTAGGTCCACAGAGACCCAGGACAGAACACAAGACACTGAGGAGTGCTACATACAAAAGGGCCTCCGGGGGTAGGGTGGAAGTGGGGGGGTTGGGGTTGGGGAGAGACTGCGATAGAAATTCTGGCTCCAGTTTCAGTTGGTAGATCACTGAAAGGCAAAACAGACTTTTCTGAAGTGACCTACCTTTCTGGATTGACCCCATCTGGCTCCCCGGGTGGGATACCTTAACAAGGAAGAAACTGGAGGCAAAAAAGCCTCACAGAAAAAAGAAGGCAGGGGTGGTGGTGGGCAGTTTAAAACTGAACTGCCTTAAGATAGGTCAGGTATCAGAACTGAAAAGTGTAAGGAAAACGGCACTGAATGAGGTAGAGAATTTAAACAAATCATAGGAGTGGAGAGAAAAGTCTGCACAAAACCAAACAGAACAGATCAAGATTCCCAGAGGAAACTCTGTTTTTGAGGTGAAACAATTGTACAAATAGTGCAATCTTAAAAATTGTACTGCATACCCAGGGCAGGAATCAGATGAAAAAGAGCTGAAAATATCTGAACAGTTAAACATGCGCTATTCTAAAGGTCCAGAATAAGTAAGACCAAGCATCACAGAAGGCCTTAACACAAAGCCAATCAACAATAAAACCACAGATAAGAGGGAGAAATGGACCTTCAGAGTTAACTCATAAAGATAATCAGATGCCTAGACATCAGCAAAAGAAAATCACAAGGCATACAAAGAAACAGGAAGATAAGGCTTAGTCAAAGGAACAAACTAAAACTTCAGAGAAGACTCAGAACTTGGAATAACTAATCGAAGATGCTCACACAAAATTCCTAAATCAATTCAAAGAGATGAAGGAAAATATGCGTAGAGATAAAGGACATTAAAAAGACAATGTGTGAGCATAAAGAAGAATTTGAAAGGATAAAAAGAAACATAACAGAAATTATGGGGGATGAAAGGCACAATAGTAGAGATTAAAAATACACTGGAGATTCATTTCACTAAGAAGACACTACAGCAAGAACCTAAGATGGGCAGCTAGGAGAGACAGGGCAAAAAAACACCTCAATGAGAAATACTAGATAAAAGCCAGAAAGTGACCCAGAATGCAACAGCTGGACAAGGTCTGCTAAATCCACAGGGACCGTAAACTTGGTGAAACCAGGAGTCTGCGTTCTGAAATGAGTGAGTAAGCCTGCTGAATAACTGGTTGCCATGTTGCAGTGTGGGGAAACCATGGGTTGGCATTTGGAGATGGACTAGTTCTTTTTTAAAACCCCAAAAGTGGCAGAAGATACAGCAGTGAGAACTGCACAGTGAAGTGCAGCAATAACAGGTTGTGCAAACGCCTCAATATCTGGCGTGGAAAATAGCCTTTCACGCACCCGCTGCTAATTGTCTCAGAGCGAGGCAGGCAGAGATTAGCCAAAAGGGGAAAATAACCACGCCCCTTGCAGCCATCATCCCAGCAGGCTGGGAACGCTGCTGCCCAGTGCCAGTGCCACAGCCCAGAGCCACGCCAAAAAACCCAGTGCAATGGGAAGTGTTTCCAGCAAAATGCGCACACGCCACAATATCGGGCATGGACAACAGCCTTTCGTGCGCCCACAGCTAATTGTCCCAGAGCTGTGCAAAAAGGGGGAAATTAACACACCCCATACAGCCATCCTTACAGCAGGCTGGGAACACACCTCCACAGCCCGGAGGCCCAAAACTTCCCTTGAGGGACGGCGTGCATTTGTGACTCAGCACAACCTTCCCTCAGCAGAGGCCCTAGAAGGGCATGGCTTGGAAGAGGGACCCACTAGAAATCCCAGGGACCATATGCCAATACCAAAGACTTGTGGGTCAGCGGCAGAGACAATCTGTGACGAGACTGAAATGAAGGTTTAGACTCTTGCAACAGCCTTAAGTCTCCAGGAACACCTGGGAGGTTTGATTATTAAAGCCACCCTCCCTCCCTAACCGCTCAGACACAAACCCCACATTCAGGGTAGACAGCACCAAAAACACACCCAAACGTGGCACCAATTGGACCCCACAAGAAGCAGACACCCACACACCACAAAGACAAAGTTGGGGAGAACTGACTTGAGGGGAACAGGTGATTCGCAGACACCGTCTGCTGGTTAGTTAGAAAGTGCACGCTACCAAGCTGTAGATCTGACAAATTAGAGATTAGTCTTTGAATAATCCTACATATCCTAAAAGAACCCTATCAAGTAAAGCAAATGCCAAGAGCCCAAAAACAACAGAAAATTTTAAAGCATATGAAAAAACCAGATGATATGGATAACCCAAACCCAAACACCCAAATCAAAAGATCAGAGGAGACACAGTACTTGGAGTAATTAATCAAAGAACTAAAGACAAACAACGAGAGCATGATACAGGATATAAAGGACATGAAGAAGAGCATGGCACAGGACATAAAGGACATGAAGAAGACCCTAGAAGAGCATAAAGAAGAACTTGCAAGAGTAAATAAAAAAATAGATGATGTTACAGAAATAAATGAAACTGTTCACCAAATTAAAGATTCTGGATACTCATAGCACAAGACTAGAGGAAGCTGAAGCTGAACAATGAATCAGCAACCTCTAGGGCCACAGAACAGAAAATGAAAGAACAAAGGAAAGAATGGAGAAAAAAATTGAAAAAATAGAAATGGATCTCAGGGATATGATAGATAAAATAAAACGTCCAAATATAAGACTCATTGGTGTCCCAGAAATGGAAGAAAAGGGTAAAGGTCTAGAAAGAGTATTCAAAGAAATTGTTGGGGAAAACTTCCCAAACCTTCTACACAATATGAATACAGAAAGAATAAATGCCCAGAGAACTCCAAATAGAATAAATCCAAATAAACCCACTCCAAGACATATTCTGATCAGACTGTCAACTACTGAAGAGAAGGAGCAAGTTCTGAAAGCAGCAAGAGAAAAGCTTACATACAAAAACATACAAAGGAAACAACATAAGACTAAGTAGTGATTACTCAGCAGCCACCATGAAGGTGAGAAAGCAGTGGCATGACATATTTAAAATCCTGAGAGAGAAAAATTTCCAAACAAGAATACTTTATCCAGCATAGCTCTCCTTCATATTTGAGGGAGAGCTTAAATTTTTCACAGACAGACAAATGGTGAGAGATTTTGCTAATAAAAGACCTGCTCTACTTCAGATACTAAAGGGAGCCCCACGGACAGAGAAACAAAAAAAGGAGAGAGAGTTATGGAGAAAGGTTCAGTACAAAAGAGATTCAATATTGGTTCACTGAAGGGCAATAAGAGAGAGAGGGAAAAAATATAGCTGACAAACATAAACGAAAGGATAGGATGGCTAATTCAAGAAATGCCTTCACAGTAATAACACTGAATGTAAATGGATTAAACTCCCCTATTAAATGTACAGATTGGCAGAATAGATAAAAAAATATGAACCAACAATATGTTGCACACAAGAGACTCATCTTAGACACAGGGACAAAAGAAACTGAAAGTGAAAGGATGGAAAAAATATTTCATGCAAGCTACAGCCAAAAGAAAGCAGGAGTAGCAATACTAATCTCAAATAGACTTTAAATGCAAGGGTGTTACGAGAGACAAAGAAGACCACTGCATACTAATAAAAGGAGCAATTCAACAAGAAGAAATAATAATCATAAATGTTTATGCACCCAGTCATGGTGCCACCAAATAAATGAGACAAACACTGGCAAAACTAAAGGAAGCAATGGATGTTTCCACAATAATTGTGGGAGACTTCAACACATCACTCTCTCCTAGAGATAGATCAACCAGACAGAAGACCAATAAGGAAACTGAAAACCTAAACAATCAGAAAAATGGATTTAACAGACATATATAGAACATTATATCCCAAATCACCAGGATACACATTCTTCTAGTGATCACGGAACTTTCTCCAGAATAGACCATATGCTGGGACATAAAACAAGCCTCAATAAATTTAAAAAAATTGAAATTATTCAAAGCACATTCTCTGACCACAATGGAATACAATTAGAAGTCAATAACCATCAGAGACTTAGAAAGTTCACAAACACCTGGAGGTTAAACAACACACTCCTAAAATAAATGGTTTATAATGTAGAATGTAGGGGCACTAATGATAGAGAGCAATTAATCAAGGAGGAACAATAACCCAACAAGAACAGATAAGCAATCATGGGTAAATTTAACGTTCTGGGAATGCCCAGGAATGACTATGGTTTGTTAATTTCTGATGGGTATGGTAGGAATAAGTTTACAGAAATGTTGCTGTATTAGGTTATTTTCTTGGGTTGAGTAGGAACATGTCAGACTCCCTTGTTATGGATTGTCTGAAATGTTTTTTTAATTGTACGTTTTGTTTTTAAGTTTTTTTTTTCATATAGTTGATTAAAAAAAAGAGTTAATTAAAAAAAAAAACAACAATGAAAAAACATGCAGAGCCCCCTTGAGTTGCTGGTGGAGAATACAGGGGTATTGGGCTTCCCCACCTCGATGGTTGCTGATGTGCTCACAGACATAGGGGACTGGTGGTTTAATGGGCTGAGCCCTCTACCACAGGACTTGCCCTTGGGAAGACTGTTGCTGCAAAGTAGAGGCTAGGCCTCCCTATAATTGTGCCTAAGAGCCTCCTCCCGAATGCCTCTTTGTTGCTCAGATGTGGCTCTCTCTCTCTAGCTAAGCTTACTTGGCAGGTGAAATCACTGCCCTCCCCTCTACATAGGATCTGACACCCAGGGGAGTGAATCCCCCTGGCAATGTGGAATATGACTCCTGGGGAGGAATCTAGATCAGGCATCGTGGGATGGAGAACATCCTCTTGACCAAAAGGGGGATGTGAAAGGAAATGAAATAAGCTTCAGTGGCAGAGAGATACCAAAAGCAGCCGAGGGCTCACTCTGGTGGTCCCTTTTATGCACAATATACACAGCCCTTTCTAGGTTCCAATGAATTGGAATAGCTAGCAGTAAATACCTGAAACTATCAAACTACAACCCAGAACCCATGAATCTTGAAGACGATTGTATAAAAATGTAGCTTATGAGGGGTGACAATGTGATTGGGAAAGCTATATGGACCACACTCCCCACTGTCTCATTTATGGATGGATGAGCAGAAAAATGGGGGAAGAAAAAAAAAAAAGGCACCCAGTGTTCTTTCTTACTTTAATTGCTCTTTTTCACTTTAATTTTTATTCTTACTTTTGTGTGTGTGGTAATGAAAATGTCAAAAATTAATTTTGTTGAATGCACAACTATATAATGGTACTGTAAATAATTGAATGTACGTATGCTTTGTTTTGTATGACTCCATGGCATGTGAATGTATCTCAATAAATGTGAATTAAAAATAAAAAAAATACACTAGAGGCATACAACAGTACATTTGAACAGGCAGAAGGAAGAATCAGAGAACTAGACGACAGGACAATCAAAATCATATAGACAGAAGAAGAGATAAAGAATAGAAAACATTGAGCAGTGTCTCAGAGATTTGAGGGACAGCAGGAAGTGCACATCATTGGTGTCCCAGAAGGAGAAGAGAAGGGAAAAGGGGCAGAAAGACTTTTTGAGGAAACAATGGCTGAAAATTCCCAATTCTTATGAAAGATATAAATATACATGCCCATGAAGTACAACTTACTCAAACAGAATAAATCCTAAGAGACCTACTCCAAGACACATACTAATCAGAATGTCAATTGCCAAAGATTTAAAGAGAGACTCCTGAAAGTAGCAAGAGAAAAACAATTTGTCATATACAAGGGATCCTCAATAAGACTCTGTGCCGATTTGTCATCAGAAACCATGGAGGTGAGAAACCAGTGGTATGACATATTTAAGGTAATGAAAGAGAAAAACTGCCAGCCCCAAATTCTTTATCTGGAAAACTGTCCTTCAAAAAATAAGGTAGCATTTAAGATATTCACAGATAAACAGAAACTAAGAGAGTTGGTCAACAAGGGACCTGCCCTATAAGAAATATTAAAGGGAGTTTTCTGCAGGTTGAAAGGAAAGACAGGCAAGAGTGGTTTGGAGTAGTGTGAAGAAAAGAAGATCATCAGTAAGGGTAACTAAAAGGGTAAATGCAAAATCAGTAGTACTGTATCCTCAATATACAATGCTATTGATTAATTCATACAAGAATCAGAATACAATTGAACGAAGAAAGAGCATATTTCCTGATAACGGACATGCAAAATATAAATTGGTTAAGTGGGACAAAAACGACATAAGAGGGGGAAACAAGGATATCGGAGCAGAGAACCTGGATGCTACTGAAGCTAAGTTGGTATCTCTTCAAATTAGTAGGTTGTGAATGTAGGTTGCATAATGAATTGAATTACAGATTCAAAACAATTCCAATAAAAAATCCAACAGCCTATTTTGCAGAAATGGAAAAGCCAATTATCAAATTTATTTGGAAGGGTAAGGGGCCCCAAATAGCCAAAAACATCTTGAAAAAGAAGAATGAAGTTGGAGGACTCACACTTCCTAACTTTAAAGCATATTACAAAGCTACAGTTATCAAAAAAGCATGGTACTGGCACAAAGACAGATATATCAATCAATGGAATAGAATTCAGAGTTCAGAAAAAGACCCTCACACCTATGGCCAACTGATTTTTTTTTTCATTTTTATTGAGATTGTTCAGATACCATACAATTATCCAAAGATCAAAAGTGTACAATCACTTGCCCCTGGGTACCCTCATACAGCTGTGCATCCATCACACTTAATTTTTGTTCAATTTTTAGAAACTTTTCATTACTCCAGACAAGAAATAAAGTGAAAGATGAAAAAAAAAAAAAAAAAAAAAGAAAATGAAACTCTAATCCTCCCCTATCCCTAACCAACCCCCCTCAATTGTTGACTCATAGTATTGATATAGTACATTTGTTACTGTTTATGAAAAAATGTTGAAATACTACTAACTGTAGTATATAGTTTGTAATAGGTATATAGTTCTTCCCTATATGTCCCTCTATTATTAACTGCTAATTGTATTGTCATACATTTGTTCTGGTTCATGGAAGTGATTTCTAGTATTTGTACAGTTGATCATGGACATTGCCCACCATAGGATTCAGTTTTATACATTCCCATCTTTTGACCTCCAACTTTCCTTCTGGTGACATATATGACTCTGAGCTTCTCCTTTCCACCTCATTCACACACCATTTGGCGCTGTTAGTTATTCTCACATCTTTCTACCAACACCCCTGTTCATTTCCAAACATTTAAGTTCATCCTAATTGAACATTCTGCTCATACTAAGCAACCACTCCCCATTCTTAAGCCTCGTCCTATATCTTGGTACCTTATATTTCATGTCTATGAGTTTACATATTATAATTAGTTCCTATCAGTGAGACCCTGCAATAATTGTCCTAATGTGTCTGGCTTATTTCACTCAGTATATTGCCCTCGAGGTTTTGTCATCAACCCATTTTTTTTAATATGGTTTTGTTCACTCACCATACATTCCATCCCAAGTAAATAATCGATGGTTCTCTGCATGGTCATACATTTATGTGTTCACCACCTTCACCATTATCTATATAAGAGCATCTACATTTCTTCCACAAGGCAGGAGGGAGAGTCAAAGAAGGTAGAGAGGAAAAAGAAGGAGGAAAAAAAAAGACAGCTAGGAAGCAGCAAAAGGAAAAATAACCTTAAATCCAAGGAAAATAAAGAATCAGACAATACCACCAATGTCAAGTGTCTAACATGCCTCCCCTATCTCCCCCTCTTATCTGCATTCACCTTTGGTATATCACCTTTGTTACATTAAAGGAAGCATAATACAATGATTCTATTAGTTACAGTCTCTAGTTTAGGCTGATTGCATCCCTCCCCCAATGCCTCCCCATTTTTAACACCTTGCAAGGTTGACATTTGCTTGTTCTCCCTCATAAAAGAACATATTTGTACATTTTATCACAATTGTTGAATACTCTTGATTTCACGAAGTTACACAGTCCCAGCCTTTATCTTTCCTCCTTTCTTGTGGTGTCTCACATGCTCCCCACCTTCCTCTCTCAACTGTATTCATAGTTACCTTTCCTCAGTGTACTTACATTGTTGTGCTACCGTCTCCCCAAATTGTGTTCCAAACCACGCACTCCTGTCTACTATCACCCTGTAGTGCTCCCTTTAGTATTTCCTGTAGGACAGGTGTCTTGTTCACAAAGTCTCTCATTGTCTGTTTGTCAGAAAATATTTTGAGCTCTCCCTCATATCTGAAGGACAGCTTTGCTGGATACAGGATTCTTGGTTGGCGGTTTTTCTCTTTCAGTATCTTAAATATATCACACCACTTCCTTCTTGCCTCCATGGTTTCTGCTGAGAGATCCGCACATAGTCTTATTAAGTTTCCTTTGTATGTAATGGATCGCTTTTTTCTTGCTGCTTTCAGGATTCTCTCTTCATCTTTGACATTTGATAATCTGATTATTAAGTGTCTTGGTGTAGGCCTATTCATATCTCTTCTGTTTGGAGTACGCTGCGCTTCTTGGATCTGTAATTTTATGTCTTTCATAAGAGATGGGAAATTTTCATTAATTATTTCCTCTATTATTGCTTCTGCCCCCTTTCCCTTCTCTTCTCCTTCTGGGACACCAACGATACATACATTATTGTACTTTGTTTCATCCTTGAGTTTCCGGAGATGTTGCTCATATTTTTTCATTCTTTTCTCCATCTGCTCCTTTGCATGTAGGCTTTCAGGTATTTTGTTCTCCAGTTCCTGAGTGTTTTCTTCTGCCTCTTGAGATCTGCTGTTGTATGTTTCCATTGTGTCTTTCATCTCTTGTGTTGTGCCTTTCATTTCCATAGATTCTACTAGTAGGTTTTTTGAACTTTTGATTTCTGCTGTATACATGTCCAGGGCTTCCTTTACAGCCTCTATCTCTTTTGCAATATCTTCTCTAAACTTTTTGAATTGATTTAGCATTAGTTGTTTAAATTCCTGTATCTCAGTTGAAGTGTACGTTTGTTCCTTTGACTGGGCCATAACTTTGTTTTGCTTAGTGTAGGTTGTAATTATCTGTTGTCTAGGCATGGTTTCCTTGGTTATCCAAATCAGGTTTTCCCAGACCAGAACAGGCTCAGGTCCCAGAGGGAAGAAATATTCAGTATCTGGTTTCCCTGAGGGTGTGTCTTAGAAAATTTCTCCACCCTGTGATGCCTCAGGTCACTGTGCTTTTCTGCCCAGCAGGTGATGCCTGTCAGCCTCTAACTCTTGACTAGTGTGAGGAGGTATGGCCGTGTTCCCCCAGGCTCTGAGGTCTGGTTCTGAATGGAAAGGGCCCCACCCCTTTCCTCCTAGAGAAGACAGAGCCCCCAGGTGGAGGTCATTAGCATTTCAATGGTCTCTCTCTCTGCTTGTGCTGTCTCCATCCTTCTCCACTTCACAGCGCTGGAAACTGAAAATGACTGGGGCTTTCTCCACTGAGCCAAAAAAGAAACAGATAGTCCCCTTCAGACCCAGTCCAAGGCGACCCTCAGGCTCTCCCAGGTCAGTCGTCACCCAAAGCCTCTGTCTGTTTTTTGGGGATGCGTACCTGTAGTGAGCAGTTTACACTCGCTACTTAAAACCCCAGTTGGAGCTCAGCTGAGCTATATTCGCTTGCTGGGAGAGAGCTTCTCTCTGGCACCACGAGGCTTTGCAGCTCGCACTATGGGGGAGGGGGTCTCCCGATTTGGATCCGCAGGTTTTACTTACAGATTTTATGCTGTGTTCTCGGGCATTCCTCCCAATTCAGGTTGGTGTATGATGAATGGATGGTCTCGTTTGTCCCCCCACAGTTATTCTGGATTATTTACTAGTTGTTTCTGGTTTTTTGTAGTTGTTCCAGGGGGACTACTTAGCTTCCACTCCTCTCTATGCCGCCATCTTGCCCCTCCTCCTCTGGCCAATTGATTTTTGACAAGGCTTCCAAGTCCACTCAACTGGGAAAGAACTGTCTCTTCAATAAATGATGCTGGAAGAACTGGATACCTATATGCAAAAGAATGAAGGAGAATCCCTATCTCACACCATATACAAATACTAACTTGAAATGGATCAAAGATCTATATATAAGCACCAGGACTATAAAACTCCTAGAGAAAAATATAGGGAAGCATCTTTAGGATCTTGTGTTAGGCAATGGTGTCTTAGATTTTACACCCAAAGCATAAGCCATGAAAGAAAAAACAGATAAATGGAACCTCCTAAAAATTAAAAAAAATTTAGTGCTTCAAAGGACTTTGTCAAGAAAGTGAACAGACAACCTACTCAATGGGAGAAAATATTTGGATATCCCATACCAGTTAAGGGTTTAATATCCAGAATATATAAAGAAATCCTATAACTCAACAATAAAAAGACAAACAAACCAATTAAAAATGGGCAAAAGAGTTGAATAGACATTTCTCCAAACAGGATACACAAATGGCTAAAAGACAAATGAAAAGATGCTCAACATCAGTAGCTATTAGGGAAATGCAAATCAAAATCGCAATGAGTTATCATTTCATACCCACAAGAATGGCTACTATTAAGAAAACAGTAAACTACAAGTGTTGGAGAGGATATGGAGAAATAGGAACACTCGTTCATTGCCAATGGGAATGTAAAATGGTGCAGTCACTGTGTAACACAGTTTGGCAGTTCCTCAGGGAGCTAAGTATAGAAGTACCATATGACCTAGAAATTGCACTACTAGACATTACCCAGAAAACAAAGCAGTGACTTGAACAAAAGATGGAAGCAATCCAACTGTCCATCGGCTGATGAAAGGATAAAACAAATTTATTCTAGTGTACTTATTCTTTTACATAAACTTTGGAAGCATTTTGTCAAATTAAAAAAAGTCATTCTGGGATTTTTCTTAAGACTGAATTAAATATGTAAATTAAATTGAGTAATGATAAACAGACTTTTTATATAATATCTGTCTTTCTATTCAGGAATATAATATAGATAGCTATCTTCTCCATTCATTCAAATCTTTTGTTTGAGTTCCCCATAAGGTTTTATAGTTTTCTTCATATAGATCTTCTTATATGTTTAAGTTGTACTTTCTCCCAAGTATTTTGTGAGTTTTTTGTTATTGTTTTTGCTTCAGGTAATGGGATTATTTTTTTCAATTTATTTTCTACAGTTAAAGATAAAATGTTGTCCACACCATATGTACATGTGTATATTTGTACCTATCTAGTTTCCTATCTTCCATAATATATCCAGCTGTTTGTAGAATTTTAAGTCTTTGACTTTTCAGGGTACATAATCATGTTAATAGTAAATAAATATATTTTTGTCTCTTTCTTTGCAATATTTAAATAATTGACATAAAACTAGACTTGCTTACTGAGTCTTGAAACCAGTCACAGCATAGAGTTACATTAGAAGAAATATCAGAGCTGTAAAAACACATATTTATAGAAATTTTTTAAGAATACTAAAGGGAGAACCAAAGCACAGCACAAAGCAAAAAAAAAAAAAAAAAAAAAAAAAAAAATCTAATTTTCTCCCTCTCCATCTACTTCCAATCTACTTAATATTTAATATCTCACATATCCCCAATTTCTAATATCCCCAATTTCTCCCCCCAAACCATCTCTCTACCCCAAATTCTCCTTCAGTTGGCTCCACAAGTCATTTTCACCCTTCCGGCCATCCCACCTTCCTGAACCTTCTGATAAGTCTTCGCCATTATATTTACATGAATTTCACCTTGCTGGTTTTCCCAGTTCTCTACTTTACCCACTACCCTCATCAGCAAAACAATATCTCCAGTGGCAAATACGCAATGGAAACTAATTTAGAATGAGTTGTGGGGAGAAAGGGAATCAGACTACACATATCTACAATTAAAAGTATTTATTAAACAGACGACTCTAAATGATGTCCATTAGTTAAGAAAATCTAAAGATTTTTAAAATCCTGTGGTTTCTCTATACAGCGTTTAAAAGCATTTTTTTTTCATTTTATAACATGGTGAAGCTTTAATGAAACAACCTTTAAATAACTATATATGTTTCAATTTTAGTTTGAACACAGATTGCCTTTAAAAAGTTTGAAAACTGCTGCTCCTAATAAGCCACCCAGAGAAACTTTGCTGAATGATCGCTGAGGATCAGGAAAACGCTTTGCCACCATCTGGTGGTTTCTAGAGATACAGCAGTACTTGTTCTGTTGATTTCCAAATCATTTTTTTTTTAACTTCCAGCTCCCTACCAGTGCATTTCAAAATAATGAGAAAAATAATTGCAATTTTTGATAAGACCATGTATTCAAATTCATAGTAATGTCAACAATGCAAAACGTACTTTACTTGGTAGCAGGGATTCAACTTTGTATAATCATGAGAAAGTTCTTGTCTTCAATACCACCCTTGCTCCTGGTAAGACCCTGCATCCTGCATATGACAAACAAACAAAAAACAAATTTGTTAAAAAATGCAGGACATTCTGTCCCTCAAAATCTGTCGTTTAGCACTGCCATAGCATAATCCAATAAACCTACACATCTGAGCTCATAATGTATGCTGTTTACAATCAGGGAAACCTGTCTCTTTCCCTGCTGTGTTCCCTAAATAAAAGACAACCATGTCCAAATACTCTGAAGGTTTGTGGATTTTACTGTTTCTGGACACTGTTTCAGAGGGCAGGGAGAATTTGAATGCAGAGTGCTTACATAGAGAAGAGAGAAATTAATTTGTCAAACCATTCCTCTCAAACAGCATGAACGTAATGTTAGATTTTTGCATAAAGGAACATTATTTCCAAGTAGTACCAAATATCTTGTTTCCTTTTGTTTTCCAATTTGTGGTTCTGGAAATATTAAAGAATTAGTAAAGTAGTCTCAACAACTGGATGTGGCAACTGAGGAACATTAAGCAATATAAACAATAATTCATATTACTCTTAAATTTGAAATAAGTAGATATAGAAGTAACATGAAAGAAGGATGATGCCAATTATTTACACTGGCAATGAGATGGACATGGAATGGTAAAATTGCACATCATTTATTTTTTATAAAAATAATTAAGAAGGTAATAATATTTACTAAAAAATAAACAAAACTTTAGCTTTACATAAGTGATTTTATGCAAAATTTTATAATCATTTATATTTTGCCTTTTAGAAGAAAGATAACTTTTTTGGAAATATTGAAAACAAATAAAAAACATATTAAATGTATTGATTTTTTACTTATATTTTGTGAAAATATATTCAAATTGTATATAGTTTGAATAAATCAACTTTTATTTTTAATCCTTTTGATTATTGTCAATAAAACATAATTATGTGAAAATCTTGATAAACCAGCATAATCGGTGATTTTGCCGAAATGAAGGCAAAGTTTTATGGGCTAAATATATAGGAAATGTACTATCTTTGTCTTTATTACTTATCCAAAATCATCAATCAACAGAACATCCAGATAATAACTTAATTAAATAATTAATTTTAATCATCTTTTATATTTTGCTTTCAGTCATAGAAAAACATTTTTAATTTGTCATTATAAATGTTTGTCAAAGTTGGAGTTTATAAGATATTCTAACTAACAGTGTATTAGGTTGATCTATAACTATTAAATATTTAGACTTACAGTAGTTGAGTCTCCATCTGCACTCTTGCCCAGACTCGACAGATCTCAGCAGTGGGCCTACCAGCCTGCATGAAACCACTATTCCAGTGAGAAGATATAAGAAACAAACAGGAAAACAAACAAATTAATTATTTCAGGTAGAAATAAGTGCTAAGAAAACAAACTAAGCTTGGTATGTTTGAGAGACAGAATCGATCCCTGTTGTGATTGGAGTAAATGGCAAAATCAATTCTGCCTGGGATGATCTTCCCTCCATTTTTTCACAACTTCTTGTTTTTCAGATCTCAGCTTAAATGTCCCTTCTTCAGTCCTCCAAGCACTCAAACTGATGAAGCCCTCCAATTGTCCCTATCTTATGGCTTTGTATTTATTGTCATTGGAGTGCTTATCACACTATCTGATGGTTTACTGATGGTTTATTTATTTGCATATTGCCTGTTTCTTCCAGGTAGAATGAAAATTCCACAAAAGTAGAAATTTCACCTGTCTTATTCACCACCATATCCCCAGCCTGGCATAAAGTACACATGGAATGAAGCAAAGTGTTTTTACTCTGGATTAAAAAAGATGGGATGAGGGAGGTAGAATATTACTAAAGAAAAAAAAAATCACATTCATTCAAATCTCTTTTAAAATTTTATGGGTTTTTTGGGAGGTGCAGCGGGGACAAGAGGAGATAGGGTCCGCTTAAATTTTTGCTTTTTTGGGGAGGGGTGGTAGAGCTCTGGCCATGAAATTGATTGAAATATGAACACTCCCCTACCCTCCATCAGAATGAAAGAATGTATGGTTAAAATATCTTCTCTGAAAACAATGTTTATATTTGTATCAACAAATATGAATCAATTATAGCCAAAATTATGGATTTAATGATTGAAAAATAGCAAAAGCCATGAAAGGGATTATTAGATAGGACAATTAATAGTAAAGCAGCATTTTATCTATAACTTGTATTTTATATTAAAATAACAACTGAAAAAGTAAGTTTGCTCTGGTCCTAAATTGAATAATCAAACTGTGAGATGAGCATGTAATCACAAAAACTGATACGGCAATAATCTGAAAATAATCAGGAATAAATTCAAAGAAATCTTTTAAACCTGAGGAAAATACATAAATAGAGATTGTTGTATATTTTTTTAAACCAAAGCTTAAAAAACATTTATAAACCTCCGACCTGTTTTACTATTTACTCTCTTAGTTTCCCAGCTGCTAAGACAAATACCATACAACGGATGTGGCTTAAACAATGGGAATTTATTGGCCCATGGTTTTGAGGCTAGGAAAAGTCCAAAATTAAGGCATCATCAAGGCAATGCTTTCTTTCTGAAGACTGCATTCTGGGGCTGGCTGCCAACCATCCTTGGATCCTTGGCTTTTCCATCACATGTCAATGCACATGGCAGCATCTTCTCCTTTCTCTTCTGGGTTCCATTGACTCCCAGCTAGCTTCTTTTCCATGTGGCTTTCTCTTCATAAAGTTTCCAGTAAATGGATTAAGACCCAACCTCATTCAGGTGGGCCACACCTTAACTAAAATAATATCTTCAAAATGTCCAAACCAGACGATTG
This sequence comes from Choloepus didactylus, assembly GCF_015220235.1. Taxonomy (NCBI): domain Eukaryota; kingdom Metazoa; phylum Chordata; class Mammalia; order Pilosa; family Megalonychidae; genus Choloepus; species Choloepus didactylus. Next base: position 21,280,978 of record NC_051308.1, on the reverse strand, counting down.
TGTAATATCTTACATGGTATAACTGCGAGATTGCGAAAACCTAGTAGCTCACATTCTCTTTATCCAGGGTATGACAGATGAGTAGAAAAAATGGGGAATAAAAATTAATTTAAAAATAGGGTGGGATGGGGGGATGGGATGTTTTAGGTGTTCCTTTTTACTTTTATTCTTTTTTTTTTTTGGAGTAATCAAAATGTTCAAAAATTAATTGTGGTATGAAGAACAACAATACAATGATACTGTGGACAACTGATTGTACACTGTGGATGATTGTATGGTATGTGAATATATCTCAATAAAACTGAATTTAATTAAAAAAACTGAATTAAAACCGGAGAAAAAAAAAGAATAATAGTGATGAATAATGTGGGGGAAAAAAAGTCCAAACCATCAGACAGAAGGACTTTCCATATATTCTTTCTAGATAACTCATTTATAATTACAATCTTGACTTTTGCTGAAATGGTTGATTGGATCGACATTCAGTCACATCCTCGTTAGCAAAGGGTTGTTCAGTTAAAACCTCATGTAGAGCCCTGTTCTCTGGGGACTCACTTCCCAAAAGCTTTGAAGTCCCTGATAAAGCCACATCTGGTCTCAGAGCACACTATTAGGAAAGACTGGGAATTTTCAAAATTATCAATTTCTGGTCCCTTTGTACTTAAGCGTCTACCCCTTTCCTCTTGCATTTTACTGTAAGTTGCAAGGAAACAGCAGGCTGTACCTCCTATATTAAGCTTGGAAATCTCCTCAGCTAAATATCCAAGATCATTGCTTTCAAGTTCTGCTTTCCATCTAACCTCAGAACACAAATTTTCCAAGTTCTCTGCCACTTAATAACAAGGATTGCCTTTCCAGAAGTTTCCTAAAACACATTCATCATTTCTTCTAAGGCCTCATCAGAGGTACCTTTAATGTCCATATTTCTACCAACAGTCTCTTCAAAGCAATCCAGATTTTTTTCTATCAAGAGTCTCACAATTCTCCTAACCTCTATCCAACACCCAATTCCAAAGCCACTTCCACATTTTTAGGTATTTGTGATAGCAGCATCCCACTTTCCAGTACCAAAAACATTTCTCTCTCACTTCAGCAAGCCAGCTTCTCCTGGGGAATGCATCATCGCCTTCATCAAAGTTCCCAACTTGCAGCTTCTCCAGGGGAATTCAACATCACCGTGGAGTTCCCAACTTGCGGCATGCCCTATGGAATTCGGACTTGCCAATCTCCACAGACATGTGAGCCAACTCCTATAATAAATCTCTTATTATTTAAATGTTGGTTCTGTTTCTCTGGAAAAAGACCAATACACTCTCATAGCCTACATCCAAAGCAAAATTCGGCATGGCACCGTGTAACATTGGAGTTGATAGAGAAAGGGTTGAACCAAGTAACTGTAATATTTTTCTTTTTCGTTTCATTTTGACTACACTTTTAAAATTATATATTGAGGATTTTTTTTTTTAATCAAAAGAGCAAATAATCCTTGTGAGTAAACTTGGTTCTCATTTCTTACTAAATACCTAACAATGATTGCTTTTGTAAAGGTAAAATCCCTGTGATGCTCTGGAAGGACAAAGAAATTCCTTTAAGAGAGGTGAATTTAAGGGTGAAACAGACAACCCAGAACTTAAAAATCATCTTATTCTGTGTAAGGCCATCAACACCACATGAAAATGAAAAGTATTAACTATCTGTAGAAATTAGAGATCTCTGTTTTTGTTTTAATATTAAAACAAAACAACAACAAAAACTGTTCTATAAAAGAAAGAGTCTACATGGACTATAGAAAAAGGGAGCCCCCAAATTTGTAACTACATTTCCAACACGCTGGAGGGAAGAGGATTACAGAAAGACTGACACTCTGGCACTGGAGAACTGTATCTCTTGAGAGAAATGAATGCATACAGAAAAGATAGGTAGGACATCCACTCTCATTGCTTCTTTCTGTACAGAATTTCTGAGAAAGGACAGTTTACCTCTATTGTAGCAGACATCACACTGCTTTGGAAACAGACTGTAGTACTGCCATGCGTTGGAATATTATTCAGCAATACTTATCTATAGTGATGTGAAGAATGCCAGTGGTTGACTGGGGCCAGGAGTCAGGTAGGGTATTCACCAAGAAGGGGCTCTTGAAGGAACTTTATGGGGTGATGGAAACTCTGTCTTGATTAGAGAGAGTTACAGCTCACCTATATATTCATTTATTAATATTATCAAACTGCTTAACTAAAATGGGTGAATTTATTGCTTTTAAAGTATTTCTCAATAAAGTTAGTTTAAAAGGAAAAAAAACGCCCTCCAGGATGCAAACAAAGCGAAGCGACAAGAAACCCCCAAGTACCAGGGTGGTGATGTCCAATATTTATCCTCGTCTGGCACTGAGGATGAGCAGCTCATCTGAGTAAATGCTCAGCCTATTTCCACTTTACAGAAAAGGTGAAAAGTTCAGAAACCAAAAAAGTCAGTGGAGTTGACACGACCAGAAGCGCTAGCGTCGGGTTTTGAACCCAGTTAAAACAGCCCATACTTTTAACCACTACGCGATGCATAATAAAAGATGAATATATGTTGAACGAATGCTTCCGACTACAGCTCCTTCAAGTTCACACAAGACCCACCTAGAAGACCGCAAGACCAGGCACAGACAGATGAACCTGAGCGGAGAAGGGCACGGTGAACTCGAGGGCGGGGTAGAGCGACGAGAATTCGCCTCAGACAGGCGGAGTCGTCTTGTCGTGTTTCCCACAAGTTTGTACCTCTTCTCTTGCCGTAGTGCTTGAAACCGGAAGCTCCCTTAAAACATGCTTTAGATTTCCGGGCAAGAGGTGGGTACCTTGATGCCATGTGGGAGCTGCTGTGAAAAGTTGTTAGTTTCCGAGACCTACTTGAAGTCCGAGCTTTGGGAGAGGAGGAGCACAGGGTCGTTTGGTGAGGCTGTGGATAGGGGTGGTATATAGATGGAGGTTGAAGCGTCTGTGGGTTTTCTGGGTACGTACCGGGTCCGGGCTGAAGAAAGCCTGGGTGCAGCCCCCAGTGGCTGTAGAGTCGTTAACGCAGTTGGCAGTCTTGTTTGTATCTCGGGGTCAAGAGTTCTGGGACAACCAGTTATGTGTCCGCGACGGCGCAGAGTGCAGAAAAATGTTTATATGAGAGACATTTGGTGCTTTCCAGTTAAGTCACCTTATAGGTTCGTGGCGCCTTCTGATAGTGGTTATGTTTCTTAGGCTGTGTTTTTAGAAATCCGCTTCTCCTGCCGCGGTGAATGATGACGTCCTTAGCCCAGCAGCTCCAACGTCTCGCCCTCCCTCAAAGTGACCCCAGTCTCTTATCTAGAGATGAAGTTGCCTCTTTATTGTTTGACCCCAAGGAAGCGGCCACCATCGACAGAGACACCGCCTTTGCCATTGGTAAGCTACTCTTTTAGAAAAACTCTTTGAAGCGTTTGTTTTCTGGTTGTTGCTGTATTTTTTCTCTCCTGTCCCACCCTCTTCTCTAACTTGTTGACATGTTGTTAATGGAAAGAGAATTAGTGTTAACTGAGCAAATAACCCTGTGCTGCTTGAAATGTATATGGGTATCTATCTATCTATCTATGGATATCTATCTATATATAAATGTATATGGGTGAAGATACAATGTTGGGGGGGCAGGTCACCTAATTTGTAGAGAGGATTCTACATCTTAAGGGGTGGGAGACAGTGGCTGGAGTGGAGGAGTCTTCCCAGAGGACTGACGTAGCTATTATAGGGAATATAAATTTTAAAAAGAAAAAAAAGAACGACCCCTGCCATGAAGTGCTTTCCGTTCTCATAGTTGGTGAGATAAGACATGTTCTATAAGTTGAAAACTAGAAATCTATGTTAGATAGGAGCTCAATTACAGATTATATATGCTAAAAAAAATTCAGAGACTTTTAGGGTAAGTAAAACTAAGAGGAATGGGATAGTTTTCTTGCAAAGAATTATGAAATAAAATAGCCTTTTCCTAGGATGCACTGGCCTGGAAGAACTGCTTGGAATCGATCCGTCTTTTGAACAGTTTGAAGCATCATTGTTCAGCCAGCTGGCAAAAACCTTGGAGCGCAGTGTTCAGACCAAAGCAGTGAACAAACAGTTGGATGAAAACATTTCATTATTCCTTATTCACTTGTCTCCTTACTTCCTGCTTAAGCCAGCACAGAAGTGTCTGGAATGGTTAATACACAGGTATCTAATGGGATTACCAAAATAATTATGAACTGTTCTGACTTTTTTAAAAAAGTAGTTGAGATCATTTATCAATTCAAAGTTGAAAAATTATATATATGAAGCAATTAATACAGTGCTTAATGGGTGAGGTAAACATGCTTTTCTACTATTAAAACTCATTTTTGTTAATAGTAGAAATTGGAATTACTAAGATCTTGAATTACTGAGGAGCTTGAGTAAGTAGTCTAAGGCTTTCATGTCCCTTTGCCATTATGGATTGTTCCTGCACACTTGGGGCAATGAGTATTATACTTCTTTCTTCCCAAAGTAACAACAGTGGTTTGGGAAGGAGATAATGGTATCCTCTAAAAACCGTAACTTAAGAAAAAACATTAATAACTAACATGTGTTGAGCATTTATATACAAGGCCCTGTGGTAAGCACTTTGCATACATTATCTCATCAAACCTCCCAAAATTCCTATAGGGAGATACTTGTATTATCCCCATTTTGCTTAAGTCATACAACTCAAAAGTGTCAGAGCTGGGATACAATTAAAATTTGTTTCCAAGGTCTGACCTTTCATCCACTTTGACAGTTGTTTTGGTAAGTTTTATTCAGTTTACTTTCTCACTTATTGACATCTGATATACACATTTTTATTTATTCTCCCAATGCATTTGTTCTAAAAGTAGCACAATTTCTATATCGTTAATTGGAGACATGGGGGTAAAGTGACTTCCCTTCAGGAAGCAAGTAAATCAATGAGAAAACATAATTTTAACTTGGGCCTTCTAATTATAGAACATTGGACACAGCAGACAAAAAAGAATGTCCAAAAGTCTTCTAGCATTTAATTTCCCCCAAATACATCATTAATGTAAGGAGTACCTTTTGCATTTGATTTTTCATTTATTTATTCATGTAACATTTTATGTTAGGCACTGAAAATACAAGAAAGAGTAGGCTGCCTTTTGAAATAAATGCCGTAATAAAGTTTATGTGAAATTTGGGGATTGCCAACTCTGGAGTAGTTAAGGACAGCTTTGTGGAGAAAGGAACATTTGAGCTAAAACTTAAAGGATTGCTAATGAAAGTCATTTTACATGCAGAATCAGCATGTGTAATGTCATTGTAGTGTGAAAGACATGATGAATTTGAGGAATAAGAAGTTCTGTGTGTTTGGTGAGTGACAGTATAAGAAAATGATAGTATTCAAATGGAAGACATTAGTTGGATAGATTCAGTGGTTCCATTGTAGTCTCAGTATCTGACTCTTATTTATCAAATGTGTATCAACAATTATTAAATAAGCACAAACTATGTGCAGTGCACTGTGCTAAACATTTGAGCAGGATATAAGGCAGCACAAAGCATCAGTGCTTAAGTTGCTTACTAGCTGTAGATAGGGAGGTAGGCATAGAAACATGAAGTCCCCACTAATTTGTATTTCCATTTGGCTTTATATATTCTTTGGTATTCATTCACTCAATGCATTGATGAGTTACTGTGTGTCCTGAGTTGCTATGGAAGTGTGACATATGATTATAATCTAGGAGAGAGAAGCCATACATAAAACGAATGAAAGGCAAAACAGTATAGTATTACAAGAAAGGTACAGATAAAGGATAGGAAAGTTCAGACAGACATAGTAGGGATCACTTGGCTGAGAGAATTAGGAAAAGCATCTTGAAAAAGGAGACATTTGCCAGGTTGAAGGCTGGAAGGATTTAATATATCTGATAGAAGTAATAAACCTGTCTTACATTATTAGGATTGAGGCACTGATAGAAAGTTTTGTGAAGTTCATGGACAAATTATGGTAGTAATTAGATAAATATTTTTATATATTGTTTTCATCCAAAATTATTGTGAGTTTTTTTTAAATTAGTCTTTTGATTTTGGAAGTACAGTAGTTAGAAAAACTGAGGAAGTTGTGAAAGGTGAACTTCAGAGCATGGAGAGAAGCTGGATGTTGCTGCTATTTGAGCAGTTGCTTTTCTGTTAGTTTGACCACAAAGATCCTATGCTAATGTGATAGTAAGTGAGAAAAGTTGAGAGAAAGTTAATGAGATGGAAATTTTGGCATTAAATATTGAAAAATACTACTGCATGAGAATCGGTAGAACCGTGTTGAACTGTACTCTAATGCAAAATAGAAGGCTTATCTTGCCTAATGTTATGTAGTAGTTGTTTTTATGTCTGAGTTGTTGGAGGTGATTGACCTAAGATTTGGGCATGTAAGAAAACTTGTAAGTTTTGTGTTAATTACAATTGTTTGCTTTTTCCCAGGTTCCACATCCATCTTTATAATCAAGATAGCCTCATTGCTTGTGTTCTGCCATACCATGAGACAAGGATATTTGTACGCGTTATACAGCTTCTAAAAATTAATAATCCAAAGCATAAATGGTTCTGGTTATTGCCAGTTAAGGTATGATTGCTGAATGACACATATCTATAATCTTTACACATTTTGATTAAGGAATGTGAAAAATTTGGAAAAAATAAAGTTGCTAGTGCTACTGGGGGTTTACTTCCATCACTTTCATTTCTTCCAGTTGAAACTATTATTATTAATGGCTAGCTTTTATTTAGTACCTGATTTAGGCAATTAACATTATATTATCTTGCATTATCACAAAATTCCTCCATTTTTACAGATGAGGACAAGCTCAGAGAATTGTTACTTGCCAGATTTCACATAACTATAAAGTGGCAGAGTTGAGATTTGAATCCAGATCTGATTCAAAACCCTATTCTCTCCACTACACCATGTTGTTTAGTATTTTGGAAGTGAAGAGCTTAAAAAAAAACTGGAGGTGAAAACAGCAGAAAACACCTGCAAAAATAGAAGGATAAGGATAAGTTGGAGGATTTGAGGAAATTGAAGAAGATACTATAAAGTAATGTACAGATCAATAAAAAGATGGTTGCATAATAGCAAGGGCCTGGGTAAGATCAGATAGCACGATTTTATAGTAAAACCAGCTGATTTGCTATTATCACTATATTCTGCAACATATAGTAGAGGAAATGTATGTACACTGTTAGCAGGAACTTTACTAAATGTTGAGCATAGTGATCCAGGCTAGGTAGGAGGGCAAATGGGGACAGTAGAAGGCTGATAGGCTGTGAGACTGTAAAGAGTTAACCTTTTTGGTGATGGTGTTAAGGTCAGTGGAAGAATTGGGAAAGTTTTAACTAGGAGAACTTTAGAATTTAAGGCTTTGGATATAAAACACTTTTAAGAATGTTCAACAAGACCTACCTATGATGCTACTGATAGTGTTAAGTTGTTTTCTTCCCTGGTCTACATATAGACTTTGTTGTGTGTTGGTTCCAGGTGTCCAAATTCCACTCACCTGTTAACATTAACTCAGATTCTCTTTTAATTTGTTCATTGTTGATTGAGTGCCTGATACATGCCACTTATAGTGCTAGGTGGTGGAATAGAGGTATAAATTGGCAGAGTGTCTAGTCTAATCACATCAGTATTAGCATTATTGTAAAGCAGTGACAAAATCATATCACACTGACTTCAAAATCCATATCCAACTAGTAGAATTATTAAGGGTCTTGAGAATCCAAATTTATATAAATATATTTTAGAATGCAACACATAAGTCATTAGGTATTTTCCATTGTATACCTCTGCCCTAACTGCTGACCTTCTTTTGAATTTTTAAAGTTTGCACAATTCTATTTGATAATCTCATCAACGCCAACTATATGGAGGGTATATTTTGTATTTCTTTGTGAACTGTAACTATATGAAGCTGTTACTAAGGTAGATATTTTAAAACTAATGATCAGTTGATGAATATCCCTAATTGTTCTTCATGTCAATAACAGAAATCTGGAGTGCCATTAGCTAAAGGAACTTTGATTACCCACTGCTATAAAGATCTTGGATTCATGGATTTCATTTGTAGTCTGGTGACAAAATCTGTGAAGGTGAGTAATATAATATTGTTTCATGAATATTTAATTCCTTAAAATATTGCCTGCCCTGAAGGAAGAAAATATATTAAGGCCCCCCCAAATAATAGTGGTGCTTTGAAGAAGTACCTTTTATTAAATGATCTGGGATTTTGGAGCATAAGCATCGGTCTTTCATATTCAAAAATGGTTTTCTACAAAAATAAGTTATTTTCTCTTTGCTGAATTCTGCTTACAGTAACTGTTCAAATTAAGGGACAATCTTAAAAATGCCAGGAAGATTCTTAGGCAGTTCATCCTTGTCATATTTAATTGAACCATTGAATTGCTGTATTTATTCAGTGTTGCATATGGTAAAATTAAATGTCAAAACCTGACGTAGTTCAGGAGAGCTGTAAATGTTTTTGTATTTTTATTTAGTTGGTCTTTCACTCATAAATGTCTTTTGTTTGTGTTTCTTATTCCAGGTTTTTGCTGAGTATCCTGGGAGCTCAGCTCAGTTGAGAGTGCTATTGACTTTTTATGCTTCTACCATAGTGTCTGCTCTAGTGACTGCTGAGGACATATCAGACAATATAGTTGCCAAGCTATTTCCATATATCCAAAAGGTGTGTCCTGCTAATCTATAAAGTAGATTATTTTGTATTTAAAGGAAGTTTCTTGCTTTTGAAATTTTCAATTAGACATAAGTGTTCTAAAATTGACAATTTATTTCAGATGGTTGGTGGGATTTAATTTTTAGGTAAAAAAATTCCTTTTTTTGTCTTAAAAAAGTCACCAATCAGTGGTGATGATGGTAGCACAACATTGTGAATGCAATTATAAAAGTACTGAAATATATATCTGAATGTGATTTAAAGGGAAACTGTTAGGTTATATATATATGCATGGTAACACAGAAATTTAAAAGATAATCCGTGGAACTACACTACACAAACATTGAACCGTAAGTTAAATCATGGACTTTACTTAATAGTACAAATATAAAAATGTTCTATCATCAATTGTAATAAATGTTTCACACCAAGCTGTTGGTGGTGGGGTGGTATATGGGAATCCTGTATTTTATGCATGATTATTCTGTAAATCTACAGTTTCTCTAATTAAAAAAAAAAAAAATCACCAGAATAGGACCTTAATTAGAACTCCTCAAGAATAAATATTGCCTATGCTCTTGCGCTGTCTTCCCAGATCTATCTTAACAGTCATGTTACCTGACTGTTAAGAGAAAGGATTAGAAAATTTATTCAAGGCATTGGCAATCTTTTTACCATTATTTTTGCATTGGCTTCTGCTTCTTAATATTTCTTCTTGCCAAGTGCCTTTTTGTCTGTTTCCTTCCCAGAGTTCCCATTGAGGTACTGCTTTTTGCATCCCAAGTGTCCCAAAATTATTGTCTTCTTTGATTGGACACTTTTTTAGATCTGTGAGTGATCTGACTGAATCCTTACTTACAAGAATAGGGATTTACATATAAAAGAAGAGCTTGCTGACTCCTGTTAGGATGTGTATGGGAGATGTTTTGAGTTGGGAGACCTGAGATCATCTCTAATCCAGGAGACTCGTTGCATCTCCATGTGCATTCAGGAACATGGGTCAATATCTTGATATTTCATTTATGAAGAGTGTACATTATATTGTATTAACCTGTAGCTTACGACATTTTTAATTTGTCACAATAAAGTAACATTTTTAAGTAGGATAAAATAATATATTTTATCATTTTTCCTTATGTTTTACAAAATATTTAGGGATTAAAATCATCTTTACCAGATTACAGAGCTGCAACCTACATGATTATATGTCAGCTTTCTGTGAAAGTAGTGATGGAAGATACGGTTGTTAATTCATTGGCATCACAGGTCATCAAAACATTGGCCAAAATTCCCTCTTTGATCAAGGATGGATTAGGTTGCTTGATAGTGCTCCTGCAGAGACAGAAGCCAGAGAGCCTTGGGAAAAAGTATGTATAATTGAGGAATAATGATAATTAGAGAAGAAATTATTTTGAATAATTTTCTTGGCAGGTGGGATAAGCTTTTTTTTAAATTGCCATTCATTGTATAACTTGTAAAGTTAACATCATATGTATTTGCTTCTTTGAAGGCCATTTCCTCACTTATGTAATGTTCCTGATCTTATTACAATACTTCATGGAATTTCTGAAATATATGACATCAGTCCTCTTTTGCGTTACATGCTTCCCCATCTGGTTGTCTCCGTCATTAATCATGTCACAGGTATGTGGTTTTACATTTTATGTCTAGAAACCTAGTTTCTGTGATATGATTCTCTTAACATGGGAACCATGCCTTTTACAATATCTTGAAGGTACTTTAAATTTATGCTATCCAATTATTTTTGTAAAACTTGTCCATTTTTCTTAAGTGCAGAATTTGGGTGAGGAGCATGTTGATTGAAGGAATATTCTTGTTAATTGAGTGATAGACTGCATTTCCATTCTTTAAAACTCTGTTTTTAAACAGTTTCTACATAAAAAAGACTAGAGAATTATCTTTAAAAAATTAAAATATATTACTGAGTAAGCCTTTTCTCCCATTTAGCTATTTAATGAACTTTACTGGTTCATTTACAGTAACTGTCTCATCCATTTGCCAAAAAAGTTTTTCTACCTAGAGCCATTAAAAATATAAGACCAAGAAAATCTCATGGGAAAAAAAAAAAAAAACCCAAATTAAAAGAAAAAGCCACAGTATTAATTAGGAAGTGATTATTTACATTACTTGTTTTACCCTTTAATAAATAATAAATAATAAATGAATAATAAAGTCTTTAATAGGGACTTAAGGAAGAAACACTTGGTCCTACTAAATGGGGAACACTAAGAAAGGCATCTCTAAAATATATATATGTCTGTTGGAAAATAGATTTGCTTAACCAAATCTTGGTTTAAACATGTGTTTCAGAAACATGACCACGTAAATAAAAGTGTGTTCCTGTTCTAATGGTGACGAGTAATGTGAAGGCAGGCACTAATATTAGATCCACACACTTGGTATTAAGATGGAAGGTTAGCCTGTTTTCAGGGAAACTTTATTGAGATCTAGGTTTATTTTCTAACTTGACCATTACCTTGTAATGTTACTTGGGTAAATCTGTATATTCTTTGGATATCTGTTTTATTAGTGAAATAGCTATGATACTACTTGGTTTTACAAATCTGGAGAGTTTCAGATAACGAATAAATGAGGGTATTACATACAAAAATGCCTTGAAAAATAGTAACCATTAAACAGGTGGAATACACTTTTTTTTTTTTAATTAGAAAAGTTACAGGTTTACAGAAAAGTCATGCAGAAAATAGCATTCCCATTAGCTCTCCTGCCCATTATTAACACTTTGTATTAGTGTGGTACCTTTGTTGTAATTGAAGAAAGAATATTATTATAATTATACTATTAATTATAGTCCATCATTTACAATAGTGTTCAGTATTTGTGTTGTATAGTCCTATGGCTTTTTGTTTTTTGTTTTTTTAAATTTCATTCTACTAACTTATAAACAACCTAAGGTTTCCCCTTTAATATCATATGCAAATATTTAATTTTGTGTTATTAATTACATTCACAATGTTGTGCTTCCATCATCACTATCCATTACCAAAACTTTTCCTTCACCCAAAACAGAAATTTTGTACCAAGTAAGCATTAACTTCCCATTCCCTACTCCTGCTTCAGTCCCTGGTAACCTGTATGTTTCTGACTATGAGTTTGTTTATTCTAATTATTTCATATCAGTGAAACCATATGTGTTAGTACATTTGTATCTGGCTTATTTCACACGATGTTTTCAAGGTTCATGTATATTGTCCCATGTATCAAAACTTCATTCCTTCTCATGGCTGAATAATATCCCATTATATGTATATACCATATTTAGTTTATCCATTCATCTGTTGATGGACACTTGGGGTTGCTTCCATCTTTTGGTAAGTGTGAATAATGCTGCTAGGAACATCAGCGTGCAAATACCTGTTCAAGTACCTGATCTCAATTCTTTGGGTATATACCTGGAAGTGGGGTGAACAGTCATATGGTAATTATATACTTAACATTCTGAGGAACCACCAAACTGTGTTCCACAACAACTGCACCATTTTACATTCCCTCCAACAATGAACAAGTGTACCAATTTTTCCATAACCTCTCTAATACTTGTTGTTTTGCATTTTTTTGAAAATAGCCATTCTAATGGCTGTGACATGATAGCTCACTGTGATTTTCATTTTATCTCCCTGGTGGCTAATGATGTTGAGCATCTTTTCATGTGCTTTTTGGTCATTTGTATATCTTTAGAGAAATATCTATTCAAGTCTTTTGACCGTTTTTTAATTGACTTTTTCTTTTTGTTATTGTGTTGTAGGATTTCTTTGTATATTCTGGATATTAGATTCTTATCACATGTGTCTTCCGAATATTTTCTCCCATTCTGTAGGTTCTCTTATTTTCAAGATGAAGTCCTTTGCGCACAAGTTTTTAATTTTGATGAAATCCCCTTTATCAATTTTTCTTTTATTGTTTGTGCTTTTGGTTTACAGTCTAAGGAATCATTGCCTAACACATGGTCCTGAAGATACTTCCCCATGTTTTCTTATAGGAGTTTTATAGTTTGAGTTCTTGTATCTAGGTCTTTGATCTATTTTTGAATTAACTTTTGAAATGGAGTGAGGTAGGGATGCATCTTCATTCTTTTGCATATGGATATCTGGTTTTCCCATCACCATTTGTTGAAGAGACTATTCTTTCCCATTTAAATGAACTTGGCAAAAATTAATCAGACCAGTGGAATTTGAATTTGATTCCATTGATCCATATATCTGTTCTTGTGCCAGTACCATGCTGTTTTGATTTTATAAGTTTGAAATAAGTTTTAAAATAAGGAAGTGTGAGGCCTCCAACTTCTTGTTGAATTGACCCCTTTATCAGTTTATAGTGACTTTATTTGTCCCTCATAAAGTTTTTTGACTTTTATCTGATGTTAGTCCATTTTATCTGATGTTAGTATAGGTATCCCAGCTTTCTTTTGGTTATTAATTGCATGGTATATTTTTTCCCATCCTTCAGTTTCTGCCTACCTTCATGGTTTTTATGAGAAATCACCACTTAGTTTTATTGCGACTCCCTTGTAAATGACACGTTCCTTTTCTAAGCAGCTTTCAGAACTCTCTCCTTGTCCTTGGCATTTGACAATTTGACTGCTTTGTGCCTGGGTGTGATTCTCTTTGAATTTATCCTATTTGGGGTTTGTGGATTTCTTTAATGTACATATTTATGTCTTTAGTTAAATCTGAGAAGTTTTCTGTCATTATTTCTTTGAATATTCCTTCTGGCCCTTTCTTCTCTTTCTTGGACTCCCATACTGCATATCTTGGTGTGCAGATCATTTTTGCAAATGTTTGTCCCGTATGTCTATTGTCTGGTTTTCTTCATTGATGGTTTCTGAATTTTTATCTTGTTCCTTTGGATGGGCCATCATTTCCTGTTTGTTTATCTTGTAATTTTTTATTGGCATACTGTATATTTTAGTATATTCAAGTGTTAACTTTAGTCCCTTTGTTATCTGTTCCTTATGTTTGTATCTACTTAGTGATATAATAGAGATTTCCTTGAGTGCCAGGAGCTGACAAAAACAAATGCAGAAACACCTTTCACAGTCTTTGAAAATTGTCTCTGACTTGACTGATACATTCCTTCAGATTTAGTCTTCCTATCAAGATCTGGCCAAAATGAACATTAAGTTCAGGATGCTCTCCATCTTTTTGGAGCCTGTAACCTCTCCTGGGCTTGTGTCTGCTTGTGGTCTTAGGAATGCCTATTATAGGAATTTGAATGTCCCCTCTATTCCTTATGGAATAGACATTCTCCCCCTCACAGTGCTTTATTTTATGACTTAAAGCAGGTAGTCCTTTGCCTCCGGCTACTTTGACTTAATTGTTTCTTGTATTGCTTTTGTGCAGTCAGCAAACTTTTCCACCTGAAGGGCAGATTTTGGGAGCATGAGCCCAAGACCTTGGTTCAGTCTTTTAGGCTGCCCTGATAGATTGGTACTGGCATACAGGCACCCCATTATATGCATGGTAGTTATTCTGCTCCTTCTGGAACAGGGCCAGGGACGCACATGGGCTCACAGGCTGGCTCCACAGCATGCTGGGGAGGGTGCATGGTAGGGGCCAGGAAGGCCACCATGAGCATCTCCTACTGTTTTTAAGCTGTGTTATCTTGATTCAGCACTTGCCCAGTTACTGTACACTATAACTTTTCTGGAATTTTGAGGAAGATGGCTCTCCCAGTTTTTGCTAGTTTTTTAAAGATTCTATGAGGAATAGCACTTTGGAGCGTCCTAACACTCCTTTCTTGTTAGACCTGGAATATGCTTTTGAATATACTTTAAAAGGTGGATGTCACTTAAAATTATTCTTATAGAAAGACTTTTGGCTGTTAATAAATTTAATACTGTAAACATGCAGAAAGTTTTCCCACAACTCAATTCTAAATTATTGCCTACCAAGGAGAAGAAACGGAAGGAATGGATGGTGGTGAAATCTACAGGAGACATTTAGAAGGTATAATTACAAATATATCACTGAAGAACAACTTAGACCATTTGTTGGCTAGGTAAGCTATTACTTTTGACATGCTTTTGATTTACGTTTTTGTTCAGACCTGTAGCTCAATACACTGTTTTCAGGAATAGTTAGCATTTTTCCAGTATCTCTTTTTAATGCATTTCTTGCTTTGTCCAGATCATTTCATTCATTATAGGTACTTAATCCTTTAATTGTGGAGGCAATAAAAGCAAAATAATTTTTCTTTCTCGATTTTGGTGCTTATATGTGATAAGAGAAGGTTAATAGTTATAAGCTAAATTTTGGTTATATCTAAGTGCAAGTTTGTGGCTTTTTAAAGCTTTCTATTAATAAACGGACCAAAATGCCTAAAACAAAATAGCATTTGGTATTCAGTAAATACCAATTAGAAACTTAATATTGAAGGTAGACATTGTGTAAAGATTATTTCTTCCTTCCCTATAAAGATGGTTCAACCTCCCTTTTTCATTTTCTTCATTAAAAGACAGCTCAATACAGTGAAAGGAATGTAGTCATTGAAATCATACTTAGATATGAATACTGGCTCTGTGATTTGCAGTAGAGTAGATCTTCACTACAGATAGTTAAATTCTGGAGCAGAACTGCCTAAATTTGGTTCTGCCATTGTGTATCGTTGGTCAGGTATCTAACTCTGGTCTGTATCATTTGTGCCCCTTGGTCAGAGGGTTGATTTGTGAATTAAATGAGCATATTATCAGGTGAAGTACTGTTGAGAACTTGGGCTCTGGAATCAGGCTATGTTTTAGATCCCTGCTGTATTGTTTTATGTCACATAAGGGCTTACTGAGTATTGGCTGTTGTTGCTTTTGCCATGTGACTTCAAGCAAATTCTGTCTTAGCCCTAGTGCCCTATTTGTAAAATAAGTGTTAGACTTTCTACCTTGTAGAGGTATGGCAATAACAGATAATATTTCTAAAAGCACCTAAATCATAGTAGGTACTTAGTAAATAGTAACTTAATTTGTCTGTTAATATTTTTGTTTTGTTTTGCAGCATTCTTTTTGAAGAATATATTTCATACAGCTCACAGGAAGAAATTGATCCCAATAAAGTATCTTTGCTTAATGAACAGTTTCTTCCACTTATCAGGCTTTTAGAAAGCAAGTAAGTTGTGTGTGTATTTCCTGTTTAATTTGTGCTTTCTATTATATATAGATAAGATTCACAAGTCATTTCTTAATAGTGAATTATATGACACTGTCCTTTTTTTTTAAACTCTTCAGCAAAGGATGAGTATGGAATTACATATTTTTGAAATTTAAGAGGAAATAAGGGCTAGGGATGGACTGTGTAGAATATAATTTTTTAAATAGAAAGTATTTTTGTCATTGGAATAGTCAGAGAAACAAACTTGATCATTACTGTTTGGTTTAAAGACACAGTTTCATTAAAATTTAGACATTGTAAATAAGACAATATCAGTAATTTTTTGAAATTTGATTTTGTGTCTTCCCTTTATACATGATATGTGTGGTTAATAACATTATTAATAAATTAACACTTTAATTCTTCCCAGATACCCCCGAACATTAGATGTTGTATTAGAGGAACGCCTAAAGGAAATTACAGATCTAAAAAAACAAGAGATTTTTCATCAATTTATTTCTCTTTCTACAAGTGGAGGAAAATATCAGGTAAGCTTTTTTTCTCCAGAGGAATTATTTCAGTCAGGAGTACATTTTTGGGATTGTATGGAGAGCAGAAAAGGAACTTTGTGACTTTCCTCTACTCTTGGAAAAGTTTCATGGAGAAATTAGATTTTATACAATTTGCGTGGTTACCTGAAGTAAGGCTGTAAGGCAGGAATTGAGTAATTGGAGAAAGGTATAGTGATTTTTAAGTAACTGAACATCATACTTATTTCAGGAAAAATATTGTGTGGGAATTTTAAATATGTCCATTTAGCAGCTGCTAAAGATGGCTTCACATAAGTTTCTAGTGTTCCTTATCTTTTTTTAGATCTGGACTGTCCAGTACATTATCCACTGCCACAGATGGCTCTTTAAATTATTGGTTAGTAAAAGGGGGGTGGGTTTGTCTTTTTTGACCTTGTTAGAATTTCAGAAATTTTTTAGTGGTTCAACTATAAATTTTTTAGGGAGAGTTATTGTATTTAGGCTCGAAAGTAGAAGCTATGAAGGGAAATATTTGTTAGTTTCCTCTTCCATAATTAGACTTTTATCTTTAGTGATGTTTTATTTCCAAATCTCAGATTGATAGACTTCTTCTTCAGTCTAAATATGTAAGTGAACTGTAGTCGTTAATTTGATTATTACTGTTGTATCATTTAGGTGAGTTGCATTCTGTCTTCAGTGATCTACTTTTTTATTTATATTTCTATTTAGGTGCTCAGATGGTATTTATTTATTGGGCTTGTTGCTTTGGAATCAGAAATACATAAAGAATATATAATTATTTCTTAGAATTACTTCACTAAATTAAACCTACACATAAACAAAAGTATAGGTGAAATCATACCCTTAATGTTCATCTTTGATCTCTTGTAACTCATATCATATTCTGGAAACAAAGGTTTTGCTTTGCTTGTTGGCTTTTGAAGTTAGATGATTGCTTTAGAATATGCTGAGCAGTTTGGAGTGGTTTTTCTCTGGTTTTTATTCTTGATCATATGCTGCTCAGATTTTACAGTGAAATCATTTTGGTAATTGTCCTGAATCCTATAGTTTTTAGCTGATTCTGATACCTCCTTGATGCTCAGTCTGAATCATCCACTTGGTCCTGTGAGACTACTGGCTGTTAATCATCTGAAAAATATCATGAAAACATCAAAGGTTTGTGTAAAATAGCATTCATGTATGATTGTTTTTCTCCTGTGGTAAGCAGTGTAATTCTAGAATGAGAAATTGAAGTTATGACCTAAAATTGATAATATGTGATTGTGTGGTATTGTATAATTGATATTGTGTAACTGATACTCACAGATGAGCTGAATAAAAAGCAGAAGTGCATATTTTGGACAAAGATTTAGGGCTGTACGTGCCAGTGGCCAACATTTTAACCTGTACATGTCCTAGTAGCAATCATTTTCATATGTTTCCACATTGCAAATAATTTAGCTTTAGTTCAAGTGTTTTTCAAACTGGAATTTACACATTGATTCACAGAGGTTTGCAAATTCTCTTAGAATCTTTTAATTTTGAAATTTGATTTTCCAAGTCTGAAGTTTAACATAAGCATATTTTGGTTTATCTGAATGATAACTTTGTTAACTGAACACTTCCATGGTTTCAGTGCCTGCAGTTGCATTCATGATTAAAATGGTGGCTCCAAATAAAAAGTACAAAGGCAGACTTAATTTGCAAGTAACCGATATTCCACACATTATCATAAAAGTAATATTTCACAAAGACTTTGCAGTGATTCATGTAGAATAGTATTTCCTAAACTTTAGTCATTCAAGGCAGTACTTTCACACTTTTGCCATATTAGTTTACATGTTGAGCTTAAGAACTTGAGTCATAGCAGTTAGAACCAAGTATGTATCAGAAGTAGAATTTATTTTCAGCTGAACATAGCGCATTAAATTAATCTCATTTGGATTTTACTGGTTTTGTAGTATTTAAATATTTGACATACAGCTTTTTTTTTTTTTTAGGTGTTTATAGTTAGCTTTAAATTAATAGTAAAGTAATATAAAGCAAAATAAGAATCTGTGACCATGTTTCTTTTAAAGGTGTTAAAGCAGTCAAGTTTGGAAAATTCCTGGTCTGGCACGAATTATGTTTATTTCACAAATTTTGTTGACAATTTTGGCTTATTGGTTTGTTGAATGATTGAGCTCATTGAATACTGATCTTTGTTGTATGATATATTTAGGGATTCCTGAAACCTCTTGATGTTTTGAAGCTGTTCTCTTCTTTCCTTCTTTTAATTCCTTTCTCCCCTGTTCTCCTCTGGATTTGGTTAGTTCATGCATAATGAGCACTTAATACTTTCAAGTTACAGGCTTGAATATCATAATTGCTGTCAATGTCTTTCTTTGCATTAAAATTTTATTTTCCATTCTCCATCAATGACAGGCCATAGGTTTTGGAATTCCAGATTGGAATTTTGACTGCTTGTTAGCTCTTCAGGTAACTCGTAGAGTTTGAGACATGAAACCTTGACTTAAGTTTTGTGAATTCTAGAGATTTTTGTTTATCTTTCAACAGAGTTGCTTGTATTTTTCATAGGATTCTCTAGTTTGTTTTTTCTTCCCCCACAACCTACAGGTACGGATGTATTCAGGTTGTCAGTCTTGTTTTCTGTTACTGTGAATGAGTATATTTTAATTTTCTTTTGTTACTTTAAAAAAATAGGATCCTATTTTGCAGACTAGCTTTGCAATGTCTTTATAAAATACTTAATAATTGCTGCTTAACAGTACAACTATGTGTAAGATACACTTTGTTATAAGCACTGACGTGTATTATTTAATCTTCTAACAATCCTTTGAAGTAGGTGCTATTAGCCTTGTTTCTCAGATGAGAATAGTGAGGCTCAAAAATGTTAAGTGACTGTACAAGGTCACCCATGGATAGTAAGTGGGAGAGCTCACATTTAAACCTAGGAATTTTGATTCCTTTGTCTATAGAATATCAAAATCTGGACTTTATATTTTATCCAGATGAATTCCTTAAAGCAAAAATTATTTGTTTATACATATTTTATTGTATTTTTAGTGGAAACTGGAAAAAGTTTGTACCAAATAATTATTGACCCACAAAGCAACTTTAAAGATGATTTAGTTCAATGTAAGCTGTGTTTAGAGTGTTTGAATGTGTCATCCAGGACAGAGCCTATGTCCCTTGTTTAGTGTTTTGGAGTGCTTTTCATGAAACCATCCTTTCTTTCTAGTGTAAAGCCTTCAAGGTTTTTTGCAACAGAAAAATTAATTTAGTTTTTCTGTTTCTCAGGAAAGTATTGATGAGTCTTTCATAAAAGAAGCTATTTTAGCCCGACTAGGTGATGATAATATAGATGTTGTTCTGTCGGCTATAAGTGCTTTTGAGGTGAGTGAATTTACTGTTTGTTGAAAGGTAATTTTTGTTTGTGAATATTTTCCTGTCCTTGTCACATGATTCTGTGCTCTAGGCAGGAATATATTTGGAAATTATTCTGCATTGAAAATTTGTACTCTTGAGAGCGCAAGCTAAGCCTGGCTATAGAAAGCTTATGGGGATAATTAGATTACACAATTTGAAAACTGCTTTGTAAATTTTAATATATTTTTGTTGCTTTAATATATTTTTGTCAATAATAAATGCCTTGGAACTATGGAAAATTGGTTAATAAATACCACTTTTGAGAAATTGCTCTCAAAATTTAGTTATGCTAGGATTCTTGGGAGATAAAGTTCATTTGCAAAGCACCTACATGTATTTGATGCACGTGAAAATTTATTCATTGATATATTTTTTTCCCTCTAGATTTTCAAGCAACATTTTAGTTCTGAAGTGACTGTTTCAAATCTCCTCAATCTCTTTCGAAGAGCAGAACTTTCCAAGAATAAGAAATGGTATTGTATTCATTTTTTATACTGTTTTGAATTGACACAGTTTTTGTATCAAGTTCACATTGGTTTTCTTATTTATAAATTTTTTTTAACAACTTATAATTTAGTTAAGTAATTCTTTGGTCATGGTAGTAGAATGGATTTTATTGTAATACTCTCTTGCATTATAAAAAGAATTAAGTTTGTAGGGGTTCATTATATTATTCTATTCTTGAAATTTTTCATAGTAAAATGCTTAAAGAAGTATATATAATATAGTATTGAACTCTGAAGAATAAGATTAATTTCTACTTAATCTAATTCTACCTATTTGATTTTTCTTGCAAGGATAATTACTGTGTAGTTAAAAACACCTATTTTTAACACAAGTTCAGAGGCACTCATATCTTCTGTGGTACATATTTGATAAGCTCTATTATTTCATTTTTGGCATCTCAGCTTTTTGCATGGAAACATGACTAAACTCCCTAGAATATGAGAGCAGGTCTTACATATTTTTGTACCTGTCATATCTAGTACTTAGAACATAGGATATCCTCAGTTAATGTTCTTTGAATGCATGAGTGAAGCTCTCATTTCTATTAGAGTTGGGACATCTAGTATGTTTATATGTTTTGTTATAGTTAATATAATGATTTCTCAAAATAAATGATTGGACAAGGTTAAAATTATTGTCCCAGACACTCATTTATTAGGATGTTAATTAAGTCTTGGTGTCTCTGAATAATTATTTATATAAATATTTAATTTAGACTTTTCACTTTGAAATAGTTTCATATTTGTAGGACAGCTAGAGAAATCATACAAACCCCATATAGAGAACTCTAACTTGACCCTTACTCCTCAGATACCTAGATCCACCAATTTTAACATTTTGCCACATTTGCTGTATCATTCTAGGTATCTGACTCTCTATTTGTATATCTATCCATCTGTCTGTCCATCAGTCCATTTTCTAAATATATGAGTATAGGTTGTATATGTCATGCTCTTTGAACCCTTAATACTTACATGTACATTTCTTATAAGAACAACGGTACTTCTTATGTAACCACCTTAAGTGCACTTATCAAGTTCAAGAAATTTAACATGGATATAAAGCATATAGCCTATATTCCAGTTTTTTCATACATCCTAATAATGTTCTGTTAGATCCAGTCCAAGATAATGTATTGCCTTTCATTATCATTGTGTCTTTAATTGCTCATTCTTTTTTTTTTTTTTAAATTGTAAGAACATATATACAACATGAACTTGCCAGTCTCAAACACTCACATACCATTCAGTGGCATGAATCACATTGATTATGTTGTGTACCCTCACCACCTTCCAGTACTAAAACTTTCTCTTATTCCCCAACAGATACCCTACACTCATTATGTGTTAACTCTCCATTCTCCCTGCCACCCACCCTGGCAACATGTACTCTAATTTCTGTTTCTTTGAGCATTCATATTCTCTAATTTTTTGTGTGTGGTTACCATAGTGCTTAAATTTAACATCCTAAATTTAACAATCTTGTTGGCTTTGATACTAACTTAACATCAATAGCATATACAAACTATATTCCTATACTCCTCTGTCCCCCACAAATTATGTGTTTATACAATGTGAGTCCAAAACCACTGATTTCTCATAACATTTAGGAAGTAAAAAGTGGAGTTACAAGCCAAAAATGTAACAGTAATGGTATTTATATTTACCCATGTTGTTACCCTTATCAGAGATGTTTATTTCTTCAAGCAGCTTTGATCTACTGTCCTTAACTTTCAACCTGCAGAACTCTCTTTAGCATATCCTATAAGGCTGTGCTGGAGGTGATGTACTCCCTCAGCATTTGTTTATCTGGGAATGTCTTAATCTCTCCCTCATTTTTGAAAAACAGTTTTGACAGATATGGAATCTTGTTGTTGTTGTTTTTTTTTTTTTTTTTTTTTTGCTTTCAGCACTTCAAATATATCATCCCACTGCCTTCTTGTCTTCATGGTTTCCAGTAAGAAATTGGGACTTAATCTTATTGCGTCTCCCTTGTACATAAAACATTGCTCCTCTCTTGCATCTTCCAGAATTCTCTCTTCATATTTTGCGTTTGACAGTTTGATAATACTATGTGTGCCTCAGTATGGGTGTATTTCGATTTATCCTGTTTGGAGTTCGTTGAGCATCTTGGATGTGTATATTCATACCTTTTGTTAAATTTGGGAAGCTGTCTGCTATTGTTTCTTTGAATATTCTTTTTGCTTCTTTCTCTCTTCTCTTTCTGTGACTCCCACAATGCATAATTGGTGTGCTTGATGCTGTTCCACAGGTTCCTCGGGCTCTGTTCACTTTTCTTCATTCTTTCTTTCTTCTCAAACTGGATGATTTCAGTTGTCTTGTCTTCAAGTCACTGGTTGTTTATTCTGCCAGCTCCAGTCTGCTATTGAATTCAGTCTGCTGTTGTCCAGTCTTCAGTTCTGTTTGGTTCCTTTCCATAATTTCCATCTCTCTTTTGATATTCTGTTTGTGTTCATCTATCATTTTTTCCTGATTTCCTTGAGTTCCTTCTTCATGTTTTCCTTTAACTATTTGAGCATAATTAGGACCGTTTTTTTTTTAAGTCTTTTGATTTTCCCAGGTCTGATCCTCCTCATTCATGGTTTCTAATGCTTTAATTTTCTCCTTTGCCTGGGCCATCACTTTGTTTATTTGTTTGTTCTGATATCCTTTTTGAAATCTGGACACTTCGATATTTTAACATGTTATCACTGGAATTTAGACTCTGAGGCATTTGTTCCTTAAGCTTGTATCCAGCTAATGTTATGACATAGCTTTTCATGAATGAAAAAGCTAGGAAAAAAAAAGTAGGATAAAAGGAAAACATCTCTCATGGCCTTTGCAAATTGACTTGTGCAAGTTTTTCCTTTAGGGCTTATCCATACAAAGTGTAGAGACCACTATGATCCTTTCTGTACATGCTCTTGTCTTAGGCATGCTTGTGTGGCCCTAGGAATTTCCCTGTTTGTAGGGTTCTGAATGTCCCCTCTTCCCTAGGAAATATGTTTCTTCATGGTTAAGGCACTGCACTCACTGTATATCTTAACAGCCAGCAGTTCCTTACCCCGGGCAGCCACTTGACTGCTTTCACACTACAGTGTTCAGTGAGAGTTCTGTGAACCGCCTTCTACATGCAGGACAAGTTCTAGCACAGCAGGTCCCTCAGGCCACCACCGGACAGATTTTGGCCGGACATACAAGCTCCTGTTTTGTGCATGAGGGTTATTTTGTTCCCTCTGGGACCAGGACCAGGGATCCACACTGGGAGTGAGGGCAGGCTCCATCCCAGCCAGGTGCCATAAGATCCTACCCCTTTTTAAGTAGCTTTTTTCTTGATTTGGCGCTCACTCTGCTACAGTAGAGACATCCTTGGTTTTCTGGAGCCTTGAGAAAAATGTTTCTTCCAGTTCTTGGTAGTTGTTCAAAGCTTCTGTGGTTAGGTAGGCTGTAAAGCATCTTGCCATCTTGAATAGGGTGGGGCCACTGCTGATTTGAATATTTTTTGATAAGAAGGTTAGATATTGTCAGTTGAGCTAGAACAATATATTGAATTTTTACTGAATGAAAGTCTTTAATGTGCCTCTTAACCAAATATGCATCTATCTTTTAGGTACAAGGTGCTTGAGATAGCAACAGACTTACTAATTAAAGAAGAAATAATGAATGAAAATGATCAGTTGTCAAATCAGGTGGTGATACAATTGCTGCCATTTATGGTCATCAGCAGTGATGATAGGGAATCTGCTGAGATGAAAATTGCTGTATACTTATCAAAATCAGGAATTTGTTCTCTACATCCTTTGTTAAGAGGCTGGAAAGAAGGTAAGAAATTCAGTTGTTTGGAAAAAGTAAACAAATACGCTTTTAAAGAAGATAACTACTATTTAAAATTGGCCATAGTTGTTACTTTGAAGTCATGTTTATGTTATACCATAGCAAGATTTTAAAAACATTTTTGCTAAGATAAAAAATACACAGTGAAAAAGAAGTAGACAGGAAGACAACTTCAGAATTGGATAAAAGGAAAAAATTAAAAGCCAACCTTCATAGAAAAATAGTAACATTTTTGCCTAAATTTCTTACTTTGTAAGATATTTTAGGTAGTGCAACATGAGAACTTTCTGTATATAATTTTTTTTTCTAACAGCTCTTGCAAATGTGATTAAAAGCACAAAGTCAGGAAAAGTAATTGGTATAGCAAACCAGAAGATGATTCAGTTGTTGGCTGACAATATAAATTCAGGGGATCCTTCTTCAATGTTAAAAATGGTAGGTATGCTGCCAAAGTCCATCCCCTGATTTCCTTCTCATGCCTTTATTAGATTCTCAGCTGTTGCTTTACTAGATTCTTCTCCTCCTTCTCCTTCCTCCTCCTCCTCCATCCTCCTGCCACCTCATTTCTACTTCTCCCCTCTTCCTCCTGCCTGCTTCTTCTTTTTCTTTGCTTTGCTTGTTTTACTTTAAACATACACAGTTTTGTTTAGTATATTGTGTGAAATGCTTGAACTCCTTAACATTTCAAATCTTTGTTTTTCAATGTGTCCTTTTCCTCTTCTTTTTTTATCTCCTCATGTTAAATCTTAATTATATATTTTTTTATTTTTTTTAAATAGCAAAGGAGGAGAAAATTACTTTTGCCTGAATAATAGATAAACCTTTGTTAAAGAATTAGATAGATTTGTGATTTTAAAACATTTATTTAGTAGTTACATTCAATTATGTTCATTACAATTTCTGAAATTATGTATTTGTATAATTAAAGGAAGTCAGTAATTGCAACTTTTTAAAGACTTTATGTTTGTCATCTTATTTTAAACTTAAAATACATGATACCTATTTAGGCCTGAGATAGGAAAAATTGTTTTATGAAAACCAAGAGCTGCAGTAATGGAACATGTTTATTTTTTTAAGGTGGAGGATTTAATAAGTGTTGGCGAAAAGGAGTCTCTTACCCTGAAGCAGAAAGTTACTTTTCATGTGATCGTATCTGTGCTTGTCTCTTGCTGTTCATCTTTGAAAGAAACTCACTTTCCATTTGCGATGAGAGTCTTCAGTTTGTTGCAGAATAAAATTAAAAAGCTTGAAAGTGTCATTACTACAGTGGTAAGGAGTACAAAGTTTCTGGAAAGTTGAATGTTGAGTAAAGTGACAACCTGGCCTGTTAAAAACAGCAAACCCATGAAAATTGGAGGCTGAGATGTTGAGTCTATTGATGCTAGCTAGAATAGTGCTTTAGGTGGCTATCTTGATTTTGCAGAACTTTACTTGACTTTTATTAATTTAAGGTTGAAAATTTTGTATCTGATATTTGAATCTCCCCTTTATTTTCTTTTCTGGATGTTTAAGCTATGCTTAAATAATTAAAGTATTGAAGAATCCACTTCGTATATTAGTGATTGAACAAACATTACTATTGTTATTGTACACTAAAAATAAACCTTTTATTAAGTATTAATATTAAGTTAATTGGTATTAATAAAAATATTACTTTTAACACTGTATTAGACTTGGATCTCCGTAGCTGCTGTTTATTTCCTTTGACAGAATTACTGAGGAACATGTTTTAGCTGTTTATATTTTTACCTATTACTACCTCTTGAGTTAACAAGATTGTTAGTTTTAATAACTGCCTTATATGATAATAATTTGTTTTTATTTGTCCTCCAAACTTCAGAGGGCTCCTCATAGGATTTGCTAAATGAATAGTATCTTCTTCACATTTATATTTACCCTCAGGATTTTATAAGATCTAGTTATTGCCATTTTTAGCTAAAGTTATGTAAGCTTTAAAAGAGTGAATCATTTTAAAAGTAGTCCATATGGGACCTTCTTAACCTCTAACTTCATATATTTTGTGATATATGATAACCTGCATTGCACTTCTTTCCAGTGTTTCAAGTGTTCACGAAAGTTTCATTTATAAGTAGATAACAGGATGTCTCATTTTGTTTTATTTTTAAATACCTTATCTGAAAGCATCTTTTTGGTATTAGCAAATTAAGCCAATCAAATCCCTCATTAAAGACGTTATGAGTCTGATATTGGATCATTTTCTTCTAATTTACTATTCTGCACTTGCCTATATAGAGTCTGATTTGTCACTTTCCTGCATCTTTACTTATGTCCCCTTTTGGCATTTGCAGTGTAATCTCCAGACACCTTAATATTTCCTACTCATTTAGAATCATCTGCAAGTTTGGAGATTTTACCGTGTACCTTACTCAGAATAGCAGTAAAAATGTGAAATGAAAGTAATCCCTTTAAGGATCTTTTGGATATCTACCTTCTAGTCTATCTCTTAATAAAAATGCCTATTGGTTCCTATGCTTTATTTGATAAATAAAATTTATATGAATAAACTTTGTTTTTAGGTATGGTGTTTTAAGACCAAATGGACAAGATGAGCCAAAATTGATTTATCGGTGTTGTCTTTCTTGTGAATAGTGTTGGTTAGGTCTCTTTAAAAACTCTGTAAGTTGTTAATCCTTTTGCCACCAAAATGCATATATAGACAAAATTATACACATTACCCAGAGGGGTGCTCAAACATACTTTGCAGTCCAGTCCTATATCCCATGTTAAAGTTTGTACTGGTTTTTGTTTCCTTTAACATTTCAGGAAATCCCTGCAGAATGGCATTTTGAACTAATGTCAGACAGAGGGATACCAGTGGAATTATGGGCACATTACATAGAACAGCTTAACACTGCCCGTATGATTGCTGTAGAGGACTCGGTTTTACTTGTACTTTCGTTGAAAAATTTTATTCATGTATTGAAGGCTCCTAAATCTTTTCCTAAGGGTAAGACACAGCTGTTAATCTTTTGGATCTAAAACTCTAGGTAACTGAATGTAGTGACACCATGACTATTCTTTGTCTTGCTTGAAAAGTTGCCAGCAGCATGTTCACATAGGTTTATGCAGCGTTTATCTTTCTTTCTCTTCATGTCCATGTAGGTGATATTTGGTGGAATCCTGAACAACTGAAAGAAGACAGCAGAGACTATCTGTGCTTGCTCATTGGGCTCTTTGAGATTTTACTCAGTGGTGCTGATGCCATTCATTTCCGGGTTCTAATGAAACTTTTCATAAAGGTACTAGGCTCATCCCTTTCAGGCAGCCTGATGTGTTAAGAAGATACTATGGATTATTTTAGATATGACAGTTTATACCTTGGAAAATGAAAGTAGACTTTGCAACAGTGAAGAGTATGTGATAACAAACAGACCCTGTAAAGTAGTACTGTAATCTTCACACCAATCAGTAGGTTGGACAGAGACTTAACATTGCTGCATGCCTACTAATATTAGTCCCATTGTTTTATTTCATAATCACAATAGCCCAGAAAATGTGATTGATTCATTGCCATTTTACAAATGAGAAAACTGATGTTCAGAAAGATTATTTAACATATGCAAAGTCACTTAATTAAGAAATTGTGTCACAGGTACCAGTGACCTCCATGTTGCCAGATGTACAAGTGCTCTGTCAGCAGCATTTGGCACAGTTGAAGTTGATCATTCCGTCTTTGAAGCATTTTCTTAATGAGGCTCCCAGACAGTACCCTTGCCTTGGTTTTCTACTTTGTGTCCTCATCTTTTTTGTTAAATGTGTTCAAGTGCAAAATTACAGTGAGGCTTCCAAGTATCACTACTGTTCATTTTTATCCTTCTTAATTGGTTAGGAAAACCAAGTATATGGAATGATTTTAAGTGTTTGATTAGGCAAAGCAAAACTTTGCAATAAATTTTCTATAATTGTACAATAATGAAGAGAGGATTTGAATAAGGACAAAATTTCACTGTTTTTTTTTTCTTTAACTAGGTACATCTAGAAGATATTTTTCAGTTATTCAGATTCTTTTCTGTTTTATGGACCTATGGTTCTAGCCTTTCAAATCCACTCAACTGCAATGTGAAAACAATGCTGCAGACACAAGCTCTTTATATTGGTTGTGCGATGCTCTCTTCTCAGAATGCACAGATTAAAAAACAACTGGCATCCATATCTTCTCCAGGTACTGAAAGTTGCATTTGTTATGGTCTGTTATGACCAACTGTTAATATTTTCTTTATGTGGTTTATAGTTCGGAGAATCATTACTTTCTTTGAAATAGCTCATGTCAAGTTTTTTCTGGTTACGTTAAAGTTTTAAATGGTAATTGCAGAAATTCACTAAATAAAACATAATTTATTAAAATAGTTATCTACTATTAAACTTGTGAGTTTTCTAAAAGGTGTATGTATATTATTTAAAATAGTAACTATTCCAATTTTCTAATTAGGTATGAATTAGCCACTGTGATTTGACATCAAAGGCAGTGGCTGCTAAGATTTCTGCATGTCTGCCTATTAATAGCAGAACCAAAGGATTTAACTTTTCCACTGGTATTGTTGCAAGACAGATTCCCTACCTACCCCTGCTGCCTTGTCATTTGTCTCCCCCTCCCTAACTTCCTAAGTAATTTTACATTTATGCTGTGTAGACATGCTACGGTACTTCTTTGAAAACAGTTGAGCTGCACCTTGTTCTACTTGGAAGCTGAAGGACACGAGTTCTAGAGAGCCTCAAGCTGAAGGCCGTTTAGTCTTTGCCCCTGCCTTCAACACTCTACTTCGAGTCCATAATGAGCTTCTAACCAGACCTTGTCTGTGAGGAGTATAAGCAGATGTTGATAGTTGTCTATTTTGATATATTTACAAAAATGTTATGGTGTCAAAATGTACTGACGTTTCTTTCTTTTCAATCAATGGCAAGTGTATGGTATTAAATGGATCAAGTTTTTGTCGATTGCTCAGAAATGTAACCACCATTTACAAATCTCTGTGCAGATAAGTATTCTAGCTCCGAGTCTTGCACTTAGTAACTCTTTTCTCACATAGATTTTTTTAAATGCAAATTTACTGAAGTATAGTCATATACCATATAATCCATCCAAAATATACAATCAGTAGCTCACAGTATCATGATATAGTTGTCTTTTCATCACCACAATCAATTTTAGAACATTTCCATTACTCCAAAAAAAAAAATCACCCAAAACATTCTATACCCCTTATCCCCCCATTACTTATTTATTTATTTTATCTTTATTACTCATCTCCCCATACAGTGGATGAAGGGAGTGTGAGTCCTTAGGTTTTCTCAATCACATGGTCACAGATAAAAGCTATATAGTTACATAATCATCATTAAGAATCAAGTCTACTGGATTACAGTTCAACAAATTCAGGTATTTCCTTCTAGCTATTCTAATACACTAGAAGCTAAAAAGGAATATCTATATAATACATAAGAATAACCTCTAGAGAGACTTCTTGACTCTATTTGAAATTTCTTAGCCACTGAAACTTTGTTTTGTTTCATTTCTTTCTCCCCTTTTGGTCAAGAATGTATTCTCAATCCCATGAAGCCAGGTCCAGGCTCATCCCTGGGAGTCATGTCCCACATTGTCAGGGAGATTTATGCTCCTGGGAGTCATGTCCTACATTGTCAGAGAGCCTTACATTCCTGGGAGTTATTTTCTCACATAGATTATTTGATTGAAGAAAGTTTCTAAAAGCTGGTTGTTTAAATAATGTAACTGACTTATATGGGGTTCCACTACCTTACTTGAACATGATAGTCATAGTAAATAGTACTTTGAATTTGTATTTGTTTGGAAGCTCTGATCCACTATAAAGGGAATATTAGTGAATAGATATCTTGGCCTGAAGCTGCCTGCTGTGTGACTTCAACTTTCTAGATGTCCATTTTTTACTTTGTTTTATAAATCAACCTTATAGAGGCCAAAAAGGATTTCCAGCTTTTATAGGTTGAAATGAACCTCTCAGGCAGGTTTGAAAGTTTATTGGGTTGCTTCTTAGGATTCAAGAAGTATCTTACTTCCTGAATACTCTAAGTTTTGTGAAATGGATCATTTTGAGCAAAATATAAATTACCAAATTTTTTCCAGTAGATAAAATGAAATAAAACCTAAGTAATTACCATGAAACGAATTTAGATATCTCTTTGTCCCAGAGATAACCTCCTCAAAAAAACCCCAGTTCAGTTCATCTCACAGATGCATTGTGCCCAGTCTTTGAAGCAGGTTATTCCAATGCTGTTTATAATTGGGCAGGACATAAAGAGAGGCAAGAAGGGTTCAGAATTCTTTGTTTAAAACCAGCGTAACGTTGACATCAGAATTGACGCAAACACTGCAGACAAAAGCAAGGTTTTAAGCCATCCTGTAAAATATTTGCGCATAGAATCCAGCAGCATACTTTAAAAAAAAAAAAAACATTTGCCCAGATATAGCTCATTCCAAGAGAACAAAGTTGGTTCAGTGATAAGAGAGAAAACTACATGCTTACATCCAGAGGTCTGAAAAGGCATTAGATTAAAATGTTAATTAAATGACAGCAAATGAGGAATGTGATAAAAATATTTTTCAAATAAAAAAACTAGCATTTTTACTGCTCAATTGGGGAAACAAAAGCATTTTCATTAAATTCAGAAATAAGATTGTTATCACTATTATTGAATATAGTTCTAGAAAATACTGGCTCTTAGAAATAGATTTCAAAAACTTATGGAATGTAAGAATGTGATAAAGCTGATATCCCAGATCTGTGGGATTATTATGTGGATTATTATATAGGACATTGCATTTGGAAACATTAAAATGTTTGACCCCAACCTCATTCCTTATACAGAAATTCCATATGAATTAAAGATTTAACTTACACTTACCTCTAATATTAGGAGAAAACATGGGAGTACATATGATCTCTCTTTAAATTATAGGAGATTTTCTTTAAGTGCACTTCAACTGGGGAGAGCCTTTCTAAGAACATACAAAACCAGAAGGAAAGTTTTACTATAATATTTCTGCACAGAAAAATAAAGTCAAAACAAATGTCAGGCTGCAAAAAATATGCCAAACATTATGAACAAATGGCTTATTTCCTTTGCATAAAGAATATACCCAGCTCTAGCATGCGCCTAACAGTTTTCTGAGTAAACAAATATTTAAACAATGAATGTCCTTCAGGGAGTTCAGGTTGGGAGAAAAGCTTTTCGTTATGTACCCTTTGGAGCAATTTACATTTTATACTGCTTAATTTTTTAAAATTTTACTTGAATTATTTTCCTTTGGTTTTAGTGGTGACATCTCTACTCGTTAATCTGAGAAGCCCCATAAAAGAAGTACGTAGGTCTGCCATTCAGTGTCTCCAGGCCCTCAGCAGAGTGGAGTCCCAGTTTCATCTGGTAATAGATCATTTGGTTCCTAAAGCAGAGGAGATCACCTCAGATGCCGCCTATGTTGTTCAGGTAAACCTGATTAGCAAAGGAGATTGAGTTTGTGCATGCCTATGTGTACATATGAACAATTTGCTCCTCTTTGACATTTTTATTAAGTTGAGATTTTGAGTGACTGAGTGAAACCGAGGTGTAAATATCTGTACATCTTTTTTCTTCTCATTTTTAAAAGGCAGTAATACCATTGGGACTGAAGTTAGAAAGAACAATGACGTGTTTTAAAAGACAAAAGATGTCCTAAGAAGAAATAATAAGAAAGTAAAAATATTGCCTATA
Source organism: Choloepus didactylus (assembly GCF_015220235.1). Classification (NCBI taxonomy): domain Eukaryota; kingdom Metazoa; phylum Chordata; class Mammalia; order Pilosa; family Megalonychidae; genus Choloepus; species Choloepus didactylus. The sequence continues at coordinate 21,249,084 of NC_051308.1, read as the reverse complement.
CGTTTCAATTCTGCTGTCCTTTCATTGGATGTTAGACCAGTGTTTGGCTTTTGATATTAAGCTAACTTGTGGGGCATTGATACCCTTTCCTATTAAGGTTTTTAAGAGGAAATAAAAAATTACAAGCAATATAACAACATTTGGGAAAGACTTCCGTAATTAGTACATTAGCCTTTGTAGTTCCTTAACCCTTTTTATCCAGTTTTTTTGTTTGTTTGTATCCTAGGATTTGGCTGCTTTATTTGAGGAACTACATAGAGAGAAGAAACTGAAATCTCATCAGAAGTTGTCTGAAACCTTGAAGCACCTACTTTATTGTGTATATAGTTGCCCATCTTATGTTGCAAAAGATTTGATGAAAGTACTTCAAGAAGTCAATAGTGAGGTATGTGTAATTTAAATGAATTGTACGTTCCATGTGATATTACTAAAGAATTATAACTGCTCATTCATGAGGAAGATATTTGCAAGAGTTATATAGTACATGCTCTCAGAAGTGATAATTTTCTTGTTAATTTGGGAGATAGAAGAGGTAGGGAAAAAGTATAAAAAGGAAAAAGCACATATTGGTGAGTTTCATTTTTAAAATTGTTTTTCCTATCTAATCATTAGCTCAATTTTAAACGGATTTAGAAATCACATAGGGAAAAATACTGAGGATGTACTGCTGAAAGAACTGTTGGTTTGTGACTTTTTTAAGTGAAAATTCTCCACAGGGTAATATATATTTAGACCTAAGGGCCTGTGGATGAACTTCAAGTCTGTGGACATTCCAAAATAGTTTGCTGTTTTTTTAAATGTATATAGTTGTACATTTTTCTGGCAGGAAAATCGTAGGTTTCATTACATTCTCAAGGAAGCCTATGATATTAAAACAAACAAACAAACAAAAAAACAGGTTAATTTCATCATCCTACTGATCCAAAAATAATCTTCACCAATATTGGACTGATTGCAAATTTGGAGAACAAAAACAATTTACCTAATCTTTGTCGCCCCAGTATAGTTTAGACTAGGAGTCAACAAACGTTCTCTATAAAGGGCCAGATAGTAAATATTTTAGGTTCTGTAGGCCATATGGTCTCTGTTGTAACTACTCAGTTCTGCTGTTATAGCCGTGGACAGTATGTAAACAAATAACCATGGTTGTGTTTCAATAAAATTTTATTTACAAAAACAAGTGACAGGTTAGATGTGGCCTACAGACTAAAAGTTTAGTTTCTATTTCCTATTCATAAAAAGTCTTGAGGGACACTCAGGGAATTATTTCTCTGCTTATCTCTAAAGGATTGAGAGCTTGTGAATATTACAGAGTGAACTATCAGAGAAGACCCAACTATCTTAATATGGATTAATAGCCATCTGCATGTCTAAGATGTAGTAGTGTTGTTTTTATTCCCTCCAGGCTAACCTGTCATTCCTCCAACATGGTATTTTTGGATGTCTTTATAAAGTGAGCAAAAACATTTATCCATATAGGTATTTACTAAGTTTTCCAAACTTTAGATGGTGCTTTCTCAGCTATTGCCTATTATGGAACAACTACTCGAAAAGATCCAGAAGGAGCCCACTGCTGTCCTGAAAGATGAGGCCATTGGTTTGCACCTTGCTCTGGGAAAATATAACGAATATTCAGTTTCCCTTTTACATAAGGACCCAAAGAGTCTGGATATATTTATAAAAGCCATGCATACAACAAAGGAAATTTACACAGGAATGCCACCCATTCAAATCACAGCCCTTGAAAAGGTCAGTAATTTCTTTCAGAAACTAAAACATTTTAAAGTTTGTAGTATTTTATTTGGAGAAGGTAAAATTATTGGTGGGCTGAACATGTTTTAAAGGAACGTGTTATATTTGACTCATTTTGCAAAAGTGAATGTTGTATATGGGCCATTAAAAAGAATTGGATTTTGACTAACAAAATGGGGAACAATTTTATGTTGTGAGAGAATTTGATAAGGGTGCTTTCTAGAGATCATTTTTGGGGTTCAAAGTTTGTTAATTAAACTTATTTTGCACTTTGTCCTACCTTCTCTAGATTACAAAGCCATTTTTTGCAGCTATATCAGATGAAAAAGTTCAGCAGAAGCTTTTGGGAATGTTGTTTGATTTGTTGATAAACTGTAAAAATTCACAGTGTGCTCAGACTGCTAGCAGTGTTTTTAAAGGGGTAAGTTGCAAGCTTTCTGTAATTTGTTCATTAATAAGTTGACTCGTCCAAGTAACATCACATGTTTTAAGTATCCTCCATTTTACAGTCCTTTTTAAAAAGCCAAATGTTGCCATTAACAAGAATCATGGCAAAGTAGGTCATAGAGAAGTACAAAATCAAAATTGGAAGTCTTCACTGTTATTTTATTGAATGGAATATTTAAAGTTAACCAGGTAGGGCAGTGTACATGTGTGTGTTTGATCTTACTTGTATTAGGTGGGATCTACCTGTTTTGTTTTGTTTTGTTTTTCAATTTCATTGAGATATATTCACATACCATACAGTCATCCAAAGCGTACAATCAGCTGTTCATAGTACCATCATATAGTTGTGCATTTATCACCCAGTCTATTTTTAACATTTTCCTTACCCAAAAAGAATTAGAATAAGAATAAAAAGGAAAAGTAAAAAAGAACACCCAAATCATCCCCCCCATCCCACCCTATTTCTTGTTTAGTTTGTGTCCCTGTTTTTCTACTCATCCATCCATACACTGGATAAAGGGAGTATGATTCATAAGGCTTTCACAATCATACTGTCACCCCTCTTAAGCTGCATTGTTAAACAATTGTCAGGGCTACTGGGTCGCAGTTTGATAGTTTCAGGTATTTACTTCTAGCTATTCCAATGCATTAAAATCTAAAAAGGGTTATCTGTATAGTGCATAAGAATGCCCACTGGAGTGACCTCTCAACTCCATTTGGAATCTCTCAGCTGCTGAAAGTTTATTTTGTTTCATTTCACATCTCCCTTTTGGTCAAGAAGATCTTCTCAATCCCATGATGTCAGGTCCAAATTCATCCCCTGGAGTCATATCCCGTGTGGCCAGGGAGATTTACACCCCTGGAGTCAGGGATCTACCTGCTTTATGCAAGGATTAGGAATGAGTGGCTTGATGTTTAACTGGGTAACAGATTATTGTACTTTAATTTATGATATGTTGGCTTTAAGAATCCATTGAAACCTAGTTATACATCAGAATAACTACCTAGGAATGTGTTTTGTTTTGTTTTGTTTTTAGGACAATACGTTCACAAAACAAGAGTAGAATGGTGAAGCCCTATTATCAAGACTCTCTATTTTCAGAATTTTAACTTGTTTAATCTATCCCCTTTTCTTTACCAACGTAATTTAAAGTAAATCTCAAAACATCATGTTCTTTCCTATATTCTTCAGTATGCATATTTTAGAAAGTGGACATTTTCTTACATGACAACAATGCCATTATCACACTGAAAAAGCATTAACAATGATTAACAATAATAATAAACAAAAATACCCAGACCATAATCATATTTCCTAGTTGTCCCAAAAATACCTTTTTAGGGTTATTTTCTTTGAATCACAATCCATACATTTAGTTGTGATGTCAGAACCTTTTTAAAGAAAGAGATTTCTCTATCCCACCCCATATCTAAAGAATCTCTGGAGGTGAATGAATCTGTATTATTTTTTTTTTTAATTCCTTCCCCATTGATTAGGATGTATCTGGTTTGGCACTTGGGAAATTGTTGTGGATAATTCTGTATTTATCTCATTTTAATTTTTAAAGAGACTTATAACAGCTAGTAGAATCAAATAGTAGAAAGTGAGGCAGATGCACAACCAGAAAGTTTTATTCTTCCCCCTAATTGAGTAAACCCTTATTATGGAATAATGTCTGATTTTATCTTCATATTTTTAAGGGAGTATGGAAAAAAAATTAGGATCACAAAAATAACATAGCAGACTATAGAGTATAAGAGATAATTGTTAGACATTACCAAAGGTAAGGTAAACCTTAAATGTAAAGCAGTTGTACTGTTTGCTATAAAGCTTATTTTGATTATGAAAATATACTCTTCTATATGAAATTATTTCTTGTGTTTTATGATAATAAACATATACCGTGTGGTGAAATAAGTATGTGCTGATTTCAAGGATACATAAAGTAAAACAAATTAAGTTAGAACAATGTGTGTAATAGGCTCCTCTTTGTGTTAAAAAAATCTCTCTCTGGCTATTGGTATATGGAGAATTTCAAAGGATGCATTAGAAATTTGCCATTGGGGAATGGGCTGGACTCTAGAGGAATAGCAAGATATAAAAGTGAACATAAAATTTTTCATTGTATCTCTTAATCAGTGTTCATTGCTCTAACCTTATCCCAGGAATTATATCATCAACCATTCTTTAATATTTCAGATTTCTGTTAATGCTGAACAAGTCAGAATAGAACTGGAGCCACCAGATAAAGCTAAATCCTTGGGTACAATTCAGCAAACAAGAAGGCAAAAAATGCAACAGAAGTAAGCGCTATGAATGCAATAGGGACATGGTGCCTCGAATGTTATGACACTGTTATAACTTTTTTATACCTGTTAGTTTGGCTTAATTAGATTTGATTTAGCATTGATAGCATTCGCTTTTCCAACTTTTTGTCTTATCTGTTTCTCAGAAAATCACAAGATCTAGAAGCTGTTCAGGAAGTTGGAGGTTCTTACTGGCAAAGAGTAACCCTCATCCTAGAATTACTGCAGCACAAAAAGAAACTCAAAAGTCCTCAGATATTGATACCAACTCTTTTTAACCTGCTTTCAAGGTAATGACACTGGACTTCAGTCTGTGAGAAAATAGGATTCTTATACTTGTCCATCTTATTTTCTTGGACATTCTCTTTTTCTCATACTACTAGTCTGTAAAATAAAGCAAGTTAAACACTATAGAAGAAAGATTAAAAGAATGGTTTTAGGTACCTGTTGTCATTGCCCCAAATTGACCTTCATCCTATGTTACGTAGTAAATAACCACTCAATTTCCATCTTGCTTTCCTCTTAAATTTCAATACTATGTCCCTGAGAAAGAATGTGGTGTAATCTTTTGGGACATCTTTACTTATATTTAACGATGTAAAATGACACTTGCTGTATTTTTTAGGTATAAAATCTTAACTAGATATCTATAGGGTATGCCATTGTATTGTGGATGTTTTCATCTGAAAAACAACTCTCAAGGTTTTCATCTAAGATTTTATAGAGGTTGATAGAAAGTACAACAGAGAGGTAATTTAACATAAGCACTTGCCTATGTGAGAAAATATGGGGCTCTATTTTTGAAGACTCTGTATAGCATGTTTAATGTTAGTATTTTAGTGATTCTTTATTTGATATGAGTTCTGGACAATGGCTTTTTTTTTTTCCTTAATTTTTTTAATTAGAGAAGTTGTAGGTTTACAGAAAAGTCATGTAGAAAATACAGCGTTCCCTATCACCTATAGTCCATAGTTTACATTAGGGTGTATTTTTTTTTCCCTTAAACCAGCCTATTATTAACCCCTTGCATCAGTGTGGTACATTTGTTATAACTCATGAAAGAACATTTTTATAATTGTACCATTAACTATAGTTAATCATTTACAATAGGGTTCACTGTGTTATACAGTCCTATGTTTTATCTTTTAATTTTTTATTTTAGTACTATATATGCAACCTAAAATTTCCCCTTGGACAATGGCTTTTAATGTGCCACTGAAATTGTACAACTTTTTCGTTTCCCATCATCTCTTTACTGGGGGTCCTGAAGGTGTTTGGAACCTTTGTCATCGGAGCAGGGAAATATGGAATACACCAAACAGTTAATTCTGAGTTGTCTGCTCAATATCTGCCAAAAACTCTCTCCAGATGGAGGTAAAATACCAAAAGGTATGTGATTTTTTGGAAGGAGAGTGCAGAAATTTGTCTGCTTTGCATATGAATGTACCTGCCACTTAAGGAATTTTATTTCTCACCACTGTAGATGTTCTAGATGAGGAAAAGTTCAATGTGGAATTGATAGTTCAGTGCATCCGTGTTTCAGAGATGCCTCAAACCCATCACCATGCTCTTTTACTTTTGGGTACAGTTGCTGGAATATTTCCTGTAAGTATTAATAATTGAAGCCTTTGGCAAATAGTTCAGATATACTTTCTTTCTTCCATGGAAATGCACAGGTTTAAGCCACTAAGTTTAAACTTACTGGTTTTAATTCATTCTGCTTTGGAATCATACAGCCCTAAGTGCAAATCTCAGTCCTGCCTCTTCATAGCTAGGCCCATATGAGCAGATTGTTCTTGCTAAGTTCCAGCTCCCCTTTTGGTAAAGTGGGAATAATGGAAACCTTCTTCTTAGGTTTGTTATGAAGATTTGATTAGATAATAGATAATTTGGCACTTGGCACAATACCTGGCTTGCTTAACTTTCTAATACTATTTAGTAGTATGATGTGGTATTTGGAAAAAATTAATATCCCTTAATCCTCAGATAAAAAAAATAAGACAGATTATAGGCTATTTGTAGCTGATCATTATAAACTGCTTTCAAACAGTTCATAGTTTTTTAGGGATCTTTTTAATCTACTGAAATTATGTGTAAGATTTATGTGATGGGAGTTTTTTTCTTCCAAGAAAGTTCACAGCTCTCAAAGGAGTTGATAATCCAGAGATGATTAAGAATCATTGATAAGCTATCTTTTTTTGTAAAAATTGTAATATGCTTCATATACCATAAAGTTCACTCTTTCAAAGTGTACAATTTACTGGTTTTAGTATATTCACAAAGTCATGCAACCATCACCACTATCTAATTTTAGTATATTTTCAGCACCTGCAAAAGCAGTCACTCCCCATTTCTCCCCAAATCCCCCAGCCCTAGGCAACGACCATTCTACTTTCCTTTTCTGGATTTGCCTATCATGGATGTTTCAAGATGTGGTTCTTTGTGGATGGCTTCTTTTGTATGCATAAAGTTTTCTAAGTTCATCCATGTTGTATCATTTATCAATACTTCATTCCTTTTTGTGACAAATATTCCATTGTATGGATATTTACCATATTATACCATAGTTTGTTTATCCATATACAAGTTTTTGTGTGGACATGTTTTCCATTCTATTGGATATATCGTTAGAGGAATTGCTAGGTCGATTGTAACTCTGTTTAATATTTTGAGGAACTGCCAGACTGTTTTCCAAAGTGGCTGTACCATTTAAATTTCCCAGTAACACTGTATGAAGGTTCCAATTTCTCCATATCTTCCCCAACACTTGTTATTGTCTATCATTTTGATTATAGCCATCTAATGAGTATGAAGTGGTATCTTACAACTTTGATTTGCATTTCCTTAATGCCTAATGATGTTGAACATCTTTTCATGTGCTTATTAGCCATTTTTGTATCTTTTTTGAAGGAAAGTCTTTTCAAATCCTTTGCTCATTTATTTGGCTTATTTGTCTATTTGTTGTTGAGATGTAATGAATCATTGATATTTGAAGTGTTTAAAATAGAAAATGTTCATGTTTTATTTTAGGATAAAGTTCTACACAATATCATGTCTATTTTTACATTTATGGGAGCCAATGTCATGCGCCTAGATGATACTTACAGTTTTCAAGTTATTAACAAGACAGTGAAAATGGTTATTCCAGCACTTATTCAGGTAGGCTGTCTTCATACAATTTTTCACATTTTTCTAATTAAAAAAATTTTATGTAGTATGAAATTCAGGTAATGGTAAATAAATGACTTAAAAAGCATTTCTGAAAGGCTTCTTAAATTTTAGAATGGTGAAGCTAAGAAACCATCTTGGAAACAATGTCTTCTCTGATAATATAAATAAAAATACATAAGCTGATTCTACTGTCCTGCAAGGGTGTAAATATAAAAGTCTTTACAGTCTGACAAAGTGAATTTACATTTACTGTGTATATCAGAACATTGCATCAATTGAGTAGTAATATCTTTTTTATAGGCCATTGAAGATAGGAAGTTTTAGAGCTAAAATGGTATATTTGTTAATATTAGTTCAACATACATTTAAAAAGCATTCCATACGAGCTAAGTATGTCAATAGATAAGTGAGGTATAGTCTTGGCTAGTAAGGAATAATCAGTTTGAAACTAAAAAGTTGCCTCCAAGATGAAAGGTCTTGGTTGTCAGTTTGAGTTTTCTGTTTACATCTACTTATGTTGTTGAAATTTTTCCTCTTGGCATTGACCATTCTTGGCATGACATTATTTAGCAAGTAATCTAATTGAGAACCTTTTCCTTTTAATGTTGCTATTAGGATTCTCTTTGTCTAACAACCTGGCAAGTTCAGGCCATACATAAAAGGAAAAATAACTATACCCATTTGTATGTTCAAATAGCATAAATAAATGCTGAAGAGTTGAGCAGGGAAAAACCCATATGGGCTAGGGTCTCCAGAAATTTCCATAAGAAATAGAATTTGAACTGGTATGAAAGAAGGATAGGGAAGCTTCTGGTCGACCAAGATGGTGGCATAAGATGATTCAGGGTACTCTTCCCCATCAGAATCTTTGAATAACTAGCAAAAACTGGCAGAGCCGTCTTCCTCAGAACCCCAGAAAACAGTTAAAGTATTGCAATAACTGGGCCAGGACTCAATCAAGAAAATGCAGATTTAAAAAACAGTAGGAGAAGCTCATGGCACCCTTGCAGACCCTACTCCCACCCCCTCCCTGATGAGATGTGGAGCCAGCCTCCACTGCCATTGTGGATCCAGGACCCTGTTCAGTCAAGAGCAGAGTAACCCCATGCACATACTGGGGTGTCTGTATATTGATGCCAGTCAATCAACTAGTAGCCTGAAGTACTGAATCAGGAAACTTGTCTCTGGTTTGTTCTCGTAGAACTTGTCCTGCAGGCAGAAGCACCTAGCTGACTGAACTAAAGCAGTGAATGAAAAAATTTAGTAAAAGCAGCCTAGGATAAAAGATTAACTGCTTTAAGTCATACACTGCAGCCTTTAGGAGGAGAATAAAGTTTATTTCATGGGTAGTAGAGAAGGCATTTGAATTCATGTAATGGCAGAATTCTTAAGGCCACAAGCAGGTGCAAGCCCAGGACTAGACACAGGCTCAAAAAAGATAGAGAGGACCCTCCACTTCACGTTTGCCACAGGCTGTTCTTGACAGGAGGGCTACAGCCTGAAGGAGAGCACCAGCCAACACAGAGCCAGTTTGCAAAGACTGAAAAAGGTGCCTTTTGTATTGGTTTGTTTTTGTTAGTTCCTGGTACCCAGGGAAATCACTGTCATATCAGTAGCTGGATACCACCTTGAGGAACAGACAGGTCAGGGACTAAATCCCAGAGTTAACATTTTAAAATATTAAAATGTACAATGTGCATCAAAAGATTACATGACAAACAAAGAAACAGGAAATGATGGCCCATCCAGAGGAACAAGACAACCGAAACCATCAATGAAGACCAGATTTTGGACAAACCAGATGAAGACGTTTAAAAAATGATCCTTAGTATACTCAAAGAGATAAAGGGAAACACAGAGAAAGAACTAAAGGATATCAGGAAAACAATAATGGACAATATAAGAATCTCCAGAAAGAGACAGAAATTTTTAAAAAAGATACCACAGAGAAGTACTTGAAGACTGCAATGACTGAAATAAAAAATTCCCCTGAGGCTTGAGGGTTTTAACAGCAGACTGGAGCTGGCAGAAGAGTCAGGGAACTCGAAAGAGAAGACAATTGAAATGATTCAGGCCAAGAAGCAGAAAGAAAAAGAATGAAGGGCATGAACAGAGCCTTTGAGACTCGTTGGACACCAGCTGGTACATCAACATACACATTATGGGATCTCCGAAGGAGTAGAAAGAGAGAAAGAGGCAGAAAGTATATTCAAAGAAATAATGGCAGAGAACTTCTCAAATTTAAAGATATGAATATGCTCTTTCAAGAAGCCCAAAGAGCCCCAAATGGATACACCGAAGAGGACCATGTTTAGATACAAAGTAGTCACACAGTTGAATGCCAGGAATAAGGAGAGAATTCTGAAAGCTGCAGGAGAAAAGCAGCATCTTATGTACAAGTGAGTTCCAATAAGATTGAATGCTGATTTTTCATCAGAAACCATGGAGACAAGAAGGCAGTGGGAAAGAATATTTAAAGTGATGAAAGGAAACCACTTGCCAACCAATAATTTTATGTCTATTAAACATAAATGGATTAAACTCTTTGGTAAAAGACAGAGCCTGGCAGAATGGATAAAAAAGGGTGACCCAACTGTATGCTGTCTACAAGAGACTCACCGTGAATTAAAAGACACAAGTGGGTAGAAGGTGAAAGAAGGGAAAAAATACTATACAATTAGTAACCAAAAGAGAAGTGGGGTAGCAATATTAATATTACATAAAACAGACTTTAAAAACTGTTACAGGGTACACAGAAGGTTTCTATATACTGATAAAGGAGTTAAGTCAACAAGGAGACATAACATTTATGAATATATATGCACCTAACAGAAGAGCCCCAAAATATGTGAAGCAAATATTGACAGATTTGAAGGGAAAAATAGATGGTTCTACATTGAAAGTAGGAGACTTTAATATATCTCTCTCAATAATGGATCAGATATCTAGATAGAAAATCAATGAGGAAATAAAAGACTTGAACAGTGCTATAAACCAACTAGACCTAACTGACAGATATGGAACACTTCACCCAAGAGCAACAGAATACATTATCCAGGATGGAATATATGTTAGGTCACAACCAAGTATCAATAAATTTAAAAATGTTGTAATAATACAATGTATCTTCTCTGACCACACTGGATGGTCTAGAAAAAGAAGCACAAACTAAACCCAAAGCAAGTAGAATAAAGGAAAGAACAAAGATAAGAAGAGATAAATGAAAAAGAAAATAAAAGAACAAAAGCCAAAATTTGGTTTATTAAAAAGATCCATAAAATCCACAAGCCTTTAGCTAGACTGACAGAAAAAAAGAGGATGCAGATAACTAAAACCAGAAATCAAAGGGGGGACCTTTCTACCCCCTCCTCAGAAATTAGGATTATAAGAGAACACTGTGAACGAATGTATGCCAACAAATTAGATGAAAGGACAAATTCCTAGAAACTAACTACACTGATTCAAGAAGAAAAAGATCTGAACAGACCAATAATAGTAAAGAGATTGATCATTAATCAGAAACCTCCCAGCAGAAGAAAAGTCCAGGGTCAGATGGCTTCCCTGGTGAATTTTACCAAACATTCCAAGAAGAATTAACACCAATCCTGCTCTTACTTTTCCAAAAACTGAATGGGGTGAACAGTTCCTAGCTTATTCTGTAAGTCTAACATCACTGTAGTACAATCCTGGATAAAGATACTGCAAGAAAAGAAAATTACAGACTAATACCCCTTATGAATATAGAAGCAGGAATCCTTAACAAAATACTGGCAAACTAAATCCAACAGCACATTAAAAGAATTACCATGATCAATTGGGATTTACCCCATACATGCAAGTCAACGAATACATAAAATCAACGAATGTAATATGCCACATTAGTAGAACAAAAGAAAAAAACACACATGGTCATCTCAGTATAGAAGAGGCATTTGACAAAGTCCTGTACCTCTTGATAAAAACACTTAGAAAACAAGGAATAGAAGGAAACTTCCTCAACATGATAAAGGGTATGTATGAAAAACCCAGAACTAACATCATACTAAGTTGTAAAAGACTGAAAGCTTTCCCTCTAAGATTAGGAAGATTACAAGGTTGCCCACTGTCACAAAAGAAAAACAAAAGACATCCAAATTGGAAGGGAAGAAGTAAAACTTTCCCTGCTTGCAGATGATATATGTGCAGTTTGTGTGAAGAATGTAATGTGGATCAGTTTGGTGGAGAGCAAAGGGAGAAGTAGAGGGTACTCATTCATTGATACATTGAGGTATTTATTCAGCATTGTATTTTGAACACCAGTACCAGAGTAAAAGGATTTGCACTTTATTCTCTAAGCAGCATGGAGTTACTGAAATTTTCTGTTCTCTGTTTGAGATTAAACCCTTTCTTCTCATTGCGTAACCTGAGTTCTGCTTGATTATGTAGCTCCCACACTGCCTAAGAGTAGAATTTCTATCAGTGCTACATATTTGGCATCTACCATTTACTGCCTCCTGTTGATATCTTTTCACATGTATGTCTTGTTTCGTAAAGACTATAAATCCCTTTTGGGATCACATTTTCACTTCATATTCCCCTCAGGGCCATACAGTGCCTGTGACATAATAGGTGCTCATTGAATACTTATTGATAAGTCTTTATTAAAATTCTTTTGATAACTTTTTTGGCCTTTTCTTGTCTGCTTAAAGCTTCTTTTGTGGAGGGTCCTTCATTGTCCCTGCTTGCTCTTTTGCAGTCTGATGGTGGAAACTCTGCAGAAGTCACAAGAAACATTGAAGAAATTGTGGTAAAAATCATTAATGTATTTGTGGATGCACTACCACATGTTCCAGAACACAGGCGCCTGCCTATTCTTGTTCAACTTATTGTTACTCTAGGTGCAGAAAAATTTCTCTGGGTTCTCCTCATATTGCTTTTTGAACAGTACGTCACTAAAACAGTGCTGGTGGCTGCCTGTGGAGAAAAGGTCAGTTTAAAGGGTGGGGTGGATAAAAAGGAAAATGTTGTTTTCACACAGATTTTGTGATATTTTCCAGTTTAAACGTGGAGCTGGTTATGCTTAGTGTGCATTATTTAGCAGTTTTTGCTTAGAACCTTATTTATGTTTTGTTTGCATTCTTTAAAATTGCTTTCAGAGTCTGTGGCACTCTGAATATCCTTGATAGCAGCAAAATATCCTCTGAAGGAAATTTGGTTTTTCTAAGAAACAGGTCTGGTGCCATGTTGGGTGATTCTATTTTTAAACCCACAGGAAATTGTAAAGTAATTAAACCTTGTCCCTTAAAAGTCGTTTTGAAGGCACTTTGTAGAAAAAGGGAGGGAGGAGGTATAAATGTGTTTTCAACATTTTTGGCACCATTGAAATCAGTAAGACATAAAGTGATTATTTTGAAGAGCCCTATTTGGGTATATTATAGGCCAATAACTGTTTTTATATTACTTCTTTGACCTGAGATCTGATAGTAGATCTAGATCTACTCAAAGTAAAGTAGTATATTCAATTCTCCTAGAAATCATAATGCAAATTATACTAAATGATGCCCTCATAATTCTCATTAACTGGCTTTATTTTATGTAAGGAGCTTATGAACTGTTGTTCATTAATTGACACATATTACCATAAGGAATAATGTAGTGACTTGTCATGCAAAGGAGTATTTTTTAACCATTTTCCCTGATACGTACTTATTAATTAATATGAATTTGATAGATATACTTCATCACTTTTTTTCTTCTCTCCATATAGGATGCTATTTTAGAGGCAGACACTGAATTTTGGATATTAGTCAGTTGTGAATTTAGTATTGAACATCAGATTCAAAGCTTGATGAATATTCTCCAGTACTTAACAAAGCTGCCAGAGGAAAAAGAAGGTAAACAGAAATCAGGTTTTATTTATCATTTAACATGAAACCTCAAGAGAAGCAATGCAAGTAATTGTTAAAACTTATGGTACATACTTAAATGGATATTTTTTAAATTAATTTTTCATTTGCGTATATGATCATGTACCTTTTCAAATCCCTATGGAAAATACTAAGTTGGATTTCTTCTTGCCATTCCTCACACATTCTCTTTTATACTTTTGTGCCTATGCTGATGTCTTGGCTGTGGAATATTAGAAGTATCCAGGATGAATTATGTTAAAATGGCAGTAAATTAGCAGAAGCTTATTAACTACCTTTTAGTTTCCCATAAAAATATCTATGAAGACATTTATAAGAAAAGGAAAAAAAAAATGCATGCAGCAGTGGTAACTAAATAAAAATTTACCATATAGCATAGTCTTAAAGGAAATTCCACTAATTGCAGCACCAATGAGAATGGATTAAGAAAGGATTGCTACGTTGAATGTTCTTAGTCCATTTCCTACCCTGTGAAGCAGAACAGCAAAGTGTATTAGAAAGAAGGTAATAAGAGTGTTGGACTACACAGGAGCTGTTTTCCATTGTGGCCAGTCATTGTCCCATCATCCCTGCTTGGCTAGGCAGTAACTTATCTCATCCTGCACTTTAACAGTTTGGTAGGTATATACCCAAGAAAGTGCCTAGAAAGCTGTACATGGTCACACATTTAAGGAAGAAGTCTTCGTATCAAGTCATTGTCTAAGACTGTTTTTCAAATGGCCCACCACGGGCTTCTAACCACTGGACTCCAAACACCTTTTATATTAGATACATTCAAATAAGAGATTCTACATCTTAAAGTTTGAAGCTCTAGGAAATGTCATCTTCAAACTTTTAGAACTGAACTTTGCAGGTTAGAAAATGTCCCCCCTTCAGGCTGTTGTAGCCCACCAAGTAAATGCCTCTGAAGTTTCAGAAATTAGTTAAGGAGCCAACATATGATGAGTTCTTCTGTAAGTATCTTTGCTTTCTATTTGCTTGTCTTAGTTGTCCTGGTTTGTTGGTTTTGTTTTGTTTCTGGGTTTTTTTGTTTGTTTGTTTGTTTTGGTTGCTGTTGTTTTACACACCTCTTCTTGGAGTTATTGGGTACTTGGTAAATACACTAAAAACAATCAGATTATTTTCCTCTGATTTAGAGGAGGAAAAACTGTGGGTACAATCATATGTATAAACATATTTCTCTCTGAAAATTTTATCCCATTACCTTTCTGAGTTAAAGCTTATTATATCTGTTTTAAGGATTTAGGTTGAAAGTGAGTGAGTTCACTTGTTTTGTTGCTCTTTTTCAGAAACCACTCCCAAAGCAGGATCTAATAAGAATGAGTCAGAAGAAGAAATGCTACAGATATTTAATATAGACACTCATTCTAGCAAGCAATTGCGGCATTTTAAATTTTTGTCAGTGTCTTTCATGTCTCAGCTCCTGGCCTCCAATAATTTTATCAGGAAGGTGATGTGTTTTTTTAAATATATTTGTGATAAGATGCTTTTCTGCTTTCTAAAGGAACTGTGTTAAACTAGTGAAAATAGCTTAACAAATGTCTCATGAAAATGTTTAGCCAAGACATGCCTGTAAAAATAATAGGACAAAATAGTATGACATTATTTGGGATTATCTACTAAGATTGAACATATATAATCCCTATGACTCAGTAATTCTATTCTTAAATGGTATATACCGATCAGAAAAACATGGACATAGGCCCTGAAAAACATCTGCAAGAATGTTTATATGAGTGTTATTAATAGTGACCCCAGACTGGTAATAACCGAAGTGCCTATCAACAATAGAATGGATGAATAAATTGTCTTGTAGTTATAAGTGAAAATGGATGAACCTTACTGACACAACAGCCTAATGAATCTCACAAACATAATATTGAAAGAAAGAAGCCAGATAAAAATGAATATGTGCTGTAATTCCAGTTATGTAAAGTCAGAAACCAGCAAAACAAACCTGTGGTTTTAGAAATCAGTTTAATGTTTATCTTTGGGGAAGTGGGAAAGGGTAATGAAGGGGCAGAGGTGGGGGAGGGCTTCCAGGGTGCTGATAATACTCTTTGCCTTTACCTGGATAATGGTTACACCACTTTATGAAAATTAGTGAGCTCTCCATGTAGCCTTGTGCACTTTTCTGTTTGTGTGATGTACTCTTTTTTTTTAACTTTTTATTTTTAACTAATTTCATACTTAGGCAAAGTTGCAAAAATAATACAGAGAACTCCAACATGCTCCGTACCCAGATTTCCAGATTTACCAATATTTAACATTTTGCCTCATTTGTTATATCATTCTTTCTGTTTTTCTGTTTACTAAACATTTAAGGTAGGTTGGATACATCATGTTCCTTGAACATTTACTCTTCCATGTATATTTTCCAAGATCAGGATATTCACTTATAAATCTCATTGAATATAATTACCAATCTCAAAAAAATTTAACAGTGATATAAAGCATAGATTGTGTTTTCCTTTTTTTCCCTGTTGTCCCAGTAATGGGACATTTTTCTCCCCATTATTGGATTTTTCCAGAATCATCACGTTTGCATTTGTCATTGTCTCTTCAATCTCTCTTTCTTTTAACTGTGGTAACATAAACAGTATGAAATTTCCCATCTCAGCCCTCTCAAGCATAAAATTTAAGACTTTTCCGTCACCCTAAATAGAAACCCTGTCCCCATTATACATTAATTCCCCCATTTGCCTTCCCCGTGCCCTTGGTAGCCTGTACTCTATTTTCTTTCTGTGAATTTGCATATTCTAGTTTTCTTTTCATATAAATGGAGTCATGCAATATATGTCCTTTTGTGTTTGACTTACTCAACATAATATCTTCAAGGATCACCCATGTTATTGCATGTATCAGAACTTCATTATTTTTTACAGCTAATATCATTTATGTATATCCCCCATTTTGTCTATCCATTCATCCATTAATGAACACTTGGCTTACATCTACCCTTTGCCTAATGCAAGTAATGCTGCTATGAACACTGGTGTACATATTCTTAATTTAAACAATTAGAGAAAGAAGGAAGAAAGATATAGTATGACCAAGGTAGGCAATAATTGTTTAACATTAAAATATCTGGTAAAATACTCTAATACATTAACAGATCAAGAGGGCAAAACATATAATATTTACAGAGAAAAAATTCAACAAAATTCAACACTCATTCATGATTTAAGGAAAAAAATATCCTCTTAACAGTGTGGGATTGATGAGAACTTCATTGACCTGATAAAAGCTGTCTATCAGAAACTTACAGTTTGTATCATACTTAATGAAGAAACATTGATGTGCCTGTTAAAGTCAGGAACAAGGATTCCTTCTGTCATCATTTCTGTTGAGGAAAAGAAATGAGCTTTAACAATCAGAAAAAAAGAGAATCCACAAAATCTTAGGACTGATAATTAGTTCAGCAAGCTTACTTGATAGAGGTTAGTGTAGACACTGTCTAGAGATCAGTATAGATACGGATCTTTACCAAGCAAGCTTGCTGAACTCATTAGCCTTGCACACCATTGTATAATGGTACCATTAGTCTTATATGCAATTAATACCCAGTATAATTGAAAATATAATAGAAAAAAGATCTTATATACAATAAAAATGAAAGCATATAAAGTACTGGGAATACACCCCCCGAAAATACTTAAGAATATTATGGAGGAATTTCTAAGATCTTAAAGGACCCAAAAGAAAACTTGAAGAAATGGAAAAACACCCTGTGTTCATGGATGAAAGAGTATTCAGATAGGTCAATGTGACTGAAGAGTAAGCCCAGAAACACAGTTATGCATATGAAAGACAACTATACAGGTGGCAATATAAAGCACTAGAGAAAAAGAAACTTTACAGCTGGTATAATTTGTTTTCCACTTGGGGAAAAAAAGTCTCTGATCTCATACCATATACAAAAAACAATTTTGGATAGATTAGAAACTTCAAATGGAAAAGCAACACTTAGAATTTTTAGAAGAAATCAAGGAGACCATCATTGTAATCAGAGTATAGAAAAGAATTTCTTAAAAACTGATTCAATAGCAACAACAGCAAAAACTTCCACATAAACAAAGGAAAGACT
Organism: Choloepus didactylus; assembly: GCF_015220235.1. Taxonomy (NCBI): domain Eukaryota; kingdom Metazoa; phylum Chordata; class Mammalia; order Pilosa; family Megalonychidae; genus Choloepus; species Choloepus didactylus. The sequence goes on along the minus strand of NC_051308.1, from coordinate 21,231,414 downwards.
ACAGACTGAGAAGATTATTGCTGTGCACATAATTAAAAAAGTATCCTTTTCCAGTAGTACAACTGGCAAAGAATATTAATTCACTGAAGAAGAATCACAAAAGGCCAGTTAATAGAAATCTCAGCCTACCTAATAAGCAGGAAAATGCAGATTAAAAGAGATGCCATTATGATGCCCATCAAATTGTCAAGAATTTAAGGGTTAATACCTAAGATGTAGAGATTTGGTAATTTTTTTTACATGGTTATGGGTAGTATAAATTGGTACAGCCACTTCAGAAAGCACTTGGTAGTATCTAGTCAAATTGAAAATGCTCATACCCTGTAGTTGAGCAATTCCCTTAAGTATGTACCTGACAGACACTTTCCTAGATGGTGAAGGAGACAAATACTATCCTCTTCTAGCACTGTTAAGAAAACAGTGGGCACAAGCTAAATGTCTAGCAGCAGAGGTAAATAAATAACTTGTGTTGTATGCAAAGGAATACTGTATGAATTTAAAATGAATGAACTAGAGCAACGTGAGTCATCGTGGATAGTCTCAAAAACCTAATATTACCAGAAAAAAACATGTTGCTGAATGATATGTACTCTTTAATAACATTAAACAGCAGATTCAGGATGGTGGTTGTCTTTGTGGGACCTGAAGTGTAGTGGGAGAATGGAATCAGGAGTGATATATAGGGGATTGTAGTCGTATTTGTAATGTTTAAATTCTAAAATTTTACCTGAGTTGTCAGAAGATTAGCATTTCATAAAATTAAGTAATGGGTAAATGAATATTTATTATATTCTATATTTTTCTGAATCTTTGTTGTACTTTATTTAAAATAGAATAATTAAAATAAATTAATAGAAATAGTTTATTAAAGTATAATGAGGATGATCTGAACCTGATTAAATAGGTAATGTCAGAAAACAGTTACCATGGAAATTTAAGTGAACAGTCTTTGTTTCCTTTTACCTCCTTGAAATGCCTATTCTGTTCTCATGGTACCTCTTTTAAAAATTAGGTAGTTGAAAGCGGTGGTCCTCAAGTTTTAAAAGGCCTTGAACAGAGGTATGTTTTATTTTGTTTTTAATTTTAATTTGGGAAAAATTTCAAACTTGGAATAGCTAAAAGAATAGTAGACAAAATTCTTATATACTCCTTACCCAGGTTCACCAGGTGTTTAACATTTTATGCCACATTTGCTTTATTATTCTCCCTACACATATTTTTCCCTACATCATTTGAAAGCAAGTTGCATACGTTATGCCCTTTCACCCCTAAATATTTTAGTGTATAGTTTCTAAGAATAAGACTCTTTTATTATAAAACCATAGCATACTTATTAAATTTAGAAAATGTAGCACTGATACTCTTAACCTAATCTATATTATCCCAACAATGTCCTTTATATCACTTTTTTTTTTTTTTTTTTGGTCAGGAACCATTCCAGGATATGTTATATATTGAATATAATTATACCTCTTTAGTATGGTTTAATTTGAACAGTTTTGTGTGGACTCTTGAATTCTTGTTTCTTTCAGTGGATTATAATCCATAGGCTGTCACTATGTATGTTTTTTTAATAATAAATTTTATTTTGAAATAAGTTCACTCTTACAGGAACAGTTGCAAAAACAGTACAAACCCCATACATAGAACTCCATCATACCCTGACCCCCTCCCCCAATACCCCAATCCATCACCTTTAAGATCCTGTCACACCACCGTCTCTTTCTTTCCCTCCCTCTCTCCCTCCCTAACATCCATCATCTATTGCTCTGTCCTCTGAACATATGAGAGCAAGCTGCACATATCTTTGAACAAACAATATAATTCACGTATACCTTTCCCATGGACAAGAACATTATTTTATGCAATCTCATCAAGCGCAGCTAAGAAGTTCAAGAAATTCAACATTGATATAAAGCTTACATTCTATATTTCCTTTTTTTTTTTTCTTGTGTCCCATCTGTGTCCCTTTGAGCCTCCTCTCCTCCAACCTCAGATCCCATCCAGGATCATCCTTGGCATTTAATTGTCATCTATTTAGACTGTCTTATTTTTTTTTTTTTTCAATTGTGGAAAGATATATATAGCCTAAATGTTCCTATTCCACCCCTCTCTAGCATTCCATTAGTGGGATTAATCACATTTAGAATGTTGCAATGCTATCACTTTCCGACCATCCATTTCTAGAAGTTTCCCTTCACCCCAAACAAAAGCCCTACACTCATTTCTTAACTCCCCATTGCCCCTTCCCCCACTTCTTGGAACTCCTACTCTACTTTTCATCTCTTTGGTCATATTCTCTGATACTTTCTTTGTGTTTACCTTGGGGCTTAAATTTAACATCTTAAATCTATAACAATCCTGTTTTTCTTTGATACCAACTTAACTTCAATAGGACATGTAAACTGTGTTCCTATACTCCTCCATCCCCCCACCTTTATGTAGTTCTTGTCAAAAATTACGTATTTTACATTGAGTCCAAAACCACTGATTTATCCTTACAGTTTATGTATTTTAGATCCTATAGGAAGTAAATAGTGGAGTTATAAATCAACAATACAGTAGTATTGGTATTTATATTTACCACGTGATCTTTACTGGAAATCTTTATTTCTTCGTGGTTTCAGTCAATTGTTTAGTGTCCCTTCCTTTCAGCCTGCTTAGGACTGATCTACTGGTGATGAAGTCCCTCAGCTTTTGATTATCCAGGAATGTTTTCATCTCCCCCTCATTTTTATCCTTCAGGTATTTGTGAATTATCCAAGTCTCTGATGGTTATTGACTTCTGTTTGTATTCCATTGTGGTCAGAGAATGTGCTTTGAACAATTTCATTTTTTTACTTTTAATTTTATTGAGGCTTGTTTTTATGTCCCCGCATACAGTCCATTCTGGAGAAAGATCCGTGATCACTAGTGAAAAACATGTGTCCCAGTGACCTGGGATGTAATATTCTGTATATGTCTGTTAAAATTCTCTATATCGCTCTCTCATTTCTTTGTTTCTGTGTCGGTAGGGCTCCCTTTAGTATCTGAAGTAGGGCAGGTCTTTTATCTGCAGACACTCTCAGCATGTGTTTGTCTGTGAAAAATTTAAGTTCTCCCTCAAATTTGAAGGAGAGTTTTGCTGTATGAAGTATTCTTGGTTGGAAATTTTTCTCTCTCAGAATTTTAAATATGTCATGCCACTTCCTTCTCACCTCCATGGTGGCCGCTGAGTAGTCTTATGTTGTTTCCTTTGTATGTGGTGAATTGCTTTTCTCTTGCTGCTTTCAGAACTTGCTCCTTCTCTTCAGTATTTGACAGTCTGATCAGAATATGTCTTGGAGTGGGTTTATTTGGATTTATTCTATTTGGAGTTCGCTGGGCGTTTATGCTTTGTGTATTTATATCGTGTAGAAGGTTTGGGAATTTTTCCCCAACAATTTCTCTGAATACTCTTTCTAGACCTTTACCCTTCTCTTCCCCTTCTGGGACACCAATGAGTCTTAAATTTGGACGTTTTATTTTATCTATCATATCCCTGATTCCATTTCGATTTTTTCAATTTTTTTCTCCATTCTTTCTTTTGTTCTTTCATTTTCTGTTCTGTGCTCCTCGAGTAGGCTGAGTTGTTGTTCAGCTTCCTCTAATCTTGTATTATTGGTATCCAGAGTCTTTTTAATTTGGCCTACAGTTTCTTTTATTTCCATAAGATCTTCTGTTTTTTTATTTACTCTTGCAATATCTTCTTTATGCTCTTCTAGGGTCTTTTTTATGTCTTTTATTTTCTGTGCCATGCTCTTCTTCAAGTCCTTTATATCCCATGCCATGCTCTCATTGCCTGTCTGTAGTTCTTTGATTAATTCCGCCAAGTACTGTATGTCTTCTGATCTTTTGATTTGAGTGTTTGGGTTCGGGTTCTCCATGTCGTCTGGTTTTATCATATGCTTTAAGATTTTCTGTTGTTTTTGGCCTCTTGGCATTTGCTTTACTTGGTCTTTAATTTGTCAGAATTGCAGCTTGGTGACATACACTTTCTCTAATTAACCAGCAGATGGCAGCCGTGAGTCACTTATTCCCCTCAAGTCAGTTCTTCCCAACTTTGTGGTGTGTGGGGATCTGATTCTTGTGGGGTCCAATCGGTGCACTTAATTTGGGTGTGTTATCAGTGCCCTGAATGAGGGGCGTGTGCCTGAGCAGTTAGGGAGGAAGGGCAGCTCAAGAATCAAACCTCCCAGGTGTTCCCGGAGATCCAAGGCTGTTCTCTGCCACTTACCCAAAAGTCCTTGGTATTGGTGTAGGTTCCCTGGGACATCTGAGCGGTTCCCCCCTCCCTGCTGTGCTTTTCCAGGACCTCTGCTGAGGGGGGGGAGGGCCATACCACGTCACAAGTGAGTGCCGACCTCCAGGGAAGCCCTGGGCCGCCAGGCTGTGCAGTGGCGTTCCCAGCCCGCTTCAAAGATGGTTAAATGGGACACGTTAACTTCCCCCTTTCTGCATAGCTCCACCTTCCCAGCTCCGGGATGATCAGCCGTGGGTGTATTCAAGGCCACTGTCCACGGCCGATATTGTGTTATGTGAGTGGTGCTGTGGGAAAGACTCCTTGTCAGGCTGGGTTTCTTGGCTCGGCTCTGTGCTGTGTGTTTGGCCCTGGGCATGAGTAGCCCTGCCCGCTGGGGAGATGGCTGCAAGTCGTGCATTTTTTTTTCTCTCTCCTTTTGGCTCCCCTTTGCTCCCCTGGACCCGAGACAATCAGCAGTGGGTGTGGGAAGGGGTATCCTCCACACCAGACACCAGGGTGTTAGTCCAGACTGCTCCTGTTTTATCTGCAGCTGCTCCCAGGCTTCTTTTTTTTTTTTTTTAAAGAACTATTCTGTCTCCAAACACCAACCCACCATTTCCCCACACCACAGCATGGCCGAGGAACTCAGCCGACTCACTCACTCGTTTCGGAATGCAGACTCCTGGTTTCACCAAACGCACGTTCCCTGTGGCTTTAGCAGACCTTGTCTGGCTGGTGCTACTCTGGAAGTGGTGTTCTGGGTCAACCTCTGGTTTCTATCCAGTGTTTTTCACGGAGGTGTTCTTTTGCTCTGTCTCACCTAGTCGCCATCTTAGGTTCTCCTCTGTCACTATGTATTTTGATGCAGAAATTCTTAATCTTCACTATCACTTCCTCAAAGAGTGCCCTCTGACCTTTTCTATATACCTCCTTCCCAGAAGCATTACCTTCCCAAAGCTACCACTGGGTTCCATAGACTTCTCTTTGCCTTCCCTGCAGCCAGTATTGTGAACTACCAAGTTCCAGTCCTGCGTTGAGGATTGCAGCACTTAATGTAGGATATGCCATTTCTGGGGGTGATTATGTTGTGCCCTTTGCTCCCCTCTTCTTTACAATCTCAAGTTCTCTCTCTTTCCTCCCCATTATACCCCCCACCCCCCCACCCCAACACACACTCACATTGTAGGCTTGCAGGCTGGCAGTGTTGGGAGTTCCAGTTATGGGTGTGTTGTAATTTGGTGTATACTTCTCTAATTACAGAGTATTTGAAGTTTTTAGTCTTCTCTTAATCCTAGTAAAGCATGGGTTATGTGTGTTTATTTGCACTTGGTTTTGACCTGAATGGTGTATGGGGTACAGGCATGTGTGTATGTATATGAAATTTTGATTCCGATAGCTGCCGTTAACCTACAGCTGTAACTCCCAGAACACACACACTTGGACAGCACAGTCAGACTCTTCTTGTTGCTGATGTAGTGACTCACAAAGCCTGACATTTCTTCTCCTTTACTTCTAATGGACATTTTTCTGTGATGATAATTCCTCCTTTCCTTTCTTTGCACATTGCTTTGAAATAATTTAGTAGAAAATTATTTAATTGCTTTTTCTATTTGAAACATTCTGCATGAAATACAGATAAGTGAGTTCTTTAAATGCCTTTAACTACTGTTTGCTAAATGAATCTGCTTTGTTTTAGATTACTAGAAACAGTTCTTGGCTATATTAATGCTGTAGCACAGTCGGTGGAGAAAAACACAGATAAACCAACTGTGAAGTTTTGGCGTGCACTCCTTAGTAAGGCTTATGACATGTTAGATAAGGTAGGTTTTTTGTTTCTCTACATACTTACCATTATGTTACTGGTTTCTCGTCATTGTGAGATTTTTTATGGAAATTTTTATTTAAAGATAAACTTAGGAATAACTTCTTGATATAATGAAGCTTAGATTTTTCTGAGCTTCTTGATAACTAGAAATAAACTTGTCTTAAAAAAATTGTTTCCCTAAAAATTACAAGAATGTATGCCTCAGTGGCCTCAATGAGCATGATGTTTTAAATATTGTTACCTAATCCTAGATAGTGTTCCACTTTATTCAATGGAATAAAGTAAAAGTATTTCTTAGATAGAGTATATGGTATATTAGAAATGTCACTTGTCTTGAAATTAAGATAGCTATTAGCTAAATTATTTAGCTGCATGGCATTGAGCAATTCACTTACTTTTAGCATCAGTTTCTTTTTTCTTCTTTTTTTAAATAAATTGTTACTAATGCCTACCTGAAAAGTTGTTAACGTGTATGTGTATGAAAAAGCCAGGCACCTAGGTGTGCAATAAATAGAAGTCTACCTTAGGCAGAGTTAAACTTCTTCCTTTTTTTTAAATGAAAATCACCCTATAGGTCAACGCCTTGTTGCCTACAGAAACATTCATTCCTGTGATTAGAGGGCTAGTGGATAATCCACTGCCATCAGTTCGCCGTAAAGCTTTGGATCTTTTGAATAACAAGCTACAGCAGAATACTTCCTGGAAGAAGAAAATAGTAAGTAAAGACCCATTTACTGTTCTTTGCTTTATCAAAGAACTGCATTTAACACCCTTAAATTTCTCCAGTGGTACAGTTTAAAATTGAAGAATAATATTATCTGAATATAATGCTGTGATGTGTGTACTTTCTAAAAAGTTAATTCTAATGAGTGTGTGTGTATGTATGTATGTTGTAAAAGTCCTTAGAATGGAATTACAGCTTAGTATAATTCTTAATTACTGAATATTATAATTACTTAATACAGCCTCAACTTGAGCATAGTTTTATTTTATTTTTTTAAAAATTTTTACAAACATGCCCCTTTCATTTATCTCCATCTGCCCCACAACCTCCAATCTCCTTTCTATCTCTGCAAATTTACCATTTCTCATTATCTCTTATAATTGATATCATGCAATTTTTGTCCTTATGTGTCTTGCTGTTTCATTGTGCATAGTGATTTCAAGATCCTTCCACATTGTACCATATCTCATAACCTCATTTTCCTCTTATGCTCAAATAATGTTACATTGTGTATGTGTACCTTATTTTGTTTATCTGTTCATTTGTTGATGGACACTTGGGTTGTTTCCAGCTTTTGGCTGTCACAAGTAATGCTGCTATCAACACTGGTATAAAGTATCTGTTTGCAACCCTGTTTTCACTCTTTTTGGGTATATTCCTAGAAGTGGAATTGCTGGGTCAAATGGTAATTCTGTATTTTAAACTTTTGGGGAACTGCCATATTGCTTTTCCCAGTGGCTGCACCATTTTAAAAGTTCTTTATATATTCTAGATATGAAACCCTTGATATTTGGTTTTTTTTTTTTTTTTTTTTAATCATCATTTTATTGAGATATATTCACATACCACGCAGTCATACAAAACAAATTGTACTTTCGATTGTTTACAGTACCATTACATAGTTGTACATTCATCACCTAAATCAATCCCTGACACCTTCATTAGCACACACACAAAAATAACAAGAATAATAATTAGAGTGAAAAAGAGCAATTGAAGTAAAAAAGAACACTGGGTACCTTTGTCTGTTTGTTTGCTTCCCCTACTTTTCTACACATCCATCCATAAACTAGACAAAGTGGAGTTTGGTCTTTATGGCATTCCCAATCCCACTGTCACCCCTCATAAGCTACATTTTTATACAACTGTCTTCGAGATTCATGGGTTCTGGGTTGTAGTTTAATAGTTTCAGGTATCCACCACCAGCTACCCCAATTCTTTAGAACCTAAAAAGGGTTGTCTAAAGTGTGCGTAAGAGTGCCCACCAGAGTGATCTCTCGGCTCGTTTTGGAATCTCTCTGCCACTGAAGCTTATTTCATTTCCTTTCACATCCCCCTTTTGGTCAAGAAGATGTTCTCCATCCCACGATGCCGGGTCTACATTCCTCCCCGGGAGTCATATTCCACGTTGCCAGGGAGATTCACTCCCCTGGGTGTCTGATCCCACGTAGGGGGGAGGGCAGTGATTTCACCTTTCAAGTTGGCTTAGCCAGAGAGAGAGGGCCACATCTGAGCAACAAAGAGGCATTCAGGAGGAGACTCTTAGGCACAAATACAGGGAGGCCTAGCCTCTCCTTTGCCGCAACCGTCTTCCCAAGGGTAAAACTTATGGTAGAGGGCTCAACCCATCAAACCACCAGTCCCCTATGTCTGTGGTCATGTTAGCAACCATGGAGGTGGGGTAGGCGAATACCCCTGCATTCTCCACAGGCTCCTCAAGGGGGCACTACATCTTTTTTTTTTTTTTTTTTTCCTTGTTTGTCTTTTTCCTTTTTTTTCTTTTTTTTAACTTTCCCTTCTTTTTTAAATCAACTGTATGAAAAAAAAAGTTAAAAAGAAAACAAACATACAATAAAAGAACATTTCAAAGAGACCATAACAAGGGAGTAAGAAAAAGACAACTAACCTAAGATAACTGCTTAACTTCCAGCATGTTCCTACTTTACCCCAAGAAAGTTACATAATATAGCAACATTTCAGTGAACTTGTTCCTACTACATCCATCAGAAATTAACAGACCATAGTCATTTCTGGGCATCCCCAGAACGTTAAATAGCTTATCTGTTCTTCTTGGATTATTGTTCCCCCTTCCTTAATTGCTCTCTACTGCTAGTTCCCCTACATTCTACATTATAAACCATTTGTTTTACATTTTTCAAAGTTCACATTAGTGGTAGCATATAATATTTCTCTTTTTGTGCCTGGCTTATTTCGCTCAGCATTATGTCTTCAAGGTTCATCCATGTTGTCATATGTTTCACCAGATCGTTCCTTCTTACTGCCACGTAGTATTCCATCGTGTGTATATACCACATTTTATTTATCCACTCATCTGTTGAAGGACATTTGGGTTGTTTCCATCTCTTGGCAATTGTGAATAATGCTGCTATGAACATTGGCGTGCAGATATCTGTTCGTGTCACTGCTTTCCGATCTTCCGGGTATATACCGAGAAGTGCAATCGCTGGATCGAATGGTAGCTCTATATCTAGTTTTCTAAGGAACTGCCAGACTGACTTCCAGAGTGGCTGAACCATTATACAGTCCCACCAACAATGAATAAGAGTTCCAATTTCTCCACATCCCCTCCAGCATTTGTAGTTTCCTGTTTGTTTAATGGCAGCCATTCTAACCGGTGTTAGATGGTATCTCATTGTGGTCTTAATTTGCATCTCTCGAATAGCTAGTGAAGCTGAACATTTTTTCATGTGTTTCTTGGCCATTTGTATTTCCTCTTCAGAGAACTGTCTTTTCATATCTTTTGCCCATTTTATAATTGGGCTGTCTGTACTATTGTCATTGAGTTGTAGGATTTCTTTGTATATGCAAGATATCAGTCTTTTGTCAGATACATGGTTTCCAAAAATTTTTTCCCATTGAGTTGGCTGCCTCTTTACCTTTTTGAGAAATTCCTTTGAGGTGCAGAAACTTCGAAGCTTGAGGAGTTCCCATTTATCTATTTTCTCTTTTGTTGCTTGTGCTTTGGGTGTAAAGTCTAGGAAGTGGCCTCCTAATACAAGGTCTTGAAGATGTTTTCCTACATTATCTTCTAGGAGTTTTATGGTACTTTCTTTTATATTGAGATCTTTGGTCCATTTTGAGTTAATTTTTGTGTAGGGTGTGAGGTAGGGGTCCTCTTTCATTCTTTTGGATATGGATATCCAACTCTCCCAGCCCCATTTGTTGAAAAGACCATTATGGCTCAGTTCGGTGACTTTGGGGGCCTTATCAAAGATCAGTCGGCCATAGATCGGAGGGTCTATCTCTGAATTCTCAATTCGATTCCATTGATCTATATGTCTATCTTTGTGCCAGTACCATGCTGTTTTGGCAACTGTGGCTTTATAATAAGCTTCAAAGTCAGGGAGTGTAAGTCCTCCCACTTCGTTTTTCTTTTTTAGAGTGTCTTTAGCAATTCGAGGCATCTTCCCTTTCCAAATAAGTTTGATAACTAGCTTTTCCAAGTCTGCAAAGTAGGTTGTTGGAATTTTGATTGGGATTGCATTGAATCTGTAGATGAGTTTGGGTAGAATTGACATCTTAATGACATTTAGCCTTCCTATCCATGAACATGGAATATTTTTCCATCTTTTAAGGTCCCCTTCTATTTCTTTTAGTAGAGTTATGTAGTTTTCTTTGTATAGGTCTTTTACATCTTTGGTTAAGTTGATTCCTAGGTACTTGATTTTTTTAGTTGCTATTGAAAATGGTATCTTTTTCTTGAGTGTCTCTTCAGTTTGTTCATTTCTAGCATATAGAAACATTACTGACTTATGTGCATTAATCTTGTATCCCGCTACTTTGCTAAATTTGTTTATTAGCTCTAGTAGGTGTATCGTTGATTTCTCAGGGTTTTCTAGATATAAGATCATATCATCTGCAAACAATGACAGTTTTACTTCTTCTTTTCCAATTTGGATGCCTTTTATTTCTTTGTCTTGCCGGATTGCCCTGGCTAGCACTTCCAGCACAATGTTGAATAACAGTGGTGACAGCGGGCATCCTTGTCTTGTTCCTGATCTTAGAGGGAAGGCTTTCAGTCTCTCACCATTGAGTACTATGCTGGCTGTGGGTTTTTCATATATGCTCTTTATCATGTTGAGGAAGTTTCCTTCAATTCCTACCTTTTGAAGTGTTTTTATCAAAAAGGGATGTTGGATTTTGTCAAATGCTTTTTCAGCATCTATTGAGATGATCAATTGATTTTTCCCTTTCGAGTTTTTAATGTGTTGTAATACATTGATTGTTTTTCTGATGTTGAACCATCCTTGCATGCCTGGAATGAACCCCACTTGGTCATGGTGTATGATTTTTTTAATGTGTCTTTGGATTCGATTTGCAAGTATTTTGTTGAGGATTTTTGCATCTATATTCATTAGGGAGATTGGCCGGTAGTTTTCCTTTTTTGTAGCATCTTTGCCTGGTTTTGGTATTAGATTGATGTTAGCTTCATAAAATGAGTTAGGTAGTGTTCCATTTTTTTCAATGTTTTGAAAGAGTTTGAGTAAGATTGGTGTCAGTTCTTTCTGGAAAGTTTGGTAGAATTCCCCTGTGAAGCCATCTGGCCCTGGGCATTTATTTGTGGGAAGATTTTTGATGACTGATTGGATCTCTTTGCTTGTGATGGGTTGGTTGAGGTCTTCTGTTTCTTCTCTGGTCAGTCTAGGTTGTTCATATGTTTCCAGGAAATTGTCCATTTCTTCTACATTATCCAGTTTGTTGCCATACAGTTGTTCATAATATCCTCTTATAATTTTTTTAATTTCTTCAGGATCTGCAGTTATGTCACCTTTTTCATTCATTATTTTGTTTATATGGGTCTTCTCTCTTTTTGATTTTGTCAGTCTAGCTAGGGGCTTGTCAATCTTGTTGATCTTCTCAAAGAACCAACTTTTGGTGATATTTATCCTTTCTATTGTTTTTTTGTTCTCTATGTCATTTATTTCTGCTTTAATCCTTGTTATTTCTTTTCTTGTACTTGGTTTAGGATTGGTTTGCTGTTCATTTTCTAGCTTCTTCAGTTGATCCATTAGTTCTTTGATTTTGGCTCTTTCTTCCTTTTTAATATATGCGTTTAGTGCTATAAATTTCCCCCTTAGCACTGCTTTTGCTGCATCCCATAGGTTTTGGTATGTTGTGTTCTCATTTTCATTCGTCTCTATATATTTAGCAATTTCTCTTGCTATTTCTTCTTTAACCCACTGATTGTTTAGGAGTGTGTTGTTTAACCTCCAGGTATTTGTGAATTTTCTAAGTCTCTGATGGTTATTGACTTCTAATTGTATTCCATTGTGGTCAGAGAATGTGCTTTGAATAATTTCAATCTTTTTAAATTTATTGAGGCTTGTTTTATGTCCCAGCATATGATCTATTCTGGAGAAAGTTCCGTGAGCACTAGAAAAGTATGTGTATCCTGGTGATTTGGGATGTAATGTCCTGTAGATGTCTGTTAAATCTAATTCATTTATCAGATTGTTTAGGTTTTCAGTTTCCTTATTGGTCTTCTGTCTGGTTGATCTATCTATAGGAGAGAGTGATGTGTTGAAGTCTCCCACAATTATTGTGGAAACATCAATTGCTTCCTTTAGTTTTGCCAATGTTTCTCTCATGTATTTTGTGGCACCTTGATTGGGTGCATAGACATTTACGATTGTTATTTCTTCTTGCTGAATTGCCCCTTTTATTAGTATGTAGTGGCCTTCTTTGTCTCTCAAAACATCCCTGCATTTGAAGTCTAATTTATCTGAGATTAATATTGCTACACCTGCTTTCTTTTGGCTGTAGCTTGCATGAAATAGTTTTTTCCATCCTTTCACTTTCAGTTTCTTTGTGTCCCTGTGTCTAAGATGAGTCTCTTGTATGCAACATATTGATGGTTCATTTTTTTTGATCCATTCTGCGAATCTATATCTTTTAATTGGGGAGTTTAATCCATTTACATTCAACGTTAAAACCGTGAAGGCATTTCTTGAATCGGCCATCTTATCCTTTGGATTATGTTTGCCATATTTTTCCCTCTCTCTATTAATATCCTTTATTGTACCCATACCGAATCTCTTTAGTACTGAACCTTTCTCCAAGTCTCTCTGTCCTGTCTTTGTTTCTCTGTCTGTAGGGCTCCCTTTAGTATCTCCAGTAGGGCAGGTCTCTTGTTAGCAAATTCTCTCAGCATTTCTTTGTCTGTGAAAAATTTAAGCTCTCCCTCAAATTTGAAGGAGAGCTTTGCTGGATAAAGTATTCTTGGCTGGAAATTCCTCTCACTCAGAATTTTAAATATATCGTGCCACTGCCTTCTCTCCTCCAGGGTGGCTGCTGAGTAGTCACTACTTAGTCTTATGTTGTTTCCTTTGTATGTGGTGAATTGCTTTTCTCTTGCTGCTTTCAGAACTTGCTCCTTCTCTTCTATGTTTGACAGTGTGATCAGTATATGTCTCGGAGTGGGTTTTTTTGGATTTATTCTATTTGGAGTTCGCTGAGCATTTATGATTTGTGTATTTATGTTGTTTAGAAGATTTGGGAAGTTTTCCCCAACAATTTCTTTGAATACTCTTCCTAGACCTTTACCCTTTTCTTCCCCTTCTGGGACACCAATGAGTCTTATATTCGGACGTTTCATATTATCTATCATATCCCTGAGGTCCATTTCGAGTTTTTCAATTTTTTTCCCCATTCTTTCTTTTATGCTTTCATTTTCCATTCTGTCATCTTCCAGGTCACTGATTCGTTGTTCAACTTCCTCTAGTCTTGTACTATGAGTGTCCAGAATCTTTTTAATTTGGTCAACAGTTTCTTTAATTTCCATAAGATCATCCATTTTTTTATTTAGTCTTGCAATGTCTTCTTTATGCTCTTCTAGGGTCTTCTTGATTTCCTTCATATCCCGTACTATGGTCTCATTGTTCATCTTTAGTTCTTTGAGTAGCTGCTCTAGGTGCTGTGTCTCTTCTGGTATTTTGATTTGGGTGCTTGGGCTTGGGTTATCCATATCATCTGGTTTTTTCATATGCTTTATAATTTTCTGTTGTTTTTGGCCTCGTGGCATTTGCTGAACTTGATAGGGTTCTTTTAGGGTTTGTAGACCAGTTGAAGTCCTTATCTCTAATTTATCAGATCTACAGCTTCGTGGAGTACACTTTCTCTAACTAACCAGCAGGTGGCGTCCACGAGCCACCTGTTCTCCACAAGCCAGATCTCCCCTGCTTAGCCTTTTTGGTGAGTGGGGGAGTGAGTCTTGTGGGGCCCAATTGGTGTACCAAGCTTGCGTGTGTAGTTGGTGTTGCCTGCCCTGTATGTGGGGCGTGTTTGTGGGCAGTCGGGGAGGGGGGGTGGCCCTAACAATCAAATCTCCCTGGTGATCCTAGAGTTTTAAAGCTGCTGCAATAGTCTAATCCTTCAGTTCAGTCCTGCCACAGTTTGTCTCTGCCACTGACCCACAAGTCTTTGGTATTGGCGTATGGCTCCTGAGACTTGCAAGTGGGCCCCTCTTCCAGGCTGTGCACCCTGGGTCCTCTGTTGAGGGATGACTGTGCTATGTCACAGGTGAGTGCCGTCCCCCCAGGGCAGTTCTGGGCTGCTGGGCTGTGTTGGGAGGCTCCCAGTCTGCTCAAATGATGGCTGAATGGGGCTCTGTTAATTCACACTGCTCCCCCTTCCCAGCTCTGGGACATTCAGCTGAGGTTGCAGGGAAGGCTAATGTCCACGCCCAGTTTTGTGGTGTGTGCCTGTTATTTGAAGCACTTCCGTCACACTGGGTTGTCTGGGGCAGCTCTGGCCTATGGGGCTGGCGATGGGCAGGAGTGTTTCCTGTCCACCAGGATGATGGCTGTGAGCGGACACCCCCCTTTTCTTGGGAAGTTGTGTTGTTTAGTGAATTTTCTCAGCCACTGGATTATTGCCTTTTGTCTTAGAGCTCTCTTAGTTCTGCTCTTGACTTGACGTGCCCAAATTTCAATTCTTTGAAGCTTTCTGTATTGAGCTTCTTAGAGTAATTGTTTTAGAAAAAGCAAAAAGGATTTAAAAAAAAAAAAAAACGGCCCTCCTCAGAGATCTAATGGGTTATTGAAATGCTAATAGACAAAGCAACCAGGGCCATTAAGGAAAGGTGCACAGGGCAGAGAGATCAGCTTTGCTTCGGGATTTGCATATGTGCCTCAAGGCCTGATCTCCGCCCTTCCCCTTTCTGTGTTCACCAGAACTCCAAAAATCCTCTGCTTTTATTTTGGAGTTTTTCGTGTTGTTTTTTTTCTATGCCTGTCTCCTCTCTGCTGGGCTGGCTGCTCTCAGAGTCTCTGGTGTCTGGTCTCAGTCTATCTATGGTTGGAGTTTGAATCAGTAGAATGAGTTTCCGATAAGAGCAGCCACTGCAGTTCTCCCTTCTCCTTCCCGGAGCTGACAGCCCCTCCTCCCCCGGGACTGAGCCTGGCAGGGAGGGGCGCGGGTCCCCTGGCCGCAAAAACTTACAGATTTCGCTGATCTCAGCAGTTCCACGTTTTCATGAGTGTTGTATGAAGTATGCCCAAAGACAGATTGCTCTGTGGTGTCCAGTCCACGCAGTTCCTGGCTTTTTACCTACTTTCCTGGAGGAGTAACTAAAACATACGGCTCACCAGTCTGCCATCTTGCCCCGCCTCCCCCGATATTTGGTTTTTAACTTTTTTTCCTGTTCTACAGGTTGTCTTTATTTTCTTGAAAGTTTGCTTTGATGCATGAAAGTTTTAAATTTCCATAAGATCAAATTTATCTTTTGTTTCTTTAGTTGCTTGTGCTTTGGATGTCGTATCTAAGAATCACTGACAAATCCCAAGTCATGAAGGTTTACTCCTATGTTGTCTTCTAAGACAACTTTATAGTTTTAACTCTTATTTTTAGTTCCTTGATCTATTTTGAGTTGATTTTTTTGCATATGGTGTGAGATAGTGTTTTAACTACATTCTTCTGCACTTGGATATCCAGTTTTCCCAACACCATTTTTCACAGAGACTATTCTTTCCACACTGGGTGTATTTAGCACCCTTGTCAAAATCTATTGGCCAAAGATTTAGGGATCTATTTCTGACTTTCATTTCTGTTCCACTGATCTATTTGTCTGTCTTTGTGCCAGTACCACACTGTTTTGATTACTGCTGCTTTGTAATATAATTTAAAATCGAGACATGTAAGTCCTCCAACCCTGTTTTTCTTTTTCAATATTGTCTTGGCTATCGGGGACCCCTTCCTTGCATTTCCATTTAAATTTTAGTATCAGTTTTTCCATTTCAGCAAAACAGGCTGCTGAAATTTTAATAGGGATCACATTAAATTTGTATATTGCTTGGGTAATACTGACATATTAACAATGTTAACTCTTCTAATCTATGAACATGGGATGTCTTGCCAATTATTTAGGTCTCTTTCATTCCGTAGCATTTTGTAGATTTCAGTATAAAAGTCTTCTGTATCTGCAAACAGAAGTCGTTTTACTTCTGCCTTTACAGTTTGTATACTTTTATTTTTCCTACCTAATTGCTCTAGCAAGAACTTCTAGTACAATACTGAATAGCAGTGGTGAAAGTGTTTTGTTCCTGATCTTAGGGGGAAAGCTTTGAAGTCTTTCATCACTGATTATGATATTAGCTGTGAGTTTTTCATAAATGGCCTCTATCATGTTGAGAACGTTCCGTACTGTTCCTATTTCTCTGAGTGATTTTATCAAGCAACGATGCTGGATTGTATTGAATGCCTTTTCAGCATCTGTTGACATAATTATGTGGGTTTTTTTTCTTCATTCTATTAATGCAGTGCATTACATTGATTTTCGTATGTTGCACCACCCTTGCAATTCCGGGATTAAACCCATTCGATCATGTTGTGTAATCTTTTTAATATGCCATTGGATTCAGTTTGTGGGTATTTTGTAAGGATTTTTGCATCTATATTCATAAGGGAAATTGTTCTGTAATTTTCTTTTCTTGTGATGTGTTTACCAGGCTTTAGTGTCAGAATAATGCTGGCCGCATAGGATGAGTTAGGAAGTGTTCCCTCCTTTTTAATTCTTTGAAAGACTTTGAGAGGGATTGGTGTTGTTTCTTTAAATGTTTGGTAGCATTCACTAATGAAACCTGGTCCTGGACTTTTGTTTGCTGGAAGGTTTTTGATTATTGATTCAGTCTCTGTACTTGTTACAAATTTGTTGATATTTTTCTATTTCTCCTTGAGTACGGTTGGTTAATGTATTTCTAGGAATTTTTCCATTTCTTCTAGATTACCTAATGTGTTGGTGTAAAATTGTTCATAATATCCTCTTACCCTTTTTATTTCTGTAAGGGCAGTAGTGATATCACCATTTGCCTTTCTGATACTTAGTTATTTGCATCTTTTCTCTTTTTTTCTTTGTCAGTCTGGCTCAAGCCTTGTCATTTTTATTAATTGTTTTCCAAAGAACCAACTTTTCATTTTGTTTATTCTCTCAGTAGTTTTTCTATTCTTTATTCTATTTATCGCTGCACTAATTTAATTATTTCCTTTCTTCTTGCTAGTTCTAATCCTCTTTTACTCCAAACCATAAGGATTGTTTTATGTAAATAAAATGCGGTCAGCAAGCACATGTGTTCTCTTAGCATTGAAGAAACAATTGTATTGTTTGTCCTGTATGTCATGTGATTTAGGGACCCATCGGTCCAATTTCTATTTAGACAATCTCAAGCAGTAAAAAATGGGGAAATGGACTAGCATTTTTGTTCAGCTTTAATTATTTGGGGATTTTGTCTGTCCTTTTCAGGTTCAGCAATTCCTAAAACTGGTTCCAGACCTTGTGGCCATCGTGCAGCGTAATAAAAAAGAAGTGGAAGAAGAACAAGCAATAAACAGACAGACAGCTTTATATACCCTAAAGCTTTTATGTAAGAATTTTGGTGCAGAAAATCCAGAGCGTTTTGTCCCTGTGCTGACCACTGCAGTGAAACTGATTGCTCCAGAAACAAAGGAAGAAAGGAATGTATTGGGAAGCGCACTGCTGTGCATAGCAGAAGTGACCTCCACTCTGGAAGCACTGGCCATACCTCAGCTTCCCAGGTATTCTCCTTGAGATTTGGAACAGGAGCAGTTGTGTTTTGTTTTTTTTTTAAAACCTCCGAAGTTACATAGCAGTAGGTTTGTTAAGAGTTGATCTTTTCTTCAAACTGAAAAATATAACATTCCATTTATTTTCAGAAACACTCTTTTACATTTGTTGACCCCTGCTTTTTTCTCTCCTCTGACTAGCTGTAATTAAGAAGCAGTAGGTGAAGGTTGATAGAGAAGCCCATCCAGTTAGGCAAGGCAACATCTGGAAGTTGGATGGTCCTGCTCTGTCTTTGGCTCTTACGTGTACTAGCTGTGCTACCTTGGGCAGGTTACCTAATGGATTAAAACTTTACCATCTATAAAAGGAGAAAGTATTTATTTGTGGGATTCTTGGGGGCTGTGCATATAAGGCTTTTAGCATAGTGCCTGGCATGTAGCAGGTATTCAATAATTGAACACCGATGTTACTTTTAAAAATTACCATTCTTGCTCTTTGGCATGTAAAATGTGTGGACAGTGTTTTGTAGGCTATAAGCCATACAGTGTTTACTCTAACCTCTTGTTCTTTATTTTCAGCCTGATGCCATCATTGTTAACAACAATGAAAAACACCAGTGAGTTGGTCTCTAGCGAGGTCTATTTCCTCAGTGCCTTGGCAGCCCTGCAGAAAGTTGTTGAAACACTCCCACACTTTATCAGCCCTTACCTAGAAGGTGTGCTGTTACAGGTGAGTCATGGTGACCACAACATGCTATTTGGGATGGAATAGGAAAGGGAAAAACTACAAATTTAATGATTCAATTTGTTCTTTAAGTTTTTGTATTTTGTTTGACAGGAAATATTCTTATTTCTGAGAAGATATGTTTGTTTTTTATTAAATGTGTGCCTCTCTCTCTTCCATTGTCTCTACTAAATCTTGAGGTTGATGGGGATCACTTTGTACTGTGGAGCTTATCTTCTTTTATTTTGAAGAATGTATTTTATTGTGTTTTTTTTTTTTCCCTGAGAAATCTTGGAAGTTAGTCTGGTAAGAGCTGCCTTTTATTGCTTTTTTGTGGAAACTGATGAGCCATGGTTCTCTAACATGAAAGGCTTCTTAGTCTTAAAGTGTCTTTCAAAGCAAATTATTATATTGCAGTATAGAGGTTGCCTGTGAACCGAAAAATTAACAAGTGGCATTTCTAATGGAATGTGCCCAAGAATGTTAACACATATTCCACCCCCCATGCCTCAAATTACTGTTCCATTGTATTGCTCATTTGCCATTTTTGAGGTCAGAGCCTTAACTACGATGATACAAACAATTTAACTGACTCTCATACTCTCCAGCTAGGACTTGAAAGTAGATTTCTTTAGAAAGGGGCATATACTGCTGGGGAGGGGAGGCACTCTAGATTTGATAGTTAGAAAGCTTGATTCTTCTCATGGTCCCTGGATTCCTGTCCTTTAAGAACATCATCAGTCTGAGTGCTCTGTGATCTGTGGTGGTTTACTCCTGCTTTCCACCATTTTACCTATATCCCTGACTCCCAGTTGGGAAACAGGCATCTACCCAGCTTAATTTACACAGGTTCAAGTTCAGCTTTAAAAGCAATTCTTTACATAGCTAAAAAGCCAGCTGAGCTTTTTGCAGGTACTGGCATTTGAATTGATTTCTTGCATCATCACCAAGTTTTTTGTGTGTGTAGATTCTCGGTGAGTACCCGTAATGGCCTTTATAACTATTTTTGTATTCCTATAGGTGATTCATTTAGAGAAAATCACTAGTGAAATGGGTGCTGCCTCACAGGCCAATATCCGCCTCACATCTCTTAAAAAGACACTGGCTACCACGCTTTCACCCCGGGTCTTACTTCCAGCCATCAATAAAACTTACAAGCAAATTGAGAAGAAGTGGAAGGTGAGATCAGTATGGAGAAGGGAGAGGTGGTACTTGAATTTTAAAATTTTCACTTGAAGAATATGGTTAATTCCTTTATATAAATGCATTCCTGAATCTGAGAATAATAAAAAATGTCATCTCTTTACTCTTTATTGTGTTATTGGTAGAATCATATGGGTCCATTTATGAACATCCTGCAAGAGCATATTGGGGTAATGAAGAAGGAAGAGCTCATTTCCCATCAATCTCAGCTCACTACATTCTTCCTTGAGGCCCTGGATTTCAGAGCACAGCACTCCGAGGTGAGCTTATTTCCACTCCCCCAAATCCTAAAGTTGTTATTTACCTGTTTAAGAGCCAGGAAAAAAATCCTGCTGTGTAACTGCTATACAAGCCAAAATAATTTAAAGCTAGATCTCAGTACTCTAGCTAATAAATCTGTGTTTCTGTTCTCAGAATGATCTGGAGGAAATTGGAAAAACTGAAAATTTTATCATTGACTGTTTAGTAGCAATGGTTGTAAAACTTTCTGAAATCACATTCAGGCCCCTGTTCTTCAAGGTAAGTATTTCCTCCCATATTTCCTTTCTACTGTATAAGTTACAAGGTATGTAGAGGAAACTAATATTATTTATCTCTTTAGCTGTTTGATTGGGCTAAAACAGAAGATGCCTCAAAGGACAGGTTGCTGACATTTTTCAACTTAGCAGATTGCATTGCTGAAAAACTGAAAGGGCTTTTTACTCTGTTTGCTGGCCATTTGGTGAAGCCTTTTGCTGACACCTTGAACCAAGTGAACATCTCCAAAACAGGTTGGTAGCTCCCTTTCAATTCAGTTTACATACCTTGCTCTATGCACCTTACACAAGGTACGGTACGTGTAAGACATGACCTAATAATTAAAGACAAGATTTTAGAAGTTTTTTGAATTCTAAGGTTAAGAAGTGTGAATTTTTACTTTGTCGGTTGTCAGCCATTTGGAGCATTTGTTTTAGCATAATGAACACATGATTAATAAATTGACTCATTTGGGAGAAGTAAATGAGCATTAATAAAGGAAGTTATTGGAAGTAACTTGAAAACATTAGAATTAGATTGGTTTATTCTCTAATGCTAAGAACCAGCCTGCTTGACAGTTAAGGTAATTTAAATTTCCAAACTAGGCATTAGAATCTTTAACAGTTCCAAAAGAAGGAATCACTAGAGACCATCAATCTTATGTGCATTCTAACTTTGATAGTTATAATTTCTGGATCATTTTAGGAATATTCCTCTTATTGTAAGTACTTTAATAGTGATTCAGATTTAAACCTTGGAGTTTAAATTGTGAAATCTTCAGTTTGTTTGTTTTTGTTTTTCATTTTTACTCTCCCCTATCTACAGATGAAGCATTTTTTGACTCTGAAAATGACCCTGAAAAGTGCTGCTTGCTGTTGCAGTTTATTTTGAACTGTTTATTTAAAATCTTCCTTTTTGATACCCAGCATTTTGTAAGTAAAGAGAGAGCAGAAGCCTTGATGATGCCACTGGTGGATCAGGTAACTAAGAATCATCTGAGAGAGCCATCCCTGTTAAATCTTTACTGATACCAGATGACAGCTTATTAGGCATTATTTTGTGCGTATGTATGTGTGTTTTTAAGTATTAATGAAATTTGTGTTTCAAATTTGATTTCACATGTTTCTTCAATGTAACTCCATCATGGAATTTGTTTTATTTTAAATTTTTCAAAAGACAGACATATAAGGTCTCTTGGTTACATTATTTTTAAAATAGTTTTATTTGAGAATGCTTCAGGGCTTGTCTTCCCTCTGAAAAATTCATCCAGGATGCTCTGCTAGAAGGAAAGGGAGGCTATTAAATGCTGTGAGATTCCATTTGAATTCCCCATAGATTTCAAGCTCACGGAAGTTCCAGAAGGTGGCAACTTTGCTCTAGAGAGAGTATTAGAATAGTACCTCTTTTTCAATCTTGCTAATATCATGAAGACCAATAAAACAGTATTTATATATTGGGTATTTTTTTCAAGCAGAGAGAAAAAGGAGATACTATTGCTCAAAATCCTTACCTTACTCTTAACAGCTGGAAAACCGGCTTGGAGGAGAAGAGAAGTTCCAGGAAAGGGTGGTGAAGCACCTGGTACCATGTATTGCACAGTTTTCCGTGGCCATGGCAGATGACTCTCTTTGGAAACCCCTGAACTACCAGATTTTGCTCAAGACAAGAGACTCCTCACCCAAGGTTAGGAACTGTAGTTGACAACCACAGATGCTGTGCGTTTCACTGTATTGCATAAAGTTTACATGGTCAAGGACATAGAATTGTGGTAAACTAGCAGGAGAAAAATTGCTACTTCATCTAGTACTAGAGAGCTAGCTGTGTTATGCAAAAATTTGAACCTGATAACTTTTTAGTTTTTACTTACCAGGGTATTTATAAATAATAGAATCCTCCCACCCAGATAGCGTGTTTGACACTTGGAAGTGCTAAAATACTTTGTCTTGAATAGCAGAGACTTGAAGTATAAGTCCTTATGTTTTCTAAGTGCAGTTCAAGTTTCAGTGTGCTACCAGAGAGAAATGCTTTCAGTTTGTCCAGACAACAATCCTTTGATTAGGGCAATATATATCTTCATTGTATGTAGGCTTACAGTTTTGTTGAATAACAAAACTGAAGTGGTGGTGGTAGAAATACTGTAATGGTTAGATAGAATGAAAGTTGAAATTCCTCACCTGACTGTCAAAGTTTTCAAACTAATTATCATGTTAGAACCTCAGAGGACAAAACAGACCAGAGCAGAATTTTATTAATAGGATTTATAAGTTCAAATTTATACCATTTACTTATTTTCAAATAATGAGAACAATGAGGCTGTTTTGATGACTCCTCAAATTTTAAATCATAGTTTCTTACACAAGTTGTAGCATCAATTGAATTTAATATTTTGGTTGCACAATATCAAGAAAATCCTAACTGAACATAGGTAGTAACAAATGGTTTTTAAACAACTCACCTTGCAGTGTCCAGATACTCTTTAAATTATCCCAGAACTTGAAAAGAGGACTAGTAGGACTTTTGTTTCCAAGTGAATTGCTAACATTACCAAAAAACTACTCTCATTCCTTGTCATAGACATGTCATGTGAGAAATATCTAAAACATTTTTTTAAAGTTCCAAAACTATCTTGATTAGGACATCATGCCACAGTGAATGTGTTTTCTATTCAATGTTGAGATGAAAGCATGACTGGAGTGGGTGCCCTGAACCACCACCACTCCAGTGGGGACCGTAGGCAGGGACGGACATGCGGGAATCCTCCCAGAGATGGCAGGAGACACTTTGCAGCAAAGTCAGCATCATCTCAGTAGCCAGGTTCACTTGCAAGCTTATTTGCAAATCTAATGGCACGGCTTTGAGTTTGCTTGTGGCATTTTATTAAATTTTTTTTTTTTAGAGAAAATATAAAAAGACATTTACATTCAACATCTGCAGTACTGGAATACAGTTTGAAACAACTGATTTATGAGGTTTTACATATTACAAACATCTCGAATTGTTAAATAAACTGGCATTCTAAGAAGAAAGTTGAATAGACATAATAAAGTAAAATAAACTCATATGAAATAACATTTAGTTTAAACAGAGCTTTTCTCAAGTTAGCATAAATTTTAAGGTAAGTACTGCAATACTACTTTTTTTTTTTTTTTTTAAATCATTCTTTACCCTTTTTTCCCTTTCAGGTTCGATTTGCTGCTTTGATTACTGTGTTAGCACTGGCTGAGAAACTAAGGGAGAATTACATTGTCTTGCTACCAGAGTCCATTCCTTTCTTAGCAGAACTGATGGAAGGTAATTCCCAAATTATTAAGAAATAATTACAATTATAAAGCCACAGTTGCCAAGACAGCATGGTACTGGCACAAAGATAGACATATAGATCAATGGAATCGAATTGAGAATTCAGAGATAGACCCTCAGATCTATGGCCGACTGATCTTTGATAAGGCCCCCAAAGTCACCGAACTGAGCCATAATGGTCTTTTCAACAAATGGGGCTGGGAGAGTTGGATATCCATATCCAAAAGAATGAAAGAGGACCCCTACCTCACCCCCTACACAAAAATTAACTCAAAATGGACCAAAGATCTCAATATAAAAGAAAGTACCATAAAACTCCTAGAAGATAATGTAGGAAAACATCTTCAAGACCTTGTATTAGGAGGCCACTTCCTAGACTTTACACCCAAAGCACAAGCAACAAAAGAGAAAATAGATAAATGGGAACTCCTCAAGCTTAGAAGTTTCTGCACCTCAAAGGAATTTCTCAAAAAGGTAAAGAGGCAGCCAACTCAATGGGAAAAAATTTTTGGAAACCATGTATCTGACAAAAGACTGATATCTTGCATATACAAAGAAATCCTACAACTCAATGACAATAGTACAGACAGCCCAATTATAAAATGGGCAAAAGATATGAAAAGACAGTTCTCTGAAGAGGAAATACAAATGACCAAGAAACACATGAAAAAATGTTCAGCTTCACTAGCTATTAGAGAGATGCAAATTAAGACCACAATGAGATACCATCTAACACCGGTTAGAATGGCTGCCATTAAACAAACAGGAAACTACAAATGCTGGAGGGGATGTGGAGAAATTGGAACTCTTATTCATTGTTGGTGGGACTGTATAATGGTTCAGCCACTCTGGAAGTCAGTCTGGCAGTTCCTTAGAAAACTAGATATAGAGCTACCATTCGATCCAGCGATTGCACTCCTCGGTATATACCCGGAAGATCGGAAAGCAGTGACACGAACAGATATCTGCACGCCAATGTTCATAGCAGCATTATTCACAATTGCCAAGAGATGGAAACAACCCAAATGTCCTTCAACAGATGAGTGGATAAATAAAATGTGGTATATACACACGATGGAATACTACGCGGCAGTAAGAAGGAACGATCTGGTGAAACATATGACAACATGGATGAACCTTGAAGACATAATGCTGAGCGAAATAAGCCAGGCACAAAAAGAGAAATATTATATGCTACCACTAATGTGAACTTTGAAAAATGTAAAACAAATGGTTTATAATGTAGAATGTAGGGGAACTAGCAGTAGAGAGTAATTAAGGAAGGGGGAACAATAATCCAGGAAGAACAGATAAGCTATTTAACGTTCTGGGGAAGCCCAGAAATGACTATGGTCTGTTAATTTCTGATGGTTGTAGTAGAAACAAGTTCACTGAAATGTTGCTATATTATGTAACTTTCTTGGAGTAAAGTAGGAACATGTTGGAAGTTAAGCAGTTATCTTAGGTTAGTTGTCTTTTTCTTACTCCCTTGCTATGGTCTCTTTGAAATGCTCTTTTATTGTATGTTTGTTTTCTTTTTAACTTTTTTTTTCATACAGGTGATTTGAAAAAAGAAGGGAAAGTTAAAAAAAAAAAAAAAAAAAAAAGGTTGTAGTGCCCCCTTGAGGAGCCTGTGGAGAATGCAGGGGTATTCGCCTACCCCACCTCCATGGTTGCTAACATGACCACAGACATAGGGGACTGGTGGTTTGATGGGTCGAGCCCTCTACCATAAGTTTTACCCTTGGGAAGACGGTTGCTGCAAAGGAGAGGCTAGGCCTCCCTGTATTTGTGCCTAAGAGTCTCCTCCTGAATGCCTCTTTGTTGCTCAGATGTGGCCCTCTCTCTCTGGCTAAGCCAACTTGAAAGGTGAAATCACTGCCCTCCCCCCTACGTGGGATCAGACACCCAGGGAAGTGAATCTCCCTGGCAACGTGGAATATGACTCCCAGGGAGGAATGTAGACCTGGCACCGTGGGACGGAGAACATCTTCTTGACCAAAAGGGGGATGTGAAAGGAAATGAAATAAGCTTCAGTGGTAGAGAGATTCCAAAAGGAGCCGAGAGGTCACTCTGGTGGGCACTCTTATGCACACTTTAGACAACCCTTTTTAGGTTCTAAAGAATTGGGGTAGCTGGTGGTGGATACCTGAAACTATCAAACTACAACCCAGAACCCATGAATCTCGAAGACAGTTGTATAAAAATGTAGCTTATGAGGGGTGACAATGGGATTGGGAAAGCCATAAGGACCAAACACCACTTTGTCTAGTTTATGGATGGATGTGTAGAAAAGTAGGGGAGGGAAACAGACAGACAAAGGTACCCAGTGTTCTTTTTTACTTCAATTGCTCTTTTTCACTCTAATTATTATTCTTGTTATTTTTGTGTGTGTGCTAATGAAGGTGTCAGGGATTGATTTAGGTGATGAATGTACAACTATGTAATGGTACTGTAAACAATCGAAAGTACAATTTGTTTTGTATGACTGCGTGGTATGTGAATATATCTCAATAAAATGATGATTTAAAAAAAAAAAAAAAAAAAAAGAAATAATTACAATAAAATTCTGTGAAAGTGTGCCCAATCATGATGCAAATTTGGATATAATGTGTTTGGCAGTTGGCCTCAGTCCTCTGCCGTGTTCCTGCTCTCAGATATGACAGGCTCAAGACCATACTTTGAGTGGGATAAAGGAGGCGTTATAGAAAGTAACGGCTTCATGATCATTTGGGACTGTGTTTACAGTATAAGCTTCACTCTTTAGTTTTGTGTTGTGATAGTAAAAACAGACCACAGTATTGTTTTTCATTAATGTTATACATTTAAAAAATTGAATATTGTGGCCCCGGGTTCTGGGGTCATTTTATTGAATGTCTAGTGCCATAATGGATGCAGTATTTGATAATGATCGGTATTTATTTGATGCTCTATTTTAGGTGCTTTACACAGATTATCATTTAATCCTCACAATAAGGTATATACCAGTATCCCTATTTTACAGAGGATGAAACTGGATACTAAAAAAAATTAATTTGATAAATGTAACAAAGCTATTGAATGTGATGGTAGAGCTGAGGTTTAAACCTATGTCTGTAGTTCTAGAACATATGGTCTTAAGCACTATTCTACTTACTATACAGCCCAAGAAATAGTAAATATTGTTAAGTAGGCATAGCATAAATACCTTTATACTAGTGAGTCATGGCTTATCTAAAAGAATAATTTCATTTTCCTTGGTTTCTTATGTCCTGAAGAGAGGGGACATGTGAGCTATGAAAGGAGTGGCTTTGCTAGGAATTTTAAATTTTGATTAGTGTGTACAGCTATTTTCAGGGTTCTATCTTAGCTTCCAGATAGAGCTTGTTTCTAAGCACAGAATGTAGGCAGAATAGAGGAGTACAGAAGATGTATTCCATGATACTTAATGTTTGTTAATGTGCTTCATTTCACTCTTTTGATTGAATGATTGCCAGAGAAAGCAGGAATGTAAGACATTAAGTCAGGCTAATGATAATTGAGGTGAAAAGAATGACAGATTTTAATTTTGATTTTTTTTTCTTCTTTTTTTTAGATGAATGTGAAGAAGTAGAACATCAGTGTCAGAAGACTATTCAGCAACTGGAAGTTATATTGGGAGAGCCACTCCAGAGCTACTTCTAAAACCTTGTTTTTTGGTGTTTCATACTCTGTTCAGAGTTCATAATTTTTCATGTTTTTACTTTTGGATATTTGGCGCCATGTTACTGTTGGTGCCTTAACACCTACATGGACTTCTTATAAATATTCAGTCACTTCTTTACAAAATTCCTACTTGGTTTGTGCTACCACATAAGCCCTTCCTGCAAGTTGTACAGCGTTGCAAAAAGTAAATGATACATGGTGTTTTTATACAACTTGCTGTGTTTGTTTAAATATTTATTAAAGTCTTTTTTCATTGAAATTATTACAGACGTTTAATTTTAGCACCCAAAGCTAATGGCACCTCATATACACTGTAAAGCTTTATTAATTCTGTAAAGGAATGTATTATGTACACAGTATCCATGTTAGATTTCACTCAAAGTAGTTCTCTAATTTAAAAAAAAAAGATCAAGTTATTCAACACACAACAAAAATAATTTCTAATTTTAAAGCCATTAGGATTTTTACATTTCATTTTGGGTAGATGATATTTAAGCCTTAATTTTTTTATGTGTGCCCATAGTGGGAAGTAGTTCTTGAATGCATATTTCACTTAGAGTATGATTACATCTTATACAGTTCAGTCCTTTTGGGGGTGAATGAGGGCAATATAATGCTTATAAAACAACCCACACTTGGCTGATCACACAAGAATAAGGAGCCCAGAAATACTAGGTGGCATGGAGGATTAAAAATTATTGTATTTCTATAGGTGGTTAACCAAGAATTACTTGTATGAGAAAGAAAATTATTAAATTTCAGTAAATTCTTTAGAATGCTTTGAAGTCCTTAGTGTCTAGAAGCTGGGAGGTAAGGATTCAAAATGAAATCTGCTTTTATTTTTTAAGGAATCTAAAAACTGTCTCATAGAATGTTCACATTCAGTTTGAAAGCCTTTGATCTAATGTAATACCAAATTTTAATGCAGAATTGTGACAAAAAGCAAAAGGCTCATTTGCAATTTAGAGGTGTAGCTTTCTAGGAATGCCTATTTCTCTTTAAGGGATGTCTCAATATAAACAGACTTTTAACCCAGGTGGATTCTAAAGACTTCTTGCCATCTACAGCTTTCCCTGCACCACTACCCACCCACCCACCCACCCCAAAAAAATGTCTTTTAACATGATAGTCTACTTTAAAAACACTTTGAGTGTTTTTAAAAATAAGTAGGTTGATTAAAATACTTTTAAATATATGGATGCAAATAATATCTAAACCAAATCTGTTATAAAATATTCCTAAATCCTGGCAGAATTCAGCCCAGCAATTTAATGATAAAATGATTTGACTGATCTAGCTTCTTGTTGCTCCCCACTCACAAACCTTTGAAATTTCTTGTAACAAGATCTGACCTGTAAGGATTCTATGTAGAATTTCTGCCAACTCACTTCAAAGAATAATAAAAAAAATTGCAGAAATGTAATTTAACTTGCTGATACAGGTTGCATTTTAATCATTTAGAGTAGAACAGTGTTTTGATCTCAGTTGCTAATGATGATGGATGGCCTGATCTTTAGAAGAGCTAAAGAGGCAAGTGTTGGTTTGCATGCGAGCAGGCAACAGACTTTTATATCACCTTTCTCCACCTACTTCATTTGGTTTCTCAGGTGGTATATTTTACTTTCTGAGTGCCTATTTTATAAACATTCTTTAAGTCTACTCTTGACATTGCTTTTTTGTTACCTATAAACATTTTAAAATCTGAATTCTTACGACCTCTACCTTAAAATTTCTGTCTGAATGTGTTCAGACCTTTGACTCACTCCTAAGTTCAAATCTTCTGAAATAAGAATTTATTGGTACAGAAATCAGCTGCCTTGAGTTAAACATCAATGTAATTTCAAAATCACTTTTTTGTTTGTGTTTTGCCTTAATCTTTGTGCTGTGTTCAGATTTCATTATGCTAAGTATTTGGTAAAGTTTATGACCAGGAAGGCTAGATTTTTACTATACTAAAGAAAATTAAATGCCAGATGTAAGTCATCATCAACTCTTTTGATTATAAATGATGAAAGTGCTCAATGGGGAAGGTATAATGTCTTCTTTAAATAGTGTCTAGGTTATTTAATAGGTGAGTAACTATATTTTATCTCTAAAGGACCCCTGGTGAGTTTAAACAACTCCTGTAGAAAAAGTTGCACATTGGTAGAACACAGAAGATTCTAAGCTCAAGGGAACAGGGAATATACTGGTCTCCTCCATCATTATGTGTGTATATAGATCCTCAGCTTCTAGCACAGAGCTGACAGACAGACAATAAGTGCTCAATGCGTGTTAGCTCCTATATTATCGTAGGCACCTAATAAATGTTGAATGTAAAGTGGAGGTTTAAAAAAAAGGAGCCCAAGGTGGGAAAGAGCAGAGTGGCCTTAATGGCTTTATGTTGCTGTGACCCCAGATGTCCTCATTCTTTGCTAGACAGCCACACTGCTTGGCGAGGACTGAGAACACCCAGCAGGACTTAATACCATGCACGCTCATTTTAACAATATAAACAATACAATGACAGTGAGATGAATTTTAACAAGGCCAGTATTATAGAAGCTGTTTTGTATTTCAGTTTCTGTAGCAGTTATGTTGACTACCAGCTCCTCACTTCCAGTAAGTTGATATCTCCATCAATTTCCAGTGTGTCGATATTGCTAAGCCTTTTAAATCTATGTTTGTACTCCAGGCTGTGGACACCATTCACTGCAACCATGAATTCTTTAACATCACAATAAATTATCATCTGAAAGGAAAGTAAACATATCATCAGTGGTTTCCCTTGGTTTAAGTTTTTGACTTGCCCACTAATAGAGTGTCAAGAAGTAAAACCACTTGGTTTCCTTTACATAAAGTTCTCCCAGCTTGCTGCTGTTAACTTCATTTCATGATTTTTAAGACCCTAATCTAATTCACCTAGTGGCACCTTCTGCCTTGTCCTGCTCAGGGAATTACTCTTAACATGCTTAGAACTTTACACCATCCCCCAGGCCTTGCTGGCCATCCCACACCCCCTTCATCCCACAGCCTTTTCCTGCCCCTTGTTCCCGGGGAAATGAAAAATTGCTCCTCCTCAACAATTGTTTGGGAACTCCAATGAAGTAGAAAAACTGCTGATATCTTGATCCTCATTTTCTCATTTACCCAGGATCTTATTCCAACTAAAAGATAAGGAACCAAGGGAGTTGGATCCTGGTTTTGTTTTCCTCAAACTTAACTTGAGGGTCTTTGACAAGCATACAATTTGTATGAAATCTCAGTTTATGGCACTTGCTAAGGACTGCACAGCTGCTTGGTGATCCTGATTATATACCAGAATGGCACATCTTGGCCTCAGTCTGTCTCTCAAAACCTCTTCAAAATTCAGAATGCTGTAACTCTGTGTAGTAATTCGGTTCAGATTGGTCACTGCATTGCTAGCTCTTCAGAGTTATTTGCCTATAATTCAAAACATTTAAAAATAAAACCAACTATCCTTTTAAGTCACTTGCATGCCTGAACTTCATTCTTCTGATGCCATATTCCCAACACCGTAACCTAACCACTGATTCTACCACTTGTTTTCTGAACTGAAAAAGCCAGTTTGGCAAATCTGCAATGTGTTCTACCTTGTGTTCCTTGCCACCATCAAGAGTATAAAACAGAGCAGAGAGGGGCAGCATGGCCTAGCTGCTAACCTGACCCCATCCCTAGAGGCCAGACTGAGATACAAAATCTGAATGTGAAAGGAGTAAATTGAATACCTTTATTCTTTTGATAGTACTGCAAATGGCTGCTGGAAATTAGGATGAGGGGGGATTCTGTGAATAGAGCTGACAGAAGTGAAGGCTCTAGAACTAAACAGAGAGTTGGGGAAAATATCCATAACCCCACAAGAATGATGGAAATACCACTTTCAACCAGGTGGAAGGAAACTTAAGGAACGTACATTTAATATCTCAAGAGAACACAAAATGCTCAGCTTTATTCTATAGCTCAAAAGGAAAAATAAATTGGCATCATAAGGACGCAATGGGAAAAGAGTCAATTAATTACCTATATTCTATCAGAACAGCATAATAGGAAAATGACATAATAATGATGAAAGCATATTTAAAAGGCAAGAGGCCATGCTCCTCTCAAGATGGCGAAGTGATACACTCTAGGGATATGTCTCCCTGCAAAAGCTTTGAACAACCAGCAAGAACTGCCAGAAACATCTTTCTCAAAACTCCAGAAAATAGCCAAAGGACTACAGTAACAGGGCAGCACTAAATCAAGACAAAAGCAACTTAAAATTGTAGGATCTCATAGTGCCCTGGCTTTCCTCCCCATCCCCATGCTCCCAGCATGGGTCCCTGGTACTGGTTCTGGAGAGAGCATTGTAACCCTCAGCACATAACGGGAGCATGTATGTCCGGACCAGTCTGCCTGAGGGATCGATCCAGGACATTGGTTGCAGGCTCGCCATCCAAGAACTTGTCCTGCATGTAGAGGCAGCTCACAGAGCTCTCCTACATAAAACCACAACAGTCAAATCTCAGCTGCCTGGAGCAATAGTTTGCTGGCTGTAGGACATAACACTGCACTGCCCGGGACTGAGTAAACACTGTTTCCAAGGAAGGGAAACATTTGAATCCATGTAAATGAGAGAATTCCTAGGGCCATATTCACATGTCCAGGACAATACACGTGCAAAAAGGACTGGGAAGGACCGTACACTTTTGACTCAAGCTATTCTAAACTCATTGTATGGCTAAGCTCTGAAGGACAGCACTTGCACAGGTCAATCTGCAAAGATTGGGAACGTTATGTCATTTTTTCCATATCTCTCTTTAAAATTTTTGTTAGTTCCTGGCATTCAAGGAAG
The DNA here is from genome assembly GCF_015220235.1 of Choloepus didactylus. NCBI lineage: Eukaryota > Metazoa > Chordata > Mammalia > Pilosa > Megalonychidae > Choloepus > Choloepus didactylus. The sequence goes on along the minus strand of NC_051308.1, from coordinate 21,199,306 downwards.
CTGTGTCACAACATTAACTGGATACAAGCTTAAAGAACAGACACTTCAGAGTAAATTCCAGTGGTAATACATTAAAATATCAAGATGTCCAAGTTTCACCAAAAGATTACAAAATGTACATAAAAATAGGAAGCCATGGACCAGGCAAAAGAGAAGATTAAAGCATTAAAACCATCAACAAAAAGGACCATATGTGGGACATATGAGACAAAGACTTTTAAAAAATGGTCCTAAATATGCTCAAACAGCTAAAGAGAAACATGAGCAAAAACTAAAGAACTTTAAGAAAATGACAGATGTACACAACGAATATTAAAAAAAGAGAATTTATGAAAAGGAACCAAACAGAGCTGAAGCCCACAGAGAAATTAAAAATTCCCTAGGGGGGGTCAATAGCTGATTGGAGCTAGCAGAAGAAAGAATTAGTGAATTGAAGATAAGACAATTGAAATTACTCAGTCTAAAGAGCAGAAAGGGGAATGAAGAGAAGTGAACAGAGCCTGAGGAACCCATGGGAAACCATCAAGCATACCAGTGTAGGCATTGTGGGAGTCCAGGAGAAGAAAGAGAGAAAGGGGCAGAAAGAATATTTGAAAAAAAATAATGATTGAAAACTTCTCAAATTTAGCAAAAGATAGGAATATGCACATCCAAGATGCTCAATGAACACCGAACAGGATAAGCCCAAATAGAGAAACACCACAGCATATTATAATCAAACAATCAAATGTCAAAGATAAAAAGAATTCTGAAAGCTCCGAGAGAAGGAATGTTTCATATACAAGGGAGCCTCAATAAAGCTAAGTACTAACTAAGGCGGTAGGATGACATATGTAAGGTACTAAAAGCAAAAACTGCCAACCAAGAATTCTAATCCTGGCAAAACTGTCTTTCAAAAATGAGCAATCAAGACATTGCCAGATTAACAAAAGCTGAGAGACTGTGTCGCCACTAGACTAGCCCTACAAGAACTGCTAAAGGAAGTCCTGCAGTTTGAAAAGAAAGGACACTGGAGAACAGAATGAAGAAGAAATGAAGATCTCTGGTAAAGGTAATGACTTGGATAAATATAAATACCAGTTTACTATTGTATTTGTAACTTCACTTTTTACTTCCTACAAGATCTAAATAGCAAATGCATAAAATGTAAAGAGAAATCACTGGTTTTGGATTCATAATGTATAAATATGTACTTTATGACAAGAACTACATAAAGGTGGGGTGCAGAGGGGTATAAGAACATAGTTTGTGTATACCATTGAAGTTAAGTTGATATCAAAGCAAATGAGATTGTTTTAGATTTATGATGTTAAATTTAAGCCCCACAGAAAATTGGTGGATCTGGGTATCTAGAGGAATGAGGGGTGGGGTATATTATGGAGTTCCCTGCATGGGGTTTGTATTATGTTTGCAACTGTCCTGTAAGTTTCAAATTATTCCAAAATAAAAAGTTTAAAGTAAAAAAAAAAAAAAAAAAAAGGGAGGAGTTTGAAGCAATTGGAAAGAAACTATCACTATGGGAAACTGACAGCAATGTTCCAAGGTGAAGATAATTACTGTTCCTGAAGTCAAAAACTAATGAAAGGAACAGATACATTTAAAGATATACAAGATATATCTGTCCATGTACTGGTTAGCCAGCCTTTTAACTATATATATATCCACATGAAGATTTTTGGAATGTGGTTCACCTAAACTTAATGGTATTATCTGAATTAAGGGATTAATGATAAATTTTAATTTTCATCTTGATATTTTTGTGCATTATTTGAATTTTTTAAATGAGCACTTTTTTTTTCTAAAACTAAGAGACCTAGAAAAAAGAAAGGAAGAAAATATGTTAAGATATTAATAGTGGTTAATTCTCAGTGTTAGTAATACGAATTATTGTTGTCCTCTTGTTTTTATTACAGGAGATCCAAACTTGAGGCTCAGATAGGTCAAAAAACAAGTTACATCATTGGTTTCTTCATCAACCACAAGGATCAACTTCATTCTGGAGCAGTTGTCTCTGTCTCCCTTCAGTGGAACCCAAGTCACCCCTTGAAATCCCTACTCCGGCCAAATCAACCATCCCTTCCCACCTGCAAGGATTTGTTCAGATCATCTCCTAAATCTGGAAAACCCAACTTTATCTTCTGCAACCTCCCACATTCTCCCCAGCCTTCTGGTTTCCAAATCAAAAATCCACAACTTCCAGGAAACCTTCCACGATTAGGCGACATCTGTCTAGTCCACATACCAGGGCACTAGATTCGTCATTACACTGGAACCTATCAATAAATATCAATGTCAAATCAGCAAAAAGACCAAACTACATTTCAACAACTTCTCTTTGGCCTTGGTATTCACGCTTCTAACAATTAGTTCTGATGAGTCCTCAAGAACTCAAATGGTCAAGAATGTGCTAGCTTAAAACGTTATAGAAGAAGGACTTAAATCAATAACCCTAAATGACCAAGTGAGGCAGTGGGTCACCTAAGCTAGTGATTGAACATAGCCAACCACTCAGCATCCATATCTCACTCTCTACTCAGCATCCCAGAAACATAATGTCAGAAATATATGTGTTATCATGACAGTCACACACTTGGGGACTCAGGACTATATATGACTTTCAGTTCCAAGGGTCGCAGTGTATTTTTCTTGAATTATAAAAACAGGACTAACTCCTAAGGAGAAAGGACTGCCACCTAAAACTGTGTGTAACCAAGATGGTAGACAATGGATAGTGCAGGCAGTTTTATGGTTTCTGTGTTCTCATGCTCACTCATGAATAAACATATTACTCCAGCACTGAGACAAGGTACCTCTCAAAATTCCTATTAATCAATATGGGGCTATGCAGTAATTTTCAATAGGACAACAAATGTTGAATGATTCCAACACAAATAATGTAGTACTCAGTGGTTTTGTCATTCTTATGAGTTGTCTGTTGTAAAAGGGAGCATTCAAAATACAATCTCCAAACACACAAACATACAAAAAAACCCACAGACAATTACCACATATTAATATAAATTGGAAATTGATTTATCCTATGTCCTGCAGCCAGGATTGTTTTTCCTATCCCATTTTCAAAAAAATATAATCTCACCTCAAAGTACATCCCAGGACTAAATGGGAAACAGGTAATATTTTTCTCTTCTTCTCCCCAGGAATCCTGAAGAAAAGAATTTCTTACAAATGCTTTAATATTCAGGCGTGGGTTCAAGTGCAGAGCAATATCCTTTGATGTTCCTGCTATTAGATCAACATTAAACCTTTTGATAGAATAAAAGGAAAAGACCTTAATTAACCAAGTAGGAGAGGGTAAGTGGCAGTTTCTTCAATTCAAAAAATCATACCTGAGCCATGACTATAACTACATAAAACATATGTATGCCCATGGTCACAAGGGACACAGAGGGAAGTGAAACGTTAACATTTGAGTTAGCATTGCATTGATAAAACTATGAAATTTGCAAAGTAAAAATATTTTTTAAAAAACTTTTAAATCAGTGTTGAGGCCAGAGAACTGGTTGGGAAGAAAGAGAGGCTTAGAGCCAGATTAATGCAGACTATAGAACTCTGGGATCCTTTCAAGCAGGTATTCTATTTTAATCATTTACATATGTTCTTTTCTCCTTGAAAGTGTGCTACTAACTTTAAAAGGGAAGAGTTCTAATTTCAGGCCTTCAGAAGGGGGAAATTTCTGGGAAAGACTCTGAAAGCAGAAATTTTGTAAGTCACATGGCAACAGAGGCCCTAACAACAGATGTCTGATTTTATGGGGCTGCTCTGGAGTTCAACACTAAAGTAAGGGCTGGCCTTGCGGAAGGACTGGAAGGCTATTAGCAGCAAAAGAGCCATAAAAATGATGCCACCTTGTCTGATCAGCAAAGGCCTAGGTCAGAACACCAGAATTTAGTGCTGGCTCTGCCAACAACTAGTTGTTAATAGTCTAACATTTTGGTTTAATATTCTCATCTGTCAAGTGAGGATAATGACACTAGCCCTACTTATATCTCACAAGACTGTTGCAGGGGTCTTAGACACACATGGAGAGTATTAGCGCTATTATCGATAATTTAGCCATACTGACCCTTTGGCATTTGTATTCACTTCTCCTTTAATGACAACAGTTCGTCCAGGACCCATTGAGGAGTTCAGCCTTGCAACAAATGGTAGAGTCTGAAAAGAAACCATATTCAGTACTAGGAAGCCTGCAGGAAGGCGTCTTATGGGAAAACTGTCCAAGGACAGTGGGGGATGTTTAAAGATCATTACACTGTAAACTTCATGAGGGTACAGATTCAATCTGTCCTGATCCCAGATGTATCCCCAGCAGCCAGCACTGTGCCTGGCCCATAGCAAGCCCACAATGAATATGTTTTAGACAATGAAATGAATGGACATAGAGTGGGACCTGACATACTTTGAATGAAACTCTCTGAGAAAGCCACCTGTGCTTAGGGTCTGAAAGCAGTGCTCTGTATTCTGCCCAAAGTGGAAGCAGCCAAGCTGGGAGAACTTAAGAAAATACACACTAAAGACTTAGAAACAACATGCCCGGTTGACAGTATCATCTGTTCAGGGGCAACATATAAGTGTGAAATGGCTGCTGTGGGCTTCTACTGGGGGTAGAGGTTACACGTAACAGCTAATTTGTTATGCAGAGTTAAAAAATTTTTTGGTTCTTCAAACCTTTGAAAGACAGTTGGTAGGTAGTATTTTGGTGCAAGTCAAAGTGTGATTGACAGTCGAATCTTTGTTCTTGGTGTAGACAGTTCTGGGTACGATTTTAGAAATGTCTCCTCTATTACTAGGCTGTAGGGAAACAGTTCTATAATAAGGTAAGGAATGAATGAATGAACCTGTCTTCCAAAGTTTAAACTGTTCATTTCCTTGGCAATTTTACAAAATGTTTCACGTTATAATCTAATCAAAATACTTACAAGCTGTGAGGTGCCAGACCTTTGCACCTATTGGAAGAGAAAGAAAAATGAAACCCAGAAGGAAGAATTAAATTTTATAACATGAGCAGTCTGATCTTGTTGGTCGCCCTGACCTGGGTGTAAATGTACAGACAGCCAGTGCTATGTGATGGGGTGGTATTCAGATTGGGAATATAGTCCAATAATCCTGTTAGTCTGAATCCTTTATCCTCATCCTAAATTGAATTTTCATAGCACTATACATGGGCTTTAAAAATGTCTTACTTGTCCTTTTCAGGATAACCCTAAAATGCTGAGATTATATTCTACCTATGAGGTATGAATATGCTGAGATCAATAAGACCTTACTCTCTCCATTAATAATAGCAAAGACTCAATTTTTAAATTGTACTTGTTACCACAGATGAAAGTTCATTTGCCAATGAAAGTTCATTTGCCAATGAATACTGATTAGTATTCAGTAGTTATAAAATACCTCATGACAGTACTATTCAACAGTTAAGAACAAGAGTCCCTTTCCACATAAGAATGATTGATAGTAGTCATATAAACTGATAGTTTGAGTATCAGCAAAAATGTAGTTCCTGGCACCATAGAAGTAAATGCCTCAATTTTCAAACAATTACTTCCAGCCTAGTCTCAGATTAAAAACATAATTTTTAAAACTTCAGCCTACCACCTGACTTACATGACAACTAAAAGAACATTTTTTTAATTGACCGTTTATAAAAAGACTTAATATTTACATTTTCTCTACTTATCTCTGTTGGTTCTAGAGAAGATCCTTGTGTACCTTGTAAATCCTGAAGAAAAAGATAATTAATTTTTAACATCCATCAGGACATTTTTTCTAAATATAACCTACTGAACATATAAAAAAGAATTATAAATGATACAAACATGAAAATCAACTTGAAAAATATCATCCAAAAATGTGCTTAACAATTGGGTCCTTTTCCCCCTGTGAAATTGGCAGACATTAAGAAGAATAAGATCTAATGACAATGAACATATGATTCATGTTGAGAGTGCAAATTGTTTCAATCTTTTTGGAGGACAAGTTAGCAGAGCCTATCAAAACTTAAAATGCAAATAATGCAAATACCCTTAGACAATCCATTTATAGGAAATTATCTTAGAAAAATATTCCATTTTTCTCCTATGTAAAGTAAGTATCTCCATGTAGCTAAAAAGGGTTTTGGTGGGTTTTTTGGGGTTTTTTGTTTGTTTTTTTGTTTGTTTGTGTGTTTGTTTGTTTGGTTAAACCCATACTAGATTTGAGTTCCTACATAAAACAAAGCCCTCACTGATAAATGGTATCATTCTATTCTAATCTGAAAGACTTAATTCCAAGAAGATTAATATTTAATGAGGATGAAATTTACATTACTTTAATCTTACATTACTTTAATGTTTTCTACACCATTTGATCAGTAAACATCATCAAAGACCTCAAGCTGTAGAAAAGGCACTTACCAAGCTGAAGCTAAAACCAACTGAGTGAATGTTCACTTTGCCATAAATACCCAGAGTGTCTATTTTCTCTGGGCTAATCCTGTGGGCATAGAGCAGTATATGTTTTCCATTTACCGCCACCTAGACAGACACAGAAGACACACCCCCCAGAAAAATAACAAAAAAAAACAGTTAATAAATTAACTTATCCAAATTTAAATGCTTCCTTGGGTTTAACTACTTACCTTTTCCCCACAGTTCTCTACATTACATGTCTAATCAAAATGTGATTGAAAGTAACCACAACACTAGCAGTTGTCTCTTTTTTTTTGAGTTCTTGATCTGATTAAACATCATGGATTCCCTCTCCAGACAGTTATATGCATTCATGAATGTATGCAAGTATGCATGTATGTACAAACACATTTATCTGAGACATCCCAGGGTTCAAAGGTCCCCGTGAAACCCCTGCACAAATGTGCTGGAGGCTTATGAATCCATGTTAAAGATAGGCCCTGCAAACTGGCCGCCATACTGTCCTTGAGGACCACACCCTAAGCAATAAAAAAGAGACCATCTAGCGCATGGAAGGTGCTCAGTAAGTATTTGTTTAGTTTGCTGAATGAATGAATGTGGGTAAGTTACCCAATTCATTTCCATTTTCTTATTTTTAATTAGAAAAAAATCTCTCACTCTAAGGGCTACTATTGTAAGGAGACAATAAGATAACTTACATGAGTCCCCTTGCTCAGTGCCTGAGACAGAGTAGCTACATCCAATGCATGTAGTTCCTTTTCCCTTCCTCCCAAAAGCCAGGCACCCACTGGCAATATGAGGAATACAGAAGCAACATAAATATGGTCTCTGACCTCAAGGAACTTAAAATCTATTGGGGAGGTAAAATTAACCCAGGAAAAAAATCAAAGTACAATACCAGCAGTACAGGAACATAAAAGCATTCAAAAGGCCTGAGGAGGGAGAGGTCAATGGAGGTTAGGGGATTTAGGGGAGATTTTGTGTGTATGGGGGGTCGGGGTGGGGGGCTGTATCCCGAAGGAAAGAAAAGATCTGCAGCCATACATGGTAGAGTTTTCACTCTCTCCAGTTCTGGGAAAGTTCTACAGGCTTCAGGGCCAATGGTTAAAGAGACTCTAGAACCACTTCTACCCTACACATACATTCTAGGTATAAAATGCTCGATGAAGCCAGTAGTAGAATTTACAAAGAAAGGATTTCTAAGATCCTCTCTGAGTCTAAAATCTCAGGATTCTAAAGAATTATCTTGTGGCAGGACTTAACTTTACTAAACCCTCCTGACTTGTTCAATGGGATTCCCCATCCTCTTGTTAGTTCCAGATTCCCCACACACAATTTTGGTAGTGGTGGTTATAATCTACTATCACATAATTAATATAACGCAGTGCCTGGAATTTCAGAACCAAACTCAGCCATGCTAGGAGAAAAACGATATAACAAAAAGATCAGGCCACACTGGACCTGTATTCACTCATGGCAACAACTGGTAGGAGAAACTAGCTGTGCCCCTTCATACATTTAGGTACCTAACCCTGAACTTAGAGGAAAATTACATAGCCACACTATTCATCTGGATTTAATAAGTGTAAGGGTGAGTTCACTAATGTGAAGAGCTTGCCCATGAGCTTATTCTCACTAAGGAGGATCCAACCTGTCAGTGTCCAAAACTAACCTGGAATTTGTCCTTCAGCACCATAGTCACTATTTCAAAAGATTTTTCTTTTTCAAAAGGCATGTCATAGGTGTTCTCTTCCCTTCCCCATTTTTCATTTTTCAGAGTATTGCAAACAATGCAGTTGGTCCTTTTGAAACGTGGGTTGAAATGAAAGGCGACATCAGCTCGAGGTTTCACGCTGCTGCCACACTGTAAGTCTACCTGGAATCTGTAGGAGGGAAGAAATATGGGTCACAGGAGTACTCAGAAAGGAAACCTTGGTCATTTCAAATCTTTTGTCTGATCTTTCCCCATGTAAATACTCTCAAGAGGCTGTTAGGAGACTGAAATGAACTATTATTATATGCCATACACAAGGGTCACCATGGTAAGCAAGACAAGACTTGGCTCTTCTGGAACTGCAGATGCTGCCAGATGCCTCTTGCAAAGCTTCCTTTTGTGCCCTGAAATGTCATCAGCAGGGTAAGTGTCTTCTCTTGCTTCTCTAGGTGTGGGAGGGTATTTGCACTGGTCCACCCACACTTATTTCTACAGCCTGTTGTGTGCATTTCTGAGGTAGATGGACCAAGGTGAGGGTCTGTGGATCACAACAACCCTAACTGGCTACAATACCCTGACCTTCTTAGTACCCACCTCAAACAGAAAACACTTAGCTAATAATTTTATGCAGGCCAATAAAACATGTTTTGTCAAATATTAATGAGTTGCTACCTGCAGATCTTCTTCAAGCCCCATAACATGTATAGTACTAGAGAATAAACAGAACACTCTGCTTAAAAGGAGGAAAAGTTGGTTGGGTCATATTCTTGCCTTTCCAAGTAACTGCTCATCTAATGAGTATTTTGTACTTGTTCATGCCCCTTCTATGAGTAATGGAATTAGCTGTCCTTCTTAAAACTGATCTAAGCAGCAAATAACAAAATAAAAAGTAACTTCCAAATCCAGTTGAATAGGACTTCAGCATATGAAACATTCAGCATGAATCACAGGTCAGCTGATATGCATATTTTGTGTTTGATGAGGAGCAGCACAAGATAAACAAGGGGTGTGTGGCCATAGCAAGGCTGTCAACCAGCAAGGTCACTCTGAGACAAAACTGATATGCAAAAGAAGTCTGCCTTTAGGCTCTCCTACTTCCCTATAAAGTCCTCTCTTTGTCTTCCTGAGCTTATAATTGAATCACAGAGAACCTTCAGTAAGTACAAAATCCCAGGTTTTCTCCTACTAAATTGCAAATTAAGGGCTGATACTTCCCAAAAGTCACAAAACTGGCAACTGGATATTTTCTGATGAAGCCATCTAGAGCAGCTTTTAGATTCCCATCAATTAGGAATCAGTTGAAGTAACTAGAGGAACTCCTGCAGGTAAAGGTCCCAGCAAGCACTAAAAGCTAGGCTGACTGGGATATTCAAAGTAGCAGCAAGCCTGCCCAGATAGCTGAACTACAAAAACAAATTAGCCCCTGAGCCTCCGTGTCTCCCAGCCTCACTGGGTTTAAGAAACCTGGGCCTAGAGCCCATGGGTGGCTTGGCCACCCACAGGGGCATCCAAAGGGGCTGCTACCTGATTTGGGCAAGACAATACCTGTCATTTCCATCCTCAAACATGGAACAGAATGACTTTCAGAATTTTATTGATGTGCCAGAGAGTCAGGACGCCCTTTTCAAGGATAAACAGCAAGAACTTCGTATTTCTAGACTCCACCAGGCTCCTTATGAATATAATTTTAGACATCGCCCTTTGCCAAATGGATTTTTTTGATGAATGCAGCCAACAGGGAACCAGTAATTGGTTGCTGTACCTGCTTCTTTGGTGTCCTTGATGTCATATTACTTCTTCTGCTATTAATGTGAGAGGCAACCAATACCATAGGTTCCCCATTTTTAGCTCTGTCCAAAATCCCATCCACAGCCTGGATTTTACTACCTCTTCCTTGTTTGCTAGACCATGAAGGAATAACTATGGTCCTTTCCTGGACAAGTTGTGGGAGGGGGTGGGGGTGAGAGCAACCATTTCCTAGGGTAGCACCTATGTTTGCAAGAATTACAGCCTGAAAATATAAACAAGAAAACAAATATACAAACTGCTTTCTAGACCTATTCTGGAAAAAGACTAACATCCACACACAAGGAAGCACATAGAAGGATTCACTATGTTATCTTTTGTAAAAGCAAAAACCAGGTGGCAGTGGATGAGACAAAGAGACCTTCACTTAATTGTACATTAGAATTTTTTTACCACAAGAATCAATGAATGTATGCATATATTACTTGTGCATTTAAAAATTAACTCATAAAAATTAAAAAAAAAAAAGCTAGGCTGAGTGACATATGGACTGATCACTTGTTCATTCACCTGTGTAGCCTACATAAGCTGGTTGCCTAATCTTCTTTTCCTTCTTCCTTAGTAACAGAACCCAAGTTTTAACTGGACCATAACTGCCCAGAACAAGAAACTATATTTTCCAGCCTCCCTTGCAACTAGGCATGTTCATGTGGTTAAAGCTCTATCAATGAGATGTAAGTGGAAGTGTTCAGGGAAAACTACTGGAAACCACCTTAAAAGTCACTGGCATCTGCCTTTTGTCCACCTCACGCCCTCCCATACCCTCCTCTCCACACCAAGCCAGCCATCCAAAACATGCATGTGATGGGCTGGAGTTGTAGCTTCCAAGGATTACGAAAAAGAGAACTTCACCCTAAGGATAGTAGAGTGGTGAGCAGAAAGAGGCCTACTTCTCTAACGACTTTATGGAATTGCCTTAAGTCTGGGCTGTCTCTTTTAGACTTACTTTTCACAAGAGAAAAATACATCTCTCTTATTTAAAATAAACACTGTTATTTGGGTGTCAGTCACATGGAGCTGAAACAAACTCTAATTGATATAACCTAGTCCAGAGTTTACACCCAAAACAAACATTCAAAAACAACCAAAATAGATCTTAAGAGATGTTGTGGTAACATTAGTCTATAACTATACCCATCCCTGTCCTCTGACCACAATTCTTTTAACTATATATAATATTCTTTAAATTGAAATCAATAAAATAAAAAATCTCAATTCATTATTTCATTCCTTTCAATCTCCTCAGCATCTTGGTCAGAACTGCTAATGAAAGCAAAATCAGGCCTTAAAGTATCAAAATGGTCACAAAAAGAGACAGTTTGTGTTCTTTTTTCACAATGATGTTACCTGTCCACATCACCAGGAACATGCCCACGTATTACAATCAAAGTTCCAGGCTTCAACTGCTCAGGAATGGTGCCAACATAGGGGATTACCTAGGGAAAAAAAAAAGTTAAGTATATGTTTATATAAACAAAATTACTTACTAAGCAATTATAACCAAAACTTAGTAATCAGAAGAGATTAAATTTTTAAGGCTGCATGTAAATCTGCTTATGACCAGCATTTTCTAAGCAGTCCACACAATTCAAACAGCTACAAGAGAACAACATGGATATTTACCGTATCTATAAACCACTCTGAATTCTTTGGAAAAAGACACAAAATAAATACTACTCACAGTACTTTTTATTTGGTTGAGAGTTTTATGAAATAAAACTTCCACCTAATCTGATAATTCTGGTAATAAAAAAAACAACTTTTTGCAACACCATATGTCCCATCCCTTTTTACTCCCATGCCATTGATGATCCTCAAAAGCAGGTTCAGGGAGTGATGTCATCAACATGGCTACTGAAAATTCCTATCCAGAGATTCAGTGAAAAAAAGGACAATTCTGAATTGTTTGAAACTCTGGAGGAGGATAGACTGGAAAAGGGCCCTGCATATGCTGAACTGAAGAAAAAGAAGAAATATTAGGGAGGAATCTTCCGTCCCAGACCACTCGGTCCTCTCCTTTCCCCCTCACACTCAGTGTGGGAAAGACACAGAATCAGCAGACAGGAACCCTCCCATCAAGGACACTGATTTTAAAATCTCTCACAGCAGTGAGACATACCCCACTATCTAAAGACCCAGGGGACAGAGGAGGACATTTCAAGGCCCAGGTCAGTGAGGGACAAAGACTGAGGAAATGTGGACAGAGTCTGCGTTTCCAATCTTGGGTCTGAAAATCCTTCCCCCACCCTTGAGGGAAGCAGCAGCTGGCAGCTGTTTCCTTGACTTGGGGATGAATGGAGTGCTGGGTCAGCTGAAGGAGTACTCTGCCACAGATTGTGGCCAATAAAGTGAGGGCATAGGAATCCTGCATTTTCAACTCACCTGTATGCACCCTGTGCTCAGAGGCAAAGCAGCCTCTGAGGATGATTAAGTTACTGAACAGCTGTCTGCTGGACAGTTTGGAAAGTACAAAGGAAACAGAGCACCACTAGAAGCCAGCAGATCTATATTACCACACACAGTGAACTTGCTGGGGTGCCCAGTGCCTAGCTCTCATCCCTACAGAGGGTGCCTGATTTGGGGGGAAGACTGGAGTGGCAGAGCCAATCTGACAAATGGCCAGTAAAGGAAACAAAGAAATAAAGAGATCAAAGAAAACCAACAAGAAAACCCAAGGCAAAAGAGAAAAAACAACCTCCAGAATAAACTAATCAAGAAAATCAGATGCCTAGACAGCAAAAAATCACGAGCCACATCAGGAAACACAAAGATATGGCCCAGTCAAAGGAATAAACTAACACCTCAACTGAGATTCAAGAGGTGAAACAACTAACTAAAGATATTCAAACAAATCTTCTAAGTCAAATCAAACAGTTGAAAGAAAATGTGACAAAAGAGATGAAGGATATAAGAAGACACTGAGTGATCATAAAGAAGAATTTGTAAGCCTGAAAAAACAAATGGCAGAACTTATGGGAATGAACAGCACAACAGAAGAGATGAAAAACACAATGGAGATATACAACAGCAGACTTGGAGAGGCAGAAGAAAGGATTTCTGAATTAGCAATCTGAAAGGACAGGACATCTGAAATCCTACACACAAAAGAATAGATAGGGAAAACAGTGGGAAAATATGAGCAGGGGCTCAGGGAACTGAAGGACAACATGAAGCGCAAGAATATACATGTTATAGGTGTCCAGAAGAAGAAGAGAAGGGAAAGAGGGAAGAAAGAATAATAGAGGAAATAATCAATGAAAATTTCCCAACTCTTATGAAAGAAATAAAATTGCAGGTCTAAGAAGTACAGCATACCCCAAACAGAATTGATCCAAATAGACCTACTCTAAGATACTTACTAATAAGATTGTCAAATGTCAAAGACAAAGAGAGAATTCTGAAAGCAGCAAGAGAAAGCAATCCATCACATACAAGGAAGCTCAATAAGACTAAGTATGGATTTCTCAATAGAAACCATGGAGGCAAGACAGCAGTGGTATGATATATTCAAGATACTGAAAGATAAAAACTGCCAATCGAGAATCCTACATCTGGCAAAACTGTCCTTCAAAAATGAGGGAAAGTTTAAAATATTTATAGATAAACAGACACTGGGAGAGTTCGTGAACAGGAGACCTCCTCTACAAGAAATACTAAAAGGAGTGCTACAGACAGATAGGAAAAGACAGGAGAGAGAAGTTTGGAGAAGAGTGTAGAAATGAAGATACTGGGAGATAGAAAGAGGGCAAAGATCAGGCATTTGATGCTGAAGGAGTACAGAATGTTCAACAGGATTGACTGTATAGATCCAGAAATGGATGGCCCAATATTGGGTGATCGTGGCCCAATATTTTAAGTACACTCAACAAAGATGACTGTGAATATTGTTGAAAGAGGGAGGTTAGGGGCATGTAGGACACCAGAAGGAAAGATAGAAGATAAATACTGGAAGAGTATAACTTAGTGAAACCTAGAGTGGTCAATGATTGTGATTAAAAGTACAAACATAAGAATATTTTTACATGAGAGAGAACAGATGCAGGTCAACTTTGTGAGGTGTTGAAAATGGGACAGTATTGGGAAAAAAATACAATCAATGCAACCTAGAGTCTAAAGTTAAGAGTAACATTGTAATAGGTGTCCATTAATTGTAACAAAGACAATATGCCAAAGCTAAATGTCTATAAGAGGGGGATATAAGGGAGAGGTATGGAATTCTTGGTATGGGATTCTTGGCATTGGTGTTGTTGTCTGACTTTTTTATTGTATTTTATTTTTAGTTTTTTCTTTTGTTGCTTTGTAAGTGCCATTTCTCTCTCTCTCTCTCTCTCTCTCTCTCTCTCTCTCTCTCTCTCTCTCTCTCTCTCTCTCTCTCTTTTTCTTTTTTCTCCTCCCCCTGTTTCTTTGTAGAAGAAATGGAAATGTCCTCATATAGATATGGTGGCGAATGCATAACTATGTGATTAGACTGGGAACCTTTGATTGTTGACTTAGGAGGCAAAGTACGGTATGTGAATAAACTGTTTAAAAATTAAAAAAAAAAAAAAAAAAGCAGGTTCAACCTCTTTTGTTACTCAGATGTGTCCTGTCTCTCTCTATACAACTCGGCAGGTAAACTCACTGCCCTCCCCCATATGTGGGACATGACCCCCAGGAGTGTAAATCTCCCTGGCAATGTGGGATATGACTCACAGGGATCAATCTGGACCCAGCATCGTGAGATTGAGAAAGACTTCTTGACCAAAATGGGGAACAGAAATGAAACAAAATAAAGTTTCAGCGGCTGAGAGATTTCAAATGGAGTTGAGAGGTCATTCTGGAGGGCATTCTTATGTGTTATATAGATATCCCTTTTTAGTTTTCAGTGTATTGGAATAGCTAGAAGGAAATACCTGAAACTGTTGAACTGCAACCCAGCAGCCTTAATTTTTGAAGACAATTGTATAGCATGTACCTTACACGGTGTGACTGTGAGATTGTGAAAACACTGTGGCTCACACTCCCTTTATCCAGTGTATGGACAGATGAGTAGAAAAATGGGAACAAAAAGTAAATGAATAATAGAGGGGATGGGGATGGGATGTTTTGGGTGTTCTTTAATTGTATTTTTATTCTTTTATTTATTTATTTATTTATTTAGGAGTAATGAAAATGTTCAAAAATTGATTTTGGTGATGAATGTACAACTATATGATGCTACTGTGAACAAATGACTGAACACTGTAGATGGCTGTAGGGTATGTGAATATGTGTCAATAAAACTGAATTAAAAAAAAAAAAAAAGCAGGTTCAAGGGCACCATAGTCCCTAAGCCAATGCTGACAAGAGATAACCATATTCACTGCCACTGACGGGGCCCCAAATTAAGCCATGCCCCCGCACCTAGGAGTAGGAGGCCCAGTCTTATCTGCTGAGTTCTGACACTGAATTTGGTCTGTGTTATTACTTATCAGATAACTGCGTGACCTTAAGGATGAGCTCTGGGTGCTTGTGGCTCTTTGAAGATACAGGCTCCACCTGCCCTGGGCTGGTCCATTTTGCAGGCTTGGGCTCTGATAAGTTGCCCCACCCAGTACTCAAATCTCAGCCTGCTCACTCATCACCCTGAACCCAGTTCTTTTGTCTGGGGCCTGATATGCTGTCACCCACCTCCACAGAGATGACTACACCATCCTCCTGTCCACTGGCTGGGGACCTGTGCTATTTGGTTGCATCTTTCACATCACAACCAACTCCCTCCTCCACTTTGGAACTCCTGGCCAGCCCATGCAGGCCAAGCATCATTATACCTAATTATGACATATATGCTGACATATACATATATCCAAAGGAACTCTGATTGTTAAAAAGTAAGAGATAAATCAAGAGAACCCATAGAAAAGTAGCTGTAAGCTAGTGATTCATAAGCTGAAAATCTTAGCTTGAGCACAATCTCCTCTGTGGAGCCTTTTCAAACTCCCTGGGCAGACTGCGTTAGCCCCTCCCTGAGGACCCATGGTAGCACTTTTGTTCATTTGCATAAATCTCTGCTTAAACTATGAGTTATATGGGGCAGAACTGGGTCATCATCTTTACATCCTTAGGACAGCTGATCCATAAACACATGATGAAGGAATGGCATCTCTGTTCAGAGAGCTGAGGTGACAGTTTGCTGTGGTCTTAAGCAGTAAGATGAGAAGTTATGGAAGTCCATTATCTATCCATTTGATGTCATATAGGGTGGGTAGGGTGGCGATGAAGAGAGGCAGAATCAGACCAGAAAGCAAAAAACATAACTGACTTCATAGACTGTGGCTACAGCTGTCCACCACAGTGGTTGGTTTTTGTGTATAGGGAATGTGGAAAGAGTGACACATGCTGGTTTTTGGGTCACACCTGATTCTGAGACTATATAGTGGCATTTTCCATAGTGTAAACCTCTTAATAAAGTGAGAATAGTTTTTGCAACTTCAACATTTATATATATTAAAATTATGTTTATGTAGAATGTTTAACAACATATAAAAATGTTAGCGATATCAGTATCAGTGAAAAAGTAACCTACAAAACTATATATTGCACGATTTCAACTGAGTTAACAATAAATTTCTATAATAAACATATTTTATAATCACAAACATTTTTAAAAGTATATATTTAATTTTAGAGTTGGAAAGAGCTTTTTGACACCAATGTATTCCCATCATTGCTAGTTAAGTTGTTCATAACCACTAACAAGTTGTTCCAGTCTAAGAAACAGCCCTCCAGAGAATTTTGGCCATTTGCTGTTTTAGTTGACTGGATTGGTGATTTTTACTTAGGATAATACCCTAAATTACATCAGGAATACCAAACTTTTTTTGGGACCATGTTAATGACACAAAATGCCCTGCAGCCCATATCTGCTCCTATAAAAGCAAATACAGGAGCAAACAGTTTTGCTAGTTTTCTAGGCAACACCAAACTAGACTCTTTGATGCTTCATAAATGATTATTAATTTATGTAAAAAGTTGAAATACAGATATGATCCCATTGGAGACAATACCATAAGTTTGAACCTTAATTAGGATTGATGTTACTTGCTGGCAAAACATCCTAGTTGATTTGTAATGCTTTTCCTATTTTATGATCACCTATTAAACACCTGTTATGTGCACAGCCCTATATTAGATAGACTGTAGCTAGAAATCAGTATGAGACTTCTGTCCCTGAGGAGCTTATAATAATACTGAGGAGAAGTCAGATACTATGAAAAGATAATTAGAATGGAAATGTTATGTCCTGTTTGGCAGTCCAAAATCTAAATCCCCTTCCAGATGTGGAAAAGCCCCTACCTTATGAAGATTAGATCTCATCTAAATTGCTGCTAGAGCAAGGGCATATAACTGTCAATCAGAACCCAAGTCAGACATTAAATGAGAACTAGTGACAAGAAGATGACAGCAGGCTGCAGTATTCATTCTGGCAAGCTGGTAGCAGCTAAATCTGGACTCAGAGGCAGCAGTGGCATTAGTGGCACCAGCAGTACAAAAAGTATTACCTGTGTCCAGCAGTGGAAACAGATAAGATGCCTCTTTTTAGGAATAGTCCCAGTATATGATTTTTGTCTGGCAGCAGAGACTCCAAGACTGTTTTTTCAGTCCTCCTAGAGATTCTGAGAACTACTCTAGCAGTTAATAAACTGCTTTTCTGCTAAAGTAGAGTTGATTTCTGTTGCTTACAACTAAGATCTTTGACTAATTATCTGACAAAATTGGGCATAAATAAGTGTCAAATGCTTCAGGAAAATGTGATAAAGAATTCTGAGGTATGCAAAGAAAGTTTATGAAGAGGTATGATTTTAGTTGAGTAAAATACAGTTAGGCAAAGGAGAGGGGGGAGCCATTTCAGGTGGAAACATCAGTTTACAAGGGCAGCAAAGTGGGAGTTGGGGGTGGTGGACATATCTGGGAGGCATAAGTAATAAGGGAGTAAAGAAAAGGCCAGAGTCAATTCTGGAATGACAATGAAAGTAGTATTTAGGAACAATTGTCCAGTGGAGGTAAAATACACTGGATGGCAGGGGGTCAGCTGGGGCTTGACTACTTCCAGGAAGCCTGGTGTGAGGTGATAAGGACATGATCCACGTTGGTGGCTGGGTGCATGAGAGGGCAAGAGGGGTGAGATACAAGAGATATTTCCAAGGAAACTGTCTACATAGGGTCACCAAATAAAATGATATAACTGGGAAGGAAACTAGGTTTCCAAAGGAAGATGAGTTTAATTTTGAACATCTAAGAGCAAATACACTTTAAGGAGTCAGAAATTCAGGACCACTTAGGTGAATGGCCAGAAATCATATTTAAAAGTGAGAGTAGAGTTGATTAGTAAAGATATCAAAGTAGATAAAAGTCGAACTGCAAAACAGTGACAGAAATGAGAAAAACACAAAAGGGAAGGTGGTCTGGGACCAAAGACGGAATGGTTAGTTTTGAACTCATAGTCTTGAAGGGTTGAAAGGGCATCTATGGGAGTTGGAGATTCACATTAGGTGAAAGGCCAGAAACTGTATACATTTTCAAAAGTCAAAGGTCTATCATTACTGACATGAAAGAAATAAAGAGAGAAATTAAAGTTAAGAAAGAAATCGGGAGAGTAAAATCAGAAGGCAGAGCTTTAGTGAGGAAATTAAGGCAGCAGAAATAAACTCTCACTCGAAAAAGATGAACAATGGAACAAAAGCTGGTAGGGACCTCAAGGTTTTCTTGTTTTGTGTTTTAAGATTAAATTGTAAGGAAGAAAGAGGTATTCAGGATGCTAAGGAGAAAGGGATAAAGGTGGAAGCAGGTTCCTAAGGAGACTGGAATGTGGAGATTTTCAGTACCAGGTGGAACTAATGTTAATTTGTTTATTCCCTTAGAGTAAAAACCTGCCAATCTGTTTAATTTCTAAATAACTTCTTAACCAGCCAGCACTTAATCACATTTTAAGAACACCATAAACAGCAATAATAATAAAACATATGAGTAGATACTGAGCTGCCAAACAACAGATTTCACCGATGACATTTCCAGTATGAAGTTAAGACACTCTCTTCCAAATTATTCACTGAATTTGAATGGAAAGAGAGGTGAGCTTGACTTTTCTAAGGCTCAGAATTCTATCAATTGAAGTAGTCAAAAAAAAAAAAGTACTAAATAAGAAAAATTATATTCAGGCCAGTCACACAATTTATCCTTTCCAAAATGTGTTATTACAGACAAAGTTTGTCTACCACACATGTAGTCCAAAATGAAATAAAAATTAAAAGGTGGCAGGCATCTTCATGATGTTTATTAAGGAATATAGTAGAAACTCAATAAATACCTCCTCATTGTATGAAATGATCACTAACAAAATAACCCAGATGCAAGAGAACAGTTTTTCAAGGTCTATTTGTAAAATGTCCTAATTGATTAACTTAACTAAGTTATTTACAACCTGATTTTTGTCTTTTGAACATTGGAAGAGCAAACCAGCTGCAAATGGGAGAACCAAACAACTTCAGTGCAATGCTATAAATATTTAACAGTAAGTGAAAGTTAAAACCAGATCAATATGTGGCTTTGTTTTTGCCACTCAGCTCAGTCTTTCTACCTCCAACCTTTTCTGCTTGTGAGAACTGACTATAAAACAGTAACTGAAAGAAAAAAAACAAAAAAAAGTTACTTGCCCAAAATATTAATCTTAGAAATGTGTTATAATGATGTATCCTCAGAACAGCAATGAGTCCCTTTCAGAGTCCTAAATATAATTACTGCTCTAAAGCAGCAATATTTACCCAGATTCCATTCACCAGGAAATGAAAGTCTATTTTTGTTTTAACTCTATGGAGGTAGTGGGGTGGAGAGTGGAGAGGTTGCCAACCCCAGAAATTATGGGAATCATTGGTATATTAATATCAAGTATAGAAGGATTTTAATCTATCAAATTATTTTCTAAATAGCATTCAAATACGGCATCTTTGTACACGCAGGGCAGAGCTGAACAGTGTAACTTGACTATCCATTCCATCCTCCTGGCTTGAGCCAAGGTTACATATCAGTCACCCTAGGCAGGCAGGCCTATTTTTTTTCTTCTTTAATCTTTTCAGAATATCAGTCTACAACCTTGAGATGTTTTTAACTCCAAGATGCCCAAAATCCATTTTAAATGTCTCACTGACTTCAAAGACAATAACTCTTCCTTTTTTAACCTATTACCATTGAAGGGCATGTCTTCTAAAATTGATTTTGCTTCATATGGTGTATGTACCTCATCCTTGTACAATGGCATTAGAACTTGGGGAAAAAGGATTAAAGCTACAAAGTAAATAACAACATCAACAAAAATGAACCTACCCATACAATCTAGACTGGCTTAGAGCCTTATTTCAAAGACTCTCACCCTTCCAAGAGTCTCTATTGAGGGTTACAAAATAAGTAGCTGCCCTAATCTGAGATTTAAATTCAGGATTCAGCTTCTGATAAGTGGAAACTAGACATTTCTAAAGATTCTCATCACCAGATAAAACTAAAACAATTTCTTTCTCACCTATAAAGCATATACTGAAATTTGTGGGAATTATAGTTATTCAGGGGTTCTTGAACCAACCTGAAGCCTGAACAAGACCCTTAGTTCTTCTCATCCTCCTTCCCACCATTAGCTTTTGACATTCTCCCTGCTCAGGTACCAAGCAGTAAGTGAAAGGCAGAGGGAAAAACTGAAACATTAATGTATCATAAACAGTTCTATTTCAAAAAAGAAAAAGAAAAATCTGCAGAGTAAGAAATCCATTTCCTTCAAAAATTATGTTCTATGATTATCTGAAGATAACATGAACTTCCTTTCTGCTCCTCCCCATCCCCGCTCCCCTGCCAGCCCGCCAAAGTTGGCATTCCTTCAATTGTACTCCCATGTACTCTATTCATAACGTTATTCTCATCATCTTTCACTTTAACTGTGTCCTTTTTCTCCACTAGACTGGGATCCTGGAGGACAAGGGCCAAATCTGCTTTTTAGTCAGCACCCTCTATAGCCCCCATCACCTAGCAGGCACTTAACACATGTTTACTGAATTGTATTCTTGCCCCCTCCTCCCAACCATGGATAATTACTATTCAGTTAGACCTGCTCTCAATGCTGCCACAAGTAAAAAGTGATTTTATGGGAGTCAGTTACCGGGTTATAGATGACATTTTGTAAGTTGTTTAAAGCCAACATCATTCTTTTCCACCTTACTGTTGACTGGAGTCTCTCTTCCCTGTAAGATGTATGACTTTAAGTAAATTTCATTTAAAGGCTTCCCAGATTGAAACTGAAGCACTTGCCCTGTGTAATAACAAACAGAGAGAAAGTAAAATAACCATGCATCTTTTTTTATAACTATTTTTTAATTTAAATTATAAATTACTTTGCTGATCTTAACCAAGTAACAGGATGCTATTACAATCAAAGACTTAACCCCATTTCTTAACTAGTGTTCTTACATCTGGATTATGAGTGTAGGAAATACTGACTTAAAAAAAACTGCAAAATTTCTAACGTGGGATTTATTATTAAAAATATTAAACTACAATAATAGCAAATACTAACCAAACAGCCACGTACAATTATCAGTGGTATTCATTTAAGTTCTCTTTTCTCATCTGTAAAATGGGAGTAATAATTGTATTCACCTCATAGGTTTGTTCTCAGAATTAAGTGAGTTAATTAAACAATGTATTCATCAGAAACTTAAATCCTTCAGAGTGCCCCTAGGCCAGCTAAGTCCCGAAACCCAGAGGCAATAGCCTCTTCGAGAACATCAACTAGATACGTCCCCTTTGCTCATAAAGTTGACACCCCTCAACATGAACAGATTAGGGTGGTCACTGCCTAGACCTCCCTGAAGATCGAGAAAGTGATTAAACTACAGGAAGGGTTAGCAACAGGCAAGATGGAATTTAACAAAGGATTATGAATACTGAATCTCTATATAATTACTTTTCTTTTCCTTAGTTGCTAGGTATTAGAATAGTTGGAAGGGAAAAACAGAAATGGTGGAACTGTAACCCATTTCATAGCATCCTTTGAAATTTGTTCTATAGCTACTTGTTAAATAGTAATTTGAAAGCAATACATTTTTGTATATATGTTAGGTTTCACAATAAGGAAATGACTGAAACTATGGTACTATAACTCATAATAACTTTGGAAATTTCCTATACATCTACTAGTTAAAATATACTTTGAAAGATATTACTTTTTTGTATATACATTTCATAATAAGGAAATAACTGAAACTGTGGAAATGTAACCTATAATATTCTTTGAAATTTACTCTCTACTTGTTAAATTGCACTTGGAAAGGTTATCACTTGTATGTATATGTTACATTCTACAATAAAAAATATGATAAATTAAAAATAAATAAAACAATGGAATAGTAAGTGCTATATACTGTTCACTATTATTGTTAATTGAAGTGACAGCTGTTCCTCCCCCAAACTAAACAAGTCAAGGGGAAAAAATTCCAAACCTTTGAATTTCTCTGTTGCTAAAAAGGGGAGGGGGGGACATCATCCACATTTTTAAAAATAAAATTACCCATCATAACTACATTTAATACTTCCAGAGAAAACTCGATGACTAAGCAATTTATTAAAAGAGAAACGGAACTAAAGGAAGCTTTCTATATTCTACTTCTGCAATTCTGCCCTTAAACTGTACAGCAACACGAACTGACAAAATCTATAGTTTGTCTCTATTAAGAAAAAAACAAAAACAAAACCTGCGCCCTTATTGGTTTACCATCTAAATGTAACCCCAATCTGCCATTACTTTATACACGTTAGTCAAGACCTCCAAACCTTTTGTTTTGTTCCGTAAAATTCAGAAAGCACTAAGAGGAAAAGAATGGATACAGAGCAACTCAACTTAAGCCAAAGTTTTGCATTAAACCAATCATTCCCCGAAGTATCCACATGGACAGGTCCTGCCGTTATTATCATTTTGCTCACTTCATAATGAAGCCATCAGTTATGTTTTATAGACGATCAAAGGAGTTCAGATAACTTACGTTTTCTAATGTTTAACTGGCAGTAAAATGACGCAGCATCTTAAAGTACGTGTTTAAAGTCAGGGAGAAAAATGGAGGTCTGTCATTAAACTGTTAAAGGAACTGTCATTAAAATATCGGGAACGAAACTTCCCTAGATTCCTTCAAATCGAGGTGGCTCTCTGCATTCCGACTAGGTAGGGAACTGAGTCCTGCGGGGATGTCAGAAGGAAGCACGAGCGGAAGTGGGTTTGCATTGAGATGCTACACCAACGCGAACAGCCTGCTGCTGCCAGGCAGGACTGT
The DNA here is from genome assembly GCF_015220235.1 of Choloepus didactylus. NCBI lineage: Eukaryota > Metazoa > Chordata > Mammalia > Pilosa > Megalonychidae > Choloepus > Choloepus didactylus. The sequence goes on along the minus strand of NC_051308.1, from coordinate 21,176,036 downwards.
GCAGGAAGGAAGCCGGCTCTCCATAACCCCTCGTTCCCAGGAGCGCCTCGTCCGCAGAGGCAGCTTCCCCGGCCACCCATTCCCGACTCTGCCCAAGTGAGCATTTGCCAGGCGGGCGGACCAGATACCGTCTCACCCATCAAACTTGGATTTAGGGAGAGTGACGTTCGAATCCCCCCTCAGCTGGAGCGTCCAACCAAACCATCTCTGACGACTGCTGCCACCGGACAGGGCAGTCCTCTTCCAACTTACCCCGGGACTGGAGTTCCTGGTGCTCCACGCAGAAGGACGTTTGTCTAGCCGCAGGATGTCGTCCTGGTTCGGAAACTGGGTGTTTGTGGGCGGCTACGGGAAGTGAAAGGAGTCAGTCGGCTTCCATTCCCGGTTCGCGCGCCCGGGGACTTCACTATCGGCCTCGCCTCTGTGTCCTGGGCCTTCTACCCGGCTCAGCTCAGGGCTTCTAGCCCCGCCCTGTTGCTGACCGCCACCCAGCACCCGCCTCTTGCACAGCCTCTGGGGAATTGGACTGTGAGCCGCTTACTGCGGGACCAACCGAAAGGAATGAGGACAAAGAGTGTGTGTTAAAATATTCCTCCACGAATCTGGTGCCTCTGCCCTACTGTATGGTTGGGGATGGGAGGAAAATGGATAGGATAGAGAATGGCAGCCTTTTTCATTCCCCAGCAAGCGTATTTCTGCTCACCCCGCTGTTCTCGAACTCCAGGTCTAGGAAGGTGGGCGCTTAGGGTCGAGGATCCCTCAGGGCCCGGGTTGAGGACGCCACACCGGTTCCGCCTTGACCCAGCAGCGAGGGATCCACGTGTCCAGAGGCGCTAACTCTGGCCTCCGCCCAGGTGGATGAGTGAGTGCCAGCTATTTCTCGGTGTTTGTTCCCTGTCTGCATTGGATCAGGGTCAGTGCCATAAAAGGTAATTGGAGGTGTCCCTCTTTGCTAGTACTCACCCTAGAGTGTCGATAAAAAGGTGGAGAAATGGGCGCGGTACAGCTGGATTCTGCCCAGTGCAAAGCCGCCCCACCCCCCACCGCATCTAGTTAATCTTCCTTGGACTTGGAGCCACTGTGGATTATTCGCCAGTTATAGCGTGTATTGTTGTTTTCTTCCTTAACGAAAAATTTAAGAAGTATGGAGCACAATTCCGAGCATATTGGTTGCTCAGTAAATACCTGACAATTTTTTTTCTCTCAGTCAAGGGCCCATATGATGGATTGTTTGACTTATTTGGCTGTAAAAACATCAAAGAGAATACAAATAGTTATGTAGGCTACCTTGAAAGGCTTTATTTATATTTCAAGAGTTGGCTGGTGGCTTTCTATTTGTTTGCTATTAGGGACCACGAAAGTCTCATCATCATACTTGTAGCTGTTTGAACTTAATCTACATTTGTTTTGAAGGATATATTTTGATGACTCTGTTATGGCCTTTCTTCTCCTTGGATTTTATTTTAATTTTTATTTAAATTTCGGAATTCATTACAACTCCCACACCAATGAAGTCATGTTCTGATTCACTATTACTTTTCTTTTCCTGTTCATTTTCCAAATTTGATTCACTTTTCAAGATCCAACTTAAGTAGTGTCTTTTAACCCTTGACGTACATTGCCTTGGATTTGTAGTTTCTTTCTGCACTTGTTTTATCTGTTCAATTCCATGTTAAATTGAGAAAAAGAAATTTTATGCATTCTCCAATGCCTAGTGTAATACTTTACATGAAGTAGACACTATAAATATTAGGTTGAACCATATAAAATTGCTGATATTCAACATTTGTGGTCTTCAACAAACTGCAATTTCATATGATTTAACTGAATATTTATTGATGAAGTGAGGAGCAGTTGAAGTAATTGTCACAATTTTGCCTGGGTCTTCCACCTCTCCTTTACAAAGTGAGAATAAGTTCAAATATGCCCATTAATATTCTATTTCTTTGATAAGTGGTGTTTAGGTACAAATGGGATTGAGTAAAAGGGCTGGAAATCCTGTATTAAGCAAAATAATTCTGAGTTAAAATTTCCATAAACTTCAGAACTTGTTCCTGGAAATATCCCCTCATTGGTCACTGTTGTTCAGTGAGCCCAGTGTGTTTTTTATATCATTTAAAATCAACAAATAGGTGCTGAATGCCTGCCACGACAAGACACAGTGATAAGGAATTCAAGTATGCAAACGGTTTTATAGTACTTGCCCAATGTGTCCTTCTAAATAAAGAGAAGAGACTTAAATATATGGTATCCCACATTTCTTACTTGAGTTATTGCAATAGCCTCCTAATTTGTCTCCTTGCTTTTGCTCTTGCCTGCTTGCAATCTTTTCTTTGTTCATCCTTGGAGTAAAGATCTCTTTATCTCATTATCTCTTCCCCCTATTCCATGCACTTGGATTGCTTTTTGTACTTTCCTCCTCAGTTATTCTGCTACAACCACACTGGCCTTGCTATTGTTACAACACAACTGTTAAACTCCCACTCAGAACTTTTGCAGCTGATGTTTCCTTTTCCTCCTTCTACTCTTTACTCAAATGTTAATTCTCAGTGTGTGATGGTTAGGGTCATGTGTCAACTCGGCCAGGTGATGGTACCCAGGTGTCTGGTCAAGCAAGCACTGACCTAACGTTACTGCAAGGACATTTGTGGCTGGTTGATAAACCAGAAGCCTGGTTTGTTAAATCATCAGTCAATTGGCTGCAACTGTGACTGATGATGTCAATGAAGGGCTTGTCTTCCACAATGAGAGAATGCAGTCAGCTGAATTTAATCCAATCAGTTGAAGACTTTTAGGTGAGACAGACAGAAGACCTTCACTTCTTCGTCGGCTGACACAGCGAAGTGTTTCCTGAGGAGTTTGTTGAAGTTGCCAGTTCGTTGCCTGAGGAGTTCATTGAACATCTTCATTGGAGTTGCCAATTTGCTGCCTGCCCTACAGAATTCGGACTCATGCATACCCACGTTGCATGAGACACTTTTATAAGTCTTGTATTTATAGATATCTCTTGTTGATTCTTTTTCCCTAGAGAACCCTAACTAATACACAGTGAGACCCTTCAGACTACAGAATTTAAAATTGCAAACACTTTCCTGAAATACACTCATGTATACACACATGCACATTCCCTATCACTCTTTCTTGTTTTATTTTGATCTTAGTGCTTATCATATTCTAATATACTATATAATTCCCCTTTCTACTTTGTCTTTATGCACCAGACTGTAAGCTCCAAGAGAGCAAGGAGTTTTGACTGTTCTTATTTCAGAGGAGCTTGCATTCCAGTGGGGGACACAGATATCAAACACACAAATCAGATAGTGATTTGTTTAGAGATAGTAGTATGATGTGCCCCACCTTGATCAAGATGGTGGAGTGAGATGCTTCAGGGCTCTGTCGTCCCACAGGAGCTTTGAACAACCGGCAAGAACTGGCAAAAATATCTTTCTCAAAGCTTCAGAAAATAGTTAAAGGACTACAGTAACAGAGCAAGTGCCAAATCAAAAAAAAAAAAAAAAAAAAAAAAAAGCCATTTAAAAATGAGGGGTTTTTTGGCACCCTGGCTGGCACCTCTTTCACCCCAAAACAGCTCAGTTTGGAGCTGGCCTACACTCCCAGTGCAGCTCTCCAGTCCGAGTTCTGGAGGGGCAGAGTAACCCCCATGTCCATACTGGGAGAATGTATGCCTGACCCAATCTGTCAGGTGGTGGCCTGAGGGACTTGCTGTCCCAGAACTTGCTCTACATGTAGAAGGCAGCTCATCATGCTCTCCTTTTTAATGCCACAAGAGAATAGCCAAGTGCTGTCTTGGCCAAGGGATTGCTGGCTGCGGGAAACCATTTTTTAGGGAAGAGAAGACATAACTAACAAGCAAGGGAATTCCTAGGGACACTCATACATGCCCAAGACAGAGGGGAGCACAGAAAGGATCAGGGAGGCCCCTACGCATTGGCCTGGCGCTGTTCTCTAAAATCATTGTATGAATAAACCTGAATGAGAGCACTCATGTAGGTTAATCTGCAAGGACTGGGAAAAGTACTTTTTGTTTGTTTGTTTGTTAGCTCCTGGCACACAGGGAAAGCTCTGTCATAACACTAATGGATACAAGCCTCAGAGTCTAATTCCAGTGACGATACATGCAAATATCAAAATGGCCAGGTTTCAACAAAAGATTACGAAACATTCAAAGAAACAGGAATTGATGGTCCATGCAAAGGATAAGATTAAAGCATTAGAAGTAATGAATGAAGAAGTTCAGACCTGGGATATACTAGACAAACACTATTTAAAAATGGTCCTAAATATGCTCAAAGAGCTAAAGAAAAACATGGCTGGAGAACTAAAGGAAATCAGGAAAATGATAGATGAACACAAAGAGAATATCAAAAGAGAGTTGGAAATTATGAAAAGAACCAAACAGAACTGAAGCCCACAGTAACAGAAATCAAAAATTCCCTAGAGGAGTTCAGATTGGAGCTGGCAGAAGAAAGAGTAACTTGAAGATAGAACAATTAAAATAATCCAGTCTGCGGAGAAGAAACAAAGAAAAAAATGAAGAAAAGTGAACAGAGACTAGGGAACCCATGGGTCACCATTAAGTGCACCAATATACACATTGTGGGAGTCCCAGAGAGAGAAGAAAGTGAGAAAGGGGCAGAGAGAATATTCAAAGCAATAATGCCTGAAAACTTCTCAAATTTAACAAAAAACATGAATATGCAGATCCAAGATCCTCACGTAACTGAAAACAGAATAAATACAAATAGGCTCACATCACAGCATATTATAATCAAACTGTTCAATGCCTAAGGTAAAGAGAATTCTGAAAGCTGCAAGAGAAGCAATGTGTCAAATACAAGGGAGACTCAAAAAAATTAAGTGCCAATTTCCCACTGGAAACCATGGAGGCAAGAAGGCAATGAGATGGCATATATAAAGAGCTGAAAGCAAAAAATTGCCAAATGAGAATTCTATATCTGGCCAAATGGTCTTTCAAAGATGAGGGAGTTTGTCACCACTAGATCAGCCATATAAGGGATACTAAAGAAAGTTTTGTAGGTTAAAGGAAAGGACAATAAATGATAGATCAAAGCCACATGAGGGAAATAAAGATCCTGCAGTAAAAGTAATGACATGGGTAAATATAAATGCCCATACTATTGTATTTTTTTGGTTTGTAACTCCACTTTTTACTTCCTACAGGATCTAAAAGGCAAATGTTAAAATGTAATGAGAAATCAGTGATTTTTTTTATAAATTCATAATTTGTGACAAAAACTATATAAAGTTGGAACATAATTTGAAATTAAGTTGGTATCTAAACAAACAAGATTATTATCGCTTTAAGCCCCGTAGTAGCCACAAAGAAAATGTCAGAGAATATATGAGCTGATAGACAAAAATTAGAGCACAGGTTGCCTGGGCAGGAGCAGGGGGAATAGGGAGTTAATGCATAATGGGTGTCGAGTTTCTGTTTGGGGAGATGGGAAAGCTTTAGTAATGGAAGTTGGTGAGGGTACTACGATTAAATGCAATACATGATCCTGTATGTGATCTAGCAAAAGAGAAGAAAGGACTCAAAAGGACATTATTGGGAAATACGAAAAAATTGAAATATAGATTGTAAAAGCTTTATATCAATGTAAAATTTCTTAAACTTGTTAACTGTACTTATGGTTACATAAGTGAATATCCTTGTTCTTAGGAAATGTGTATAGAAGTCTTAAGTGTTCAAGGAGCATGATGTATACAACCTACACTCAAGTGTTCAGAAAATGGATTGATAATTAGATCAATAGATAGATAGATAGAATGATACAGCAAATGTGACAAAATGTTCAAATTAGTGGATCTGGGTATCAGGGAGGGGGAGGGGTATATTGGAGTTCTCTGTATGGGGTTTGTATTATTTTCGAAACTGTCCTGTAAGTTTGAAAATATTTCAAAACAAAAAATTTTTTTTAATTGGATGATGTAATAGGGAGTATCTGGTGGCTACTTTAGTTGGGTGCCAGGGACTGTCTCTCTGAGGAAATGAACTTTAAGCTGCTGGTTAATGATAGAAAGGAGGGAGCTATATGACAATCTTGGGGAAGAGAATCCCAGGCTGGGGGAACAGCTAATACAAAGTCTCTAAGGCTATACAAATGCATCTAGTGTGTTCAGGAAACAGGCCCCCAGGATGGCTGAAGCATAGTAGGTGAAGAGATACGACATGGTATGACATCATGAAATTTAATGGCATCACCCAGGAGAGTAGATAGGCGGGGAAGATAACCTAGGCCTGGTGGGTGAGGGATAAGCTGAGGAGAGGGAGCCAATGAAAGAGACTGAGGTGGGGCAGCCATGGAGACAGAAGGAAACCTGCCGAGAGTGGTGTCCCAGAAGCCAAAGAAAGGGTTTTAAAAAGGAGGAAAAAGCCAATTGTGTCAAATACTGCTGAGAGGTCAAGGAGCATAGAATTGACCGGTGAATTTAGCAACATGGAGGTCATTGTTGACTCAGACTCTGAAGTGAGTTGAGGAATGTGAGGTGAAGTGATGAAGGTAGCGACTATAGCTATTTCCAGAAGTTCAGCTGTGAACAAGAACAGAAAAGCTTCATAACTGAGGAGGCAGTGGGGTAAAGGGAAGGTTTGGGGTTTCTTGGGTTCTTTTGGTTGTTGTCTGTAAAAAGAAAATACTTCAGCAGTGGCCTTCAGACCTTTTTCAAATGCTCTACAGTATGATCATGTTCATTTTGACTTATTCAATGCATACTAAAAACTGTTTTTGCCAAACAGTTTATTATACATGAAATACTCTACTTTTTCATTTTAAATAATGCTGCTCATAATCCACTAAACTGTTTGCAAGACCGGCTAATGGGTTGTGACCTGAAGTTTGAAAAACACTTTCAGGGGTATGCTGGAGTTGGCTCATTCCAGCTTGCAAGTACCAATTGTGCACATATCTTCCAAAACTGTTTGGTGATGTCATGTTAGTACCTTGAAATTGGCCAGAGGAGTGTTTTTACACCCTGGAAATAGATGACTGCTCCAATGTAGGGCTTTTTTCCCCCCTATAGAGCCTGATGTTCAACATTTAAAAGCAGGCTACTGACTGTACTAAGAATGATCCAGTAGAGAAAGAGAAACTGATGATGCAGGAGAGAGGGAACGGTTCTTCAGATGAATTCCCCCACCCCTCCAAAAAAAACACAAGGATAGGAGATGTAAATATCAGTTCAGAACAATAGTATAGATGTTACAAATTATTTGCACATACAATTGCCTTAGAATTCTAAGAATGGAAAGATCACTTCTGGGTGGATCAATTTCTCTTTCATCTATCTTAATCTTTCTCTTTCCTTACCCATGAAGGCACTTTTATATACTTCAGTGTGGCTGCAAACTTTGAAGTAGTGCAACATAAAAATATGAGGTCTTATAAGCAAAATGTGAAATAATATAAATTGCCCAAATTCAAGAAACTAGTAAAAAAAAAAAAAAAAAGAACATGATTTTAACTTATGAGTTATATACTTGTTTACTTAGCAGCATTAACTGATTAAACAAATATTTGCCATCTTTTATTAATCCTGTGAACCACATTGACAGGAACTTCTGCCAGTGATTTTGTTTATTGTGGTTTTGCTCTTGTAACTTTTTTTTTTTTTTTTCCCTAGAACAATGTCATTCAAACATTCCTTAAATGGTGCTGCCACTGCCGGGAAAACATGCCCACAAAACAATAACTTTAGAACACAAGTTAGATGCGATAAAACACCATGAAGCACTTTAAACAACTGCCTTGATGTATTGTGCTCTGAGTTTAGATCCAGAACTCTGAAACCTTTAGCGGTAATAATGATAAATAAGAAGTAATATTAAAGCAACATCTTGCCACAACAGTTATAGATTTATGCGCTCCAAAAACACATACTCTTGTTTTCCATTTATTTCTGTGAACAAATTAGTCTTGGATTATGGGGGTTTTAAGTTATGGGAAGTCTTCAAGAAAGTGTTCTTTACAAAACCACAACCCTCATATTTCTTATACACATGTCTACTTCCCAGAGAAACTTCGTGGTTGGTACCATCTACCTCTTCTCACCATTCTCCCCACTCTAAATGGACTAATTTCCTCTTTGAATCATCTTGCTTTAAACTGATCTCTCCCAATAGTACTAGCTCCACCCAAGAGCACTCAGTCTCGTTTCACTCTTCGAACCCCTTGTGTTCAGATTCATCAGTCTTACCTCTTATGTTCTACAGGATCATGCTGAAATAGTCTTCTCAGATGTGCAAAACAAGCTTCTAGAACTATGATTTTGTCATAAAATAAAAGAATCTTGGGGATGGGAGAAATCTTCAGAGGATCTATTGAATTAATTCATCCCAACAGCTCAAAAAATGAGATCTATCCTATTTTTAAATACTTCTCTTGAATGGTTTAGCAGACAGTGGTATATTAGCACTAAAGAATATTGTATTGTTATTTGAAATTATGTCAATTTTAAAAGGCAAGACACAAAATAGAACACTAAAAAAGCCATATATATGGTAACCATATTGCCTGTGTAACTGTATGCATGCATATATTTATGTATACATATATGTATATAAGTATGCATGTATATGGTAATTTATCCAAAAAATCATTTTTGGATACCTTCACATCCATACCATATTCTAGGTAATATGTTAGGCACTAAGATCCATGGGTAAAAGTATAGCTGTCACGGAGCTTAAAATCTAGGGGGAGTTAGCCATTAAGTAGTTATACATGTGTATTTAACGAAGTACAAAAGAATGAAGTTAATAACTGTTAATGTTCTTTGTGATCTTTGTTCCTGCAAAGTTACTGATTCATAATATTGCTTTCCTCAATGGCCCAGTCTCCCTATTTACCCAGCCTGTCTTGCACATAGCTAATCCACTTGTAACTTGTATTTTTATAGCTCATTATAAAATTAAATGACAAGTGTAACTGAAGGAAAGAATTTCTGTGATATGTTGGAACAAACAAGAAATCCAACTGGTTTTTCAAATAGAAAACTGTTATTGAGTTCAAGTGCTTAAAAAGACTTTTTATTTTGCAAATTTTAAAACATATCCCGAAGTAGATAGATGGTGTGATAAACTCCCAAGTACTCATTGTCCAGCTCCAACAATTATCAACATGGCCAATCTCATTTCATCTACACCTCACCCACACCCTCTCCCCTACTGGCTCATTTGGAAGCAAGGTTCAGACATCATTTAATCTGTAAAAACTTCAATGTGTATCTTTCCAAAAAATGACTTAAAAATATATCATATCCATAATATCATTATTACATCTAAAACATTAGCAAGATTAATATTAAATCTTCTTCTACTTTAACAATCATATCCATTTTTTCTCTATTAAATTATAGAGAGATATACTTTTATCTATAATATCGCATCTTTAAACTCTGTAGTAGCAAGGTGAAGCTAAATTTTATGGTCTTTTTTATTTTGAGCCTTAAGTAAAGCCATTTTAGCAAAATGGCTTCAAGATCAAAATGTGACTGCCAACTGGGGAGACCCAGAGGTTGTGTGAGGTGAGGGATGATGATATTTTAATTTATTTGGAGACGGGAGAGGCAGGAAAAAGCAGCAAATCATACAATATCTGCAGATGATATGGAGAGCTTTGTGTTAAGGATCTTGGGGCTTTGGAGTCAAGATGAACCAGGAACTGAATGCTGGCTCTTTTGTACACTAGCTTAGGTAAGGGGGCTTTGAACATTTTTGCTAACAGACTTTTGAAAAATGATGTAAACTTTGACACTTCTTAAAAGGACATTTAGGTTTAGTTAGTTGAAAGGATGTGATTTCTAGCATATTGCAAATATTGGCATTTTAAATAAAATTATGTTACCCTTTTTTTTTTTGATTGGATTTTTTTTAACTTTATTTTGAAATAAATTCAAACTTACAGGAACAGTTGCAAAAACAATACAAAACCCATACGCAGAACTCCAGCATACCCCGACCCCCCTCCCCCGATACCCCAATCCACCAACTTTAACATCCTGTCACACCACCATTCCTTTCTTTTCCTCCATCCCTCCCTCCCTTCCTCCCTATCTATCATCATCACCTATTGCTCTGTCTTCTGAACATATGAGAGCAAGCTGCACACATCCTTCAACAAACAGTATAATTCACCTATACAATTCCCATGAACAAGAACATTCTTTTATGCAATCCCATTAAGCGCAGCTAAGAAGTTCAAGAAATTCAACATTGATACAAAGCTTACATTCTATATTTCCTTTTTTTTTTTTTTCCTTATGTCCCAACTGTGTCCCTTTGAGCCTCCTCTCCTCCATCCTCAGATCCCATCCAGGATCATCCTTGGCATTTAATTGTCATTGCCTATTTAGACTGTCGTTTTCTTTTTTTTTTTTTTTTAAATTTTGGAAACATATATACAGCCTAAATCTTCCCATTCCACCCCCTCCCTAGCTTTCCATTAGTGGGATTAATCACATTTAGAATGTTGTAATGCTATCACCTTCCCACCATCCATTACTAGAAATTTCCCTTCACCCCAGACAGCAACCCTACACTCATTTCTTAACTCCCCATTTCCCCTTCCCCCACTTCTCGTAACCCATATTCTACTTTTCATCTCTATGGTCATATTCTCTGATAATTTATTTGTGTTTACCATGGGGCTTAAATTTAACCTCTTAAATCTATAACAGTCTTGTTTTTCTTTGATACCAGCTTAACTTCAATAGGACACATAAACTATGTTCCTATACTCCTCCATTCCCCCACCTTTATGTCAAAATTTACATATTTTACATTGAGTCCAAAACCACTGATTTGTCATTATACTTTACGTATTTTAGATCCTGTAGGAAGTAAATAGTGGAGTTACAAATAAAAAATTATTGACTTCTATTTGTATTCCATTGTGGTCAGAGAATGTGCTTTGAATATATTCAATTGTTTTTTGTTGTTTTTTTTTTTAATTTATTGAGGCTTGTTTTATGTCCCAGCATATGGTCTATTCTGCAGAAAGATCCGTGATTGCTAGAGAAGAATGTGTGTCCTGGTGATTTGGGATGTAAGGTTCTATATATGTCTGTTAAATTTTTCTATAGCTCTCTCTCCTTTCTTTGTTTCTCTGTTGGTAGGGCTCTCTTTAGTATCTGAAGTAGGGCAGGTCTTTTATTAGCAAAATCTCTCAGCATTTGTCTGTCTATGAAAAATTTAAGCTCTCCCTTAAATTTGAGAGAGTTTTGCTGGATAAAGTATTCTTGGTTGGAAATTTTTCTCTCTCATAATTTTAAATATGTCATGCCACTGCCTTTTCACCTCCATGGTGGCCGCTGAGTAGTCACTGCTTAGTCTTATGTTGTTTCCTTTGTATGTGGTGAATTGCTTTTCTCTTGCTGCTTTCAGAACTTGCTCTTTCTCTTCAGTATTTGACAGTCTGATCAGAATATGTCTTGGAGTGGGTTTATTTGGATTTGTTCTATTTGGAGTTCGCTGGGCATTTTTGCTTTGTGTATTTATATTGTGTAGAAGGTTTGGGAAGTTTCCCCAACAATTTCTTTGAATACTCTTTCTAGACCTTTACCCTTCTCTTCCCCTTCTGGGGCACCAACGAGTCTTAAATTTGGATGTTTTATTTTATATATTGTATCCCTGAGATCCATTTCAATTTTTTCGATTTTTCCCCCATTCTTTCTTTTGTTCTTTCATTTTCCATTCTGTGGTCATCAAGGATGCTGAGTCATTGTTCAACTTTCTCTAATCTTGTATCCAGAGTCTTTTTAATTTGGCCAACAGTTTCTTTTATTTCCATAAGATCTTCTATTTTTTTATTTACTCTTGCAATTTCTTCTTTATGCTCTTCTAGGGTCTTCTTTATGTCCTTTATATCCTGTGCCACGCTCTCATTGTTTGATTTTAGGTCTTTGATTAATTGCGCCAAGTACTGTGTCTCTTCTGATCTTTTGATTTGAGTGTTTGGGTTTTGGTTCTCCATATCATCTGGTTTTATCATGTGCTTTAAGATTTTCTGTTGTTTTTGACCTCTTGGCATTTGCTTTACTTAATAGGGTTTTTTCTGGATATAAAAAACACCAATCTCTAATTTGTCAGATCTACAGCTTGGTGGCGTACACTTTCTCTAACTAGCCAGCAGATGGCATCCGTGAGTCACCTATTCCCCTCAAGTCAGTTCTCTCCAACTTTGTCTTTGTGGTATGTGGGGATCTAATTCTTGTGGGGTTCAGTTGGTGCACTATGTTTCGGTGTGTTGTTGGTGCTGTCCGCCCTGAATGTGGGGCGTGTGTCTGGGTGGTTAGGGAGGCAGGGCAGCTTTAATAATCAAACCTCCCAGGTGTTCCCAGAGATTTAAGGCTGTTGCAAGAGTCTAAGCCTTTATTTCAGTCTTGCCACAGATTGTCTCTGCCGCTGACCCACAAGTCCTTGGTATTGGCTTAGGGTCCCTGGGATTTCCAAGCAAGTCCCCCTTCTCAGTCGTGCTCTTCCAGGACCTCTGCTGAGGGAAGGCTGTGCCACATCACAAGTGCATGCTGGCCCTGCAGGGAAGCCCTGGGCCACCGGGCCGTGCAGGGGCGTTCCCAGCCTGCTTTAAAGATGGTTGAATGGGGCGTGTTAATTTCCCCCCTTTTCGCACAGCTCCGCCTTCCCAGCTCTGGGAGAATTAGCTGTGGATGCACTAAAGGCCACTGTGCCCAGCCAGTATTGTGGCGTGTGCACAATGCTGTGGGAAACACTCTTGGTGCAGCTCTGGGCTATGGCTCCGTCCCCAGTCAAGAGTGTCTCCAGCCTGCTGGGGAGATGGCTGCAAGGGGCACGGTTTCTTTCTCCTTTTGGCTCCCCTGGCCCCGAGACAGTCAGCAGCGAGTGTGCAAGAGCTATCCTCTATGCCAGACACCAACGCGTTGGCTACAGCCTGCTCCTGCCGTGCTTCACCACACAGTTCTCATTGCTGTATCTGTAGCCACTCCTGGGTTTTTGTTTTTTTTTTAAAAAAAGAACTAGTCCATCTCCAAATGCCAACTCGCAGTTTCCCTACACTGCAGCGCTGCTGCTGGACTTTCAGCCGGTTTACTCAGTCGTTTCAGAATGCAGACTCCAGGTTTCACCAAATGCATGCTCCTTGTAGATTTAGCAGACCTTGTCCGGCTGGTGCATTGCTGGAACTGGCATTCTGGGTCACTTTCTGGCTTTAGTATTTTTCTCGGAGGTGTTTTTTTTGCCCTGTCTCACCTAGCCGCCATCTTAGGTTCCTCCTATGTTACTCTTTTAAAAGTATTAAGTGGAATATAAATACCAAAGTAATTTGATATCCACCATTATCCAATTAAAAAATACATCAGCATGTTTTTCTTTAAATCAGTTTTTTACTTCATTCCTTTCTCTCTTGAAATAAATTTATATTTTTCAAATTTCACTGGTTAGAAGGCTCTAAGTGTTAAAAACTTTTCTTCTAGATTGAGTTAGTGTTACATGTCTTTTTTTTTTTTAATCATTTTATTGAGATATATTCACATACCACGCAGTCATACAAAACAAATCGTACTTTCGATTGTTTACAGTACCATTACATAGTGGTACATTCATCACCTAAATCAATCCCTGACACCTTCATTAGCACACACACAAAAATAACAAGAATAATAATTAGAGTGAAAAAGAGCAATTGAAGTAAAAAAGAACACTGGGTACCTTTGTCTGTTTGTTTCCTTCCCCTATTTTTCTACTCATCCATCCATAAACTAGACAAAGTGGAGTGTGGTCCTTATGGCTTTCCCAATCCCATTGTCACCCCTCATAAGCTACATTTTTATACATCTGTCTTCGAGATTCATGGGTTCTGGGTTGTAGTTTGATAGTTTCAGGTATCCACCACCAGCTACCCCAATTCTTTAGAACCTAAAAAGGGTTGTCTAAAGTGTGCGTAAGAGTGCCCACCAGAGTGACCTCTCGGCTCGTTTTGGAATCTCTCTGCCACTGAAGCTTATTTCATTTCCTTTCACATCCCCCTTTTGGTCAAGAAGATGTTCTCCGTCCCACGATGCCGGGTCTACATTCCTCCCCGGGAGTCATATTCCACGTTGCCAGGGAGATTCACTCCCCTGGGTGTCTGATCCCACGTAGGGGGGAGGGCAGTGATTTCACCTTTCAAGTTGGCTTAGCCAGAGAGAGAGGGCCACATCTGAGCAACAAAGAGGCATTCAGGAGGAGACTCTTAGGCACAAATATAGGGAGGCCTAGCCTCTCCTTTGCAGCAACCGTCTTCCCAAGGGTAAAACTTATGGTAGAGGGCTCAACCCATCAAACCACCAGTCCCCTATGTCTGTGGTCATGTTAGCAACCATGGAGGTGGGGTAGGCGAATACCCCTGCATTCTCCACAGGCTCCTCAAGGGGGCACTACATCATTTTTTTTCCTTGTTTTTCTTTCTTTCTTTTTTTTTTTTTTTAACTTTCCCTTCTTTTTTAAATCAACTGTATGAAAAAAAAAGTTAAAAAGGAAACAAACATACAATAAAAGAACATTTCAAAGAGATCATAACAAGGGAGTAAGAAAAAGACAACTAACCTAAGATAACTGCTTAACTTCCAACATGTTCCTACTTTACCCCAAGAAAGTTACATAATATAGCAACCTTTCTGTGAATTTGTTCCTACTATATCCATCAGAAATTAACAGAACATAGTCATTTCTGGGCATCCCCAGAACGTTAAAAAGCTTATCTGTTCTTCTTGGATTATTGTTCCCCCTTCCTTAATTACTCTCTACTGCTAGTTCCCCTACATTCTACATTATAAACCATTTGTTTTACATTTTTGAAAGTTCACATTAGTGGTAGCATATAATATTTCTCTTTTTGTGCCTGGCTTATTTCACTCAGCATTATGTCTTCAAGGTTCATCCATGTTGTCATATGTTTCACAAGATCGTTCCTTCTTACTGACGCGTAGTATTCCATCATGTGTATATACCACATTTTATTTATCCACTCATCTGTTGAAGGACATTTGGGTTGTTTCCATTTCTTGGCAATTGTGAATAATGCTGCTATGAACATTGGCGTGCAGATATCTGTTCGTGTCACTGCTTTCCGAGCTTCCGGGTATATACCGAGAAGTGCAATCGCCGGATCGAATGGTAGCTCTATATCTAGTTTTCTAAGGAACTGCCAGACTGACTTCCAGAGTGGCTGAACCATTATACAGTCCCACCAACAGTGAATAAGAGTCCCAATTTCTCCACATCCCCTCCAGCATTTGTAGTTTCCTGTTTGTTTAATGGCAGCCATTCTAACCGGTGTTAGATGGTATCTCATTGTGGTTTTAATTTGCATCTCTCTAATAGCTAGTGAAGCTGAACATTTTTTCATGTGTTTCTTGGCCATTTGTATTTCCTCTTCAGAGAACTGTCTTTTCATATCTTTTGCCCATTTTATAATTGGGCTGTCTGTACTATTGTCATTGAGTTGTAGGATTTCTTTGTATATGCAAGATATCAGTCTTTTGTCAGATACATGGTTTCCAAAAATTTTTTCCCATTGAGTTGGCTGCCTCTTTACCTTTTTGAGAAATTCCTTTGAGGTGCAGAAACTTCTAAGCTTGAGGAGTTCCCATTTATCTATTTTCTCTTTTGTTGCTTGTGCTTTGGGTGTAAAGTCTAGGAAGTAGCCGCCTAATACAAGGTCTTGAAGATGTTTTCCTACATTATCTTCTAGGAGTTTTATGATACTTTCTTTTATATTGAGATCTTTGGTCCATTTTGAGTTAATTTTTGTGTAGGGGGTGAGGTAGGGGTCCTCTTTCATTCTTTTGGATATGGATATCCAACTCTCCCAGCCCCATTTGTTGAAAAGACCATTATGGCTCAGTTCAGTGACTTTGGGGGACTTATCAAAGATCAGTCGGCCATAGATCTGAGGGTCTATCTCTGAATTCTCAATTCAATTCCATTGATCTATATGTCTGTCTTTGTGCCAGTACCATGCTGTTTTGGCAACTGTGGCTTTATAATAAGCTTCAAAGTCAGGGAGTGTAAGTCCTCCCACTTCGTTTTTCTTTTTTAGAGTGTCTTTAGCAATTCGAGGCATCTTCCCTTTCCAAATAAATTTGATAACTAGCTTTTCCAAGTCTGCAAAGTAGGTTGTTGGAATTTTGATTGGGATTGCTTTGAATCTGTAGATGAGTTTGGGTAGAATTGACATCTTAATGACATTTAGCCTTCCTATCCATGAACATGGAATATTTTTCCATCTTTTAACGTCCTCTTCTATTTCTTTTAGTAGAGTTATGTAGTTTTCTTTGTATAGGTCTTTTACATCTTTGGTTAAGTTTATTCCTAGGTACTTGATTTTTTTAGTTGCTATTGAAAATGGTATCTTTTTCTTGAGTGTCTCTTCAGTTTGTTCATTTCTAGCATATAGAAACATTACTGACTTATGCGCATTAAGCTTGTATCCCGCTACTTTGCTAAATTTGTTTATTAGCTCTAGTAGCTGTATCGTCGATTTCTCAGGGTTTTCTAGATATAAGATCATATCATCTGCAAACAATGACAGTTTTACTTCTTCTTTTCCAATTTGGATGCCTTTTATTTCTTTGTCTTGCCGGATTGCCTTGGCTAGCACTTCCAGCACAATGTTGAATAACAGTGGTGACAGCGGGCATCCTTGTCTTGTTCCTGATCTTAGAGGGAAGGCTTTCAGTCTCTCACCATTGAGTACTATGCTGGCTGTGGGTTTTTCATATATGCTCTTTATCATGTTGAGGAAGTTTCCTTCAATTCCTACCTTTTGAAGTGTTTTTATCAAAAAGGGATGTTGGATTTTGTCAAATGCTTTTTCAGCATCTATTGAGATGATCAATTGATTTTTCCCTTTCGAGTTTTTAATGTGTTGTAATACATTGATTGTTTTTCTTATGTTGAACCATCCTTGCATGCCTGGAATGAACCCCACTTGGTCATGGTGTATGATTTTTTTAATGTGTCTTTGGATTCGAATTGCAAGTATTTTGTTGAGGATTTTTGCATCTATATTCATTAGGGAGATTGGCTGGTAGTTTTCCTTTTTTGTAACATCTTTGCCTGGTTTTGGTATTAGATTGATGTTAGCTTCATAAAATGAGTTAGGTAGTGTTCCATTTTCTTCAATGTTTTGAAAGAGTTTGAGTAAGATTGGTGTCAGTTCTTTCTGGAAAGTTTGGTAGAATTCCCCTGTGAAGCCATCTGGCCCTGGGCATTTATTTCTGGGAAGATTTTTGATGACTGATTGGATCTCTTTGCTTGTGATGGGTTGGTTGAGTTCTTCTATTTCTTCTCTGGTCAGTCTAGGTTGTTCATATGTTTCCAGGAAATTGTCCATTTCTTTTACATTGTCCAGTTTATTGCCATACAGTTGTTCATAATATCCTCTTATAATTTTTTTAATTTCTTCAGGATCTGCAGTTATGTCACCTTTTTCATTCATTATTTTGTTTATATGGGTCTTCTCTCTTTTTGATTTTGTCAGTCTAGCTAGGGGCTTGTCAATCTTGTTGATCTTCTCAAAGAACCAACTTTTGGTGATATTTATCCTCTCTATTGTTTTTTTGTTCTCTATGTCATTTATTTCTGCTTTAATCCTTGTTATTTCTTTTCTTGTACTTGGTTTAGGATTGGTTTGCTGTTCATTTTCTAGCTTCTTCAGTTGATCCATTAGTTCTTTGATTTTGGCTCTTTCTTCCTTTTTAATATATGCGTTTAGTGCTATAAATTTCCCCCTTAGCACTGCTTTTGCTGCATCCCATAGGTTTTGGTATGTTGTGTTCTCATTTTCGTTCATCTCTATATATTTAGCAATTTCTCTTGCTATTTCTTCTTTAACCCACTGATTGTTTAGGAGTGTGTTGTTTAACCTCCAGGTATTTGTGAATTTTCTAAGTCTCTGATGGTTATTGACTTCTAATTGTATTCCATTGTGGTCAGAGAATGTGCTTTGAATAATTTCAATCTTTTTAAATTTATTGAGGCTTGTTTTATGTCCCAGCATATGATCTATTCTGGAGAAAGTTCCGTGAGCACTAGAAAAGTATGTGTATCCTGGTGATTTGGGATGTAATGTCCTGTATATGTCTGTTAAATCTAATTCATTTATCAGATTGTTTAGGTTTTCAGTTTCCTTATTGGTCTTCTGTCTGGCTGATCTATCTATAGGAGAGAGTGATGTGTTGAAGTCTCCCACAATTATTGTGGAAACATCAATTGCTTCCTTTAGTTTTGCCAGTGTTTCTCTCATGTATTTTGTGGCACCTTGATTGGGTGCATAGACATTTACGATTGTTATTTCTTCTTGCTGAATTGCCCCTTTTATTAGTATGTAGTGGCCTTCTTTGTCTCTCAAAACATCCCTGCATTTGAAGTCTATTTTATCTGAGATTAATATTGCTACACCTGCTTTCTTTTGGCTGTAGCTTGCATGAAATATTTTTTTCCATCCTTTCACTTTCAGTTTCTTTGTGTCCCTATGTCTAAGATGAGTCTCTTGTATGCAACATATTGATGGTTCATTTTTTTTGATCCATTCTGCGAATCTATATCTTTTAATTTGGGAGTTTAATCCATTTACATTCAACGTTATAACCGTGAAGGCATTTCTTGAATCAGCCATCTTATCCTTTGGTTTATGTTTGCCATATTTTTCCCCTCTCTCTATTAATATCCTTTATTGTACCCATACTGAATCTCTTTAGTACTGAACCTTTCTCCAAGTCTCTCTGTCCTGTCTTTGTTTCTCTGTCTGTAGGGCTCCCTTTAGTATCTCCAGTAGGGCAGGTCTCTTGTTAGCAAATTCTCTCAGCATTTGTTTGTCTGTGAAAAATTTAAGCTCTCCCTCAAATTTGAAGGAGAGCTTTGCTGGATAAAGTATTCTTGGCTGGAAATTTTTCTCACTCAGAATGTTAAATATATCGTGCCACTGCCTTCTCGCCTCCATGGTGGCTGCTGAGTAGTCACTACTTAGTCTTATGCTGTTTCCTTTGTATGTGGTGAATTGCTTTTCTCTTGCTGCTTTCAGAACTTGCTCCTTCTCTTCTGTGTTTGACAGTGTGATCAGTATATGTCTCGGAGTGGGTTTATTTGGATTTATTCTATTTGGGGTTCGCTGAGCATTTATGATTTGTGTATTTATGTTGTTTAGAAGATTTGGGAAGTTTTCCCCAACAATTTCTTTGAATACTCTTCCTAGACCTTTACCCTTTTCTTCCCCTTCTGGGACACCAATGAGTCTTATATTTGGACATTTCATATTATCTATCATATCCCTGAGGTCCATTTCGATTTTTTCAATTTTTTTCCCCATTCTTTCTTTTATGCTTTCATTTTCCATTCTGTCATCTTCCAGGTCACTGATTCATTGTTCAACTTCCTCTAGTCTTGTACTATGAGTGTCCAGAATCTTTTTAATTTGGTCAACAGTTTCTTTAATTTCCATAAGATCATCCATTTTTTTATTTAGTCTTGTAATGTCTTCTTTATGCTCTTCTAGAGTCTTCTTGATTTCCTTCATATCCCGTACTATGGTCTCATTGTTCATCTTTAGTTCTTTGAGTAGCTGCTCTAGGTGCTGTGTCTCTTCTGGTCTTTTGATTTGGGTGCTTGGGCTTGGGTTATCCATATCGTCTGGTTTTTTCATATGCTTTATAATTTTCTGTTGTTTTTGGCCTCGTGGCATTTGCTGAACTTGATAGGGTTCTTTTAGGGTTTGTAGACCTATTGAAGTCCTTATCTCTAATTTATCAGATCTACAGCTTCGTGGAGTACACTTTCTCTAACTAACCAGCAGGTGGCGTCCACGAGCCAGCTGTTCTCCACAAGCCAGATCTCCCCTGCTTAGCCTTTTTGGTGAGTGGGGGAGTGAGTCTTGTGGGGCCCAATTGGTGTACCAAGCTTGCGTGTGTAGTTGGTGTTGCCTGCCCTGTATGTGGGGCGTGTTTCTGGGCAGTCGGGGAGGGGGGGTGGCCCTAACAATCAAATCTCCCTGGTGATCCTAGAGTTTTAAAGCTGGTGCAATAGTCTAATCCTTCAGTTCAGTCCTGCCACAGTTTGTCTCTGCCACTGACCCACAAGTCCTTGGTATTGGCGTATGGCTCCTGAGACTTGCAAGTGGGCCCCTCTTCCAGGCTGTGCACCCCGGGTCCTCTGTTGAGGGATGACTGTGCTATGTCACAGGTGAGTGCCGTCCCCTCAGGGCAGTTCTGGGCTGCTGGGCTGTGTAGGGAGGCTCCCAGTCTGCTCAAATGATGGCTGAATGAGGCTTTGTTAATTCACACTGCTCCACCTTCCCAACTCTGGGACAATCAGCTGAGGTTGCAGGGAAGGCTAATGTCCACGCCCAGTTTTGTGGTGTGTGCCTGTTATTTGAAGCCCTTCCGTCACACTGGGTTGTCTGGGGCAGCTGTGGGCTATGGGGCTGGCGATGGGCAGGAGTGTTTCCTGTCCACCAGGATGGTGGCTGTGAGCGGACACCCCCGTTTTCTTGGGAAGTTGTGGTGTTTAGTGAATTTTCTCAGCCACTGAATTATTGCCTTTTGTCTCAGAGCTCTCTTAGTTCTGCTCTTGACTTGACGTGCCCAAATTGAAAGTCTTTGAAGCTTTCTGTATTGGGCTTCTTAGAGTAATTGTTTTAGAAAAAGAAAAAAGGATTAAAAAAAAAAAAAAAAAAAAAGGGTCCTCCTCAGAGATCTAATGGGTTATTGAAATGCTAAGAGACAAAGCAACCGGGGCCATTAAGGAAAGGTCCACAGGGCAGAGAGATCGGCTTTTCTTCAGGATTTGCATATGCGCCTTAGGGCCTGAGCTCCGCCCTTCCCCTTTCTGTGTTCACCAGAACTCTAAAAATCCTCTGCTTTTATTTTGGAGTTTTTCGTGTTGTTTTTTTTTTTTCTATGCCTGTCTCCTCTCTGCTGGGCTGGCTGCTCACAGATTCTCTGGTGTCTGGTCTCTGTCTATCTATGGTTGGAGTCTGGATCAGTAGAATGAGTTTCCGTTAAGAGCAGCCACTGCAGTTCTCCCTTCTCCTTCCCGGAGCTGACAGCCCCTCCTCCCACGGGACTGAGCCTGGCAGGGAGGGGCGCGGGTCCCCTGGCCGCAAAAACTTACAGATTTCGCCGATCTCAGCAGTTCGACATTTTCATGAGTGTTGTATGAAGTATGCCCAAAGACAGATTGCTCTGTGGTGTCCAGTCCACGCAGTTCCTGGGTTTCTACCTACTTTCCTGGAGGAGTAACTAAAACATACAGCTCACCAGTCTTCCATCTTGCCCCGCCTCTCTACATGTCTTTTTATTATTACAATTATCAGTACACAATCAAAATTACAACTAAATTTTGTCATTTTTAACATAATTGTTAACATAAAAGTTTATTGGAACCTTCATTGAAGGAGGCTTTGCAGGCATCAGTTGGACTTGCCCCTTCATTAGGCAAAGTGGATTTTTTTTCTTAAACCTTGGGGCAATGCACCATATTAAAATATAGGATGGGTGAGAGTTCTGTTTTGTTTTGTTAAAGTGAGAGAAGAGCAATTGTGAAATGGGAAGTGGGAAAAAAGAATCAGCATCTTGATGCCCCCATTTGCAGGCCCTGTCTTAGACAGATCAGTGTTCAGAAAGAGCACAAATGGAGGTCAGTGATCCCTGTCCGTGGGCCCCATGCAAAGTCTTCATCTACCCTCAGGGGTATGCATGCCCCAATATGAAGACCGCTGGCTCCTGTGATATTAGTTTAGGGTCTTCATTTACAAAATGGAGGGTAATAAAACTTAACTTGCAGAGTTGTGAGGACTAAACACGATAATATGTCTGAAGTGCTTATACATATTATGATATGCATAATCACATTGCCTTCTGAGTTGGGCATTCATTGTTATTGCGCTTATGATCAGTGGTAAACATATCAATGATAATTAAGGTAAGGGATGAGAAGTATTTGTTGCACGTTCTCAACATACTCTTAAATAATTATGCCACTGAGTTGTAACTGCCTGTTTTTTTTGTTTTCATCCTTAGACTTGTTGGCTCCTTGAAGGTGGTGACTGTCACAGTTGTCATTTTTTTCCCAGTAATTAGCAGAGAGTTTGACCACAGTAAGTGCTTAGTAAATGTTTGTTGACTGAATTAATGTGATTTCTCCTATTTGTGTCTATTTGGTAGTTAAAACCAGAAACAGAAATCATCTTAAAAAGATGGAAGCAGTTAAGCCAAAATTGTCACAGCAGAAAAATGCCCCTTATGATCTGATTCTTTTCAGAGACAGACACTAACAGGATGAGCCCATTCTTGCCATTGTTTCTCATTGTCAAATGAATATGGGCTAAATAACTGTTTTTATTTGCACTGTTGCTGACATTGGCCATGCCCAAAATTCAGGCTGAATGTTTACTTAGGTCTAAGGTTTACCATTTCCCCTTGGTGCCCAATAAAGTAATGTTGCTGTCTTGACAAAAAGAAAGAGAAAAAATTAGAGAGTGAAGGAAAAATTCTTTATTAAAAGTATTTGAGATTTAATAGCCTCATAAATAATTACAACCATGTTGAATTCATGTATTTTACTGCATTGAAACCAAAGGTGCTGCAAGTTTCTGCGTCTGTAGAATCTGACTCCTGATGAACTCCAGAATCTCTCTAGTTCTAAAATTCTGAGTCTGTCCATACCAAAGTGACCCATTTTACTAGAGTGCCAGATTTTCACCAACTCTGTTTTTATTCAAATGGAAGAAAAGGCAGAAAAATTTGTTCGATTGGTTGAAATCTTTACTTCATCACAAGCTTGTTTCTTTTATGGTCAGCTAAATTTCTTTTCAATCGTTTTTCCTGTGGATGTCTAGTTTTTTCCCCTAGTCTAGAAGAGTTTCACTCTATCTCACTAGAGCTTTAATTATTCTGACAGATCATGAAGAATGTATGCATGCATGGTAGTGGAAAACTGCAGAGGACACTGTCTTCTTAATTGAGCAAGTGCTTCACAGTAGCAGAAATTAATCTTTTACATCAGCATGATTAGGCAAGAATTCATCTTGGTTTGACAATCATATATATTTAGGAACCCTATGCCCCTCCTGTGATCCACATTTCATCACCCATTTAATCCATGGAACAAATATATTAAAACAAACAAACAAACAAAATCCCACCCTATTTATTTGTGGAAAACTGTGGTGACCAGGATTGAATTATGAACCAGCTGTTGGGAAATTTTTGTGGGACCCTTTAAGAGAATGAGTCTTAAAAAAAAATTACCCAAGTAATTTAGTACAGGGGCTTGGAATTTGAGACTACCAGCTCTCCCTCCCTCCTATTCTTCCTTATCTATCATTTAATATCCAACAAACTTTTATTGAAGTGCTTATTTTGTAAGCACTAGGGACAGAGGTATATTGAGAGATATAATCACTACCCAGAATTGGAGTCATTCAACTTGTAAATGTTGTCAAAATTCTACCTGCCATGGGTTTGGTCCTGAGAGCTGCACCTCATGGTAGAGATTCCCTTCTAGGCCCTGACATCAGACCTTCAGGGAGAAGGGGCCCTAGCATAGGTGATTAGGAACCTGGGCCAACAGCTCCTTTCTTCAAAGTAATATCAGTTTAAGAACTTTTAATATTACTGGCCAAGGAACCAAAAAATCAGACCATTTTCACTGGCAATTCAACTCCTAAAGGTCCTCCTCACACCAAATATCATCTCTATGTGGCCATTATGCCTGGACTTTGTTTCTTCAAAACAATTGTATGAGATCAATATCAGTTTAAGAACTTTTGATATTACTGGCCAAGGAACAAAAAAAATCAGACCATTTCCACTGGCAGTTCAACTCCTAAAGGTCCTCCTAACTCCAAATGTCTTCTTCCCTGTGTGGCCATTATGCCTGTACTTTGTGCTGTTCCTGGTCGAGGTACTTAAGTATTGTGGGAGTGCAGGGTGGTGGGCAGAGGCAGGTCATGGGGAACTAGCTGCAGGGGTGCGGTAACCCTAATCAAAGCAAACCATCCCCTTGACCTGAGGATTCTGTCATAAAGCGGTCTTGGTTAAAGTAATCTCAGGACATAAGGGATTACCAACGTGCTAACAGATTTGCTTCTGGGGATTTAGTGTGCCTCCCTTCTGGTAAGCCAGGGTCCACTGTGCACCCCCCTTTTCTTCCTCAAAGCCCCAAAGGCTGCGCCTGTTTGCTTTGCTTTCTTAATATGCTGCTACCTACATTGCCATGCACAGTCTTCTCCTGAACAGTGAAATGCAGCTGGTCCACCGCCCCTTCTCTCCTCCCCACCCCCTCCACCCACCACCTACAAGAGAGACACACGGGTCCTTTTCCCTCCCTCCTCCCTTTCCTTCCTCACTCCTTTCCTCCCTTCCTTCTTTCCTTTCTTTTTAGATTTACTGATTTCACTCTAAGGAAACAGGAAGTTTGAAAAAGAACAGCAAGGGTGAAAATATAAGCATTCTAGGTATCTTGTGACTTCCTCATAAGATGAACGTATATTTCTTCACTTCCCATTCTCAGGTTATTCTGAAAGCGTGGCAGGGTGATTCAGCACGTAACCTCAGGGACCAGATTCCTGGTTCTTTCACTTAGTGGTTGCAAGTGACTGAACCTTTCTGTGGCTCAGTTTCCTTATCTATAAAGTGGGGATCAAAAGAGGACTTTCCTCACAGGGCTGTTGGGAGGAATAAATAAGGGAAAAGTGAACATATGTAATGTATGTGAACATGTGATGTCGTAAATGCCATGTAAGTATTATTACTCTTATTGCTATTACTATTATTGCTATTATTACTTTTAAAATTCTGGAAATCTCATAACCCATTTGGTTTGGATATGACTTTTACTTCTGAGGGAAGAACCAATTAATGGATTCAAGTGGAACAACAGATATTAATTATTTAAGTGTCATAGTATTTAGATCTTAGAGGTACTCTAGAATACCTCCCACAGTACAGAAAGTCTAATAAGGTTATACTCTGACTTAATGTTTATCATATTTTAACTAGGTCTTTCCTTGCAGAATAAGATGACTTCAAAGAACAACATCAACAGGGGGTGGCAGGCAGTGTAATATTTTTTGACTCAGATCATACAACATAGGTAGCTACTGTTTCAGCCAGTTATGGGGATTTAGGGAGGGAGTAGTGTTTTAGTTTTCTAGGCTTAGGCTGCTCAAGCAAACACCATG
Organism: Choloepus didactylus; assembly: GCF_015220235.1. Lineage (NCBI taxonomy): Eukaryota > Metazoa > Chordata > Mammalia > Pilosa > Megalonychidae > Choloepus > Choloepus didactylus. Next base: position 21,150,798 of record NC_051308.1, on the reverse strand, counting down.
AAATGGGTGGGGTCAAACAATGGGAATTTATTCACTCACAGTTTGAAGCTGGGAAAAAGTCCAAATCAAAGCGTCTTCAAGGTGATGCTTTCTTCCCCAAAACTGTGGTGTTCTGGGGCTGGCTGCTTGTTATCTTCAGTCCTTAGCTTGTCATATGACAAGGCACATGGCAGGGTCTCCTGGTCTCTCCCTTCTCTTCTGGATTCTGTTGATGTTTATCTTCTTGCTTCCTGTGGCTTTCTCTCTGCCTGACTTTCATTTCACTTACAAAGAAGTTCAATAATAGAATTAAGACCCATCCTGATTGGGCTGGGCCACACTTTAACTGGAGTAACCTCATCAGAAGGTTCTACTTACAATGGGTTCAGACCCACAGGAATGGATTAGATTTAAGAACATGTTTTCCTGGAGGACATACAATTTCAAACCACCACAGGGGATTAGGCCAGCTCTAGCAATGAAAGCTGGATTTCCCCAAGTAAAAGGACATCTTACACTTAAATACCCTTGGCATTTAATTTCTTGATAGTCTCAATAGTATTTCTTCATCCCTCTGTTAATCTATTTTGTGATACCAGAATGAAAAAATACAACCTCATATGAGTGAGCCTCAGAATCAGTTTATCATCTAATTAACAATTTTATCAGTAGTGACCTCTTATAAGCATTATTGACACACAGCTATTTAGAGCTATCAGTTTTCCTGACTTTGGGAGAGCTAAGAATAGCATTCTTCCATCTTCATTCAGCCTTATAAAGTCCTTTTTTTTCCTACTCAAAATAAAGTATCTTTATTGTAGAAGCATGGTGGTGTAGTTTTGATGATTCCCTGGGTGATTCTTTGCCCGAAGGCCGAAAAAACTTTTTTAATGCTATCATAAGGTTGATGTTTTCTAACAGTATTCTGGGTTCAGTCAAACACGTTGACTTGTATTTTGGAAATTGCTCCTTTGTTAGCTGTGATGGGGAAAACCTGGCCAGGTAGGCCAGAAAACTGTTTGATACATCACTTAGGGAAATGAGATAGCCCAAGAGGGCAGGCAGTGCTGGCGAGGGCTACCCTTGACAGGAGGACATGCTGTTCATCAAAGTGGACGTGTCCAATTCCTTGGGGTCTAGAACAGTGCTTGCACTCTAGCATTATTTGTTGAACAAATGAAGCTTTTGGAAACTTTCCAGTGGGCCTATCCCTCCACCTGGAACACTTTCTAATTAAAGTGTTAACTTGGAGCAAAACATCATTTTCATAGTTAATCTGCTTGTTAGAAGCTCAGTTATCTTTGCCAAGAATAGGTAAAACAGTATCCGTTATGTATTTTTCTGTTGAATGGTAAGTAAAAGGACTTTTTGTTTTCATGAATGGAAGTAAAGATAGATTCATCAAAGAACTGAACAGAATTTTGCTTCTAGCTACAGAGAGTGTATTTGACTTGGACTGGGTTTTTAAATTGTCATAGGCTACAATAACAATGAGGTTTCATCACCATCACTTGAGTATAGTCATGATATATGTTTTTAGGACCAACATATATGACATTCTTGGAAAGAGTCAAAAAAGTCTTTTTCACTTGTAGGAGGTAGGCAGCTGGGGGTAGGTGGGTGGGGAGTATAGAGGAAGCAAATCAAGGAATTCAAGCTGAGTAGTAACTTGATTTGATTGTGATTTTGGATCACTCTAGCAGATATATTAAAGATGAACTGGGAATGTGGGATGGGGCATAAAGGGAAACTAGGGGTGGGAGACCAGAAAAAGATTATGACAATAGTTGAGGCAAGTGCAGATGAACTGGGAGAGGTGGTAGAGATGGAGGAGAGGTTCAACAGGATTGACGGTCAGTAGGGTGTGGTCACAGAGAGGATGGCAAAGTCAAGTTTGAATTCCCAGTTTCTTACTTGAGTAAATGGGTTTTAGGGGGGAAAGCCAATATTGGGGAGGAAATGATGTCTGCCATTAGAGATGTACTATATTTGAAGCACATGTGAGACATTTCAGTGCAAAGTTTCCATGTTCAGCCTTTTCTGTGTTCAGTGGAAAGTTGCATACGTGCATATAAAGCATAAGAAGCAGACAGGACTAAGGAACAAAATCATGTCTTACCCTCGTATAGGTGGCAATTGAAACTAGAGGGATTGAGTATAGAGTAAGAAAAGCAGGGAAGGAAAAATGCAACCCTGAGGCCCACCACCATTTAATGAGACAGGCAAGAAAGAAGAGCCAACAAAGAAGATGAGAAGCAAAAATCAGAGAAGTAACAGAGAACCAGGAGAGAAGGATGTCTTAGAAGCCAAGGAAGGAATGAGTTTTAATGTTAAACATGGCAGAAAGAAAATTTTCCTTGGTTCCTCACTTCCACCTGCAGACAGGGACCCCAGCACTCTCTGATTCCCCTGGGAAGTATATTCCTGGGAATCCTTGGGGCTGTTGCATCTGTGTTTCTCCCACGTGGAATTCTCTGGCTTCTCTCAGTAAGGCAGTTCTCTCCTGAGCCTGGTGAACCCTTCTCCATCCACATGGTTCCTTATTACTTGGTGGGCAAGTACCTGCTTCTCCCTGCTGTGCCATTTGTAGTCATTCTCTGTTGGCAGATGCCCTGAACAGTCAGGGTGCCAAAGCCATACAGTGATTCATGACAGAGTGAAGGAGAATGGGTCCCTCCCCTTGTGTCACAGTTTGTTAGAGGAGCATTATTCATTGGAGTGATCTCAAAGTTTGGGGACTTCATTGGGGGACGATTCAAGAAACATCCATTATGCCATGCTTAAAATCCCTACTTCCCTCCTGTTATAGATCGAATCAGATCCCCCACAAAGACATGTTCAAGTCCTAACCTCTAGTCCTGTGGTTGTGAATCCATTTGTAAATAGGTTCTTTGAAGATGTTATTAAAGTGGGGTCAAACGGAATTGGAGTAGGCCTTAATACAATAAGATGGGAGTGCATATAAACAGAGGAAATTTGGACACAGTAAGAAGAGACACAGACAGAAGGAGACAGATGGTCACGTGATGGAGGTAGAGACTGAGTTAATGGATTGCCAGCAAGCCACCACCAGAATCTTACAGACTTGAGAGAAAACATGATCCTGCTGACGCCTCGATTTTGAACTTCAAAGCCTCCAAAACTGGAAGGCAGTAAATTCCTGTTGTTTAAGTCCACCAGTCTGTTGTACTTTGTTAATCAGCCCTTGCAAACTAAGGCCCCCTCAATGGGTACATCTTGTTTTCTTGATAATTTGTTATAAAATTTTTTTGTTTTGTTTTGTTTTTTGTTTTTTTTTGCATTAAACAACAGGAATTTATTTATTGTCTCACAGTTTTAGAGGTTAGACGTTTGACATCAAGGCATTGTCAAGGCTTGCTTCCTTCTGGAGTCTGTAGTGGGTTTCTGGCAAACCTCCATCACATGGCGATTTCTCTCTCCCTGGGTCTGCTCTGGTTTCTGATGACTTCTGGATTCTCCTGGATTCAATTTCTTTTGCTTATAAGGACTTCAGCCGTTTTGGAGCAAGGCCCACCTTCAATCAGTTTGGTCATACCTTTAATAATAAATCTTTGACGGGCCTATTTACAGATGGGTTCACACCCACAGGAATGCAGATTAAGATCTGAATGTGTCTTTTCTGGGTGTGTCTTTTCTGGGCATGTAGGAGAAGGAGAGATTGAATGATCCTGACTCCACTTTTGGATAGGTAAAAAATAAGCAGCCATTGTCAACAGGGTTGTCTGTGTTGTTAGACTTGGTCTGGAAACGTCTTGAAAGAGTGGTGGACTCTGTGTTACTTTATGTCCTCAAGCCCAATGCAACTAGTTGCTTTATTAAAAACTTCTTGATGAGTGGTAATTAGAAGATCTTTTATGTTAGGATTTTATTATTTAAAATATGATATATCATTAACATTAAAAGACCACTGCTATTAAAAAAAAAAGTCTCACATAATCCAACCCATACATAATACAACTGTTTACATTTTAGCAAATCCCCTTCTTAGTCCTAGCCCATTTTATGCATATTTTTATAGAGGCAGAAATTATGATACAAAAGTCATTTAGCATTTTGATTTTTTTACTTGAGTTTGTAGCGAGAACTTTTATATGATCTTTATAATTTTTTAATGGTCTTATTCTTTTTTTAAAAAATTGTGGTAACATACCTACAACGTAACATTTCCCATTTTAACCACTTTCGAGTATACAATTCAGTGATGTTAACTACATTCACAATGTTGTGCTACCTTCACCACCCTCAAAACTTTTCCATCACCCCAAACAGAAACATTAAACATTGACTCCCCATTCCTCTCCCTCACCACTGTCCCTGCTATCTTGTGATTTTCATGTTGTCTCTAGGAATAATTTATTTATTTATTTATTTATTTTTTCATTTTTATTGAGATTGTTCAGATACCATACAATTATCCAAAGATCAAAAGTGTACAATCACTTGCCCCTGGGTACCCTCATACAGCTGTGCATCCATCACACTTAATTTTTGTTCAATTTTTAGAAACTTTTCATTACTCCAGACAAGAAATAAAGTGAAAGATGAAAAGAGAAAAAAAGAAAAGGAAACTGTAAACCTCCCCTATCCCTAACCAACCCCCCTCAATTGTTGACTCCTAGTATTGATATAGTACGTTTGTTACTGTTTATGAAAAAATGTTGAAATACTACTAACTGTATATTTCTTCCCTATGTGCCCCTCTATTATTAACTTCTAATTGTATTGTCATCCATTTGTTCTGGTTCATGGAAGCGATTTCTAGTATTTGTACAGTTGATCATGGACATTGCCCACCATAGGATTCAGTTTTATACATTTCCATCTTTTGACCTCCAACTTTCCTTCTGGTGACATATATGACTCTGAGCTTCCCCTTTCCACCTCATTCACACACCATTCGGCACTGTTAGTTATTCTCACATCTTGCTACCAATACCCCTGTTCATTTCCAAACATTTAAGTTCATCCTAATGGAACATTCTGCTCATACTAAGCAAGAGCATCTACATTTCTTCCACAAGGCAGGAGGGAGAGTCATAGAAGGTAGAGAGGCAAAAGAAAGAGGAAACAAAAAAATGACAGCTAGGAAGCAGCAAAAGGAAAAATAACCTTAAATCAAAGTAGAATAAAGAATCAGACAATACCACCAATGTCAAGTGTCTAACATGCCTCCCCTATCCCCACCTCTTATCTGCATTCACCTTGGTATATCACCTTTGTTACATTAAAGGAAACATAATACAATGATTCTATTAGTTACAGTCTCTAGTTTATGCTAATTGCATCCCTCCCCCAATGCCTCCCCATTTTTAACACCTTGCAAGGTTGACATTTGCTTGTTCTCCCTTGTAAAAGAACATATTTGTACATTTTATCACAATTGTTGAATACTCTAGATTTCACCAAGTTACACAGTCCCAGTCGTTATCTTTCCTCCTTTCTTGTGGTGTCTCACATGCTCCCCATCTTCCTCTCTCAACCGTATTCATAGTTACCTTTGTTCAGTGCACTTACATTGTTGTGCTACCATCTCCCAAAATTGTGTTCCAAACCACACACTCCTGTCTTCTATCACCCTGTAGTGCTCCCTTTAGTATTTCCTGTAGGGCAGGTGTCTTGTTCACAAAGCCTCTCATTGTCTGTTTGTCAGAAAATATTTTGAGCTCTACCTCACATTTGAAGGACAGCTTTGCTGGATACAGGATTCTTGGTTGGTGGTTTTTCTCTTTCAGTATTTTAAATATATCACACCACTTCCTTCTTGCCTCGATGGATTCTGCTGAGAGATCCGCACATAGTCTTATTAAGCTTCCTTTGTATGTAATGGATTGCTTTTCTCTTGCTGCTTTCAGGATTCTCTCTTTGTCTTTGACATTTGATAATCTGATTATTAAGTGTCTTGGCGTAGGCCTATTCATATCTCTTCTGTTTGGAGTATGCTGCGCTTCTTGGATCTGTAATTTTATGTCTTTCATAAGAGATGGGAAATTTTCATTAATTATTTCCTCTATTATTGCTTCTGCCCCCTTTCCCTTCTCTTCTCCTTCTGGGACACCAATGATACGTACATTATTGTACTTTGTTTCATCCTTGAGTTCCCGGAGACATTGCTCATATTTTTTCATTCTTTTCTCCATCTGCTCCTTTGCGTGTAGGCTTTCAGGTGTTTTGTTCTCCAGTTCCTGAGTGTTCTCTTCTGCCTCTTGAGATCTGCTGTTGTATGTTTCCATTGTGTCTTTCATCTCTTGTGTTGTGCCTTTCATTTCCATAGATTCTACTAGTAGGTTTTTTGAACTTTTGATTTCTGCCGTATACATGTCCAGGGCTTCCTTTACAGCCTCTATCTCTTTTGCAATATCTTCTCTAAACTTTTTGAATTGATTTAGCATTAGTTGTTTAAATTCCTGTATCTCAGTTGAAGTGTACGTTTGTTCCTTTGACTGGGCCATAACTTTGTTTTTCTTAGTGTCGGTTGTAATTTTCTGTTGTCTAGGCATGGTTTCCTTGGTTATCCAAATCAGGTTTTCCCAGACCAGAACAGGCTCAGGTCCCAGAGGGAAGAAATATTCAGTATCTGGTTTCCCTGCGGGTGTGTCTTAGAAAATTGCTCCACCCTTTGATGCCTCAGGTCACTGTGCTTTTCTGCCCAGCAGGTGATGCCTGTTAGCCTATAATTCTTGACTGGTGTGAGGAGGTGTGGCCGTGTTCCCCCAGGCTCTGGGGTCTGGTTCTGAATGGAAAGGGCCCCACCCCTTTCCTCCTAGAGAAGACAGACCCCTCAGGTGGAGGTCATTAGCATTTCAATGGTCTCTCTCTCAGCTTGTGGTGTCTCCACCCTTCCCAGAGTCACAACCCTGGAAACTGAAAATGACTGGGGCTTTCTCCACTGAGCCAAAAAAGAAACAGATAGTCCCCTTCAGACCCAGTCCGAGGCAACCCTCCGGCTCTCCCAGGTCAGTCGTCACCCAAAGCCTCTGTCTGTTTTTTGGGGCTGCGTACCTGTAGTGAGCAGTTCACACTCGCTACTTAAAACCCCAGTTGGAGCTCAGCTGAGCTATATTCACTTGCTGGGAGAGAGCTTCTCTGTGGCACCACGCGGCTCTGCAGCTCGGGCTATGGGGGAGGGGGTCTCCCGACCTGGTTCCGCAGGTTCCGCAGGTTTTACTTACAGATTTTATGCTGTGTTCTCAGGCATTCCTCCCAATTCAGGTTGGTGTATGATGAATGGATGGTCTCGTTTGTCCCCCCGCAGTTATTCTGGATTATTTACTAGTTGTTTCTGGTTTTTTGTAGTTGTTCCAGGGGGACTACTTAGCTTCCACTCCTCTCTATGCCGCCATCTTGCCCGAGTCCTGTTATCAAATTTTAAATTGTCATAGAGCTCTGAATGAGCTCTGTCCTGAGAAGCCCCTGCAAAAATATTTCTGTAGAAAGGCCCCTCCAATTCCCCTGATATTCCCAGATACACACAGAAGTAGCTGTGATTTGAGTTCAGTCTCAGAAACTCTGGAGATTCCATGCAACAATCTGTCAGGTCTGCCATTTTGTAAACATTTTTGAACCTCATCAGTGACCATGAGAGGCCAAGTGTGGAACAAGTGAGGCTCTTTGCTACATAAGGTTGTGGATGTGTATGGATAAGGATATGGCTGTGGTAATTAGAAGGTCATTGGCCACCGCTGCCTGACACTTTCATTGGCATCAGACAGTAGTGAGTCACTGAATCAAATGGGAAATTAAGAATTAGAAACAACAAGAGCAGGCAACTCTTTCAAGAGGCTTGGCTGTGAAGGAAAAGAGAAAGATAAGATGGTAGGCAGCCATAGACAACCATAAAATTGAGGGATTTTTTTTTTTTTTAAGATGGGAGAAATTTAAATGGAAGGCAAATATTGTCATAATCTAATTTATTCTTCAATTTACATTCCCTTCCATTTTTGTGGTTCAGTAGGTTCTCTTATGTTGTTATTGAATTGAGTCCATAACAAACATATGATGATTATCTGTAATGTACACAAATCCAACAGCTACCCTCCTGACCACTTCGATCTTGTCAGTGATTTGCTCTCTTCCAGGAGAGGGAAGGACTGTGAGGCTAGCAGGGTAAAGGAGGTTGGATGGAGAGTAGTATGTGTAACAGGGGCCCTAGCTCCACAGAGACGTTCTGTGAGGAATAGTCCAGCCCTAAGTCAAGCCAAGAAGAAGAGAGCAGGTCTCCAGAGCTCTTTTTGTTGTTTTAGCTGTCACTAAGGAAATGGAAGAAGTATTGCCTTGATGGGCTCACAAGACAACAGTCCTCACTGGCTGTCCAAGGTCAGCTTCCTCCTTTCCTCGTCTCCCCCTTTTTCCCTCTCCCCACAAACTGCAGACTCTTGCCTTTAAGTTTGGTGCTGCTCTCTTTGCCTCACTTTTTTTCTGTGGGAACAGCTTTGATTTTTTTAAAGCCTTTTTTTTAAAATATCGGGATAAAATTCACATAGCATAAAACCAACCATTTTTAAAGTTTTTAAAGTATACAGGTCAGTGGTTTTTAGTCTATTCATAAGGTTGTGCAACCATTACCACTATCCAATTCTAGGATATTTTTACTTTGATCCTTTAAGCTCAGAATAGGAACAGAAGGGGATGGAATAAACAAATAAATAAAATAAACAAAAATTCCCAATGTACTAGAATCATTCATGGTTGGAAGCAATTTCCCTCATTTTGTATTTTCTGTTTTTAACATTCTTCTTCCTCAAGGGCCATAAAATTTTAAAGAAAGGTTTTGCTGTATTTAGAGTATTTCATTTTATTCATTTATTCCATTTCATTCATTCAGCTTGTTTGGTATCTCTTCTAAGCCAGGTACTCGGTTAGTGTTGAGCTGATGATACAGAAGTGAATAAGCAAACAAAGCCCCTGCTTTCTGGGGTTTGCAGTCTCCAGGGAAGACAACTAGTGATCAAATAACTACTATTGTGGTAAGTGCTATAGAGTAAATAATAGGAAGATACTGAGTCTGGGGGGTCAAGGGAGACTTCTCTGAGGAAGTGGTGTTAAAGATAAGACCTGGGGACTGAGTACGATTAGCTAGGGAAAGATTGTATATCCATGTGTGAGTGTACCTGGGCAGGAGAGGGATGTGTGGGTGTCGACAGGGGCAGAGGGAAGAGCAAGTGCTGACGCCTTGAGTCAGGAAAGAGAATGATGACCTTTGGGACTCAGAAGAAGTCCAGTGTGGCTTCAGGAGCTGTGGGAGAATGCAGCAAGATGAACCTAGGCGAGAGGAAGCAAATCAGGCGGGGCCTTGTAGGTCATGTCAACAATTAGGACTTTATCTTCACAATGGGAATCTGTTGAAGGGGTTATTGCTGGGAATGGCAGGATCCATGAGCTGTATAGAGAAAGGAATGGAAGGAGGTAGGAGCTGAAGCATGGAGATCAGCTGGAGGCTATTGTAGGGTGACAAAGGACTGCTGCTTGGGTTGGGATGGTGCAGTGAGGATGGAGAGGAGTGGAAAGATTTACGAGATTTCTGGTGGAACAGACAGGAGGGAGAAGATCTTAAGGATGATATAAGCAAGTAAGTGGGCAGTAAGATAGGAAACAAGTTTCGCAGGAAAGATCATGGGTTCAGTTTAGGACAGGTTGAGTTTAACGTGCCTGTGGAAGCATCCATATGAAGAGGTCAGATAGATAGATACAGATGTCTGGTATTTCAGAGGACAAGCCTGGGCCAGAGAAGTAAGTTTAGGAGAGGTGGAAGGGAGCTGTGAAATTGCTCTTCACATACAGGTATTACAGCATCTGAAACACTATGTTGAATTGTTTATTTACCTGTCTTTCCTCCTAGATCAGTGATTCTCAGTTTTCTTCGTCCTTTCCTGGACCAAATGTGCAGCACTCTCACCAGTGTCTCTCATTGTGCACAGTGATTCTCCTGAGTCCATAGACTCCTTGAGGGTAGGAACTCTGTTGCTTATCTTTGCATCCCTAGTGTCCAGTACACATTTTAGGAACTACTAGGACTCAATAAATGATTAACAGTTGACCAACAGAACACGAATGAATGATTGTGTGGGACTCTATATGAAAGCACCAATTAGAGAGAGTGATTGACATCAATCTTTAATATTGGAGCACGCATTACTATAGTTAAAAATAATTTTTTATGTATGAGAAAAATAGAAAAATCATCAGAAGATCAAAGCTAAGACAACTTAAAAAGAACAGCTCACAGACATATAAAAGTAGAATGCCACAATGATTCAGTAGTTCCAACACATTGCCTTCATCAGCTGCAGAAATATCTCCTCTAAAGCTTCTGAGAGCATGTCTCAAAAGAAAATGGTCACCAGGTTGTCATATAAATCAATAGAGCCTGGCTTGGCTCAAGGAGTGGTGAGATACTCAGCTCTTTTAAAGAGCTGATAAGCTCAGTTGTTTCATTTCAAATTGTACTGTCGAGTCTATTTCAAATCTTTTCAATTCAAATGCGGAGATGATTTCTAGGAGGTATCCCCAGCTAGATATGACCACCAGTTTGATACAGCTGAGAAACCATCCCCATTCCCCCTCCACAGCTGCAGGAAGAAAGAGCACAGGTTCTCGTCTGCCATGGTCCATTTTAGTTGGGTGAGCACCATCAGGTCCACTCTGGCCAGAGGCCCCAATTTGGCCAGCACATTGTCCGGCACCACAGCCACAGTCCTCTCCAAACACCGGGGAAGCAAAACTTGCCCTCACGGCTTTTATAACCAAGTACACAGGGTTCAGAAGGTGGAATTTGGCAGAGAATTCCCAAGTAGCAAATCATGGTACAAATAAGGCGAAGGTTTTTCAATCACTTCTTTAGGTATGTGTAGACATATGTATTTCAGTTATAAGGGTAGAAAACAGTTTTAGTGTTATTAGGCCCAAAGTGCCATTAAAAATGAAAAATAATCCAACAAATTGCTTCTCCATGGTTAACTGAAACAAGGAAGCAGATGTTAGCCTGTGGCAGTGAAGGAGAAGGCCATACACAGGTAAAGGAAATCTGCTTCATGAAATGAGCAAACAGCTCTAGACAAGCCACACAAAGCAAAAGCATTAAACCAAAGGAGAGGAAAATTATAGAACAGGGAGGATAGAAGTAGGGAAAAAATGTTCTAATGAGGCTAGTCTGCTCAAAACTAAATAAAACATATTTATTCTTCTAAAAAAGAAAAGAATGGGAGAAAAAATCTACTAGAACTTAGTTATGAATACTTGTACTTAAAACAATTTTTTTAGTATTATATATTATAGAAGATGGAGGGAAGGCTAGTGCTCTTGGTAGTAACTGCTATAACTAAGGGAGATGAATCCCTTTGCCTTTGTATATAACAGTAACTGTTCATCATGACTCCTTATTCAATGTTAGACTGAACTTTGTTAAATTGAAAGGGAAAAGGACAAAATATCCACAAATGGCTAACCCTAAATCTACATGGAAGAAAAATCTTATTGTTTAAAATTAATCCCCAGAGTACAGAACTGTTATTAGAGTTGACTGATCACATATTAGATCTGAATTGTGCCAGCCTCATTCCACTTATACTTGCCAATGTGTAAGTAATTTAATTAACTGCACTCTTCCTATCTTTTAGCAGGGCAACTTATAGGGATTCTAAGGTATAACTAATAATTAATAGGAAATTGGTCAGAAAGGATGTGTATGCAGATTTTGTGCTCCACTAGAGGGCAGTGACACACAAAAATTACTGTTAAGGAAAACCTGAGGAGCAGCAGTCTTTTGTCTATTATGAATTTTCAGTTATTGAATAATTATTATTTAGTACCACAAAAAATGGGTGACTTGTTCATACAGGTTATGTTTTGAATGTCAGTGGGCAATCCCGGCACAAAATTTAAACCATAGCAATTTTAAATCTTATAATTTTAATCATACTTATTTGAGTCTCCCTCCTCTGTTTGTGAGTCTCTCTGTATGTGTCCTGGGTGTGTATAGCCTCTAATGTGGCTATTCTTTCCCTTCCCTTGCATATACTTTATTATTTAACCAAATAAAATCCATATTACACAGAACCTAATCATGTAACATTAGAGATGGGAATTTTGTTGGAGATATCTTGGAATTTAGCTAAGCAAGTTTCATTCTTTCAATAGCAGAAGGACCTCATCATAAACAGTTTAATTTATAATGTGATCAATTTAACACGGCTCCCCTCTGGACAGTGTTATGAGCAAAGCCCTTAAGTGTTAATGTATTAACCTAAATTTTAAGAATTAGTTGATCAATTAACCATAAAGTAATTTCCTTCCTTTCCTCTCTTGCCTTTGTAAAGCATCAGCAGATTTATGCTATTACAATATTTGCTTTCTATAAATTAACTTTAAAGAAAATTGTTTTGGGTGATTACACAAGTGACATACTTATATTTTACTTGAGACTTACTCTTTGGTATTTCTGTATGTAACACAGATAAAAGTCTAAATGAAATTTAGTAAAAAAAATTTTGTTAAATTTCTGTCTGTTCATAGGATGCTCCTAATAATTAAAACTTTTCATAAGATAAATGTCAACAGATACAGATGTGAATATATACAAATAATGGTAAAGACAAATCAAAACAGTAAATTTATGTCAACTCCCCTATTTTAAAAAATCCTTTCCATCCAGCCACTTCCCCTTGCAATTATAATAGGAATTTAAAAAACATAAGCCCTGCTGACATCCCGGGGAGGTGGCAGAGACATGAGGGAGTGAGGACATTGCACTCCCAGGGGCCTGGGACACCACAACACGAAATACTCACAGCCTTCTTAGTTTCCTTCCCCTAAAATGTCAATAATGAATGTCAAAGACATATTTATATTTTCTCACAGTAAATTTTGAACTAAGTAATGAGAACATGGCACATGTAGCTTAACGAGAACCTGGTATATAAAACCAAAGTCCTAGAAGACTAAACTCCCCCTTACAATTTCTGTATGGTGTCTCCAACATGCCTGTCAATGTGAAATATTTATTTGATTTATTTAGTTACCTCATTGAACAACAATTTGCAAATTAATCTACTTTTTAAAAATCTCTACATTTTATTACTGGCTGTTATTTTAAATACATCTTGCCATAAATCTTATAAGGGAAGATGAACTGGTTGTGATTAATACCAAGTCAGAAGTAATGAGCAAATCTCTGTAGTAGTTTTTGCTATACATTTAATGATAAAGCTGATTTTATGTGTTGGCAACCTAACAGAAGTCATTGTTAATGGAAAAGATGTTGGTAGCTTAGAAAATAACTTTCTTTTGAGTTAATCTTAATCTTTCTGTTGTACTCCAATTAGTGTTATTAATCATTTTTGCTTATTTTAATCAGGGACTTCTACAGAATCCCCCAAATTGAATGAAATGCTTTATTTTCTAAACCCATAGGCAAAAGCAAATAGCACTTCAATAGATTGCGAAGCCAACCAGAGCTTTGCTTTATTCTCTCTTCTGTCCGCCACCCCCCCCGCCAAAAAAAAAGCCTAGAAAATCTAATCTCTCCAATTACGTGCCCTCCTAGTCCCACACTCCACTCCCCCGAACCATCAGATAGGAGCATTAGATTTTTCTCATTTGTTTTAAAATTATTTAAAATTTGGATTTTAATGCATACCCTCTCCAGCCATTTAAAATTCTCTCTTCTTGGCTAAACTGCTATGTAGTGTTGTTGGGTCCTGTTTTAAGTTAGGACTAGAGCAGGCACTAGACGTGGTCGCATTTTAACAAGGCACCTACTGTTCCTTGTTTATTTTTTAACTGAGCTTCATCTCAGGGGAGGAACACTCAGCCCAATTAAAAGATGTAAAAGTAAATAGTAAATGAATCTTTTAGAAAGTCATGGGTAACAAAAGGGCACCACCATTCCCATGGCCCTTATTACCCTCAAATTTCCTGATTTTGACTTCTCAATAACCATTGCTTTTTGTATTTTAAAAATACTTGAGCAAATGACATTTTTTATTGTGCACAGATTATAAAAGTATTTGAATAAAAATGGCACATGTGTTCTGAAGAGAATGGCAACATAATACCAACAGCCCATTAATTCATGTAAGTACTTTTTATAAAAAAGTAACAGATAAAACAGAGTAATTTCTCAGTGTTGTTTTCTTCTAAGCTGTGGGAATGCCATGGATCTTGAAGGTTCTCATGTATGATGATTGCTGGGGGCCATCAACAACTGTAGGCCCTATTGTGTTTAAACCTTCAGCGGTATTTAAGGGAGAGGGCAATTTTATTTTCACAATGACATGAATCCCTTCTGCTCATAGGCTTTGGCCTCCCTCTGAGTCTACAAAATATTTTTCTCAATTCCAGATTCACATATTAAATTAATGTGCAAACATAAACAAGAAAAATCCACCACCAAAACAAAACCTACCTCTCCACAAAACCACCTGCTTTGGGGAAAACAAATGCCCTCTGTTCCATGTCTTTATCCTAAACTTAAAAAAGAACAGATTAACATTCCCCCCTGAACCTGTGGCTGTTTCAGTGTCCAAAGAGGCCAATGAAGGAAGGAGAAGCTCTAGAAGTGCCTGGGGTGGTCTCCACAGCCCCTCTTGGGCCACTCCTCCTCCACCCATCTCCGCAGGACCTTCTCCACATCAGCCCTGTGGTAGAGCCTGCAGAGCTCCATCAGCTGCTCCACAGTCCTCTCACTGTTCCGGAGCAAGAACTCCAAGGTGGGGCTCTGTGGCCTCTGCTCCAGGAAACATAATTCATCATAAGGCATGCCCCATTTGCTCGCAAAATTCCTCCAGTTTTTTACCGTTGGGTGACACGGATCCAGCTTTATCCTGATTACGTCTAGTAAGTCCTGATCATTGAGCAAGTCACTTATGTTGGGGGCCCGGAGCAAGCATAAGGAACAAGTACAATTTTCTTTACAGGATCTGTCCTTGCTTATATCTGCAGGGAGAAACAATATATCCAGCATGTCAACAAGTGGCCTAAAACATGTAGTCAATTCTCACAACCTCAATTGTCCTGCTGAATTGTCAGTGGCATCAGTGTAAATATAACATAGTATATCTTACAGAATGCTCATTTCTGTATGCTATCTACAACAGACAGACAAAATGAGTTGTGTTGCTGGAAGCAGAGTAAGTTTTTGTGAAGCCTGTTTCACTGTCTTTCTAAGGGTCTCTATGTCTTATAGTGTGCACCTGTGAGACCACTGACCCGAGATGAGGGCTCCAGGAAACTGCTCTCTGGATGCAAATAACCAGTCCAGGGGAGTCAGACTCTTACCAGCACCCTGCTGTGCCCTCGGAGTAACCAGCTCATACTTGCATGCACTGCAACCCTTACCCACTTCCAAGTTTCAAGTCAAGCCTGACAGCTTTTTAACACCAAACACAGCAAGTTAGGGTATAAAGGATTGCACAATTCTTTATAAGGTCTTAAAAAAAAAAAAAGAAAGAAACTGGCATATCCACTCCACATGCATATTTGAAAGTGAGTGATAACTGATAATGCCAGAAAACTTGTTTTTAATTTATGGCCACCTTTTCATGCCTTTGCCTTTATCTGTGTTTTCTTCACCCACGGGGCTCCCTTTGAAGCAGTGCCAATGGCCCGAGGTGTGTGCAGTGAGATGGAAACTGGGCTGGCCGAGCGGGAAGCTTTTGAGCTGAGCTCTCACCCTCAAGAGCACCCCATCCCAGTAGAAGGGCAGCATTCTTATATTCTGTCATTTTTAGCCTCATTTGATTAGTAGGAAGCATGTCAGTAGGAGGATGAAGTTAGTAGGCAAGAGGTGTTGGCAAATAATTTATAATAAATTATTAAGCCATGTCTGCAAAATGTGCCAACTTAAGCAACTTAAATTCTGCAACAACCCTGAATCTCATGAGCCCTGAATTCAGATTTTAACAGCCAATGGCTATGTTAGAAGTCACTGGCCTGTCACATTATGGGGAAGGTTATGATGACCTTTACTATGTATAACACTAAATTGAGTCCTGGACTTCTCAATTTAGGAAAGTAAAGAATTTGGCAAGAGGGAGTCACTTTGGTAACCAAAAGATCAAGAGCCAGCAACTTTGAGGCAAATATAAATTAAAAGATAACAAAGCAAGAGCCATGAAAATCGTGCTTATATCCTTCGACCTATGAATATGACTTTTGGGGTCTAGTCTATGAATATAATCTGAAATATGTCTATACATGAAAGTGTTTATAACAGTGTTATTTATATTAGCAAATGTTTAAACAATTTAAATGTCTAAAGTTAGGGGAATAGGAAGGAAATTATTGTATTACTTGATGGAATACTATTTAAATAATCATGCAGACTATGTAGCCACCTAGAAAATGCTTGTGCTGCAACATTAAGTGAAAAATTCAAGATATAAAGAATGTAGGTACTCCATGATTAGAACTATGTGAAATTGTATGTTAGTACTAGGAAAGAAAATGTACAAAAATAACAATAGCTATTATGTTAATATGGTAGGATTATTTTTCTATTTTCCAAACTTTTTCTAGTGGTGTTAGGTGTTATACTTCTGTAATAACTAAAACAATGTATTACATTAATAAACATTTTGTTTAGCTTAGCATAGAGAAGATTTATCAATGGAGCAGTTCTCTTCTTTACCCAACTAAATTTCAACCTTGGAGCTTACCACTTGAATTGGTTTCATTAGTTATTAACTTTTTCCTCCTAATCTTTGACCACCCACCTCAACTGATTCTCTCTCCCTTATCAAAAAATATGTGTAAAGTTCCTCTATCCTAAAAACAACCACCACCTTAAACTACCCTTGCTGAAGCCACTTTCTCTTTCTCTTCTTTCATTCACTGTTAAACTTCTAGAAGGAGAATTCAAAGCCTGCTACCTCCAATTTCTCACCAAGTTCTTAAGCTGCAGCTTCTTTGGCTTCCAGCAGCTTCTGACCCAGCCTTGTTCCTGCCAAACTCCTTGTGGAGACTGGACCCAGTTCCCAGTGCCCCACTGCTGGCCAGAGTCCAGTTCTGACTGGGCAGAAATTCCAGAGGAGGGAAGCTGATCCCCACCTGACTCTGAGGATCACTGTCTGCCTGGACCTCCTGCTGCTGCTAGTGCTCCATTCCATCAGCTCTCCCTTGGATGTGGCTGCCTCTGGAACAGAGCTCAAGACTCTTTTGCCCCTTTGGACACTATATTGCACTGCTGGCTGTGTCCTCCCTGATGATTCCCTCTTACAACCAAGTTGTATATTTCTAGGCACATCTTCAAGTCCTGGCCTCATCCCTTTCCTCAACTGCCTGACATGCTGAGAGCCCAGCCTGTCTCATGGGTGAGTCCTTGCAAATTATAAGGAGGTACCCTCATTCTGCTCTTAGCCCTAAGCTTTCCTCTCTCCATATTCCGCCCCCCCCCCCCCCACCCAGGTGATCTTCTCCACTGCCACAACTGATCAGTCACCTCTACAAGGCCCCCTGTCTTTGCATCTGCAGGACTCAGCACAGCCCTTGGCATAAAGTAAGTGCCTACCCGGTACTTGTTGAGTGATTACGTGAAAGCAGGAGTGAGTGAATAAATGAATGATTGGCCTGTCTACTCTCCTTGGCTCCAGAACTGACTACTTGGAAGCCTCTTCTTGATGTCCAGGTGACAGCACTAACTCAAGGGACACAAAACAGTACTTAAAAAATTTCCCCCATGCATCGAAAATACACCCACTCCCCAGTTTACACTTAGGGTTTCTAAATTCCTTAAAGACTTTTTTACTGAATCCAACCAGTTACCAAATCCCAGCCTTCCATTCACAGCTGTCTGTGCCGCTCTTTCTGCCTTATTTCCCAATGGCTTGTTTAAACACAACCTGTGCTCCAGCCAAATGGGATACTCAATTCCCTGAACAGATAACCTGGCATTTTCTGTTAAAAAGTTTAATTAAACTTTTAAAAAACTGATATAAGTTCAGTGTAGAAAATTTAGAAAATATACACAATTATGGAATGTTGGATAAATTATTGGATATTTAGGTTCTCCCAAATTCTCACAACTATGAAAAACAATGCAATACAGACACCTGTCCATAAATTTTGGACCACATCTTTAATCATCTCATCTGTAACAGGATTATTAGGTCAAAAGACATGAATATCCTAAAGCTATTGATATGTAGGTCCCAAATTGCTGTCTAGAAATAAAGGCCCTTCCAATTTACACTGATAACAGAGTATAAAGATGGTGCGTATCTCACTTCACCTGTGTCAGCACTGATAGTAGTTTCAGAAATCTTTGTTAATTTCCTAGGTTAAAAAATATACCTTACATTTTTCTACTTCCACACCTCTTCTTGTGCTTGCTCTATGATCAGAATGCCTTCCTTCCCTCTCTCGCTGAACTTTATTGAACTTCTCTTCCTCCCCTGTACTTTATCCAACCTATAAAACCACTTCAGATTCACTTCCTTCTATGAAGTCTTCCCTATTCTTACCCAAAATGCTGTCCCACTCAATCTTGACCTCCTTTGGTTTGCATCTCCTGACTCAGCCTCCTAGTGAAATAATCTATGTGGTTTTCTTGCTCCTCATTACACCCTAAATTCCCTAAACAGATCCACATCCCTCTGCAGTGTGTCGAATTAAATGTCTGTGAAATATAGGATTATTTTTCAGCTACATTAAAAATGGTGTATAAGGAAGTAAGACTTTAGGGACAGGTGGAGCAAAAATTTAGTTATTAAAAAAAAAAACTTTTAAATGGTGAGGGTTGTTTCTCACTAAATGAGAGGTATTAAGGGAGATCTGGAATTCCCTTTGCCCTTATTTTAAAGGTAGGGTCAAATTAACAATGCATCAAGTGGAAAAGAGAGCAGGTTACCAAAGAATATGGATAATCCAGTTTTTGTAAAAACAAATGATACAGGCATTTAACTCCATGTAAATCATATATTATATGTAATATATGATTTACATGCACCAGCTTGGAGAAATGTCCAGAAGGATGTAAAACAAAAATGTTAACAAGGGTTGATTCTGGGTAGAGAAAACTCAAGTGATTTTAATTTTCTTTTTGATTATGGGTATTTCCTAAATCTCTATAATCATTTGGCTACATATATACATACACACACACACACACACACACACACACACACACACACACACACACACACACACACACACACACATATATACACATGTACATGCAGAGAGAGAGAGAGTAATGTTTTAGGAAAATAAAGTAGAATTTAAACCTCTAAGTCCAAAACTATATATGTAATAGTACCTGAAGGTCCCTTTCTAGTCCTGTCTTTGTAAGATTCAGTGTTGGCAATGTTTTCTTATTTAGTGTCAAGAAGAGGAATAAGAACACCAGTAAGTTTTCTGTGAAGCTCCTTTAAACCTAGTATATGAGAAGCTTTTATATTACACTGACCATGTATCAGTTTGTTTTCAGATAAATTATGTGCCAAAAGATCTTCTGGTTTATTTTTCTTTTTGTATTTCCAACAGCACAAATGAATTAGAATCTAAATGGACTGCCAACATCAGTGAATTTAAAGCAACCTGTTAAAATCACAAACTATAATTAGCCCTCCAGGGGACTTAAGTGGGAGAAACATTTTTTTTTTCCTATCAAGTTCATTTTGTTCTGCCATACTGAAAAAAAAAAAAAAACCTATCATGTAATATTGCACATGAAAGG
Source organism: Choloepus didactylus (assembly GCF_015220235.1). Lineage (NCBI taxonomy): Eukaryota > Metazoa > Chordata > Mammalia > Pilosa > Megalonychidae > Choloepus > Choloepus didactylus. The sequence continues at coordinate 21,131,132 of NC_051308.1, read as the reverse complement.
ATGGGCAGGGTGATGCCCTGAGAAAGAAACAATTGCAGGGGTAGAAATACTTGGGACCAAAGAAATTTTAATCAGAAATGGGAAAAAATGGATTATTATTTGGTGCTTCTGAAAAGATAAGCACAGGATTGCTGTACAGTAGAATACAAAAATTGCTTGCTAAATGAACGAATGAGAACTGTGCTTTCTTCTCAAGAGACAAGATACATTAATATATTATTGCTTGATGAAATTTTAGAACCTGAATAGAGAACTTACTATAAAGGAAAGAGAATGCAGCCTGTGTCTGCTGACAGTAAACAGATATTGATCAAAAACAGATATTGATCAAAAATAGTACAGAATTGGTCTTAAAAAAAGACAAGTCAATTCTTTATTTGGGGAGTAAAGCAGAGAGCTTTTGAAAGAAGTTAATTATGTATAAAAATTCACTTAGATTCTTTAATAATTAAGGTAATCACATGCCATGTTTTGACAATTGTGCATTTTCCACCAATGCAAAGCAAGAATGGAACATAACATTAATTTATGTTGACTTCTTATCTTAGAGACCAAAATCCCAGGAAGATTTGCTTTCTGTAAGTCTAGTTTGAGTGCTGGCTCAGACTAAGGAAGAATTTGGCAGGAGAGTAAGAACCAGGTTTCTTGGTGGTTTTTCATCATTAGAGAGACTGTCATTTATTGACTGATATATACCCAGCACTGAGTCCTTTACATACATAATCCTGAATCATCACGATGATTCTGGATCTGCGTTAGGTGGAGCTCATTAAATACAGTGCTACAACTTCCTAGAGGCTTGCCTTCTCAGGGTATTTTATTTTCTGCCTCAGGGCCTTTGCACCAGCCAGCTTCTCTCCCTGGAGTCCTCTCCCCTCAGATCTGTACACATCTAGCTCCTCTTCATTACTCAGATTTCTATGCATCTACTTAGCTAAAGTGAAACCCTTCCCCTGATAGGCATCCCGTTATCCTGGTTTATTTTCTTCAAGGCACCAACCACCATATGGAATGTCTGACTTATTTATTTTGTGTTTATTGTCTGTCTCTCTCAACTAAATATGAGCTCCAAGAGGAAAGGGACTTTGATGCCACCCACTGTATGACAGACACATAGTAAGTGCTCAATAATATTTGTTGAATACATCAAATGCATGAAGAGTATGAAATAAAGAGATAGTTAAATTAGAAACCTCTGGGCAGCCCATGAAACAATATCTAGAAATTTTCAAATCAACTGAGACCATTTTTAGTGCTGAGTATATGCAAGGCAGAAGAAAGATTACTGGTTGCCATGGAGAAGGAGTACACTGTGGTTCTGTAAAGGTTAATGTCGGGCACCAGCTAACACTGTGCAGCTGTGCAGCCTGGACAGGTTACCGAGTTTGCTAAACCCATTTTCTCACTCTGAATTAATGGGGATAACGACAACCAACCTCACAAAGTTGTCGTGAGATAATCCATTAAAACCCCGTCCTCTAGCACACTGTAAACACACAGCAAAAGAACTTGTTGGGGTGAGAGATAATAACCAACAGTCTTTAAAGCCTTCAGTTCTCAGCCTTGGAGTCAAGCTGGAATCACCTGGGGAAATTTACAAAATACTGACATCTGGGTCTCACCCAGCCCAGATTCTTATTTAATTGGTCTGGGGTGCCAGCAGGACATGGGAAGTTTTCAAAGCTCCCCATGAATTCTAATGTGCAGCCAAGGTTGGGAACCCTACTGCCTTAAAGACTTCTAAGAAGGACTTTGTCAGAAGGGCTTGCCAACATGGAGCACAGCTACTTAGAATTTCATTTAGAAATTGGATTGGGGAATTGAGAGATACCATGTTTGTTTGGTGATGAAGAGTCTGGGAATTGTTTCCTCACTCTAGAAGTAGATGAATGGATTTTCCTACAGGGCATTGTTCTCTCGTACCCTTATTACAACTTGTCATTTCTCTCACACACCCTTCAAAGGGGGAAGAAAATGACTTATACTCTAAAGAAGTAGGCAGGAATCAAGTATGTTCATCAAAAAGGTATGTCTGTGTCACTTAAAACAATTGTAAGAAAGAGTTAATGTCCAATGGCGCCGTATCTAACTCTTGAATTTGGGGCTGGCAGGTTATAAAATACCTGTCAATTAACAGTTAATTTTGAATTTGGAACAAGCTTCAAAATTCACAAAGGTCATTATTAGTTGGGCCTAGAAAATGACTCCAGTCAGGATGTTGGCAGTGGATCACAGATTGCCTTAATATGTCTGCCTGCAGGTGAGGTGTTGTTTTATCTTGCACACTGGCTTTTTGAGAACTACTACCATGTGGGAGTTTCCTTCCAGTACACTCTAGTACAACCGTTAGCCCTCAAATAGTTTATAATGATATTTCCCAGGATAACCAGGTATTAAGTTAGCTCAAAACAATCAAACAGTAAGCCTTTCAAATTGGCAGCTTGAGAGATAGCAAAGTATTGAGGTTATGAAATAAAACAATTCTATCCCAGGTGTCCATAAATTATCAGATTTGGAGCCTGCATAACACCGAGTGTCAAAGTAGACTCAAATACTTCTGTAGTTGTATTTATTAAGGGTGTAAATTCATGCTTATTTCTGTGGTTTCCAATGTGGTCGGAAATAAATATTCTTAAAATGTCAGTTTATGACTGATAAATCACTGGGATACACATACGCCACATTATTCATCAAATGTAGCTCATATGCTTTGAGCTAGAAAGTGAGGAAGAACTACTTTTATCTACTAAGAAGCAGATCCAAGGGCTTTGAGTGGGTGCTTGATCCCTTAACCCAAGGGAAGCAACATGATTTCATTTTTCTCACTTTAAAACATCCTTTTATGAAGACGTCAGTTTGGAGGCAGCACTTTGGAGTCTGAAAAATTGGGTGGATTTAGGTAAGTAAATCATTTTAGGCCTTAATTTTATCATCAAAAAAAAGTGCAGTGCTTTCTATTATCTACTTCTTGTAGAGGATACATGAAAAAAAGAATTAAACTCTTATGTAAAAAAGGACCTGGCATGGTAGAATTTTATATGAATTTGAACCATGGGGTTCTGAAATAATGTGACACAAAGATATTAAAGTCTCACTTTATGTGCCAAATTTGAAAAAAATAAAAATCCTATTTTACATTCATTTCTTTGGAGAAGTAAGTTCTAGATTATACAAATTTTGGATTTTGTGTGGTCTTCAGAAACTCATTATCTTAAAAATAGCAACTGCTTCCACAGAACAGGTACAGAAAATGCCAAGTTCCATGTCATCTCTGCCGTCACTATGAGGTATACAAGAAGCAGAGTTTTTCTTAAATTACTTGAGTTTCTAAACATAAGAGTAAAGCTTCAATTTATTGGTTACATTGGGGAAATGAGGTCTTCCAATTTCATGGATTTTTGAATAACTGAGCCTTACTCCTTTAGTGCCCAAACATTTTCATTTTGTATAAAAACACTGTAAAACTTCATGTCTTCTTTAACAAGGTAGAGGGAACATAATTTATTTAGTTTAACTGCTGTGGTTTTTAGTCCAGGGCATCACTGTGACTGTGTTTTACTTTTTTGTGCCCTACCCGCAGGGATGATTGCTTCTATATTCAAGGGCTCCACCGAGGGGGCTTTGCTTTCCTAGTGGTGGCTAATTCTGAATTGTATTCTTTCTCTTTATTACAAACTGTTAGCTGTCATTTCTGCAGTCTTTGTCCCCCCTTCCTTAGTCAAGCCTTCCTCCCTTCCCATATTGCTTATTTTACTCAGCTGTAGATTGGATAACAGACAGCAAAGGTTTTCAAATTCCCCGAGTTAAACGGAAGCCAGGCTCTGACTCAAGGCCTGAGTGCCTCATCCGTGGACTATGTGGACGCTTTTGTGAAAGGTGTTTCAGGGGCTCAGAGACTGACTTTTTGGTGGGCTGGGGACTGGGCAGGTTTGGGCTTTGGCTTTGTTCCAGCTGAAGTTGGAAGTCTGAGCTAAGATGGTGCAGTATTACCACGCTGTGTTCACAAGAGGCAGCCTGGTGTGGGTGCTGGGCTCTGGGCCACCGGACCTCGAGTCCCATTGACTCCCTGTGTGACCCAGCGTGGGCCACTTAACCTCTCGCTGCCTCGGGCACTGCACCCATGCAATGAAGAAAATGGTAGGACTTATGCACAGAGTTGTCCTCAGGATTAGGTGAGCTACGTTAGTAAACTGCTTAGAAGAGTGCTGGTACACAGTAAGTGCTAAATTAATATTTCTAAAATAAAACATAAATCTTAAGTTGCTACCCTCATTCAAAGACAAAAACATTTGCTTTTGTCAGTTGTTCAAAACTGAACAACTGTTCAAAGCAGTTGAACAAAGCCATTAACCCAATGTTTCTCATTTGTTTTGTTTATAGAAACAGAACAAAACAAAACAAAACAAAAACCTCCCTACCCCTCTATGTGGCAGGCTACTTGGAGCTAAAGATATAACTTAGCACCATTTCTGCTCTGGAGAATGGCCCAAGGGCAGGTCCACAATGTACCAAAATACTATGGGCTATCACTGTGAAATATTTATTTCTGGGAGGGTTTATTGATATTCCTAATCAAGTTTCTTTATTCATTTTTATTTTAGCTAAGATTTCAGATTAATGTGTGGGGTGTTAGTCCTTTAAAGGTTAAAATACAGGTTTTTTTTTTTTTAATTATTATTATAAAAGAACACATTGTTGTCACAGAAATTCTGAAAATTCAGATGAGCATATGCCAAAAATAAAAATTAATGCTCTCCTCACCTACACTAATCATGGTCAAAATTTTGGATATTATTCTGGTAATTTCACCATGCATGTATGCATATTTGCCTATATCTGATCATTTGTTACATATACATTTGCATATATTGATTAAAATTTTTTTCTAGATTTTTCTGATACCTGTTCACGTTAGAAATTTTAGAAATATAGAATAGTAGAAAAAAATAAAAATTGCTTTTGCTTTCTCCAACCCTACATCCTTCAGTTAGGTACTTCTAATTTGAGCCTCTGTCAGCTGCAGCCTTGGTAGAAGAGGAATTCCTCATTAGCCAGTAGCCCAGGCCTCTGGTCAGGGTGGGATGTGGTCCAAGGAAGGTGAGTGTTCCAATGGGGTATGTGCTATGGAACCCTGGACATTAGGCCTGTCCCAGAACTCTAACTTCTGTCTCCCAGAACTGTACTTTTGCCTTATGACCTCCTTAGAGATCCCTGTGTACAGTGGGTCTTTAATAAATAAAAATCTGTTGAATGAAAAATAAAGTCACCTAGAATCTCACCACCCTGAGATAATTGCTGTTCACATATTTGGGTATTTTCTTATCATGATTTCTAAGGAAAAAAAAAAGTTGAGTATACACTGCATGTTCTGATTTTCAAACTGTTTACCTTTACACGGTCTGGGTTTGATGGCAGATTGCAGCTGCTCCTGAGAGTTTTATTGATCAACCCCCCACTCCACTCAAAAAGAAACAACCAAAACTCTGATGACTCTGATCATTCAATATATATTTTAAAAAATGTAGAAAATGTTGGTGGGGTTTTAATTTTTTAAAAATTATCATTTTGGTTATGTAGCTTGTTTTAATCCTCACTCCATATTCCCCCATGATTATATTAACAAGACATCTAAAATTACCAAAATTTCTGTCTTATGATAAAAATTGGCAGTGGGGAGCAAGCTTTCATGTTTCTTTGGTTAAATTCAATAAAAGCAGGAAAAGGCACGGGGATGTTAGATATGGCCTAATGTCAGGATGTGCTCCATTGGCTACCGATGTGCCCAGAGACAGAGAGAGGGAACTGAGATGGATGGTGGACAAGCTGATTTGATTTGCCTAATCCCAGGGGGAGTGGCTCTCACCCACCATCCATCCTTCCCTGCCAAGGCTGTGGCTCTCAGATGCAAAGGGAGGGTCTGCTCCTTTGTGACCTGCTGGGCCCCTCACAAGCAAAGTAAGGTTAGCTCAGAGAAAGTACTCTTTGAAGACTTTTGTGGAGTCTCATTAGATATAGATTTCCTTGCTTTTTACCATGACATACTACATGTTCCATACTACAAATTTTTTTTTATTAAATTCAGTTTTATTGAAATACATTCACACACCATACAATCATCCATGATATACAATCCACTGTCCACAGTATGATAACATAGTTATGCATTCATCACCACAATCTATCTCTGAACATTTTCCTTACATCAGAAAGAACCAGAACAAGAATAAAAAATAAAAGTGAAAAAAGAACACCCAAATCATCTCCCCATCCCACCCCGTTTGTCCTTTAGTTTTTATCCCCATTCCTCCACTCATCCATACACTAGATAAAGGGGGTGTGATCCACAAGGTCTTCAGAATCACACTGTCACCCCTTGTAATCTACATTATTATATAATTGTCTTCAGGAGTCCAGACTGCTGGGTTGGAGTTTGGTAGTTTCAGGTATTTACTTCTAGCTATTCCAATACATTAAAGCCTAAGAGGTGTTATCTATATAGTGCATAAGAATGTCCACCAGAGTGACCTCTCGACTCCATTTGGAATCTCTCAGCCACTGAAACTATTTTCGTCTCATTTTGCATCCCCCTTTTGGTCAAGAAGATACTCTCAGTCCCACGATGCCGGGTCCACATTCATCCCCTGGGAGTCATACTCTGCGTTGCCAGGGAGATTTACACCCCTGGGAGTCATGGTCCCACGTAGGGGGGAGGGCAGCGAGTTCACCTGTCGAGATGGCTCAGTTAGAGAGAGAGAGGGCCACATCTGAGCAACAAAGAGGTACTCAGGGGGAGACTCTTAGGCACCATTACATACAACTTTAGACTCTCCTTTGTGGTAATGAGCTTCATAAGGGCAAGTCCCATGCTCAAGGGCTCAGCACATCAAACCGCCAGTCCCAATGTTTGTGACAACATCAACACCAGTCCAGGTGAGGATGTCCAACACATCCGCACCTTCCCCCAGATCCTCGGGGCTGGGGAGGGGGAGGCTGTAAATATATTTTTTATTATCTGTCCAAATTACTCTGGGATGTGTCACTATTTCACTCCAGCCTATACTAACCTACCGTATCTCACTTCCTATTCAAAGTTCCATGCAATTGTGGTGTTTGAAAAAATCGACTGTAGAGTTGTACCGTTTAGAAAATTTAGATCCTGTACCAAATAGATATCTATTCCCTTGGTCTCATATGAAAGTTGAAGTTTTAAAACACAATCAGTTTCAACCTTTACCCTTTGGCCTGGCTTGCCCTGGTCTTAACCAGACCTGCTTCATTCATATCACTAATTGAAGTCTGGGCTCTTTTTCAGCTTTTTTTTTGACAGTGGCTGTCCATACTACAGATTTTTAAAGCTAATGATAAACACATTCTCAAATTCTCTTTCTCATTGAAGCCCAGATCTCATTAGAGTCAAAATCATTTACCTGAAAGTGTATCTTCAGTACTGTCTGGAAAGCCATGTTCTTCTCCCTAAAAACCAACAAAACAAAACAAAACAACCTTCATTAAAATCATACCTGTATGAGAATAGAAATATTACCAATTTAATTAAATTTCCACCAAAATCTATGGAAGATATGGATGTTAGGAATGGAATTTTAATGGGTCATGAACTGTGTCTCTCCATCTAGAATATAAGCTCCATGAGGGCAGGGCTTTTGTCTGTTTGCTCACAGTGCTGTGTCCCAATGCCAAGAATAGTGCCAGGTACACAGTAGGCACTCAATAAATACTTGTTAAATGAATTAGTGTCCCTATTTTAAAAATGTATCCACAGAGGAACCTAAGATGGTGGCTAGGAGAGATGGCAAAAAAAACACCTCTATGAAAAATACTAAACAGAGGCCAGAAAGTGACCCAGAACACCAGTTCCAGTGATGCACCAGCTGGACAGGGTCTGCTAAATCCACAGGGACCGTGCACTTGGTGAAACCAGGAGTCTGTGTTCTGAAATGAGTGAGTAAGCCAGCTGAATGTCCGGCAGCCAGGCTGCAGTGTGGGGAAACTGTGGGTTGGCGTTTGGAGGTGGACTACTTCTTTTTTAAAAAAACCCAAAAGTGGCTGCAGATATGGCACCGAGAACCACACAGTGAAGCACAGCAGGAAAGGGCTGAGCGAACACCTCAGTATCTGGCATGGAAGATAGCCTTTTGTGCACCCACTGCTAGTCGTCTCGGAGCAAGGAGGGCAGAGGGGAGCCAAAAGGGGACAAAAAACACGCACCTTACAGCCGTCTCCCCGGCGGGCTGGGAATGCTCTTGCCCGGCACTGGAGCTACAGCTCAGAGCCGCGCCAAGGGAGCCAGTGTGACGGGAAGTGTTTCTGGCAACACGTGCACACGCCACAATATCAGGGGTAGACAATAGCCTTTTGCGCACCCACAGCTAATTTTCCCAGAGCTGGGAAGGCGGAGCTGTGTGAAAAGGGGGAAATTAACATGCCCCATTCAGCCATCTTTACAGCAGGCTGGGAATGCCCCTGCACGGCCCGGCGGCCCAGGCCTTTCCTTGAGAGACGGCATGCACTTGTGACGTAGCACAGCCTTCCCTCAGCAAAGGCTGTAGAAGGGCATGGCTGGGAAGAGGAACCCACCTGAAATCCCAGGGACCCTACACCAATACCAAGGACTTGTGGGTCAGCGGCAGAGACAATCTGTGACAAGACTGAAATGAAGGTTTAAGACTCTTGCAACAGCCTTAAATCTCCAGGAACACCTGGGAGGTTTGATTATTAAAGCTGCCCTGCCCCCCTAACCACTCAGACAAATGCCCCACATTCAGGGCGGACAGCACCAACACCATACCCAAACTTGGTGCACCAATTGGACCCCACAAGAACCAGACCCCCACACACCACAAAGACAAAGTTGGGGAGAACTGACTTCAGGGGAATAGGTGACTCACGGTTAGTTAGAGAAAGTGTACACCACCAAGCTGTAGATCTGACAAATGAGAGATTGGTGACTGAATAATCCTTCATATCCTAAAAGAACCCTATCAAGTAAAGCAAATGGCAAGAGTCCAAAAACAACATAAAATTTTAAAGCATATGAAAAACCAGATGATATGGATAACCCAAACCCAAACATCGAAATCAAAAGATCAGAGGAGACATAGTATATGGAGCAATTAATCAAAGAACTAAAGACAAACAATGAGAGCATGGCACAGGATATAAAGGACATGAAGAAGACCTTAGAAGAGCATAAAGAAGAAATTGCAAGAGTAAATAAAAAAAAATAGATGATCTTATGGAAAGAAAAGAAACTGTTGACCAAATTAAAAAGATTCTGGATACTCATAGTACAAGACTAGAGGAAGCTGAACAATGACTCAGCAACCTCGAGAACCACAGAATGGAAAATGAAAGAACAAAAGAAAGAATGGGGAAAAAATTTGGAAAAATTGAAATGGATCTCAAGGATATGATAGATAAAATAAAACATCCAAATTTAAGACTCATTGGTGTCTCAGAAGGGGAAGAGAAGGGTAAAGGTCTAGAAAGAGTATTCAAAGAAATTGTTGGGGAAAACTTCCCAAACCTTCTACACGATATAAATACACAAAGCATAAATGCCCAGCGAACTCCAAACAGAATAAATCCAAATAAACCCACTCCAAGACATATTCTGATCAGACTATCAAATACTGAAGAGAAGGAGCAAGTTCTGAAAGCAGCAAGAGAAAAGCAATTCATCACATACAAAGGAAACAATGTAAGACTAAGCAGTGACTACTCAGCAGCACCATGGAGGTGAGAAGGAAGTGGCATGACATATTTAAAATACTGAGAGAGAAAAATTTCCAACCAAGAATACTTTATCCAGCAAAACTCTCCTTCAAATTTGAGGGAGAGCTTAAATTTTTCACAGACAGACAAATGCTGACGGATTTTGCTAATAAAAGACCTGCCCTACTTCAGATACTAAAGGGAGCCTTACCAACAGAGAAACAAAGAAAGGAGAGGGAGAGATAGAGAAATTTAACAGACATATATAGAACATTACATCTCAAATCACCAGGATACACATTCTTCTCTAGTGATCATGGAACTTTCTCCAGAATAGACCATAGGCTGGGACATAAAACAAGCCTCAATAAATTTTAAAAAAATTGAAATTATTCAAAGCACATTCTCTGACCACAATGGAATACAAATAGAAGTCAATAATCATCAGAGACTTAGAAAATTCACAAACACCTGAAGGTTAAAAATCAGGGGGAGATGAAAACATTCCCAGATAATCAAAAGCTAAGGGACTTCATCACCAGTAGATCAGTCCTATAAGAAATGCTAAAGGGAATTGTACAGGCTGAAAGGAAGGGACACTAAACAATTGACTGAAACCACATGAAGAAATAAAGATTTCCAGTAAAAATCACATGGTAAATATAAATACCAATACTACTGTATTTTTGATTTGTAACTCCACTATTTACTTCCTACAGGATCTAAAATACATAAAGTGATAAATCAGTGGTTTTGGACTCAATGTAAAATATGTAATTTTTGATGAGAACTACATAAAGGTGGGGGAATGGAGGAGTATAGGAACATACTTTATGTGTCCTATTGAAGTTAAGTTGGTATCAAAGAAAACAAGATTATGTTATAGACTTAAGTTGTTAAATTTAAGCCCCACGGTAAACACAAAGAAAGTATCAGAGAATATGATCTCAGAGATGAAAAGTAGAGTATGGTTTACAAGAAGTGGGGGAAGGGGCAATGGGAGTTAATAAGAAATGAGTGTAGGGTTTCTGTTTGGGGTGATGGGAAATTTCTAGTAATGGGTGGTGGGAAAGGTGTGTGTGTTTTTAAGTGTTTTCAATTAAGTCAGCAGAGGAGACCAGTCCCAATATTCATTTGTTCATTGTTAGCTTCACTTTTATAGAACTAAAATCTCTTTCAGCACCTGATGTCTCTTCCTCCATCCTTGAAATTGCAGAAGTACTAGACTTGGAGCAAAAGACTTGGGTTTTAGTCCCAGCTACACTAGTAACTTTAGGCAAATTGCTTACCAATTCTGGGTCTTATTTGGGCATTGGATAAACTCACCTCTAAGGTGCTTTTACATTCTCAGGTCTCTGAGTTTCACCTTAAAAAATGCTAACTCCCTGCTTTCAATGTATTTTAAACAGTCTTTTTCTCTTAATCACCTGAAAAGCCTTTCTTTCTCCTCTTTGCATGCTCATAAAATCCCATGTCTCAGCAGGGTCTACACATTTGCCTAATCATAGCCTAATTTTTTTTTTCTACACAAGAAGCAATTCCCATGTCTTAGCAGTCATATTTTTCTCCCTAACTAATCTAAATATTTTTTCCTTCTCTTTGAATCCCCTCCCTGGCTACAGTCTTTACTGGAAGGAAAAAACAAGCTGCTCACCATAATTCATACAAATTTGTTTCATTTACTTGAAGTCGTACTTTCCTCTCACATTTCCTTCACTCAGGGGTGTGTGTGTGTGTGTGTGTGTGTGTGTGTGTGTGTGTGTGTGTGTGTGTGTGTGTGTGTGTCTGTATGAGAGAGAAAGTTTGTAAGAGTTTTAAGAAATCTCTGAAAGAACAAAAATCTTCTTTCCATGCAACCTTTTACTTTTACAAGGCTAAAGACAGAAGCTGCAAGATATTAGGAACACTATTCACCATTCACCAGGTCATGTAGAGACCTGCCTTTTCACATCTGCAAAACTCCAGCAGGACAGGGCAGGTGTGCTCTTTTATCAACAGAGTCATGGTTCTGCTGAGTTGGAAACTAGTGCTGAGCAAACAAACAGGAACTTCAGGTCATGTGAAGGGACACAAATGTTAGAACTTGACAAATTTTGTGGAAAGAATGAGGTCCTGGCTAAAACATGAACTTACCTATTACATTATTACATTACATGGCATATTTGATTTAATTTCTCATAATCTAGATAAAATTTCACCAAAGTCAATATCTGGCCAGAATCATCACTGTGATAGAGACAGGGAACATGACTCAGAATTACTTGTGAAAGTTGATGAAGGGAGAATTTAGATTCATATCTACAATCTTTATTCTTGGCTCTGACTATTATATTATGCTACTTTTTAGGTTAGTTTTCCAAGAATAAAATCTGAAAAGACTAATGCTTGTGGTTTTTATCATCTTTCTTAAACCACATTCTTGCATTTATTCAACAACTATTTAAATTGAGCCAGCTAAGATCTACAAGCCTCCAGTTGGAGCCATTGTATAGGAAGATAAAAAACCTGAGTTCTTGACCTCACGGCAGATGCAAAGAAATAACTAAAATACAAGGCAGAAGACTGCGTGCTCCATCAGGGAGATACAAAAGATCAGAAGGGAGAGGATTCTTCTGATGAAAAACATCCTAGGAGATTCCTTCAAGACAGAAAAGTTTGAGATGGGCTTTGCAGATGATTGGACAGTGAAGACTTGGGAAGAGGGGCATTTAGCCACAGGTCTTTGCGAGTAGACAGGAAAAACATGGGGAACCTGTGGTAAGTAACAGGGCATTCTTAAGCAAAGGCCACGAGAGGGGAGATAAGACTGGAAAAAATGGACTGAGACCACACTGAGGCCAGAAAACCTGTCTAAAGATCTGGTCTTTATTTGGGAGACAATGTGAAGTCACTAAAGGGCTCTTGTCAGAAGCAGGGCACAAGTAGAACTGCTGGGAGCTCAGCAGGTAATAGTCACTTGGCAGTAGTGTATACAACAGACTGGGTAGTGGGGAGAGCCTCAAGGCATGGTGACCAGGGGGGAAACCATGACTGACTCATAGGCAAGGATTAATGAGAAGCCAAATCACTTACCCAGAGAGGAGGGCATAATGCAAGAGCTACTGTAGAGATAGAATCATTAGGGGACTAGTGAAAAGAGTTTCAGTGGAGAGCAAGGTATAAAGAGATGGTAGATAAGACAATGATGTCAAACTCAAAGACCACGAGTTTAAGATGCCCATGGACAAGTGGTGGTGTCCAGGGAGAGTTGAAAACATGGTGCTTGGGAAAGGCCAGGACAGGACATATAAATATGGATGTTGAAGTCATTATGGAAGAAGAAATTGACAATGGAGAGCAAGATGTGGGGACTACAACCTTGAGGAACACCTGAATACCTACTTGACAGTGGCAAGGGAAGGAGTGAGGAAGGAAAGCAGAGCAGGGGTTCACAGAGAAGAGGGAAGAAAGGCAGGTGGCTACAGCTTCAAAAGTTGCACAAAGGTCATGGAATCTGAGGGCCAAGTAAAGACAAGATTTGGTAATGAGGAATGAGTAGTAATTTTGGAAAGTTCTAGTAGAATGGTTAAAAGCTAGAGTTTTAAGGTTGGTAGTGAAGGTGGAGTCTTTTTTTTTTGAGAACACATATGTGGTCATATGTGCCTGGATGCTACATTCCCCATCCCATTTATCTGCTTATTTTCCTTTTATTTTTGAGGTGTTGGCTTAGATGTCACTCTCTCTAGGAAGACTTTTCAAAACCGAAATGTGCCTGAGGGTATCTCTGTCATCTCCTGTGTGTGCCGCCCCGAGGGAGTGCTTGAGATGCTGGGTGTAGAGGGTTGGAGACTCTCTCCTCTGCACCAGACTATAGACCACGAGGCTAGGACCTTGTCTGTGTTGTACCACAGTGAGTAGGGCGTGCCTGAGACAGAGTTAGCACCAAATATCTGCTGAAGAAAGGGAAGGAGAGAGGGAGGAAAAGAAGACTTCAACATAGAAGGGAGTGTCTGCTTTCTCCAAGCCAGTGGATGGATCACATTCTTCACGGTGCTTTTCCTTTCCCCTTCCCTCATTCCCTTTGACCCTGTTTGGTCCCCAGTTCTGTGGTCTCCATCCCCTCAAATTCCCTTCTGGTTTCCCCTGTATTCCTGTCCACTTAGTCACTGTCAAGCGTCTTAGTAATCTGCTTAAGAACACCCTAGAACTGTCTGTCAGTTGAGGATTTGTGCCAGTCCTTAACTCTACATAAACTCCACTCTGCCAGTTTTGCTCAAAACTGATGAGTGCTGCTGGGGAAAAAGAAACTACAAATATCTCACATTCGTGCTACCTGGTCCCAGCAGCTCTTTGGTAATTCTTGGATTCCCCTCTAATTGTCATCCTGAGGTCCCTGTGGTCTTATTCCAAACCTTTTCCACTCTGCTGATGGCCCTGTACCTATCCCTGCTCCCTCAGTCTCCGAGGTGTGGGCAAATGTAGTCCTCACCTCCCTCTAGATGTCTCTGGATTTGCTCCTATCATTTTCCTTCTTCATGTTCATCTCTGAAGAAATGGTGTCTTTTCATCTTCAAGTCCCATCCCTTGCCTCCTCCAAGCCCTTGCTTCTTCAATTATCATCCTATGCAGACCTTTTTTATGGCACTTACCTCGGTGCCCTGTGAAGAGTGGAGCTAGTGCCTTATTCTCTTGTGTAGCCCTGGCACTGAGCTCAGATGCTTTGTTAGAAATATGTCACTTCAATTAACTGAAATCAGAGTTATTGCAAAGTGGTCTCTTAAAATAACAGGATACTTGGAGGTTGGCCTGAGACCTGCCTCCATGACGAGATCAGCTCTGAGGAATGGCCTGAGATGGGCTTGCAGACAGAAGTCCAGCTCATGGACAAGGCACAGGAGGCAAAGGATGCGGCAAGTTCTGTGATGGCTTCAGCAGCAATGGGTGCAGGAATTTCCAGGAGGAGTTTGAGGGCTCCACTCGGATACTCAGAGGGGTAGACCAGGCCAGTAGGGAATGTGGGCAAGTGACACTTAGCATCCAGCAGAATATCACCCAGGGCCTATGGCAATCCTCAAAAGGAGGCTAGGAGTGGGTCTAGGAACTGGAGTCCATGGGGCTAGGGGGCTGTGACTTGGGCATGGAGGCCCAGCCCTGTGGCATCACTGGGCCACTAGATCCGAGCTGAGAAATGGAATAGGGTTCAGCAGCACAAGATGAGGAGCTCTCTCTTCTTTAAAAAATAATTTAGTAAATGGTTTTGAAAATATGATTTTAAACACCTGAGTGTATTTTGCTAACAGGGTTTATATAGCATGCATTTAGACAGTTCAGAAACTTTGTCACTTCACACAGCCAGTGGAACTCAAGCAGCTTTCAGTGATATGAATTTTCAAGGCAGTCCCAGTTTCTATATAATTCTTCTGAATATGTTTAATGACTATCCACTTCTAAACATTAGTATTAGACTGTGAATCTCCTGTTGGGTTTTCCCAAAAAGCCAACTGACACGTAGTTTTGTTTTGTTTTTTTTTTCCCCTGCAAATTAATTAATTATTATTATAATAGCTGTTGGTATTTATCCAGTTTTTAATTTATATTTGCTCTTTATTGAAGTATCCTATACTTCATATCCGTTTATTCAAAAGTATGTTCCAGAAATGGCTTTAAAAATGTATTTAATTTAGGATGCATTTATTGAGCACCCAAAAGTGTAAGAGACCCTACTAGGCACTGGAATATATAGACAAAGGAGAAATGTCCCTGCTGCCTCCAGGTTTTAATCCAGTAGTGGGACAAAGACAAGTACATGAATATTGATACCACAAGGAATAATGTATTAAAAAGGCACAAAAAGAATGCCAGGGGAGCACAGAGGTGGGTGAGAATTCAAGGGAGACCTCAGGGAACAGGGAAAGTTTCACTGAAGATGAAATACCCAAATAAGGAAGAATGGAAATTTAAAATGAATAATCCTGTGTTTTGTGACGATTAGAGCAAACCTGTGGGTTTGTATACATTTAATTCCTTCTTCTCTTTGGTGAGTTTTCTATCCAATTACAAGGGAGATTTGCTACTTCTGGAGTTGAAATGCGGGTCAAAAACTATAGTAGCCGTTCCTGTGGCTTTGAGGCTGGCATGCTCAAGTGTAATTTCATACCTTTGCTATGGTTTCAAAGATGAAAGATGGAGGGGTTTTCCCTTTGTGTATGAAGTATGGTTGATTATTGTTAAGAAATATCACAAAGCACTTTACAGAGGATTATGGTTTATACATGCAAATACAAGTAGACTATGAGAATATGTATATTACAGAGAGGCAAGGCATGTTTTGCTTGTATTTATTCCATTCACTGACACAGGGCCACAGGATAAATGATGCCAGAGTACAGACTAATCCAAAGTTGTTTGATGAGGAAGTTTATTAATAAATTCCTCAAATCTCCTGTGATGCCTATTTACATGTTAACTGAAGGAAGCCCACTTGATTTCAAGTGTTAATATATGAGAAGTTTACTGAGCCTAGATTCCAGTCTAAATTTTTGGATGACTTACTACATTTTTTTTCATTTGAAAAAATACTGAAAATAGACACAAAAAAGTAAAAATTACTCAAAATCATACTGTTTAAAAAATGTGAAAACCCTTTACCTCAATCCCATTTCACTTCTTAGTGGTAACTATTGATTTCTTAGCAGTAACTATTGATTACAATCTGGGCACATCCTTCCAGATTCCTTAGTTATAGCCATACTCACGACCTGTGTATGTGTATATGCGTGTGTGTATGCACCAAAAAAAAATGCAACATATTGGTCTACAACTTGCTGTATTTGTGTAACAATAGATCATGGACGTCTTTTAATGTCAGCGATCTTTTTTTAAAAATAGTTCCATAGTATTACATAGTGTTGCTCTATCACAAATTATTCAACCAATTCCTATTAGTAGGCATGTGAGTTATCTGCAACTCTTCTATTTCAAACACCACACTGTATATCTTACACTCTGCTATTATTTATATAGGATTGAGTCCTTAAAGTGGGATTGCTAGATCAGGGAGTAATAGATGCTGCTAATTGGCACACAAGGACAGAAACTACCTTAGCAAGCAGCTCTCCTGAAAGAGGTATTAAGTGGGCTGTAAGTGAAGCCTGCAGGGACTAACACTTTAGAAATAAAAGGAGGAGTGGAGATGGAGAGTTAAACTTTGCAGAGGGCGTGAAGAAAGAAAAAGAAAGAAAAGAGAAAAGACCGTGGTCAGAGAGGAGAACTTCAGAACCTGGGGCCTGGAGGTGGAGAGTTTGTCCTGAGTGATAATGTGATCATTCCCATGGGTGGGTAAGTTCAGTGGGGAGGAAGGTCATTGGAAGATCACAATTCAGGTTTGCTAAAGTATACCTAAGAGAAGCAGAATAACACAACTTGAGGAAGTTAAGAATCAGTGGGAGTGCTGGAGAGGATGTGGAGAAACTGGAACTCTTATTTGTTGGTGGGACTGTATAATGGTTCAGCCACTCTGGAAGTCAGTCTGGCGGTTCCTTAGAAAACTACATATAGAGTTACCCTTCGAGCTAGCAATTGCACTTCTCGGTATATACCCGGAAGATCGGAAAGCAGTGACACGAACAGATATCTGCACGCCAATGTTCATAGCAACATTATTCACAATTGCCAAGAGATGGAAACAACCCAAATGTCCTTCAACAGATAAGTGGATAAATAAAATGTGATATATACACACGATACAATACTATGCAGCAGTAAGAAGGAACGATGTCATGAAACATATGACAACGTGGATGAATCTTGAAGACAATGCTGAGCGAAATAAGCCAGGCACAAAAAAAAGAAATATCATATGCTACCACTAATATGAACATTGAAAAAATGTAAAATAAATGGTTTATAATGTAGAATGTAGGGGAACTAGCAATAGAGAGCAATTAATGAAGGGGGAACAATAACCCAATAAGAACAGATAAGCTATCATGGGTAAATTTAACATTCTGGGAATCCCCAGGAATGACTATGGTTTGTTAATTTCTGGTGAGTATGGTAGGAACAAATTCACAGAAATGTTGCTATAGTAGGTTATTTTCTTGGGGTAGAGTAGGAACATGTTGGAAGTAAAGTAGTTATATTAGGTTAGTTGTCTTTTTCTTACTGCCTTGTTATAGTTTGGAATGTTTTTTCATTGTATGTTTAAAAAAAATTTTTTTTTGATTATAGTTAATAGTTAATTAAAAAAAGAGTTAATAAAAAAACAAAAACAAAAACAATGAAAAAAAAAGAACCAATGGGAGATAGAATCAGATCTTTATCTGTTTATGTGAAAATTGTGTAGGGTAGCAAAAGACAAAAAAGTGATTTTTAAAGGCCCTCACAGAACATCTTCTTGACCAAAAGGGGGATGTGAAAGGAAATGAAATAAGCTTCAGTAGCAGAGAGATTCCAAAAGGAGCTGAGAGGTCGCTCTGGTGGGCACTCTTACGCACAATTTAGACAACCCTTTTTAGGTTCTAAAGAATTGGGGTAGCTGGTGGTGGATACCTGAAACTATCAAACTACAACCCAGAACCTATGAATCTCGAAGACAATTGTATAAAAATGTAGCTTATGAGGGGTGACAATGGGATTGGGAAAACCATAAGGACCACACTCCACTTTGTCTAGTTTATGGAGGGATGAGTAGAAAGATAGGGGAAGGAAACAAACATACAAAGGTACCCAGTGTTCTTTTTTACTTCAATTGCTCTTTTTCACTTTAATTATTATTCTTATTATTTTTGTGTGTGTGCTAATGAAGGTGTCAGGGATTGATTTAGGTGATGAATGTACAACTATGTAACGGTACTGTGAACAATCAAATGTACGATTTGTTTTGTATGACTGCGTGGTATGTGAATATATCTCAATAAAATGAAGATTAAAAAAAAAAAAACCATATGAGATACCATTTCACCCCTACAGAATGGTAACTATTTTAAAAAGCAGACAATTAACAAGGGTTGGAGAGAATATGGAGAAACAGAAACACTCATTCATTGCTGGTAGGAATGTAAAATGGTGCAGCCACTGTGGAAGACAGTTTGGCAGTTCCTTGAAGAATTAAATATAGAATTACTATATGACCCAGTAATCCCTCGGTTAGGTAAATACCCAGAAGAACTGAAAGCAGGAATTCGAACAGATATATTCACACCGATGTTCACAGCATTATTCACAATTGCCAAAAGATGGAAGCAATCCAGCTATCCATCAACCAAAGAATGGATAAACAAAATGTATATACATACAATGCAATATCATTCAGTCAAAAAAGGAATGAAGCTTTGATAAATGCAACAACATGGATGAACCTTGAAGATATCATGGTGAGTGAAATAAGCCAGAGATAAAATGGCAAATATCATATGACCTCATGATATGAAATAATTAGAATAAGCAAACTCCTAGAGTCAGAATACAGAATATAGGTTACAGGGGACAAAGTGGGCATAGGGAATAGGGAGTTAAGGCTTAAAATGAATAGGGTTTCTATTTGGGACTATGGAACAGTTTTGGTAATGGATGGTGGCGACGGTAGCACAACATTGTGAATGTTAATTAACAGCATTGAATTATGTATTTGAATGTGGTTAAAAGGAGAAATGTTAGGTTGTATATATGATTTTAGAATAAAAGCTTTTTTAAAAATCCAAAAAATAAATAAATAAATAAATAAATAAATAAAGGCCCTCACAAAGTCCACCTGGTATTATTCAGTTAGTTTTAACTTTCTAGTGGTTATGGTAGTTATTCTAAAATAACATCCTTGATCACCTTCCTAGAGGTGATGGTCAACTCTATAGACTGATGGGAAAGGTGGATAAACAAAGCAGGAAAAAAGACAAAGCTGGGAGAATGAGGAGCAAGTCAAGCAAGATTAGTGATGTCCCAATTCACAGAACAGCTGATTTCCAATCTAGTGACTCCAACCCTTTGAAATTCTTTCACCCTTCTCTAAATGCCCAGACAGCTCTGTGTCACAGAGCCTCCCCCGCTTGTTTCAAGAAAGTATAGTCTGTTTGGGCAGGTAGAATGTGGCTAGAAGGCTGAAGTGAGTCCCTCTTACCAGAATTAAAAATACCAAGTATACAATTTAGGGAAAGCTCTATTCTTCCTATCTTCTGATTTTACTCAGTAGCATTGGTTCCTCATTCTCTAAACTTCATATCAAGGGTGAAGTAAGACACCACCAAGTATTCCTTAAAACCAGAATGATCTGATTTTCCCTTAGAGGAAAAACGAAAAACACTCACCAATCTATTAAACAGATCTTGTTGGAGCTTGAAAGGATTGTTGTGTATCAAGAAGAGCAGGCAGGGGCCTGCTGGATTGACTCACGTAAGATATCATCTACAGCGAGTGCTGGTTGGGTCCATTCCCTGTTATTATAATGCACTTAATTACTTTGGGTTTGCAGGTAGTCTGGTAGGACCATTCCTCTGCCAAGGCAATGAGGTTGTTGTATGGGATTTGCCAGCTGCCTTTCAGTCCAATTTAAAGAAAGGAGTTAATCCCTCCATTTGCCAATTTTGTTGCAGCAGCTTTTACCCCATGCTATTCTGCCAGACTGATAGGACTGCAGAAAAGCCTAACATTTCCTTGGATTAGGCAAGGCAAGAGGCCCAGCAGCAACTGGGAACACCTACTGCTACTAACTCAGAAATGCTGGATATCCCCGGGGAGTGTAGGACACTGATTGAAGCTCCAGGTTCCAACTCTGCCCTTCATCAAGTATCTGGCTAGAAGCAAATTTATCCACTGGGCCACAGATTCCCACTTCTGTAAAACAAAGGACTGAACAAAATTATTTCTAAGGTCCCCTTCTGATCTAAAGATGTCAAGTTGTAAACTGGGTGTCTGGCCCCTGGCCCGTTTCCTAAATTGTCAGGATGAGCAATGCCAAGCCATCCCTCTACAAAGCACCTGGCTTGGGAGACAGGGCACAATAGACAGGGCTCTGGTCTCTTCCTGAACGGCAGGGTGGGCAGGGGTGCCAGGAGGAAGGTAGGAATCCAGGAATCAGAAAGAAAGGTGGTATGTGAGAAGTCAAAGCCACAGGTGAGAGTCACACCTAAGTTAAAAAATATGTCCTTTGAAATATGAGACTTCTGATTCTTGGGAGAATAAACAATGACACAAAATTAGTAATAATTTTCCTAAACTGCTACTTTAAGATCAAGCATTAACTATGATAGTTTTCTGGCTTACAACTGACTAAAAACCTTAAGCTTGGCCACTGTTCTTTACTTTTATAATGCTATCAAAATACCAGCATGCTTGGGGTTCTGTGACTTAAAAACTGTGTATGCCCTCTGCTCCCCTCCCCACCCCCCATTTACTCTGGATATCATGATTTGTAACTGTTTTTGAACAGTTTGTTTAAGTTCAAAGAAGGCAATTAGTTGTTGCTAGGCTTTTATCAGATAAAAGAGCATCTTTGGTTTTTGTTTTTTTTTTTTTTTTTTTAGATTTGGTGATATTTATCACTAGGACTGTCCTTTGAACTCTTATAGCCTGCTTAGTAAATGAGCAAACTAGCAGTTTGACCTATTAGGTTTGGTCTGCAAATATAATCTAAGGAAATACATAGCCTTACATGACAGCGTGGGGGTGGGGGGTTGGGGGGGTGTTGACACTTGGATGCTCACCAAAGCAGTACTTGAACAGCAAAATATTTGATATAATCTCAAAATCCAATAATAGAAAAACTCCTAAGTAATTCTATAGCATAGAATTTAACAGGATGTGAGATGGATTTTTCCTAGTGTCTTGAATTTTGATTGAGACTGCAAGCTGAGGACAAAGGTGTGTACACATTCTACAGAGAGGGAGCCAGGCTGAACCCCAAAGGACCAGCTAAGAAGGGTCTGGAAGTGGTGCTGTGACCCTTACCCACCCCCCACCTTCAGCTTATATTAGAGGAAGAGATTTCTTTGAAGGAATTGCTAGGTAAGAGCTGTGGCTGCCTCCCTTCCTCTCTCCATGAGGAGGAAAGGGGCTGCTTTCTGGCCCACCCAAGCCAAGTGTGGGGGCTGCAAGATCACCACTTGCTGGGCAGGGGGTTGCTTACCAGCACAGGGAGACCAGCCTCTCTGGAGACCAGCTGGGTGTCTGTTGACCTATGGAGACTCACGGGCCCAACCCCTCTACCTCTGGGAGACCCTAACCTGTTTGTGTGAGGAGGTAAGCAGCTAGTTGGAGCTGCCCTTGAGGGTGGAACAAGGGGCATGTTTTCCATGGGCCAAGTTGACCAGCGCCATCTTGAAAGGACCCTGCCAAAGACGTCTACCTGCTCAGGTAATTGTTGCACAATGAACCACTGGGAGAGAAGGAGCTAGGGTTGGAGGTCGGGGACAGATGTAAAAATTCAGCTGGGGAGTGCACTGCCCATATCAAGTGCAATGCTGAATTCTCATTTGCAGGGCGTGAGAGGGTGTACCTGAAAAACCTCATTAGGTACAACTTCCCAATGCCCAGGAGAGTGTTCCGACATTTTGGTATCTGCCCCACAGAAGGCAGCACTGACCAGGCAACCCCAGCAGAGTCAAGACTTTAACCTCATTTCCTCTCAGCCCTTCCCTACACCATCCCTGAGCCATAGCAGTAAAGTGAGTTGGGGGTTGGGGGGGAATGGGGAGGGAGAGAACCAGGTCTATGTGCCCATCTTCTGGGCCTCAAAATTTCAGACTGGGCCTGAGTAGGAGGTGAGGAGTAGAGAAGCTTTGAACTGGATGTGAGATTTAAGTCCTTTGTGGAGTCCATTTTATTTACATATGATACTAACCATTTATTTATTGAGTACCTATGGAGTGCTAGGAGATTGGTATTCTTATGCACATTTTACAGAGGAGGAAACTGACTGAGAGAGATTAGGTACTATCTCAAGGTGACACAACTAAGTAACAGCTAGAATTGGGGCCTAGAAGGTCTGTCTGGATCCAAAGGCCATGAAGAGGCTGTAGAGCATTTTACAAGCATGCGCTCTGGAGTCAGACTTGGTAACTGTGTGACCTTGAATAAATCATTTAATCTCTGTGCCTCCGTTTTATGCATCTGTAAAATGGGCATAATGAGAGTAGGTGCCACATAGGGTGTTTTGAAAATTAAATGAGTTAATACAGGTAAAATTCTTAGAACATTATGTGCCTTTAAAAATATTAACTATAATTATTGTTCTTTTGATTAGCTCAAGTTAACCCCTTATACAAAATGCTTATGATACTGTGTTAAGGGAAGAAAGGAAGACATTAAATTGTATATACAGTGGGATTATGATACAAAAAATAGTTACATCCATGCAAAGGAAAAAAAGAGGAAATAATACTTCCCTCATATTTTTTAATAAGCATATTACTTTCATTGGGAAAAGTAATTTAATAGAAAGAAGTTTGGATTCCTAGCTTTCAGGTACATCTAACTTTCTTCAACAAATACTGAGTGCCTAGCATGTGTAGGTGTTATGATTTGGCCAAGGGTGAGTAAACATATACTACTGTATCCCAGGTGGGAAATAGAACCAAAAAGGCTGCGAAGGCAAAGATCTAAATATGAACCATACAGCCAGAATGAAGGATAAAGCAAAATTATTCAACAGAGTTGATGTTAGTTGGAAAACTTCCATCATTCTCCTCAGGGTGTATATTTTCTGACACAGATTAAACTGCCAGCACACACAACACCTTGGGTGCTATGGTTTATGTATGCATCTACCCATTCCACTTATTAAATGCCTACTAAGTATCAGATCCCAAGAGAAATGCTGCATTATGATGAGCCCCAAAATATTGCATGTGATATGTTCATTGCTTCTGAAAAGGAAGAAATAAATCTGTTTTAGTATCTGCAAAGAGAGAAAGGCAGACCAAACAATACTTCTCCTTCCCCTCTAGTGTCCTGTAAGTCTTCCAAATCTCGGTATCAGAAACATACTCAGGTAGAGAACACATCTAAAACGGCCCAAACTCTTATTCAGGAAATACATTACATCAACATTTCCCAATGTGTGTTCCTTGGATTAGTAGACCCAAGAGAATGAAAAAAGAGTTTTGTGATCAAATGTGTTTGGATGTCAAAGATACTCTCTCACCTCCCCACCAGCAGCTGGGCCTGTCCTCTGTCCCAGCTCTGCCTGTGGCAGTTGGGGACAGGTTTCAGGATTAGGCCCATCCAGGCCACCCCAATTCTACTCTGGCTGATCAGGACCTGCCTGGCAGCTAGTGGGAGAAGTGCATATGCCAAATGAACTTCACTTAATGCTGTCAGCATGTCTGGGTTCTCCACCCTGCGGAGACATAGTCTAAGCCAGCATTCCTCATTCTGGCTGCATGGTAAAAACTCTGGGTCATCTAAAAATGTATCAGTGCTTGGAGTTTACCCCAGACCACTTAAATCAAAATCTCCAGGGGATGGGGCCCAGGCACTAGTATTTTATAAAAGTTCTCCAGGTGATTCTAATGGTGGCCAGGGTCAAGAACCATTGGTCTAAGCAGATCACAGGTGGACATCAATGACTTTTAGTAAGAAAATTTAAATGTACTTTCTCTGGACCACTAGTAGTTGCTTTCCACGTTTTTTCAAATATGTTCTTGAGGTTTATCATTACTGCCTATTGGGCCAGATTATATGGTGGGCACTTGCAGTATGCTGGCTCCCTGCCCCTCACCAGTTCCAACATCTGAAATATCTTCTATGTGCAAAATCATGCCTAGGCTCATGGTTTATCCAAAAATCACTGAGAAGGGAGGGGTGGGGAGAGGATATGGCAACTGCAGGGTAAAAGGTACATTTGTGACTAATCTCACAATAAATTTATGTTAACCCAAACTAAAGTTATTCGTACATCAACCTTGCTGTGGAATAGATGACTCTACCACATGGTCAGACCTTTATCCCTCCTGCTCAATGATTTCATTTTGGGGGTTGCAGTGGGGTGCCTCAGAGTCACCTATGAGGCTTTTAAAAACTACCCACTCCCTGCAGTTAGCTGGGAGAAGAGGGGAGATGTTGGGAAGTCCTGCTCTTGCTGTTCTGGAAACTCCTGAGCTCCTGCAACCTGGCTGGACTCCCTTCCCTGTCTCTCACCTGCCTTCTGTTCTCATAGATAGCCCAGCCAGGTGGTCTAGCTAAAGCCTCTCCTCCCTCCCCCAAAGTAACAGGACTAAGCCAGTGCATGAAAGGGTCCTAGAAAACCCCTCCGCAACAACGGTGTCAGTGCTCATGTGCCTGGTTATGCCTTAAGCTGTGGCTGTTCCCCACACGTGTGTCTCGCCTGCCTAGCTCTGCTGCAGGTTTCTGGAAGGAGGAACCTGGCCTGTACATCCTCTGGAAACCACTGTGCATGCACCACCCACCAGTGCAATGGAAGAGGCAAGGCTGCTTCAAGTTTCTTGATTTCTGGGGACTCCCTACATCTTTTACTGATTTCTTTTTTACTTTAATACTTGCCAAAAATACATTACTTATTCTGGTACCTTACACACTGCATAGTTTGTTTCCTGATTACCTTACAAAAACTGCAACTCTCACCCAGTCTTGCACTCCCTATTCTCTCCCCCTCTCTCTGCTTTATTTTTTTCTCAGCACTTATTGCTATTATAAATACTCTCTATTGTAAAAATTTTTCCATGGTTAGTCTTATTTATTCATTACACACTCATAAAGTACTTATGTGCTTCATGCTATTTTAAGGGGTTAAAAAATATTAGCTCAGGATATAGTAACATCACCAAGATGGCAGAGTAAGATGCTCCAGGTCGCCATCCCCCCACAGAATGTTTAAACAACAAGCCAAAACAGGCAGAAGCATCTTTCTCAGAGCTCCAGAAAATAGTTAATGGGTCACACTAACTGGACAAGCACTGAATCAAGAAAAAGCCAACTTAAAAATGATAGGAAAACCTCATGGAACCTTGCTGGCCCTATCAGTGCAGAGCCAACCCATGCTCTCAGTGCAGGTCTCTGGTCACAGTTCTGAAGGAAGCAGAGTAACCTTTATGCACATACTAGGGTTTGTGTATGTCTGTATCACTCTGGTAGCAGCATGAAGGAGAACTAGGACACTCGTCACAGGCTTCCCATCCCAGAACTTGCCCAGCATGTAAAGGAGGCCCACAGGGCAGTTAATATGTTGTAAGAAAGTAATCAAATTGCAGCAGCCTGGAGCAAAGGATTACCAGCTTAAGACATGCAATATAGCACTCTGGACTGGGAAGGAAGACTATTTCCTAGGGGAAAAGAGAACATTTGGATCCATTTAAACAAGGGAATTCCTATGCCAGCCTGCATACCCAAGTCAAGAAGCATGCTCAGGAAAGACCAGAAGGACCCTACACACTTTCACTTCAGCCCATTCAATAGACCCATTGTTAGGAAAGCTAAGCTCTCAAGGAGAACACTTGCACAGTCCAATCTGAAAAGATTAGGAAAAGTGTTTCCTTCCTCTTTCTCCTTCTTCTTTTCTCCTTTTTGTTAGCTCCTGGCATTCCAAGGAATTCTTTGTCATAACACTAGCTGGTTGCAAGCTTAAGGAACAGAAATCTCAGTGACTAAATTCCAGAAATAGCACATTAAAATACTAAAATGGCCAGTGGACAACAAAAGATTACAAGGTGTACAAAGAAACAGGAAATGTTGGCCCATGCAAAGGAACAAGAAAAAGCATTAGAAACCATCAAGGAAGACCAGACTTTGGACATACCAAACAAAGACTTTTAAAAAAAAGTCTTAAATATGCTCAAAGAGATAAAGGAAAAACACAGACAAAAAAAATTAAAGGAAATCGGGAAAAGGATAGATGAACAAAAAGAAAATTTCAATAAAGAGATAGAAACATTAAAAAGGAACAAAACAAATAATGATACTGAAGGCCACAGTAACTGAAATAAAAAGTTCCCTATAGGGATTCAGCAGAGGATTGGAGCTGGCAGAAGAAAGAATCAGTGAATTTGAAGATAGGACCATTGAAATTATACAGTCTGAGGAGCAGAAGACATGGAATATAGACCAAATGGTTTATATCAATGTTAAATTTTTTAACTTGATAATTATACTTAATGTGTTTACACAAGTGAATATTCTTCTATCTTAGGAAATATACATGAAAGTATTAAGTGGTAAAGGAGGATTAAGAGGTAAAAGAATGTATGCAAACAACTCAAATGTTTGGAAAGTAGATAAATGGATGGATAGATAGAGTGATATAACAAATGTGGCAAAATATTAACATTGGTAAATCTAGGCGTCTGGATTGGGGGTACACTGGAGTTCTCTGTTTTGTTTTTGTATTATGTTTGCAACATTTTCTGTATGTTTGAAATTATTTCAAAAATAAAAGGTTATAAAAATATATAAGCCCATTTAATCATTGTAACAACCCTATGAGGTAGGTCCTATTATTGTCCCCTATTATTTTACAGATGGGGAAACTGAGACACTGGGTGGTTTCAGCTAAGCTTCCCAAGGTCACAGAGCAGTGAATAGAGACTGTACCCTAGGCACTTTTACATCAGAATCGGTAATCTGACCCACCCTGCTATGCTATCTCTTTGCCCACCAGGATGTAAGCTCCATGAAGGTAGGGATTTTGTCTTTTGTTTACCACCATGTCATCTGTTCTTTGAACAGTACCTGGAACAATATGAACAAGTGACTGAATGAACTATCATTTACATACCCTATACTGAGTATCCCCTATATGGGACAAAGAGGAATAGGACACACTCTCTGCCTCCAAAGAATGCACAGTCTAATTTAGGATTTTTCAAGCTTTTTTGACCACAACCTACAGAAAAGAAAACATGTAACATTATTTTACGTAAGTATATGTGTGTAAAAATGTACACTTGAAACAAAACTTTAGAAAAATCCTTCTATTTTATGAATAGCCCTTTAACTCATTTTAAAAATTTTATTGTATTCTACTCATTTCATACTGCCCATTCCAAAAAAAAGAAAAGCTGGTCAACACCCAGGAAATGCTTATGACTCTCTAACCAGTATCATCATATGAAGCTTGAAAAATGCTGATCTAGAGGTAGGGGCAGGACTGTTAGAACTTATAATAAAACAGGAAAAGAGGTGTGTGCAACTACCCTGAGAGCAGGGGAAGACCCTCAAGAGGCCCAAGATGTCTGGGTCTTTGTTTAAATAATGGGAGCAGTAAGAAGGCTCATTGTTCTACTAGGATATAAAGGACACTTCATTCTTCACATTAAGCATATTTTCCAAAATGTCAGTGTCATACCCTGCAAACGCCAATAATGAATCATGTTTTCTCACTCTCTGGAAGTTTACACTCGGATACCTAGAATCACCAAACCTGAAAGCACACTGTGGGTTCTGGTCATGTGACCGCAAAGTCCGTGCTCTCAAGGGTCCATTCTAATGGGTGGGAACTGCCGAGAAGAGGCAAAGGCACAGAGGTAGTGAGCGCAGGGGGCCTGGAGTAAGAGGACCTAGTTCCTAGCTTGACTCTTCAGGCACATGCACAGATGGCTTAACTTTTCTGCATCTCTTTTTTCATGTTTAAACTGAAGGTAAAAAGATTGTTGGAGGCACCAAAAATGGGAATACACATTTATCAAGATCATACTATTTTGAGTCATAAATATATTTAAACATCTCATTAATCATCAGTTTAATTTTCCTCTTCCTCCTCCTCCTTCTCCCCCTGATCTTTTTCCAGTGACAAAGGTCATTGCTTATATTTTTTCTCCTTGTTGCCAAGCTTATCCTAGAGGTAGGTGGTAACTCATAAAAAATTGATTATGGAGTATTTGAGGAGAGTGGAAATGATGGCATTAGATAATCCACCAATGAACCA
Organism: Choloepus didactylus; assembly: GCF_015220235.1. Lineage (NCBI taxonomy): Eukaryota > Metazoa > Chordata > Mammalia > Pilosa > Megalonychidae > Choloepus > Choloepus didactylus. The sequence goes on along the minus strand of NC_051308.1, from coordinate 21,102,553 downwards.
ATCAGTTCTCAAAGTGTGGGACAACATGGAATCTTCAATGTCTGCTGATCCCAGACTGAGTCTGCATTTTCCATTGCCCTGTTAAACTAGGTAAGCTATTTTCTGATTTTTGCCAGTGGTCCCACCATGTTTCTGGTTGCCAGCTGGGATTCTCTGAAGCACATCTTCAATCTTTCCCTCCTCTTCTGTCCACTGTCCTGTCAGTGACCAAACCATTTTGATCTCACCTTCAAAATGTGTTATTGTTTGCCTGTTGTTTAGTTTTGTTTTCAAATGTTTTTGAATTGCATTCTTCCCTCTTCATTCCCCCTGTTGCAAGCTGAATTTAGGATTTGGGGATTACATTCCTGGCTGATTGCAATAGACTCTTTGCAGTCTCCTGGTCTGAGTCTTTCTTCCTACTAATCCCTGGATGAGCCACTGCTGGATAACCTTCCTAAAACCGTGTTTTTATCCCACAGTCTGAATATTTTGGGAACTTCCCAGGGCTTGGGAAATCAAACCCACACTTCCCCTGGAACTCAAGACTTCTGCTAGAGCAGAATTTCTAGCAGAATAGAGTTTAGAGGAAATGTTGGATGGAGAGGTGTTTTAAAAGTATGGCCAGGTGTGGGAGGAACAAGTCTTTCTCTGTTCAAATAAGTTTGTTCACCTATTGAACTCAATCAGGTGTCTTCTTTTCTCTTTTTTCCCTTTCTGTACATGCACTGAGATTCTCTAAGAGGGGGATTTTCTTAGCTTGCTTGTCTATAGAGCCTGTATTCTTAAAGCATACATGAACATTCCTATTCAGCTTTTCTGGTCAGAGGTTTTAGATTCTAAATTTAACTGTAGATTCTACAAATTTATCATTCATTGCAATCCCAGCATCTAAAAGAGTGCTGATAAATATATTCTAGGTAACTCAATACATACTTGACAGACGGATAGATGAATATCTCTAGTAGATGGTATACTGATTTTTAAATTAATAAAAGTAAAGGGATCTTCATGAAATTTTTGTCTTGAGATGTTAGACTTTAATTTTTAACACAAGGATACCACAGTGTTTTTCTTTGGCATTATTCAACCAGAAGCAGCTAAAATTAAGCCCAAGAAGAAGTAGATTTTTGTTTCTAAATTATAAAGCTCACTAAAAAGGTAGATATTAATTATTTTAAGAACGTATTTCCAGCTTGCTTTTAATGCCTGAACTATAGAAAATGGAATGTGGGTTTTGCTGGTTTTTTAAACATTTCTCTCCGGTGAGTTTTCTTTGTTCTAACTGCCAAGGTGGTTTCAAAGATTCTTTCTGGATTTCTAGCAGTTAAAACAAATCCTGTAGATTATACAAAGGAATAACCAACTGAAATAGCTTTAGTCCAGCTTTTTATAGAAGAATAAAACATTCTGTTTTTAAAACAGAACTTTTTAAAAATCCCAAATAGGTTTTTTTTCCTTTTATTTTTTGTTGATAAATATATTTTCAACTTTTAGCTAGACTTTACTTGATATAGTGAGAATTATAACCCTCAAATTGGAAAAAATGCTGTACAGTGTCCTAATATATGTTCTAATCATAACCCTGAGTGGTTTTGGAAAATCTCCAAAACCAAACTAAACAACATAGTATTCTTTAACTTCAAGAGAATTTATATCATGCCACAAAAAATGAGAGGAGCAAAACTTTGTTAAACAAATTAGGAATGTGAGAAAGGAAAATTTTACTTTACTAAAATAGCTTAAATTGATTCATTGCAGAAGTCAATCATTAGATTATAATTCCAAGGAAAATACTCAGTATCAGAACTAAAAAATAAGAATATGATATTCATAGCCAATGATTAAAGATTTTTTTTATGGATTAAATGAACTATTACCCAAATTAAAGTTAAAAGTAACCCCACTGACAATAATATTCAAGAGAATTGTCCTCTGTAATTAGAATTTCACATTTTATCAACTAATGCATAATTTTGCTTTACTACAAAGGTGTTCTGACTATCCAAAGATTATTAAAGATTTATTACAATAAATAAAGAAAGTTTTGTACAAAACCTTGAATCTGTCCTGTTAAAAATTATCTTGCTGTTATAGAAAGAGTAGGATGAAACCAGAATATCTTGAGGCAAGACATACTCTTTGAGACATTTAATGCTCTAAATAGAGTTTAGCAGATACGAGGTATTGTACAGTTTGGCTAATGAGCTTTGAGTGAGTGAAAAGAAATGAACTGGATAGTATAAGTAACTGAGGCACACAGTGACCCAGGGGAACCGCTGGAAGGATGTACATCAAAAGGCAAGGAGCTGGATGACAGGCAGTTCTCAATGTTTTCTTTGTCCTTTTCTGTACTATCTGAATTTTCAAATAATAAACATTCTGTTTTAATCAGAAAACAATAAATGTATTTGCTCTTTAGAAAAAGACATAAAAGTAATTATATTAAAGTTTGACTTCTGATATCTGAAAAAAGTAAAATTCTAGAAAAAATGTTATTAAATTGTCCAGGTTTGCTGTGGCTTAAAAAAATGTTCTCATCCATAGCCTACCAAATACTTGTGAAAGGAAGCTATACTCCTTTTTAACTTACTAGCATTGATTGTTCCTAGTATGTAGATAAATATTTATTTCAAAGAATGTACTAAAACTACCACAGTTATTTAAAGTTAATAGAAGTAGTATAGATAATGCTGTTACTGGGGTGCATAAAGATCATTTCTAAATGTATTTGATTGTTCAGAAATTCTGTTCTTCAATTTACTTTTAAAGGCTTCATAAGATAATTCCTAAAATGTTCTAGTTAGATTAGCATGTACCTAAGGATAAAAATATAGTTGAAATTATCATTCTTACCTGATGTTGCACGTCAGAATTTGATGGGCAGTTCAAAGTAATTGTATCACACTCCTTAGCTAGGAAAAAAAAGACACAACGCTTGATAAAGAAACACACACTCTGTGGTGTACCACCTAAAATTAAGACACATAATTGCGTGGTATATGGGAACCCTATTTTATGCATGACTTTTCTGTAATCTTACAACTTCTCAAAGTAAGTAAATAAACAAACAAACAAATAAATAAAAAACACTCGATATTATGTGCTTCCTTGTCACCTTGTTACACCAGGAGAGCGCCAATGGCTAACTTCCAATCCACACACACACACCCCACCCCCACTCTGCCCCCCGCAGATAAGGTTCCCTAGCTAAACAATGCTCCTTTTCAGGAGACCAGGTGCAGTTCCTGCTAATCCCTAAGCAGCAATTTTTGTTCCCTGCCAGCCCATAGAATTATTCAAATAAGCCAATCACACCTCCCCACAGAAACCAGGGTTCACCCCATCCTCTTGTTACTACAAAGCCTGCCTCCCTCAGCGCCCCCAGCTGGTTCACTCTTCCCAGGTTCAACCCCTGTGTGGCCCTGCATGGCATGTGGTGGCCTCCTCCCCTGGGCTGAGAGCATATGGGGCTAGCAAACTGCCATCAGTCTCATCCATCCAGTGTCAGGTGTTGCATGTTTGCCATCCCCATGGATGGCGGAACTCCTTTCCTCACCCATGAGGTGAAAAGGAGGTAATCAAAACACACTTTCCTCTGATTAACAACCTTACACCAAATTCCACTGTGTTCATGCATTTATCTGACATTTTACTAAGCCTTTCAGACAGCAAAGAATGAGATTATTCTTCTCCTGACAGCTCACCTTCCTAAAGATCAAACCAAAACCATTTCAGTACTATCATTAAAATATGAACTGCCAGTGGTAGTCAAAGAAAATGAAATGTGTGTTAAATGTTTAACACTTTTCAAAATTAACTTTTAGGAAGTGTGCTGGTTTGAAGCTTTATGCACCTTGGAAAGGACATGTTCTTTTAATCCATTCCTGTGGGTGCAGACCTGTTGTGGGTGGGACCTTCTGTTTGGTTATTTCAGTTCAGATGTGACCCAGCCCATTCAAGGTGGGTCTTAATCCCTTCTACTGAAATCCTTTATGAGCAGATAAAGGACAGAAAAAGCTGAGAGAGCTGAAACAGAAAAGCCCCAGAGATGCTAAGAGAGGACCCACAAAAGCTCAGAGAGGAGGCCACTGGAACCAGGAGCTGAAAGCAATAAAACTTGGGAGCGAAAGACCAGCAGATGCTGACTGTGTGCCTTGCTATCTGACAGAGAAACCCTGGATGCCAGTGGCCTTTTTTCAGAGAATGTATCATCTGTTGATGCCTTAATTGGGACATTTTCATGGCCTTAGAACTGTAAATTTGTAAACTAATAAATCCCTATTGTAAAACCCAATCCATTTCTGGTATACTGCATTCCAGCAGCTTTATCAAACCAAAACAGGAAGGAACTTCTCTCCTTAGGTTGTCTTACATATGTGTTAATTTCACAGCTCCTCTTTTGTGGTGAAGATTGTACAAAGAGTGTTAAAACCTGGTTTTCTTCCATCAGATTTTTTTTTCAATTTTTAAAATATTTTATTAGAGAAATTTTGGGTTTACAGAAAAATCATGCAGAAAACAGAGTTCTCATATACCCCTCCTATTACTAATGCTTTGCATTAGTGTAATACCTTTGTTACAATTGATGAAAGAATATTATTTTGACTATTAACTGTAGTCCATAGTTTACATTGGGTTCACTGTGTTGTACAATCTTATGGTGTTTTTTTAAAAATTTTTATTCTAGTAATGTATATATACATGTAAAAAAAAACTAGAATTCCCCCTTTTAACCACATTCAAATATATAATTCACTGGTGTTAATCACATTCACAGTGTTGTCCTACCATCATCATCATTCATTACTAAAACTTTTCCATCACCCCAAACAGAAATTCTGCACCAATTATGCATAAACTCCCCATTCCCTAACCCCACTCCAGCCCTTGGTAACCTGTACTTTAGTTTCTGATTCTATGAATTTGCTTAGTCTGGTTATTTCATATCAGTGAGATCATACAATATTTGTCCTTTTGTGTCTGGCTTATTTTACTCAATATGATGTGTTCAATGTTCATTCATGTTGTAGTACATATCAGAACGTCATTCCATTTCATGGCTGAATAATATTCCACTGTATGTAAGTACCACATTTTATTTATCCATTCACCAGTTGATGAACACTTTAATTGCTTCCATCTTTTGGCTATTGTGAGTAATGCTTCTGTGAACATTGGTGTGCAAATATCCTCTCAAGTGCCTGCTTTCAATTCCTTCAGATATATACCTAGAAGTTGGACTGCTGGCTCATAGGTAGTTCTATACTTAACTTTCTGAAGGACCACCAAAATGTTTTCCACAGCAGCTACACCATTTTATATTCCTGCCAATAGGAATGAGTTTCCTATTTCTCCACATCCTCCCCAACACTTATTTTCCTTTTTTTTTTTTTTCAATTGCAGCCATTCTAGTGGGTATGAAATGGTATCTCATTGTGGTTTAATTTGCATTTCCCTAATGGATAAAATGGCATTGAACATTGTGCTGGTTTGAATGTATTATATCCCCCAAAATGCCATTTTCTTTGATGTAATCTTGTGTGGGCAGATGTATCAGTGTTGATTAGATTGTAATTCTTTGAGTGTTTCCATGGAGATGTGCCCCACTCAACTGTGGGTGATGACTCTGATTGGATAATTTCCACGGAGATGTTACCCCACCCATTCAGGGTGGGTCTAAATTAGATCACTGGAGCCATATAAATGAGCTGACAAACAGAAGGAACTCAGTGCAGCTGAAAGTGACATTTTGAAGAGGAGCTACAGCCGAGAGGGACACTTTGAAGAATGCACAGAAGCTGAGAGAGTAGCTGCAGATGAGAGACGGTTTGAAGATGGCCGTTGAAAGTAGACTTTTGCTCCAGAGAAGATAAGAGAGGGCAAACATCCCAAGAGCAACTGAGAGTGACATTTTTGAGGAACTGCAATCTAGAGAGGAACATCCTGGGAGAAAGCCATTTTGAAACCAGAACTTTGGAGCAGATGCCAGCCACGTACCTTCCCAACTAACAGAATTTTTCCAGACGCCACTGGCCATCCTCCAATGAAGGTGCCCGATTGTTAACAACTTACCTTGGATACTTCATGGCCTTAAGACTGTAACTTTGTAATCAAATAAACCCCCTTTATTCTGGTGTTTTGCCTTCTAGCAGCATTAGCAAACTAGAACAAACATCTTTTCATGTGCTTTTTGGCCATTTGTGTATTTTCTTTGGAGAAACATCTATTCAAGCCTTTGTCCATGTTTTAATTGGGTCATGTGTCTTTTTGTTGTTGAGTTGAAGGATTTCTTTATATATTCTGGTTATTAAGCTGTTATCAGATGTGTGATTTTCAAATATTCTTTAGGTTGTATTTTTACTTTCCTGATGAAGTGCTTAATGCACAAAAGTTTTGAATTTTGATTAGGTCCATTTATCTATTTTTACTTTTGTTGCTTGTGCTTTTGGTGTAAAGTCTAAGAATCCATTGTCTAACACAAGGTTCTGAAGATGCTTCCCTATGTTTTCTTCTAGGGGTGTTATAATTTTGGTTCTTATATTTAGTTGTTTGATCCATTTTGAGTTAATTTTTGTATCAGGTGTGAGGTAGGGGTACACCTTCATCTTTTGCATATAAACATCCAGTTTTCCTAGCATCATTTGAAGACACTATTCTAGAGCAGCCTAGGCTCCCTTGTCAAAAACCAATTGGCCATTGGTCTATTCATCTGTCCTTGTGACAGGACCATGCTGTTTTTTTGTTTTGTTTTGTTTTGTTTTGTTTTTAATTTTATTTTGAAATAAATTCAAACTTACAGGAACAGTTGCAAAAACAATACAAAACCCATACACAGAACTCCAGCATACCCTGACCCCCTCCCCCGAAACCCTGATCCACCAACTTTAACATCCTGTCACACCACCATTTCTTTCTTTCTCTCCCTCCTTCCTTCCCTCCCTCCCTCCCTATCTATCATCCATCATCTATTGCTCTGTCTTCTGAACATATGAGAGCAAGCTGCACACATCCTTGAACAAACAATATAATTCACATATACGTCCCCCATGAGCCAAGAACATTCTTTTATGCAATCCCATTAAGTGCAGCTAAGAAGTTCAAGAAATTCAACATTGATACAAAGCTTACATTCTATATTTCCTTTTTTTTTCTTATGTCCCAACTGTGTCCCTTTGAGTCTCCTCTCCTTCACCCTCAGATCCCATCCAGGATCATCCTTGGCATTTAATTGTCATTATCTATTTAGACTGTCTTTTTTTTTTTCACTTGTGGAAACATATATACGGCCTAAATCTTCCCATTCCAACCCCTCCCTAGCATTCCATTAGTGGGATTAATCACATTTAGAATGTTGCAATGCTATCACCTTCCCACCATCCATTACTAGAAATTTCCCTTCACCCCAAACAGAAACCCTACACTCATTTCTTAACTCCCCATTGCTCCTTCCCCCACTTCTCATAACCCATACTCCACTTTTCATCTCTGTGGTCATATTCTCTGATACTTTCTTTGTGTTTACTGTGGGGCTTAAATTTAACCTCTTAAGTCTATACCAATCTTGTTTTTCTTTGATACCAACTTAACTTCAACAGGACGCATAAACTATATTCCTTTACTCCTCCATTCCCCCACCTTTATGTAGTTCTTGTCAAAAATTACGTATTTTACATTGAGTCCAAAACCACTGATTCATCATTATACTTTATGTCTTTTAGATCCTATAGGAAGTAAATAGTGGAGTTACAAATCAAAAATATAGTAGTATTGGTATTTATATTCACCATGTGATCTTTACTGGAAATCTTTATTTCTTCATGTGATTTCAGTCAGTTGTTTACTGTCCCTTCCTTTCAGCCTGCTCAATTCCCTTTAACATTTCTTATAGGACTGATCTACTGGTGATGAAGTCCCTCAGCTTTTGATTCTCCAGGAATGTTTTCATCTCCCCCTCATTTTTACCCTCCAGGTGTTTGTGAATTTTCTAAGTCTCTGACGGTTATTGACTTCTATTTGTATTCCATTGTGGTCTGAGAATGTGCTTTGAATAAATTCAATTTTTTTTTTAAATTCATTGAGGCTTGTTTTATGTCCCAGCATATGGTCTATTCTGGAGAAAGATCCGTGATCACTAGAGAAGAATGTGTGTCCTGGTGATTTGGGATGTAATGTTCTATATATATCTGCTAAATTTCCCTATATCTCTCTCTCCTTTCTTTGTTTCTCTGTCGGTCAGGCTCCCTTTAGTATCTGAAGTAGGGCAAATTTTTTATTGGCAAAATCTCTCAGCATTTGTTTGTCTGTGAAAAATTTAAGCTCTCCCTCAAATTTGAAGAAGAGTTTTGCTGGATAAAGTATTCTTGGTTGGAAATTTTTCTCTCTCAGAGTTTTAAATATGTCATGCCACTGCCTTCTTGCCTCCATGGTGGCAGCTGAGTAGTCACTACTTAGTCTTATGTTGTTTCCTTTGTATGTGATGAATTGCTTTTCTCTTGCTGCTTTCAGAACTTGCTCCTTCTCTTCAGTATTTGACAGTCTGATCAGAACATGTCTTGGAGTGGGTTTATTTGGATTTATTCTATTTGGAGTTCGCTGGGCATTTATGCTTTGTGTATTTATATTGTGTACAAGGTTGGGGAGATTTTCCCCAACAATTTCTTCAAATACTCTTTCTAGACCTTTACCCTTCTCTTCCCCTTCTGGGACACCAATGAGTCTTAAATTTGGATGTTGTATTTTATCTATTGTATCCCTGAAATCCATTTTAATTTTTTCTATTTTTTTTTCCCATTCTTTCTTTTGTTCTTTCATTTTCCATTCTGTGGTCTTCAAGGATGCTGAGTTGTTGTTCAACTTCCTTTAATCTTGTATTATGAGTATCCAGTGTCTTTTTAATGTGGCCAACAGTTTCTTTTATTTCCATAAGATTTTCTATTTTTTAATTTACTCTTGCAATTTCTTCTTTATGCTCTTCTAGGGTCTCCTTTATGTCCTTTATATCCTGTGCCATGCTCTTCTTCATGTCCTTTATATCCTGTGCCATGCTTTTGTTGTTTGATTTTAGGTCTTTCATTAATTGTGCCAAGTACTGTGTCTCTTCTGATCTTTTGATTTGGGTGTTTGGGTTTGGGTTCTCCATATAGTCTGGTTTTATCATATGCTTTAAGATTTTCTGTTGTTTTTGGCCTCTTGGCATTTGCTTTACTTGATAGGGTTCTTTCAGGGTCTATAAAATACCAGTCTCTAATTTGTCAGATCTACAGCTTGGTGGTGTACACTTTCTCAAACTAACCAGCAGATGGAGTCCGCAAGTCACCTATTCCCCTCAAGTCAGTTCTCCCCAACTTTGTCTTTGTGGTGTGTGGGGGTCTGATTCTTGTGGGGTTCAATTGGTGTGCCAGGTTTGGGTGTGTTGTTGGTACTGTCCACCCTGAATGTGGGGCGTGTGTCTGGGTGGCTAGGGGGACAGCGCAGCTTTAATAATCAAACCTCCTAGGTGTTCCTGGAGATTTAAGGCTATTGCAAGAGTCTAAGCCTTCATTTCGGTCTTGCCACAGATCGTCTCTGCCGCTGACCCACAAGTCCCTGGCACTGGTGTAGGGTCCCTGGGATTTCCGAGTGTGTCCCCCTTCTCAGCTGTGCTCTTCCAGGACCCCTGCCGAGGGAAGGTTGTGCCACATCACAAATGTGCACTGGCCCTTCAGAAGCCCTGGGTCACTGGGCCTTGCAGGGGCGTCCCCAGCCTGCTGTAAAGATGGTTGAATGGGGTGTGTTAATTTTCCCCTCTTCGTACAGCTCCGCCTTCCCAGCTCTGGGACAATTAGCTGTGGGTGCACTAAAGGCCACCGTCCACGGCCAATATTGTGGCATGTGTGTGGTGCTGCGGGAACCACTCCCTGTCACAGTGGGACCCTTGGTGTGGCTCTGAACTATGGGTCTGGCCCCAGGCGGCAGCGTCCCAAGCCCGCTCGGGAGATGGTTGCAAAGGGTGCGGTTTCTTTCTCCTTTTGGCTCCCCTCTGTCCCCCTGGCCCCAAGACAATCAGCAGTGGGTGTGGGAAGGGCTATCCTGCATGCCAGACACCGAGGTGTTGGGACAGCCCACTCCTGCCGTGCTTCACTGCACGGTTCTCACCGTTGTATCCACAGTCAGTCCCAGGTTTGTTTGTTTTTTTTTTATAAAGAACTAGTCTGTCTCCAAACACCAACCCGTGGTTTCCTCACACTGCAGTGTGGCCGCCAGGCTCTCAGCCAGCTCACTCACTTGTTTCAGAATGCAGACTTCCGGTTTCACCAAATGCATGATCCCTGTGGATTTAGCAGACCTTGTCCAGCTGGTGCATTGCTGGAACTGGTGTTCTGGGTCACTTTCTGGCTTTTATCTACTGTTTTTCACAGAGGTGTTTTTTTGCCCTGTCTTACCTAGCTGCCATCTAGGACCATGCTGTTTTGATTATGATGGCTTTGTAATAAGTTTTAAGATTGGGAAATGAGTCCACCAACTTCAGTCTTCTCTTTCAAGATGGCTTTTGCTATTTAGGGCTCTTTACCTTTCCAAATAAATTTGATGATTGGCTTTTACATTTCAGCAAAACAGACTAGGGGAATTTTGATTAAGATTGTGTTGAATCAGTAAATCACTTTGGGTAGAACTGTCATCTTAACAATATTTAGTCTTCCAATCCATGAACAAAGAATGTCCTTCCATTTATTTAGGTTGTCTTTGATTTCTTTTACTAGTGTTTTGTAGTTTTCCATGTATAAGTCCTTTACATCCTTGGTTAGATTTTTTCCTAGATATTTGACTCTTTTAGTGGCTATTGTAAGTGGAATTTTAAAAATTGATTTCCTCTTCAGGTTTTTCATTACTAGTGTATAGAAACACTACTGATTTTTGTTTATTGATCATGTACCTGGTCACTTTACAGAATTTTTTTATTAGCTCTAGGAGCTTTGTTGTAGATCTTTTGGGACTTTCTATATATAGGATCATGTCATCTGCAAATAGTGAAAGTTTTACTTCTTCCATTCCAATTTGGATGCCTTTTATTTCTTTTTCTGGCCTAACTGCTCTAGCTAGAACCTCCAGCACAATGTTGAATAACAGTGGTGACAGTGGGCATCGTTGTCTTGTTCCTGATCTTAGAAGAAAGCTTTCAGGTTTTTACCATTAAATGATGTTAGATGTGGGTATTTCATATGTGCCCTTTATCAGGTTGTGAAAGTTTCCTTCTATTCCTAATTTCCTAAGTGTTTTTATTAAGAAGGGGTGCTGAATTAGGTCAAAAACTTTTCTGCATCAATTGCGAAGACTGTGTGTTTTTTTTTTCGTTCATTCTAATAATGCAGTGTATTACATTAATTGATTTTTTTTATGTTGACTCACCCTTGCATACGTGGGAGACATTTCACTTCCTCATGGCTTATAATTCTTTTAATGTGCTGTTGGATTCAGTATGCTAGTAATTTGTTGAGGATTTTTGCATCATTATTCATAAGGGATACTGGTTTTTCTGGTATTGTACTGCTTTGGATATATTACATTCCCCAAAATGCCATGTTCTTTGATGCAGTCTTGTGGGAACAGATGTAGTAGTGTTGATTAGGTTGGAAACTATTGGTTCAGTGTTTCCATGGAGATATGACTCAATCAACTGTAGGTGAGACCTTTCATTGGATTATTTCTATGGAGGTATTGCCCTGCCCATTCAGGGTTGGTCTTTATTGGATCACTGGAGTACTTTAAAAAGAGCCACACAGGCCCAGATGCAGAGCAGCTGTGAGTAACATTTTAGAGAGCAACTGAGAGTGACATTTTGAAGAGCAGCTACAGCTAAGAGAGGACACAATGCCCCAAGAGCAACATTTTGGAGAACACCATTTTGAAATACCACCTGTGAGCAAGCAGATGCCAGTCACATGCCTTCTGAGCTAACAGAAGTTTTCTGGATGCCAATGGCCATCCTTCAGTGAAAGTACCCGATCGTTGATGCCTTACCTTGGACACTTTATGGCCTACAGACTGTAACTTTGTAACCAAATAGACCCCCTTTATAAAAGCCAATCCATTTCTGGTATTTTGCATAATGGCAGCATTAGCAAACCAGAACAGGTATGTTTATCTGGTTTTGGTATTTGGATGATGTTAGCCTCATATAATGAGTTAGGGAGTATTCCTCCCTCTTCAATTTTTTTGAAGATTGTGACCAGGAAGGGTATTAATTCTTCTTGGAACATTTGGTAAAATCTACCAGTGAAGCTCACTAGTCTTGGGCTTTTCTTCGTTGGGAGATTTTTGATTACCTGTTCAATCTCTCTATCCATTATTGGTCTGTTGGGATGTTTTTTTCTTCTTGAATTGGTATAGGTAGTTTGTGTTTCTAGGAATTTGTCTATTTCATCTAGTTTATCTAATTTGTTGGAGTACAGTTACAGTTGTTCATAGTATCCTTTTATAATCCTTTTTATTTCTGTGGGTTGGTAATATTGTCCCCATTTTCATTTCTTATTTTAGTTATTTGTGTCCTTTTTTTCTTAGTCAGTCTAGCTAAGATTTTCCAATTTTATTGATCTTTTCTAAGAATCAACTTTTGTCTCTGTTGGTTCGCTCCACTGTTTTCCTATTCTCTATTTTATTTTGTCTCCACTCTAATCTTTCTTCTTTACCTCCTGCTTGCTTTGGGTTTCATTTGCTCTTCTTTTTTTCTAGATCCCCACTTGTAAGGATAGGTCTCTGATTTGAAATCTTTCTTCTTTTTTAATGAAAGCATTTAGAACTATAAATTTCCACCTCAGCACTGCCTTTGCTGCATCCCGTAAGTTTTGGAATGTTGTGTTTTAATTTTCATCCCCCTCAAGATATTTCCTAATTTCCCTTGTGATTTATTCTTTGACCCACTGGTTGTTTAAGAGTGCGCTGTTTAATTTCCACGTATTTTGAATTTTCCATTTCTCCCTCTGTTATTGATTTCTAGATTCATTCCATTGTGGTCAAAGAAGATACATTGTAATACACTGTATGATTTCAATATTTTAAAATTTATTGTTACTGTTTTGTGAGCTAACATATAATCTATCCTGAAGAATAATTGTGTGCCCTTGAGAAGAATGTATATTCTGCTGCTGTTGGATGAAGTGTTCTAAATATGTATGTCAGGTCTAGATAGTTTAGAGTATACTTCAAGTCTATTTCTTCATTGATGATCTGTCTAGATGTTCCATCCATTACTGAAAATGGTGTATTGAAGTCTCCTACTATTAATATAGTATCATCTATTTCTCCCTTCAAATTCTTCAATATTTGCTTCATAATAGTTTGGGTCTCTGCCATTAGGTGCACATATATTTAAATACTTATATCTTCTTATTGACTTGACCGTTTGTCAGTGTATAGTGACCTACCTTGACCCTCCTAACAGTTTTTCACTTAATGTTTATTTTATCTTATATTAGTATAGCTACCACAGCTCTCTTTTGGTTACTAATTGTGTGGTACAATTTTCCCATTCTTTCATTTTTCTGTCTCCTTGTGTCTTTGAATTTAAGGTGAATCTCTTGTAACAGCATGTAGTTGAATCATGCTTTTTATCCATTCTGCCTATCTCTACCTTTTGACTGGAGAGTTTAGCTCATTATATTTAAAGTAACTACTGATAATGCAGGACTTTCTTCTATTTTGCTAGGAAGTCCTTATAAATCGCATACCTTTTTTGTTCCTCAACTCTATTAATGCTCACATGTACATAACACTTTGCTTTTCTCTTGCAGCTATTAGAACTCTCTCCTTGTCCTTGACATTCAACAGTTTGACTACTACATGTCTGGATGTGGTTGTCTTTGAGTTTATCCTGTTTGGGTTCATTGGGATTCTTGAATGTGTCTATTCAAAGCTTTCATAAAATTTGGGAAGTTTTCTGCCTTTATTTATTTGAATATTCCATGTGCTGGTTTGAATGTATTATGTCCCCCAGAAAAAGTCATATTCTTTAATGCAATTTTGTGAGGCAGACATATATTAGTGGGGATTAAGTTGGAACGTTTGGATTAGGTTGTTTGCATGGAAATGCGCCCCACCCAAATGTAGGTGATAACTCTGATGAGATAATTTCCATGGAGGCGTGGCCCCACCCATTCAGGATGGGCCTTGATAGTGGAACCATATAAATGAGCTGACAAACAGAAGGAACTCAGTGCAGGTGAGAGTGACATTTTGAAGAGGAGCTACAGCCAAGAGGGACACTTTGAAGAAGGCATAGGAGCTGCAGATGAGAGACAGTTTGAAGACAGCCGTTGAAAGCAGACTCTAGCTCCGAAGAAGCTGAGGACAAATACCCCAAGTGCAACTAAGAGTGACATTTTTGAGGAACTGCAGCCTAAAGAGGAATGTCCTGGGAGAAAGCCATTTTGAAACCAGAACTTTGGAGCAGACACCAGCCACGTGCCTTTCCAGCTGACAGAGGTTTTCCAGACACCATTGGCCATCCTCCAGTGAAGGTACCCGATTGCTGATGTGTTACCTTGGACACTTTATGGCCTTAAGACTGTAACTGTGTTAACCAAATAAACCCCCTTTTATAAAAGCCAATCCATCTCTGGTGTTTTGCATTCTGGCAGCATTAGCAAACTAGAACATTCCATTTTCCCCTTTTTCTCTTTCTTCTCCTTCTGGGACCCCCACAACATGTATAATGGCTTGCGTGATGGTGTCCCACATTTATCTTAGGCTTTGTTCACTTTTAATCGTTTTTACTTTCTGCTCCTCAGCTTGAATGATTTCAGTTGTCTTGTCTTTGAGTTCACTGGTTCTTTCTTCTGTATTGTTAACAACACTCCACACAGTTCTAATGCACACTAAAATTTTATTCTTCACAGCAAAAGTTAACAGATGTAATTTCAGCCATACTAATTCTGACCCCAGTCATACTAATTCTTATAATGGTCAATGTCATACTTTTTAACACGGCATTTTTGTAAAATTTTTTAATACAATGATAACTTGAATTTAAATAGTAATTTTTCTTACATGGTACTCCAAACATTCATTTTATGTGTCCATATCCTAGTCCTCCCCATACCCTCCTGTATACAAAAGAAAAAAATATTTTTGGAGAATCTTCACCTTTGGATTCTTGTAATAATTTGGGGGGGGGGGTGTGTGTGATTTATTTATTTATTTATTTATTTATTTATTTATTTATTTATTTTTTGGTAACAGAGATTGCCAAGAGGTTCCTATTAAGAATTGGAAGAAGGGAGTGTATTGATATAATGAGTAAGAGGAAGACACATAGAAAATAATGCAGGAAGGAGGGATATGTAGTTTCCTGTTAGAATGGGAGTGCCTATTAACAAAATAATAGGAGGTGAGAAATCGCATAAAATACAGCATATTACCTTGCTAGTTTTAAGGGAGAAATTTTTACTTTGTAATTATTTTAGTGATTTCCTAAGTACTTACTTCTTTTCTCCTAACTTTTTCAAACTGAACTACTACTTCTACATTTTAGTTAACAAATTATTCCAAAAGGCCTCCCCTAAATAGAATCCATGCTTCAGTTCAAATTCCTCAAAATGATAAGCAATAGAATCAGTCTACTTCACTTCTCTTTAACTTAACTCTAAATTCACTATACATTTTTTGAGCAATGTTAAAAGAAAAGCACAGGAAGCAACAACAGAGAAAATGGAAATGATAAAATCTTGATTGATCTATGATGTGAGTACTTATCTATATGCAACTTTCCTCCACTATAGGAGCTCAAAATTTCACATTCGTTTTCCAAATACGTTTTTCTCAAAATGTAAAGTCACATGCCCTTTGTGGTATATTTTATATCACATAATCCCTGATACCACATAGAAACTGCTAACTTATGCCAGTCTTGGGTTTAGTGCCTGCAGAGTCTCACAGAATGCCCATCAGAAAAGAGGCCTGAGATAAGGTACCCCTTGAAGTCTCTAAACTCAGGGTTGACTGAGTTAGAAACTATGTATTTGCCCACTGGTTTTTCTCCAATGAGAAAACAAGCATAATAACATGTTTCCCCCTCAAAAACAGATGCTAATCAGTGAAATACATTACATTTCCACAGTTGACTTATGGTTAAACCACTTTTTCAGAACCACTCTAGTTGGAGAGGGGTTGAAGAATAGCTTTATAATGTCCGTGAATAAAGCAGTAATACCCTAATACTATAATAAAGATTTTGTGAAATATGTTTAATCTGCTTAAGGAAGTAAATTTCAAGGACTTTAGAATTTTAACTATATGACAATTGTTAAAGCTATTTACAAATAACTCTTCTATTAAGTAAAATAACTGCCCTCCCCAAATTTACTTAAATGTTGGAGTCCTGATTTGTGCTTAAATATAATTAGATTGCATCTACTTTTAAGCCTATAAATTAGTCTTTTCACTAATCCACATGGATTATCTTTGCCTAAAAATTATTTTAATGAGAAAATTACCATAAAAGTTTAATTATGATATTGGAACAAGTAGTTATGTTTTTAAAAAAATACCAGAGTAAGTTCTTTAACTTAAACACATGTCCCATTTACATGTACAATGTATATTTTTTTGGAGACAAGAAATTAACCACTTAATTCTGTTCATCATGAATAAGGGCAAAGGAAAGGTTTCGGGTATGACTTTCATAATCATGTTACTTGTAAACTCATCACAATTTTACTTAAGGTTTTGTAAAACTCAAATTCTAGGAGACACCTTAGTGTATACAGTTACTATAGTATCAGGTTACTAAGCAACAGTCTTTTTCTTTCAAAGCAGGAAATCACATTCAAAGGTAATAAAAAAGATCTTTAGACAGATCACACCGTGATATTGCATTGTGCTATCCAGAGTCAATTCAGCTCAGTCTTCTGCTTTTTCCAAAACAGTTTCACTTTTGCCTGTTTGCTATGAAAGCTTCTGACAGTCTTCGGCCCTGATTTTTCACATATCTTTTGTAAGATTTCCCTCCCCCTGTGTATAGTGCTCATGTGTGCCATGTACTGTTCCAGACTTATTTCATTTAATTCTCACAACCACCCTGGGGGAAGGATGCCAACATGGTCCTCTCCACTCTACAGACAAGGAAACTGAGGCACTGAGAGGTGAAGTTACTTGCTGAGGTCACTCAGAACTGGGCAGATTAGTTCTCTTTTCTGCGTGCCCCATTGGTGGGCACACTGAATCCGTGAAGCTTCTTATGCAGGATCACAAACTGTGGTCTGCATCCCAGTCACCCAGGTATGTCTTAAAATGCAGATTCCTGGGCCTGACCCCAGAACTATCAAATCATGATTTTGGACAGCAGGGCCCAGAATCTGCATTTTAAACAAGCTCCCCAAAAGATTCTTCACTGCACACTGCAGTCTAAGAACCACTGCCCAAGACTGCCTCTGATCTGTTCCTTATTACCTGGTTTGTGACTTCTAGTTCCTTGCTGATATGAAGAATCAGATTTGGGGATTCAGGAGACTTACGGGGAAGTTATGGGAAACTGGGGTCCAAGGAGGTTGGAGCTTACCAAAAGCCTCCCCTGGTACAGCCAGAGTCTGAACTCAAATCTGACCATCAGATTCTTTTCTCTATACCACTGCAATCTCAGGGACATGCACTGGAGACAAAAGGAATGGAACTCTAATGGTATAATTGCAGGGATCAGGGAGAAGAGTCTGGGGGTAGGGAAGGAAAAGGAAGAGAGTCTTGGCAGAACCAGGCGTAATCACAAGGTTGGTTCTGGCAGGGAGCTCCCTCCCAACCCTCCAGACAGATGACCTTGTGGTCACCCAGGGGAAATCCAAATTATATTGTTCTGGGAAATCCTACCTCTCTGTGGTGACAAGGAAGCCTGTGTGCTTTGTGGGAGTAGGAAGGGGTCCCCATTGTTCATGCCAACTTTGAAACTTGTCCTATCTGATTGTTCCTTCCTCCATCCTTATCCTGCCCCCCGTCTCTGAGTTGTCAGCAGAGTACCAGATAAACGCTGCAGTCTGATGACCAGAAGCCTGGCTTCTATATGGAACACAGCTTTGCAGACTGCCCTGTGATGGAAATGAGGAACGCTCAGTCCTCATCATCCTTGTGGTCTGTGTCATGACCAAAACATTAGTCTATGGGTTAAAAAAGATAATATTTCAGGGGTGGGGATAGGGGCTGACAAGTAGCCCTTGTCCCTTTGTCTAGTAACAGAACCTCTTGCCTGTGGTCTGGATAGAATTGACTCCATGCCCTCCTCTGCCTGATCTCAAGGCTGGCACATTAGCTCAGTTTTTGGCCAAAGTCCTCCACCTCCCTGATGACAACAATTGATTCAGCGATGGGCACATGACCCCCACTGTCCCAATCATAATCTTCCCTAAAGTTGTGCTAATGGGTTTTGGGGGAATGGGGCCCTTTTCATCAGCTATTTTATTTTTAACACAGTTTTAGTGAAATTTTCTTCCCCAGTCATCTTGAGCAGCACCATTTATAGCCGGCTGGTTGATTGGTACTGGTGTCCATCTTTTCCTCCATGTGAGAAAACCTGCCCAAGCCAATGTAGGAGACAGAGAGCTTGATCACATCATTTAAATGCTTGGATCAAGCAGCACCCTAAGATACCTAAGCCAATAAACCCACCCTTCCCCCACCCTTAAACTAATTTAAGTTAGGATTCTGTCACTTGCAACCCAGAGTCCTGGATACCTTCATTTTATGCATGTATCGGCATGTTAAAAACACCACAGGAATTTAATTTATAATTTGTTACAAAACGATAGATTTTAATAAGAAAATTTATTTCTGAGATAATCGTCTAACAAGTCATGAGCTAAATTGTAGGCATGTTTCTGTTTTACAGTTTTAAATAATGAAAAAGCTAGTTGGACTAATGCTTTGTACAAGATAACTCTTATTAAAATAATCACTGAGTTCAAGTAGTAATATTAACTGTACATACCTTTAGGAAGTCCCGTATCTTGAATGGGATATTTGTCTGACTGTAGAAACCAACAAAAGAGGAGAGTTATTTTTAAATGGCCATCATCAATTAGAAGATCAAAGTGAAAAGAGCGTTTTGCCTTGGGAAAGTAATGATTTCAATTATACACTTTGGAAGTGTGTAGCCTTGGGCTTATCCATAGGTCTGACCCTTCAATTGTTTTTCTTCATAATTCACAGAAATGACACAAGCTTGACAAGAAGTTAATGTGGGGATGTGAAATAGAATAAACCTTCCTAATTTCTTCAGCTCTGACCACTAGACCACACTTCCTCTCTTCCCTGCAGTGCTATTCTCCCTATCTAGTTCCTGCAGTTTAAAACTGAGGAACACTTTTTCGCATGAATTATGAGGTAGACACATTTCTTCTCACCGTTTCTGTGTGAGAGTCATTCAGGTAAATAAGCATGTATCCTACCATTGTGGAGCTCTGCTCTGGGTTGAATACAATGGTGTTCTAAAGGTAACTATCCTTTTGGATGCACAAAGACCTAAAAATCAGTCCCTAATAAATGGCATTAATTAAGGGTAGTACTCTTAAAGGGAATTCAAAATAGCAAATGCTCTTATAATCACATAGATTTTTATTTGTTTGTATCTGTATACAGATGTCTAATATTCTGGAACCTTTAACTTCAGATTAAATAATGTAGCCATTCTCTGAAGACTTATATGAGAGGAGTAGGAATGTGCTTTATTTCCCTATTTTATCCCCTCACCTCTGCTCTTTTCCCTGTTCTCCACTCCATCTGGGCCTTTGGGCCCACTGTCCTCCAGCCTGAACAAAAGTGCACTTTCCAGGTTTCCCTGTGATTCTCCCCCATGTCTTCCTTTGACAGAGGAGAAAAAGAAATAAATGTGGAGCAAAAGGTTTTACTTTAAAGGCCTTTCTTTAGAGTTTCTTTAGAGCTGGGCAGTAAAGTTTCAGAACCTCTAAAAGGTCTCCAGTCCTTCCCCTCCAAAAATCAATCAATTGGTCTTAGAGAACTTAGAAGTCAATTAGAATTTTCCCCAGGAACAAATTAATCCTTCTTGCCACTCTAATCCAAGAGCATGGCAAACATACCCATAATTCTATATAATGCTTATCAGTCTGTTTTGAAAGTATTTGTTTGTTTCCCCAGATAGACAGAAAAAGGACTATGATATTTGCATCCCCAGATTTTTACACAGAATTAATTACATCTACTAGAAAGTCTGCATGACTACGCAAACAGCCTACAGCAAGTGCTGGTTTCCTGGAGAAACTGACAATTGAGCAGGCCTAGAAGTATGGCCAGGATTTGGGTGAAGGAGCAGAGGAGCTGCAGATGGTGCATACAGCATGAACAAAGGCCAGGTGGTTGGAAGAATGGCACGTAGAAAAGACTGGTCAGCCCGAAGCAGATATGTGTATCAGAGGGGAGGAGAGGAAAACAGGACTGTATTTGAAATGGTAGAGTTAGTTAAGCAAAGGAATTCTGGTGAGGTGCCATTCTAGGCTCTTGAGAAGATTAGCTTAGCAAACATCTATTGTCTCCTGCCTTGTGCTCAGTATATGGGATGATGGTCACTACAGCATTGAGGGAAGTCAGACAAGCAAACAATTTACTGCAATCTGATAAAAAGTAGGGAATGGGCTATGAAGAAGGGAGCACAAAGGTCCCAGGGCAAGACACAGAAGGCTTCAAGATCAGAGAATACTTGAACTGAGAAAGGAGGATGCATAAGGGTTCACTAGATGAGGAGATGGGAGGACCATAAGAGTTCATTAGATGAAGAGATGGATTTTCCTTGCCAGAGAGAATAACATTATAGCTATTCTAGGAATATGAGAGGGCAGGGAGTATCTGAGAAGCAGCAAATAGCTACATGTTTCTGGCTGATAGGTGAGCAGGGGTAAGTGGTGGATGTTGAGATAAGGTCATAGAAGACCTCATCTGCTGTGTCAAAGAATATCTATTCAATCCTGTAAGCAGTGGAAAGCTTTGGAAAGATTACCCTGTCCCCAGCATGGAGGAGCAATTTGAGGTAGCCACAACCCAAGGTGAGCAATAAAGACGTGGCTCCAAGAGAGGGTGACCCTGGTGTCAGGGAGAGTGAGTAGGAGACTGCTGTAACCGTAGGTGGTGGTAATGGGACTGGAAAGGAAAGAGGGAATTGGATAACACTTATAGAAACCAAAGGCCTTAGTCACAGATTACACTTGAAGGAATAATAAAAATGGTCACAGGATCATTGTTCATTCTGTTTTCATGAGAGTTAAAAGATAGGGATGTTTTCGTACTAGTTTCCAAACTAGTGACAAAGCTTGATTCCCTGTGCTGTCCACAGTCCTCACGCTGGGCAGCAATTATTAAAAATCCTGAAAACAAACACCTTGTGTCTCTAAAATACTGGGAAGCCTCATGAATCAGCAAAGATCTGAAGACACTTAATTTAATTCTATTGTTTAGTGTATTTTATATCATTCTGACTAAATTAGAATCTCATGGTTACCAGATCTCAGTTAATCAGAATTTTTCATGACTCAATGACCCTATTCTCTAAAACATTTTGAGTGAGAGCAATGTGCCTTATATAATATATATAGTAATAAATTTAATGTTGTCAAGACATAATTTGATCATAAGCGAGAGGCAGGACCTCATAGCAGAGTGGGGCTCTGGTCTGGGTCATTTTATACAAATTAGTTAACTTCCATTTCCTCATCTGTAAAATGGGGATAAAAATATCTGCCTTCAAACCTACTAGGATGGCTATAAAAAAAAAAAATAACCAGTGTTGGCAAGGATGTAGAGAAATTTAAGTCCTTATACATTGCTGGTAGGAATGTAAAACGGTGCAGACATTGTAGAAACAATTTGGCAGTTCTTCAAAAAGTTAAAAGCAGAATTACATATGACCTGGCAATCCCAGTCCCAGGTATTTAGGAATTAAAAATAGAAACCCAAACAGAGACTTGTATGCCAATGTTCATAGCAGCATTATTCACAATAGCCAAAAGGTGGAAACAGCCCAAGTTGTTGTTGCCCATCAACAGATGAAAGAATAAACAAAATGTGGCATATACATACAGTGGAAAACTATTCAGCCATAAAAAGGAATGACATGAATCTTGAAAACATTGTACCAAATGAAGTAAGTCAGGCACAAAAGGACAGTATGAAATATCTACAATAGATAATTCATAGAGACAGAAAGTAGATTAGAGGTTACCAGGGGCTGAGGGAAGAGAGGAATTGGGAATTTATTGCCTGATGGGTACAGAGTTTCTGTTTTGGGTAATGAAAAATTTTGGAAATGGATAGTGGTGATGGTAAAACAACATTGTGAACACAATGCCACTAAATTGCACACTTAAAAATGATTAAAATGGCAAAATTTATGTTATATATATTTCAATTGCACAAAAAGGTGAAATTATCTGCTCCACCATCTCACAGGATGGTATGCAGGATGCAAACAAACAGTACATGAAAGCTTTTGTAAACTTTAAAGCAGTAGACAAGCCACAGAGTGGTTAAGGGAGAGTGGGTGGGTAGGGCTGCCTGGGTTCAAAGCCAGCCTGGCTGCTTTCAGGCCGGACAACTTACTTTACCTCCTGTGCCTTAGTATTTCATTCGTAAAATGGTCAGTAAAATGGATTATTGTGGGGATTAAACAAGATAACAGAGTTAACACAAATAGTGTGTGCGCATCTAGTATATAACCGTGCTCAGTAGTTGTAAGTTAGTAGTCCTGTTTTTCTCTTCACTCTTACATTACGTATTTCGATTTTCTAAGAAGAGTCATTAAAAACAGACAAATAGTAGACAAAGACCTCAGATAATCTAGGAAAATCACTTCTGGTATATGCAAAACAAGTACAGAATCTACCACTACTCTGTGGAAATCCGAAGTTTTTGTCACAAAGAATAATATGATAAAGTTTATCTTTGGAAAATCTTATTATGGGTTTTGGATCACATGTAAATACTGAGTAATAAAGATGTAAAGAAAGAAAGTGAGAAGAAAAACCAAGTCATCACCAAGCATGTAACAGTTGTAACCTACCATGTTAAAGGATAAAGTGCTAGGGTCTGTATCTTCCACTGGCTCCTTTGCCACATGATCTGTAAAAAAAAAGCAGAGAGTATTTCCTTTAATTTAAAAGCACAAATGTGTCCTTTGGCAAATTTTTCATATAGATGCAAGCTACTTTAATCAGGTTGGAGAAAAACTTACTTTCAACTACTAGGAGTCAAAATAAGGAGGAACAGTTTCAGATTGCATTAAGAAAAAGAAACTTGGTTAAAAAAGAAAAACATTTTGGAGCAGGTTATTTATAAACATCTACTCAGAGAGTTACCAAACAACCACAAGTTATGCAGAAGTATTGGATTTGACATAACTTTGGGCAGGCATGATTTAATTCTGAGTTCTGCTGCTTGCTTTATTTCCTACTATATAGCAACATGTTTTTATTCCATGTGGGCCATGGGAATTCATGAAATAAAAAATACCTTTCAGTGACTTCAAAGCATATTACAAAGCTACCATTGTCAAAACAGCATGGTACTGGCATAAAGATAGATTATATTGACCAATGAAATTGACTTGAGAGTTCACTAATAGACTCTCAGATCCGACCAACTGATATTTGACAAGGCTGCCAAGTCCACTCAACTGGGACAGAATAGTCTCTTCAACAAATGGTGCTGGGAGAACTGGATATCCATATGCAAAAGAATGAAAGATGACCCCTATCTCACATCTCCTATAAAACTTAACTCAAAATGGATCAAAGACTTAAATATAAGAACCAGAACCACAAAACTCCTAGAAGAAAATGTAGGGAAGCATCTTCAAGATCTTGTGGTAGGCAGTGGTTTCTTAGACTTTATACCCAAAGCACAAGCAACAAAAGAAAAAATAAATAAATGGGGCCTCCTCAAAACTGAATACTTTTGTGCTTCAAAGGACTTTGTCAAGAGGGTGAAAAGGCAGCCTGTTCAATGGGAGAAAATATTTGGAAATCACATATCTGAAAAGGGTTTGTTTTATATCCAGAATATATAAAGAAGTCCTACAACTCCACAATAAAAAGACAAAAAACCCAATTTAAAAAAGGGGCAAAGACTTGACTAGGCATCTCTCCAAAGAGAATATATAAATGGCTAAAAAGCAACATGAAAAGATTCTCAGCATCTCTACCTACTAGGGAAATGCAAATCAAAACCACAATGAGGTTATCATTTCATATCTACTAAAATGGCCATTATTAAAAAACAGAAAACTACAAGTGTTGGAGAGGATGTGGAGAAATAGGAACACTCCTTCTCTGATGGTGGGAATGTAAAATATGTAAAATGGTTCAGTGGCTGTGGAAGACAGTCTGGCAGTTCCTCAGAAAGCTAAGTACAGAATTGCCATATGATCCTGCAGTCCTGCTACTGCATACAGACCCAGAAGAACTGAAAGCAGGGACTCGAACAAACATTTGCACACCAATGTTCATTGTGGCATTATTCACAATTGCCGAAAGATGGAAGCAACCCAAGTGTCCATCCACCGATGAATGGATAAACAAAATGTGGTACAAACACACAATGGAATATTATTCAGCTATAAAAAGGAATGAAATCTTGATACATACAACAACATGGATGAACCTTGAGGACATTACATTGAGTGAAATAAGCCAGACACAAAAGGACAAATATTGTATGATCTCACTGATGTGAAGTAATTATAATAAGCAAGCTCATAGAGTTAGAATCTAGAGTATAGGTTACCAGGTGATAGACTGGGGTTGGAGAATGGGGAGTTGATGCTTAACCTGTACAGAATTTCTATTTGGGCTGATGGTAACTGTTTAGAAATGGAAGGTGGTGATGGTAGCACATTATTGTGAGGGTAATCAACAGCACTGAACTAGACAGGTGAATGTGGTTAAAAGAGGAAACTTTAGGAGATATGTGTGTGTGTGTGTGTGTGTGTGTGTGTGTGTGTATATATATCTAGCATAAAATTAAAAGATAAAACATAGGACTGCACAGCACAGTGAACCCTATTAACCCTGTTAATAATACAAGTATAAGAATGTTCTTTCATGGGTTATAACAAACGTATGACGAGGTAATAATAGAATGGTAGGTTGGAAAAAATGCACCTAATGTAAATAATGGACAATAGGTACTATTTTAATAATCTTTCATCAATTATAACATAGGTAATTACTGTCAAAAAATTCAATTATTAAATAAATACCTTTTAGTATTCTTATCAAAAAAAAAGCAATTTTGCTTTCTCAATATTTTGCTTCTTATGCTTTAGTATTTTTTGCACTTGAGGTATTTAATGAGGATAGATGGAAAGAGGTACTGGCCTTGGTCAGGGTCACCACTAGACCATACAGAAATTCTGTACAATTTTAAAAAGGATCCTCTTCTCTGTTACCTGCCAGAGAACAGTTTTAATAAATAACCAAATCTATAATGACTACTGTTTAAGTGGGATTCTCTATAGTTGTGCAGTGTACAACCTGCACAATACTAACTGGCAGCCTTGGGACAGGCCAGATTCAACATTCTTTTTTTTTTTTTATGAGATTGTTTACATACTATACAATTATCCAAAGATCCAAAGTGTACAATCAGTCGCCCCCAGTACCATCATCCATCACCACAATTAATTTTTGTTCAATTTTTAGAACATTTTCTTTACTCCAGAAAAGAAATAAAGACAAAGAAGAAGAAAAAAAAAAGGAAACTCCAATCCTCCCATATCCCTAACCAACCCCCACCCCCAATTGTTGACAAGTAGTATTGGTATAGTACATTTGTTACTGTTTATGAAAGAACATTGAAATACTACTAACTGTAGTATATAGTTTGCAATAGGTTTATATTTTTCCCTATATGACCCTGTATTATTAACTTCTAGTTGTAGTGTCATACATTTGTTCTGGGTCATGAAAGAGATTTCTAATATTTGTACAGTTAATCACAGACATTGCCCACCACAAGGTTCACTGTTTTAAAATTCCCATCTTTTAATCTCCAACTTTCCTTCTGGTGACGTGCATGACTCTTGGGCTTCTCCTTTCCACCACATTCATGCACCATTCAGCACTTATTCTCACAATGTGCTACCATCACCCCTGTTCATTTCCAAACATTTAAGTTCATTCTAGTTAAACATTCTGCTCATACTAAGCAACTGCTCTCCATTCTTTAGCCTCATTCTATATCTTGGTAACTTATATTTCATGTCTATGAGCTTACATATTATAATTAGGTACTATCAGTGAGACCCTGCAATATTTGTCCTTATGTGTCTGGCTTATTTCACTCAGTATATTGCCCTCAAGATTTCATCATCAACCCATTTTTTTTTAAGATGGTTTTGTTCACACACCACACATTCCATCCTAAGTAAACAATCGATGGTTCCCTGTATAGTTCACATATTTATGTGTTCACCACCCTCACCACTATCTATATAAGGACATATACATTTCTTTCACAAAGCAGGAGGAAGAGTCAAAGAAGGTAGAGAGACAAAAGAAAAAGAAAAAAGAAAGAGAGAGAGAAAAAAAACATGACAGCTAGGAAGCAGCAAAAGGAAAGATAACCTTAGACCAAAGTAGAATAAAGAGTCAGACAACAACCCCAATGCTAAGAGTCTCACACCCCTCCCCTATGCATTTACCTTGGTATATTGCCTTTGTTACATTAAAGGAAGCATAATACAATGATTCTGTTAATTATAGTCCTAGTTTATGTTGATTATATTTTTCCTCCAATACATCCCTATTTTTAACACCTTGCAAGGTTGACAGTCGTTTGTTCTCCCTTGTGAAAAAAACATATTTGTACATTTTATCACAATTGTTGAACACTCTAGGTTTCACTGAGTTAATACAGTCCCAGTCTTTATCTTTCTTCTTTTTCTTCTGGTGTCCCACATGCTCCTAACCTTCCTCTTTCAACTATATTCATAGTTATCTTTGTTTAGGTACTTACATTGCTGTGCTACCATCACCCAAAATTGTGTTCCAAACCTCTCACTCTGTCTTTTCCTATCAGTCTGTAGTGCTCCCTTTAGTATTTCCTGTAGGGCAGGTATCTTGTTCACAAACTCTCTCATTGTCTATTTGTCAGAGAATATTTTGAACTCTCCCTTATATGTGAAGGACAATTTTGCCAGATGTAGGATTCTTGGTTGGCGGTTTTTCTCTTACGGTATCTTAAATATATCACACCACTTCCTTCTTGCTTCCATGGTTTCTGCTGAGAAATCCGCACATAGTCTTATGAAGCTTCTTTTGTATGTGATGGATCACTTTTCTCTTGCTGCTTTCAGGATTCTCTCTTTGTCTTTGACGTTTGATATTCTGATTATTAAGTGTCTTGGCATAGGAGACACTTCTGTTTGGAGTACGCTGCACTTCTTGGATCTGTAATTTTATGTCTTTCATAAGAGATGGGAAATTTTCATTGATTATTTCCCCTATCATTGCTTCTGCCCCTTTTCCCTTCTCTTCTCCTTCTGGGACACCAATGATATGTACATTCTTGTATTTCATTTTGTCCCGGAGATGTTGCTCATATTTTTCCATTATTTTCTCTATCTGTTCTTTGGTGTGTAGGCTTTTAGGTGCCTTGTTCTCCAGTTCCTAAATGTTTTGTTTTGCCTCTTGAAATCTGCTGTTGTATGTTTCCATTGTATCTTTCATCTCTTGTGTTGGGCCTTTCATTTTCATAGATTCTGTCAGTTGTTTTTTTGCACTTTTGATTTATGCCGTTTGTATACCCAGTGTTTTCTTTATAGCCTTTATCTCTTTTGTCATATCTTCTCTAAACTTTTTGAATTGATTTAGCATTAGTTATTTAAATTCCTATATCTCAGTTGAAGTGTGAGTTTGTTCCTTTGACTGGGCCATAACTTCATTTTTCTTAGTGTAGCTTGTAGTTTTCTGTTGTCTAGGCATCTGACCTCTTTGGCCACCCCAGTCAGGTTTTCCCAGATGAGAACAGGTCAGGTCCCAGAAGGAGAAAATATTCAGTATCCAGTTTCCCTGATGGTGTGTCTTAGAGGGTTGACACTCCCTGTGCTTTTCTGCCCAGCAGGTGGCACCCATCAGCCTGTCACTCCAGTCTGGTGTAAAGAGGTGTGGCCCATGGCTGTTTTCCCCCAGGCGCTAGGGTCTGGTTCTGAATGGAAGGCAGGTAGTAGAGCTGGGCCCCACCTCTTTCCTCGTGGGAAGATATGCCCTGTAGAGAGAGGTCACTTGCATATAAGTAGGTTCTTTGTTTCTCTGACTCTGCTATCTCCACCCTTGTCTGGGTCAGAGTGCTGCAAGCCAAAAACAGTTGAGGCTTTCTCCACTGAGCTGCCCAGGTTGAGAGAGAGAGAAAGGGACAGAAAGCCCCCTTTCAGGGTCAGTCTGTAGCCCCCAGATTCACCCATTGGTCAGAAATAGCACCCGATCCTTTGGGTTCCCCGTCCCGAGACCCATACATCCCCTGATTCTCCAAGGTCATTCGTCACTAAAAGCCTCTATCTGCTTGTTGGGGATTCGTAGTTTGTATTGAGCGGTTAACATTAAAACCCCAGTTGGAGCTGGGCTGATGTATATTTGCTTGTTCAGAGAGTGCTGCTCTCTAGTTCTGCAAGGCTTCTGTGAGGGAGGGGCTCTCGGCTCAGGTCCGCAGTTTTTACTTACAGATTTTATGCTGTGATCTCAGGCACTTCTCCCAATTCAGATTGGTATATAAAGAGTGGACAGTCACGTTTGTCTCCCCGCAGTTATTCCAGGTTATTTACTAGTTGTTCCTGTTGTTTATTAGTTGTTCCACTCCTCTCTATGCCACCATCTTCAATACCACCAACATTCATATTTTTCACAAGTCCTCGTTAAGTCCCACTGTGGATCAGACACTAAGGTCTGGGAACACCTTTGGGGATCCAGGCCAGAAAGGCAGGACAATTTATTGAGATAATAATTTGTTTTTTCTTCTTATATGTTTCTCTTCTGAAGTTGTATTTGGGCTTTCCACATTTCTTTGTCTATCAGGTGTTGACAATGCCCTAAGCAGAAGCTTCATGAAGGTAAAACATCTCTTTATGGATTTGTTTTATGACAACCCACAGTCACTGAAGATATTACACCAGGTGGCCCATAGGAGTGGGGCAAATGGAGAAGCTTTGGTCAGCATCCTCCTCTTGAGTGGAGACAGACATCTGCAGCACTGGTGAATGGAGACATGGCCCTTTACCTTAGATAGTCCAGTGGTGATAAGACCACTGTGGGGAATGCATGGAGGGGGCTGACCCCAGCAGAGATACCCGTGCCTTTTGCCTGGCACAGAAACAGGACCACAAGGACTTCTCAGGGGACTTCTCATACTTGGGCAATGAGAACACCAATGCCTACCCTGATGGACTAAAAATTCAAGGTCCCTCCCTGGTTTTCCAAGCACCACGTGAGTCTCAGATTCTTGTGTGATCCTAAGGAGGGGGGCAGGGCTCCAGTTCTGACTGAAATGTAACTTCCTGCCAGCCCAGTGGAATATAGACTCAAAAGTGGATTTAAATTGATGTAAAGAAAATAAAACAAATTGTGATGCTAACTCCACCCTGAGCTTGCAGAAGTTGTTTCATATCTGCTGCTGAAGTTATAGGCAATTCTAATACAGTGTACATGGTGTTGAGACAGTGGAAGAGCAGGGTGGGATGGACAGTGGGGAGAGGGAAGAGGGTTAAGGAAGTAGAGAAAAGCCTGCAGAGGAACTGATATCTGAATTAAGTAGGATGCTCAGAATTAGCCAGGCGAAGGAGCTCTGAAGGGAAGAGATTTCTAGGCCAATGGAACAGCATAGGAAAGGCCTGGAAATGAGAGAGAACCTGACATATTAGTGGATGTCAAATACATCCTTACAGCGTGAACTCACCTGCATTCGATTTTCTAGTTTTTCCTTCCCACCCTTCTTACATTCTGGTTCTGGGCTGGGGCGGAGATACTAGAAGCCACCAAGAAGTGGTCCCAATTTCCTTCTTCTCTTCTTCTATCAAAGCCTAATCTCAGATATTTCATTTATACTAAAGTGTACATGGATGACAGTACTTTAAAATCACCACCACCACCACCACCTATGATATTTAACAGGAATTCAAGGTAAATGGACCATAGAGGATTTAGAGTGCTGGGAAGTGGGGTGAGTGGGGTGTACTTTCTAAATGATGCTGATAGTGTCCTCTGCAAACAACTGCCCACTGGGTCTATGACAAGCTGGTCCTGTTTCCTACAGAAAAACTAGCAAGAGAGGAAGGAAAACCAAAAAGACAGAAAAAAGGAGGACAATGGAGGAGCTGCCTGAGAAAGGCAGAATTACACCACAAGCTGCAGTGAGGATGCCAGTGGGACAGTTCCCTGGAGGGAACACTGGGCTGGGTGGAGGAGCCTGGGTCCTCTCTGCTGAGAGCTAGCGGCGTGACCTTGAATGAGTTACAGAAGTCTTCCAAGCCTCAGGATTTCCTCTGTAACATGAGGGGTGGCCTGGGACTCTGGCTGTAACATCAGCAGGTCACCGTAATGCCAGTGCAGACCAGGTTTGCTCACCCCTCAGAATCGGACATAGTCCTGTGATAGAACTGGGCACGGCTCAGAGGGTTACAAGGCTAATGGGAAGTAGAGACAGAAGTCAAGGGTTTGGAGGCACAAAGTCTTTTGCTTTTATCTGAAATCTCTGAGAATAAATGGAACTCAGGAAGGGAAAGATATGTAGAATTTAGGTTTTTGGTTTTCTGAAGTGCAATGGTGATGGGAGGAGGGGAATCAGAGGAAAGGCAAGGTTTTTAGAACTAGTCTTAGAGAAGCGTTCCATCTTCTTATTTTCATTCTAATGATTCTGTTATCAACCTTTGACCAAATGTGTCAGCTTGTGGATTAAGTTCTTATGCTTTATGACCAAACATGACTGCAGACCCAGACACACTGTGGCATGTCCCCTGTGCTGTGTCTGATCTGTGCCTTCTCCATGGCAGTCGTTCTGGTTCATGCAGAGTTACTTTTGCTCTCACGGGCCCAGATATTTGTGTGCCAAATAAGTGATTTGGAGGAGGGCTGATTGCTGTTAAGAGTGGTCTAGAAATAGGAGTTCTGAAGTATTTCTTGGAGACACTATTGGTATAGAATCAAATACAGTAGCTTATTTAGAAGCTTTAAAGTGTTTATTTTTATAGCAGGTGAGGACCCCTGGCTGGGCTCTGACATCAGATAGGACCTGGAGCACAGAGCTCGTAGAACCTGACCCCCACTTAGCACACAGGGGCAGAAACAGAAAGGGCAGCCGTGCGAGCACTAAGGTGGCAGGACCAGTGGCTCCTGCCAGCGCTGAGTGGCAGGACTCACCTCCTGCTCCTGACGTTGGCTCTGTGGGTGTCCCTTGAGCTGGACGCTGTCTCATGCAGTGCTTTCCTTCCAAAGCTGCCCCAACTCTTCTGGCCCAGTGGCTTTAAACAAGGTATAGGTCACACCAAATTAGCTGGCAACTGACCATAAGGGGTTCTTTTCTATGGCAATGGGAATGATGTTTAATCCATATTAGCATCTTCTGGAGAGTTCCCAAAAGGGGTATGCTTGTTGGGTATGGAGTGTTTGTAAATAAAAATTAATTTAAAAATTTAAATATTAAAAGAAAAACCACACACATAAAAAGGTGAGGTAGAAACTGGAAGTGAAATGGGATACCAGGGAGAGGACACCTGGTCTGGCACTCAGGGTCTCAGGTGGGAGCAGGCTGGGCCAGCTGCACACATCCTTTTGGATCTCAAGCTCTAACCTATAATATTAGGAGGGTAAAGAGAGAACCCCTATGTCTCCTTCCGGCTTTAAAAGTCCATGAGTGGTGAGTAGTATTAGCCAAACAGATAAAAGGACATCTTCAGGCTGAAAGCTGCTATGATTAGAAATTTTTGTTTTCAGCACTTTAATCTTAAATAACAATTAGAGCCTCTACTTTCCTAATGCCTCCTCAGTGCTACCTGGTTTACATACAGTCTCAGCTCATCCTTACAATCCCGAGAAAGGTGTAAGTATTCCCTTTTTCCATACTGAGTGCCCAAGGTCACTGGGTAAAGGGAAGAGCCCAAACTGGGATCTGGGTCTTTCTGACTTCAAAGTCTGCATGTTTTCCACTATGAAAGTTCTAGAAGTGTGCTCTGGACAGACTCTCCTGAGGGGAGGGGGCACTTGCCCTACCTCACACCTACTGAATCAGAACCTCTCCAGGAGGGGCTGGGAGCCACACACAGTCTGGCAGCCCCTCCAAAAGGAATAATCAGTGCATTGTCTGCCACAGAAACTGTCAAATTCCAAGGGCTGCACTGTCACATTCTGACATCTGCCTTTAGTAGCTATGATAGATAAGGGGCCATGGTTCCTAGAGACAGTTTCTCGAAGGAAGTTTAGACATCTCTAAAAATGTTCTTTCAGAGAAAACAAAGAGAGAAGTGAGTCAGCTTCCCAGCTTTCCCACGTATCATGAGCCAAATGAGTAAGGTCCTTTGTGCTTTCTAGAGAAGAATTAAAGGCAATTCTTTGAACTTGTGGATTTTTTATTTTATTTGTGTTTGTGTGTGTGTGTGTACCATAGTTTT
Organism: Choloepus didactylus; assembly: GCF_015220235.1. Classification (NCBI taxonomy): domain Eukaryota; kingdom Metazoa; phylum Chordata; class Mammalia; order Pilosa; family Megalonychidae; genus Choloepus; species Choloepus didactylus. The sequence goes on along the minus strand of NC_051308.1, from coordinate 21,069,960 downwards.
TCTTTTAATCTATAGCTGTTTCCATTACTGGTTATAAAGAAGCCCTAAAGTGCTGAGCCATATTCAGGATTACAAAAGCTCTGGGAGCCACAGAAATCTATGGCTGTGCCGATACACTGTTTATTATCTTCTTTCAGAGCAAGAGGGAGGCTGACTTTTGCAGCAGCCCTGCTCTGTGATCCTCAGATCTTGGAGCAGGGGCTGAACCAGGAAAGGAACAGGGATCAAGAAAGCATGCTTAAGGTGATTTCTCTGGAGAGCAGCCAGCAGTGTTTCCAAGAATTAAGTTTATCAGTCAGGACCCACACCTACCAAAGGGGACCAAACTGAAGAGGGGAGAGAGGACACAAAAGGAGATTTAGACGAGGGAGTAATGCTCCTGTAGAGAGAAGAACCATAGAATGCAGAGCATTATCAGAAAGGAAAAGAAATGACATGAGCATTGAAAAACCTCATAGGGAGGGGAAGGGGAGAGGGAAGAAGGAAGGCAGCAAGGAAAACCTCAATTAGCCAACCATTCTCTTGGGTAGGTTTGGAAAAAGAACCCCACTGGTCCAGCTTTTAAAACAAGGGTGCTTTGAGAAGTGGAGCACACTTTACTCCTGGTTCTGTCCCAGTCTACTGGAGTTGGCATGGGGGCAGGTTGCCACCTCTGACTCATCTAAATATAAAAGGCTTTGGTAGTCTAGGAGGGCTTGGGGTGGTGGGTGAGAGATGACATGTCACCAAAGGGATGGTTCTGAGCTGGCCTCCATGGTCAGGCTCCCAGGGAGCAGCCAGGCTGTGCAGTGCAAACAAAAAACAATCCTCAGAACAAAGGGAGAATATACGTTGAGGTGCTCTGTGGCCATGGGCATCTGAGCTCATTGCAGAGAAGCAACAAATTGAACCACCTCCTCAACCCAGATTTTCAAAGCCTCTTTCTTTGTTACTGCTTTCAATATTTAAATGAACAGGAACCAGATTTTATTCGCATTTGACAGACAATTCCGGCTCATTCAGTGTTAGATTGTTTATTCATAGTAGAGTAACATAGTAACGAGCATGACTTTTTTTTTTTTTTTTTTTTTTTCCCATTTGACTCCATAGTCTTGTGAATTTTCATAGTGGACTAAAGTTGTTTTTCTTTTTAAAAAAAATGAACTCATTACCTCTTCGTTGCTCAGATGTGGCCCTCTCTCTCTCTAACTGAGCCATCTCGACAGGTGAACTCGCTGCCCTCCTCCCTACGTGGGACCCGACTCCCAGGGGTGTAAATCTCCCTGGCAACGCAGAATACGACTCCCGGGGATGAATGTGGACCCGGCATCGTGGGACTGAGAGTATCTTCTTGACCAAAAGGGGGATGCAAAATGAGATGAAATAGTTTCAGTGGCTGAGAGATTCCAAATGGAGTCGAGAGGTCACTCTGGTGGACATTCTTATGCACTATATAGATAACACCTCTTAGGCTTTAATGTATTGGAATAGCTAGAAGTAAATACCTGAAACTGCCAAACTCCAACCCAGCAGTCTGGACTCCTGAAGACAATCATATAATAATGTAGATTACAAGGGGTGACAGTGTGATTGTGAAGACCTTGTGGATCACACCCCCTTTATCTAGTGTATGGATGAGTGGAGGAATGGGGATAAAAACTAAAGGACAAACGGGATGGGATGGGGAGATGATTTGGGTGTTCTTTTTTCACTTTTATTTTTTATTCTTGTTCTGGTTCTTTCTGATGTAAGGAAAATGTTCAGAGATAGATTGTGGTGATGAACGCATAACTATGTTATCATACTGTGGACAGTGGATTGTATATCATGGATGATTGTATGGTGTGTGAATGTATTTCAATAAAACTGAATTTAATAAAAAAATTGAACTCATAACATAGTATAATGTTATCCATTACTTTGTCATATGTATGTGGATATACAAATGTCTTTTTCCCCCTAAATTTACAAGATAAACTCAGTCAGCATATCTAACTTGATGAATAAATTCCTAAGATACCCAATATGGGCAGAGGTTTTTCTGTTTGTTTTTTTTTTCTCCGTCCACAGGTTAGAAGGATATGTGGTGACATTTTATATTCTCATTCATTGACTGAAGCAATATGTATTTATCCAGAGCTTACTACTATATGCCTTATACTGTGCTTGGTATTAGAGATGAGCTATTGAGCAAAACACATGGACTCTTGTCAGAGAACTTACAGTCTAATGAGGGCAGAGATACAGATCAAATAATCACAGCTAGAAACTGTGATAAGTGCTACAGAAGAAAGGTACGGGATGCACTGAGAGTGTATACCATGGGGGCCTGACCTAGCTCACTTTTGAGCTGGGATGTGGAGGACAAGTTGGAGTTAATTGGGCATTGGGGGAGGGAAAGGAAGTCTTCTATGAAGTAGGAACAACCCCATGCAAAGGCCCAGAGGCAGGAAAGTACAGGGGCTTTCAAGAAAACAAAAGGAGGCAGTGTGGCTGCAGTGCAGAGAGCAGAAGGCAAAAGAGGGCATGAGTTGGTAGAAGAGATAGGTAGGGATCGACCATACAGAGTATGGAAATCATCAAAGGATGGAAGATTTGTTAGAAAGCATTGGAAAAGCAGTACGGGATTTTAAGCAGAGGGATGACAAGATCTGATCTGTTTTTAAAAGGATACTCTGGCCACTTTTGGGAGAATAGATTGGAGGAAGGCAAGAGTACATGTGCGAACACCATTTTTAGGAGGTAAGTGTGAGAAATCAGATGACAAAGTATGGTAACTTGGACTGGGGTAGAGAAGTAAAAATTCCATTAAACAAGTTTCATATATTGCCACCATCTGTGGTTTATGATAGAAATGGAAATGGTAAGCTTGTTTGTCCAGTGAGTTGCAGAAACAAAATGAATTGTTAGAAAAGGGGCAATAGGTTTTTGGTTTTTTTTTTAAATGGAGGACCTCTCATTTTACTGATAGTAGCTTAGAGTGGAAATAAACATTTGGATCATCTTTCAGACGCCTGGATTGGTTCTTCAACATCTCTGCCACATGATACAGAGATCACAACCCATGAAACCTCTCTTCTCTGCACCAATCCCAAATCCCTCTCTCCCTAAAGATTTCACCTACTAATTTGTGTTTCTTAAAGTCAAGAAGACAAATTCCATCCTTGTGACACCCTTCTATTATCATAGCCTTTGTTCTCTCAACTATGTGCTGAGATTTGTAAGTCTCTTTGTTCCAGGTTGCCCATTTGTCCCAGGTTGTGTACATCCATTTTGGCTGAGAAAAGTAGCTAAGAGACCATCACCAGAATTCTAGATCCTGTAATTCTATTACTGTCTTTTAAGATCATATTAGCTCCTTTGATGGCCTCATTATACTGTTGATTTGCTGAGACTTTTTATATATTGTGTTGCTGCTAAGCTGTGTCTACCAGTCCTCACCTTCTCTGGTGCAGTTGATTGGAGGGGGGAGCATATAAAATTTTCCATTTATCTCATTGAAGTGCATTCCATGTCTCAAGACTATTGAGATCTTTTTGAATCCCCACCATTGCCATCATTTAATGAAATTTGGAACCACAGTTGGCACCTTGTCAATTAGGTTTTCAGAAGAGGCAGTGGATGTGAGGATGGGAGGAGGAATGGGAGTGTGAGGAGAATTTCTCCTTTTATTTCCCCTTCTATTTTTCCAAACAATGGTTGGCATGGGGGGGGGGGGAGGATATCCAGGTAATTTGTTTATTTTCCATCTCTAATCAGTAAAATGTTTACCATTCCCAACCTGAAGAAGAATGCAGATTTTTCTTTGAAGCTTTCAGGAAACAACCCCATCCCCAGCACATCACAATGTCAGCTGAGCTGACTAGCTATGTCTTCTCACCCACATCCTGCCACTTTCTCTTTTTCCTAACTGCCCAAGTGACAAATTAACTATGGAACATTCAAGCTCTGTCCTGTACAAGCCCAAGAAATAAAACAGGAAACACATTAGTTATATTGGGTTCTGTTATGCTCTTGGGAGGGTTTCCCACCTCAACAAAACTAGAAAAAACCCTATTGTACTCTGCTATATCATTCATTCGTGTGTTCAACAAACATTTATTGCTTGTCAGAACTAAGTTATGGGAGAGCAAGGATATAGAATTCCCGAAGCATTAAGTCTGAGGAGGATTAATTTCAAGTGAGAGATTTTTAAAGTCTAGATTCCAGCCTCAGGTACAAGTATACAATATTTTAAAATAAGGGCATCAACTAGAGGCCATTCTAGTCAAAAGCCCCCCCATAGGTGGGATACCGCAAGTGGGAATCAGCCTCTTGGATCTGTGGATACTAGTCCATGAAATAGCTCTGAGAGTCAATATTTAGCATAACAAAACCAGTTAATAAAAGTGTACTAAGGAGAGAGGAACGGGAGAAATGTGAAGGCATGCGAGCTGGAGAAAGATAAAAAAAAAAAAAAAAGAAAGAAAGAAAAGAAATCCAGCCCTTGCGTTCTTTTCTGCCAGAGAGGTTTGCTGGACTTGTTTCATCCTGGCACCCCGGGTCCAGAACAAAAGCGGCTGGGGCCACAGGGTGGGAAGAGGGAAGGGCGTCTTAGGCACGCGAGCGGGTGAGGCGGGCCGCGGGGCTGTGGAGGTGCTGGAGGCCGGCGGACCGAGGCAGTGCTCAGCCGCTGCTCGCTGGGTGGAAAAGCCCGCACCGCGCCCACCGGGTCCTGGCGCCGCCGCTGCCCCACGCCCCACCCAGAGAGGCCCCGGGAGGAGCGCTGGGGTCTGGGGTCGACCCGGGAAGCCCCTCCCGGGTCGCCGGTAGGCTCTGCCCTGACAGCCCCGCAGCAGCCACTGGGCGCCCCGCGCAGCTCCTGGCCCGCGGTCCCCACTCCAGATGAGGACGCGGCGCGATGCCACTTTACCTGCGCGCAGAGGGTCGTCCGGAGAAGCCATGGGGACTGGGTGAGGGCAGGCGAGCGCCCCAGTGGGCCTGGGCAGCCTCCCAGGTGGAGGAGGTAGGTGGGACGGCAAGGATGGAAAGTCCTGCTTTTCTGACGCGCCAGAGAAAACCTCGGTGGCTCTGTGCGCTCCTCCTCCTTTTTCTCCTCCTCTTCCCTGTGTCTCCGCGGGCTTCTTCCTCGTGCTCACTTCCTGCTTTGCAATTAGCAAAGCCCCTTCACCTCCCAGGTCTCCTTCCATCTCTCCGGGGGCGCGGGGCAGGAGCTGAGTTGCTCCCGAGTGGCCCGGGCGTCTCCAGCGCCCAGATCCCGCTTGGGCAGGTCCCAGCGCGAGTCTCACGGGGACTGCAGCCCCGGATGGCTGCGAGGGAATTGTTGGCCTTAAAAATAGGCTGCAGGGTCGCTGATAAGCAACTAGTTTTGGTCTGGTGGAGAGAACGTTATCAGAATGGCTAAGCATATAAACTAATCAATGTACATATGCTCCCCACTTTGGTAAGACATATAAAATGGAAACGTAATGTCAGCCAATCAGAACATTTCTTCACTTGTTTCTGCATTGGCCCTGTATGAGTTTCCCCTTGCCAGCCCCTTGTGGAGCTCCCTTCTTTTTGAATGGGATTCTGCCCATTCATGAATTACGAAATAAACCTGTGAGATCCAGAAAACAAAAACACAAGCCAAAATTAAAAAGTGCCGCAATCGGGGTGGCTTAACTGGCTCTCTAATCAGCCTTCAGCCGGGACACTAGAACTCTCCACACGCAGGCCTGGGCTGAGATGCCTGGAGGCACTCTAATATTTAAACAATTTCCTGATCTTTAGCAGAGAGTATGCTGTGGCATGATGGCACACGCTAATAATTTCTATTTTGATTTTTCTTTGGCATTAGTTACTACATGACCTCCAGGGTAAGTACACAAAGGTAGTGTAAAGGAAGATGCCAGATACACACTCACAGCCTCTCTAGAAAAATAGCTTTGGGTTCTCTCAGAAATACTAAATTGTTCCTTATACTGAACTGTTCCTTATAAAAAAAAAAAAGTACAGCTTAATTTAAAAGTGATTTTATGCTAACTATTTAAGAGCGCACAGTCTGGAATCATATACTAATGTGTATTAAAAATGTATTCTTAATACCAATCACAGGTCTATTATACAACAGTTACAGGCAATTTAAATTTAATGGAAAGCTTAGAAGGGTTTTAAGAAATCTATGCCTGCCTTCACACAAGAACAGAAAGATAAAAATTGATTTGAAAGAGAAAATTTAATATCTTTTTGTTGTACAAAATCTGCAGTTTATCATACTAAAGGAGCAACTGGCTAAAACTTCAGTTCTGAAAAATGTATGAAAATACTCAGCAAATGACTACATACCCTCTTGGTGACCTGGGAGTTCCTTTGTACCTCTCCCCATCTGTGTGGTTGTCCTGAGGCCCATGGTGCTGGGATTGGTGTCTTATTTTCTGAAATATCCTGTGGAAGAAACAAGAGAAGAGGGTGCCCACTGTGTATCTAAAGAGAGTAAAACCTAGATGAAAGCTCTCGGGGGAATTTGTGGGTGGGAGGATAAACTTCCTCTTGGTCTGGTCTGCCTTCTGATAGGGAGGGAAATTTTTTTAAAGGGTATTTTCTCCTAGAATCCATTTTGAGATTTGTCTTGTGGTTCTTTCTGTACTTCTCATGAATGATGGAATCATTTCTGAGGTTGAGAGTTCAAGTTGAACTGTCTTGTTTAGCAGCACAACCTTAAGCTGGTTTGTTTTTCAAAACTATGAACTATAATTCATCTTTTTATTACTACTATTTTTCATGATATCAAATAGACGATGGGTGGCAGAAATGCATTTTAAGTTTTTTTTGTTTTTAAAAAAGAAGATTGACTTTGTACAAAAGTTATTATTCCCTTTCATTCCATTTCCTTGTACCTTTCCTATGCATTGCAACCATACTGTCATTACCTTTATTTTTCCCACGTTCTTTGTGAACTTCACTTTGTGCGATGAAAATGAGTTATTATTTTCTGCAATTTATGAAAAAAAATATATTTTAAAAATTAGTCGTCTACCGGAGCTCCAGATGAAGGTGGCTGTATACTCAATTTGCTATCACATTGTGTCCTTCTGTTTTTGCTTCTATTGTTGCCCACAGAGTGTTTTAAAAGACTCTTTAACATGGATGTTGTCAACATTTCTTAATAGTACCCAAATACTCATGAATTTTAGAGTCATGTCTTAAATTTCATACTTCCATAGCTACACTGCTCTCTCTATGACTGCCTAGTTTCATTTTTGGATAGTGGGAATAGTGGGACTTGTTAATCCTGGAGCCCTATGTGTTGGATTTGACTCATGGGTCTATCACCAAAAGGTTGCATTACCTTGAGCAAGTAATCAGCTATCTCCAAGTCTGTAAGAATTTGCAGGATTGTGAGAATTCAGTGAAATAATGTATACATAAAAATACCTAATCTTGTGCCTATCACATAGTAAGCACAAATAAACCAGCTGCCTTCCTGACTTTGTTCTTTCCTTGGAACTTTAGTCTATTTAGAGAAGCCCCTACTGCCTTTGTTATAGGAGATGAATCAATATTTATTATAGTATTTGTACATAGCATAGATCGGTGGATAGATTGCTAGCATTCATTAATGCGGTTTTGTAGACCTCTCTCCTGCATGTGCCAAACAAAATGCCAAGCCCTGGAGAAACCAAAAAGAGGTGTCCCTGTCTTTTAGGAGTATATGATCAAGAGTGATTTGAAAATATTGTTGCAATATAGAACTGGGGTAAAGAAAATTTAAACCAGGAAGGACTTGTGTGTGGAAGAAAGGCACTGAAGATGTAGGGAAGCAAAGTGACTTGGTGGTGACTACCTTCTTACCTACAGTTTGCCATGGCAGCTTCCAGGCAGATTTTGAGACCTTAATTCATGGCTTCATGTCTCAACCTTAAATGGAGAAGAAGCCATTGGTCTCGTGTCTTTCACAAACAGATGATGACAATGATCAGAAATGTTGTCTTCAAATGTAAGAATCAGCAACTCAAAATCTATTTTATTTGATTCATCATGGAACCATCAAAATGGTTCATTTTTCACCATTTTGGGTGTTACAGCTAAGTTTCTGCAATCTAAGATTAAAAGTTATGTTATTGGAACACATATTTCCTTATTTCATAGGATATGTACATCGTATACAGATAATCTATTTAAAAGTGGCTGGAACTTCAATGATAATGTATGGATTTAGGAATAAAAGAGAATTATGTCCCAGAAAGGGATGGTACCTGCAGTTGAATTTGCCTGATAAACTCTTGTGGAACTGTATGTGGTAGAAGAGGCCTAAACAAGAATTAATGATAAATTAATGTGTCTCCTCATTTTTGGAATAGACATTTGTTAAATAGTGTTCAGAGTGCTTTAAGTGCTAGGCAGTTGTAGTGAGAACTGTTGTTTTGCCTTCTAACTTCTCATAATTGTGCCCCAGTTTTCTTCTGGAGAACCACCATTCCCTACTCTCTGTTCATGTAATTAGGTGGTGGCAACAGTCATCCCTGACTCTAGTGTTTGACCTGTGACTCAGGAATGGCCTTTCAGAACATCGCTGCCATGAGCCAAGGAGCTGATGGGATTTCTGCTGGGACAGTTGGTAGATGGGTCTTTAAATAATGAGCCCAAGATCACAAAGCTGGTAAGAGGTGGAAGAAATGAGAAAGAATGAAGAATTTTGGAAAGTCCATATTACAGAGAGCCTTGAATGCCAGACAAAAGCATTTTAAACAGTTTTTTAGGCAACAGGAAACCAGGAAGCTAATTTTTGAGAAATGGTGTTAAGAAAATTGGTGTTTTAGGAGTATTAGTTTGTCAGCTACGTGTAGGATAGAACAGATCAAGGAGAGAATGCAGGTCGAGAGACCATTTACTCTTTACAATACACTATAATTTATTGCAGAGTTGAATTTATATCCCAGTCTAAATGTGGGGAAAATCATATGTGAACATTTAAAATATTCCTATATTTTCTTTTTAGGCATTCAAAGTCACACACAAATCAACCGCCTGATAGATTTGCCAAAGGCATAAAAATAATCTGGTAGGATATACACCAAAATCTTAACAGAGGAACTAAAACAATAGATGCATACAATATTACTTTTTTTGCTAATTTGATTCCTGTTTGACAGGGTGCACAGCATTCTGGTGCGTACAGTTAAGCATGAATAATTCTTAAAGCTTCCTCTATTTCTCGCTTATGCAATGCCTTTCTGTTTACAAGAGATTAAATCTCTCTTGCTTACACGGATCAGTTTACTTTGAATTATTTAGCCATTAAGAAGCATGAGCTAGAAAACCACAGTTTTGTACTATGTTTGGTTTCCCACAAAGAGAATGGCAAAGTGTGGGTGATTCTTGGTATGATGCAGTACTGAAAATCGTAGAGTGCCATGAGGGGGAGTGAGAGGAAGGGAAGGAGGGGAGAGAAGGTGCAACTGTGTAGCCAGGACTTTTGTGCTAGAACCTTCTCCACCCTGAGGAGAGTCGCTCACTACCTGGTAGGTGTTTCCTGGTGCCTTGATCTTAAGTTCTTTCATACTTTGCATCGTTTCCAGCTGCTGTCTTACTCAGTATCTTTATACATAGCAATTTATTTCTTGCTCCAGATTTTGGGAGGAAATCTGTTCAAAGAGATGAACTTGAAACCTAAGTAATTAAAGTCAGCTGGAGGAGGTTTTGTTTTTGCGGTTAGGAGTAAAAGGCAAATCAGGAGGAAACCCAACGTTATCAGTGCTCAATTAAAAATTGCAGAGAGAACACACGGACCACATGGTTCCCTGCGCTGTGTATCCCCAGGATGTTGGTCACTTGAGAATCTGTGAAATAATCAATTATTTTAAAAATTAACAAATAGTCATTTAGAACTTACTCTGAGCTAAGACAAGAATGTAGACTTAGATCCAAGTGAGTCAGCTAAGAAATTATTGGAACTAAAAAATGAATTTAGCTTGGTGGAGAGATAAAGCTCAACATACCAAAAACCAATAGCTTTTTTTTGTATACCAACAATAACCAGTGGGGAGAAAAATCTCATTGATAATAGCAAGTAAAGCTATAAAATACCTAGGAATAACTTCAATAAAACTGTGCAAGAGCATTATTGCAGAAACTACAAAGCTTTACTGGAAAACACAAAAATAAACCTGATCAAATGGAAAGCTACACCTGGTTAATGGATAAGAAGCCTCAGTATTGTATAGATTCAATGCTAAACAAGCAAACTAACAAGATTTTCTTGGAACATGAAACTGATTTCAGAATTCACATGGAAGGGTAAATTCAAAATAATTTTGAAAAAAAATAACAAAGAAGAGGGCATTGCGCCACAAGATAGCAATATAATACAAATATTACACAATAGTAATTAAACCAGTGAGTGTTGGTCCAAGAAAAGTAAAAGAGATTAATGGAATGGAACAAAAATGAAAGATACAGACCTATGCATCTTTTTTGGAATTTGATATATGATAGGGACATTTAAATGGTGAAAAGATGGACAGTGCAAAAAATGGTTGGGAACATTTTGCTGTTTATATGAATAATGTAATTTATATTTCTGCCTCACTCTACACACAAAAATAAGTTTCAGACAGATTAAAGTTCTAAATGCAAAACATACAACTTTAAAATTATTAAGAGCACATATCAAGAGAATCTCTTAACTTTGGTATCAGGAAAAGCTTTATTAAGGCAAAAAAAAATCAAAAGATGTAAAAGAAAAATCTAATAAACCCAATCAGATAAAAATTAAAATTCTGTGCTTTAAGACAATAGAAAGTTATAAAACAGGGGATAAATACAGAGAAATTAATTTGCATGTATATAAAACAAAGGGTTATCTAAATTTTTAAGAATTTCTTCACATAAAATGTGGTAAAAGAAAATTGAACATGAAATAAGCAAAGACTAAGCAGAAAATTTTTAGAAGAAATAAAAATGCTCAGAAACCTCATTAAAAATCACAGAAATGCAAATTAAAACAATAATGAATTAGCAGATTGACGAAAATTGTAAAATTTTCTCATACCAAATTTTGACAAGATTGTGGCGAAACAGGTCCTCATACACTGTAGGAATGTAAACTGATGTGGTCATATTGGAGAGCAACTTGGCCTATGTATTGGGTACAAGGAAACATGCATAAGAACATTGATTGCAGCATTGTTTGTAATAGCAACATCAACAACTATCTAAATGCCCATCAATAGGGGAATGATAAATATGATAAAATATGTTCATGCAGTGGAGTATTTTGCAGCAGTTAAAAGACATGGGCATCCGGCAAAGAAGGACGGTGATCCCTGCAAGACAGGAAACAAACAAGGTGAGTCCTGCAATTGTCCTACCTTACTGCCATGAGAGAACTTCTAGGTTGCAGTGCAGGGAGGGGGTTCCTAGCAGAGCCCAATGGACTCCCTGATTTGAGGAGAAGGAGCCCAGAGTCAAAGGAGACATGGCAGCTGGAGGTCTCAGAACATGGTGCTATAAAGACTTCACAGAAAGAGTCCCAGATATCTTTGGAATATGCCCTTGAGCATTCAATGAACACTTATTGTTTGTTGCATGTGTGTTAGGAAATTATGCATGACTGGGGAATGAACCATCTGAGAGGATAAGGGAACAGTGCTTAGTGCTCACTCAGGGACACTAATAGGGCCTGTTCCTACCAGCCAGACTAGAGGAAAAAACCTTGTAATTCAGGGCATTTGGTAGAGTACATAGAAGGGTCTTGCCTCAGTTCTGTAGAATAATTAAGTCTAGATTGAGCAAGCACGGCTCCAGTCCCACCAAACAAATCTTAAACGTAAGACCCCAAAAGGTCAAACTGTTTCCTGGTAACTTAATTGCATTCCAAAACAAAGCTCAAGAAGATTTATAGGAATACAAAAATACCCAGCACCCAACAAAGTAAATTTAAATGTCTGAGATACAAATATTACCATGCATGGAAGAAGCAGGAAAATAGAACTCATAATAAGAATAGTCAATTGAAAGTGACCCAGAAGTGACACAGATGTTAGAATTAGCAGAGAAGGACATTAAAACTTTTATTAAACTTGTATTCCATATATTCAACAAGCTAAGTGGAGACATGGAAGAAAATATAACTTCTAGAGATTAAACCATAATCCTGAGATTAAAAAATACACTGGATGGGATTAATGTCAGATGAAACATTGGGGAAGAAAGATTAGTGGCAATAATTTAGCAATTAAAACTATCGAAAATGAAATACAGAGAGGAGAAAGGAATTTTAAAAAATGAAAAGCGCTACAGGACAATTTCAAGTAGCCTAATATATACATAATTGGAATTCCTGAAATTAGGAGAGGGAAGGTGACAAAAAATGTTTGAAAAAATAGTGGCCAAAAATTTTCCAAATTTGATGAAAACCCTAAACCCACAGATCCAAAAGGCTCAATGAGCCCCAAGCACAAAAGACATGAAAAACTTCACCAAGGGTCAGCATAAGCAAATTGCTAAAAGCCAGGCATAAAGAGAAAATTTTAAAGCAGCCTGAAAAGAAAGACACATTGTGGACAGAGGGACACAAATAAGGAGAACAGCAGATTTCTCATCAGAAACAATGCAAACCAGAAGACAGTGGAGCTTTAAAGAACTGAAAGAAAAAACTGACAACTTGGAACTGTATATGCCATGGAAATAACTTTCAAAAATGAAGATAAAATAAAGACTTTTTCAGAAATAAAAAAGTTGAAAGAATTGATCTCCAGCACTACAAGAAATGTTTAAAGGAAATCCTCATATAGGAGGAAAATGATCCCAGAAGGAAATTTGGATCTACACAAAGGAATAAAGAGCACCAGAAATGGAAAATATGTGGATAAATACTAAAAGGATTTTTCTTATTATTTAAACCTATTTAAAAGCAAATGGATTTTAAAAGCAAAAATAGTAACAATGTATGTGGAATTTTTAACATAGGTAGAGGTAAAATTTATGACAACAATTGCTCAAAAGCCTGGAGGACAGAAATGCAAGTATACTCTTTTAAGGTTTCTATACGTGAATTATTGTAATATCACTTAAAAATATACTGTGATAAGCTAAAGATGTATGTGATAAACTCTAAAGTAACCACCAATACAATATAATGAATAGTTATAGCTAAAACGCCAACAAAGGAGATAAAATGATATCAGAAATAATATAACTTGGCAGTTTCTTAAAAAATTAAACGTATACCTAGTATATGGCCCAGTCATTATTCTCTTAGTTATTCACCCAAGAGAAATTAAGGCATTTGTCTGTAAAAAGACTTGTACATAGATGTAGAACCTAAAGCTATAAAACTTCTAGAAGAAAACACAAGAGAACATTTTTGTGACTGTGAGTTAGGCAAAGATTTCTTAGCTACAACTCCAAAAACATGATGCCTGAAAGGAAAAAAAATGAAAAATTGGACTTCATCAAATTTAAACTTTTGCTTCGCCTGCAATATTCTAATTTTATAAATGGATAATTAAGTATATCTTATTTAATTAAAAAATGTTTAAATAGTGAATTTAGGAATGATTTTCACACAGGGGCCTGCTTAAGGAAATCAGTCTTGAACTGCTCTCTTCCAATATTTCACAGATTGATCTAACAAAGATTTAGTCACTTGAACACTTTCCTTCATTCTTCTCATTTTCCAGACTTTGAAATGTTTAAATAAATTTGAAAGTAATGATGGATTTCCCCCTACTTTTACAGACTAAGTTGTAATTAGTATATTTGAGTGATTTGAGACTTTTTCTACCGGAGATAACAGTATAAGCAGTTCATTCCTTTGTATTACACAATTTGGATCTCTTTTAAAATGCAAATAGTCTGAAACCACTATCTATTATTCTTACCAGATTTTTGCTAGGGAACACGGGTGCATTTTGAAGTCAGGAAACATCAGGGAGCAAGGAGATGGCAGTGCACTGAGAGTGACAGTAGGGAGCACCAAAGCCAAACAATTGTGCAGAGGCCCCCTGCATGCCTCAGACCAGCACATCACACCCGTAACATAGCAGTTAGTGGAGGAAATTCATAGCAAGTTGCACCTGGCACCCTTAGCGTGGAGAGAAGTTTAATTCAGTTGAAACAGAAGGGGAAGTTTTAAGTTGCAAGTTGTGGAAAATAATTTCTCGTGGATTAACAGAAGTTAATTCACCTTTCTCTTGTGATCATTAAAAACTTAAATTTTCATAATGCCTTTCACCCAGCATTTCAATGAAAGCTGTCTCAATTCCAGGACTACTTATTTTTTTAGGGAGAGAGGTGGGGATAATGGCTTTAGTTTTTTTAAACAGGCTACTTCCTATGATGCTGAGTTTTTCTCAGAAATGTTCTATTTCAATTAGTGCAAAGGCTTTCAGCCATGGAGTCTAACACCACTCTCCATCCCCTTTATCCTCCACTCCACAGGAATCTAATACGTTAAGAATACTATAGTAGTTTTTTTTGAAGGAGTTTGGGACTGAGGATTATGTATCTGAATTTTGGATATAAGAAGATAATCAAAAAGAATATTAATTTTCAATGAATAAAGGTGATCATTTTAGCTGAAGTATGAAAAAGAAATATTTAAGGGAAAAGTGGTAGCACTTGAATGTCTGATGAGAGTAGAGTAGTTGAATTTTGGTACATTAATGACAATTGTAAAAGTATATCAATACAATAATAAAACAATTATTGTGTTGTCAAATACTTAACATTTCATAATGCAAGACAATTAAAAAAAACAGATCAAGGGAAAATAGTATTTTAAAGAGGAACAGAGAGCTTGGATAAGGTGTATTTAGGGATTTTAGATTCACATTGGTACAAACTTCACGCTGTCATTAAGGATTGTTTTTTATCTCTTCAAAGCAGGTATACAGATAAATAAATGATAGTGAAAATTTAAAAAAAAAAACATTTAAAATGAAAATGGCTTCTTTAGGCTCAAAGGATGGAACAAAAAGTGTTTTTCATCTAATGCTTCTTGGCTTTAAAAAGGCTATGGGAAATAAAGGGGCAGGATTTAAATTCAGCTTTATGATTTTTAAAAGTTCAGATAATATGACCTTTTACAAAGAAGGTCCATCTGAATAATGGAAAAATGAATATGGGAGCAGATCAAAAAGACTACTTTCATCTTCAGCTCACTCTCGCAGAAGCACTGATATCTTGCAATTATTGGAGACTCAAGACTATTTGATGAGTGATGAATGGTACTCCGTTACGTTCCTGAGATTTCCACTAAGGAATCTTGATATTCCAGTAATTGATGAAGTCTGCAAACTGATTTTTGTATATATAAAAATGTTTACACTGCAAATATTTGCAAATAACTGGTTGAAGTTTTGGAGAGGAAATGTTCAATCAGCAGAGAAAGTCAAAATGGCCGTTTCAGGATGGAAGCAGCTAAATGTGTGAGTATATAAGACTTCCTTATGATTTAAATTTCTCTAAAAGGTAACTGACTGTTTAAACAAAAAATTGTAACTCCCTAGGAGAATCACATTATTTATGTAGGCAGAGGGACTTGGGAGGCTGTTTTTTGGATAAGGAAATGGAATCACTAGAAGGTCTCCCGACCTGCTCTGTGAGTGGCTGGATTTTTGTTGTTGTTGTTGTTTTGTTTTGTTTTTGTTTTTTGTTTTTATTAAATTCAGTTTTATTGAAATACATTCACACACCATACAATCATCCATGATATATAATCCACTGTCCACAGTATGATAACATAGTGAGTGGCTGGATTTACTCTTAAGCAGCAGACTGCACTGGGAGGCCTCTGAGAACTGAGAATCAGAAGTTACTCTGTTTCTCATGTGCTAACAAGTGTTTGAGTAAATTTACAGTACGTTAAGAACATACTTGAGATGGTCAGCATCTTAAAACACCTTGCGAGCTTCCTATTTGAACAATCCCCACCTTTACCCCATAGTTTGAGAATTCGTTTTTGGAAACACCTGTTCTAAAATTTCTCAGGGCTGTTACAAACTTGGCAAAAAACAAGGTTATCTATTAATCAAGTGTCCAGAAGAGGGTGCCACTGCCAAGAGCCATGAGAGTTCTTGGAGAGAACTTACAGAGAGAGGGGCAAGTTTGTTGCAGAAACAGATGCAAGCAGTTAGGTAAAAACAGAGCCAAGTGCTGGAGGGGTTTTTAAAGTTAAACAATGTTCAAGAATCTAAGTTTGCCAGTAAAGGTATGACAGGGTTCTAAGACCAAAATTATATTTGAAGAAGACGGTGGGAGTAGAGAATTCCCAGCCAGGGAGACTGGAATAATTGACAAACACAGCATTGGGGTTGGTGTTGAAGTATCATCAGTGCTAGCAGGATACACTTCGATAGAGTATCTTTGGCGTTTCATTTAGAGAGCTTAAGTCTCCTAGGCTATCCAAGTATTTTTCATTGGTTTTGGACAGCACATTCAAGATAAGTAGGATTCATTTGTGGTTATTGGTTCACTCACAAGAAATGTTTCTTAGGTTTCATTTGGACAAGAAAAAGTTTTGATAGCACCAAAGGCCAGCCCCAGTGTAAACAGGGCATGATGCTTATCCCTTAAAATATTGGACAGAGACTAGATGAAAAACCAGACTAGCCTAGCCTGACTCTGCAGGATAGATAAGGGTTAGCCTGGCTGGGGATAGGGATGAGGGATGGATGGGAAGTGCCCACCCCTGTTAGAAGAGTTGGAGATGAGAGACGCCTCCTGGAGAGACCACTGCAAGAGGAGAGCAGAGGGCATTGAGCGGCGCTGGGGCTCTGCCTAACGGAGCACTGCCTGAGCTGGCCCTAGGGAGTTGCATGAGAGCAGAACAATCCTGCAGACCACCTTTCCTCCTTCAGTGCTCACTGCTTCTCACTGCATTAGTCGCCCCTCATTCCAGTCTGCTGAGGCCCTTGCATCCCCCTTGCATGCTAAATGCTCTGATGTCCAACAGAAGGGATGCCTGTCAGCATCCCACTTAGCCCAACTCCTTGTGGGCCACACATGTACTGAGTACAGTTTGAAGTCCTGAAACAGAGTGTGATCCTCAACTCCTGAGAAGTGAGTGGTGGGGGAAACTTGTATAGGAGATAAAATAAAACCAGCTCAAAGAACCCCCATGAGCTGGGACAGTGGTGAAACTCAGCTCCATACAGTAAAAAGTTATTTTCCTGTTTGAAATCCTAACAGAGCAATGAGGAATGATCATTGGATACTTCACCTCCACAAGGTCCACATTTGTTGCTCAACAAAGGCAGTGAATGGGGAATGGCATAGATTTTCAGTATAAACCCGAGCAACTGGAAGGGCCATCAGCTCACATCCAGCAGGGGCCGGCTCTCTGTAAAATACATTCCAGGTCTTCTCTATTGCTCCCCTGGCTTCTTGCTCTGTTTTGGGGATGTTGCATCATCCCATGGGCACCAGCACTCTCTGATACCCAGAGCACTCCCTTGTGGTTTCTCAAACATAACTCACCTTATTCCCATGATCAAAATTTACTGGTGCTGGGTTTTGTTATCAAAGCCCTGAATAATGATGGAAAGTCAGAGGCTATGGTGTCCGTGGTTGCAATGTGTTGACCTTCTCTAAGAATACAGTATTTTAAACTTGGGCCGTTTATGCCTAAAATAATTAAAAATATTTCTGTCTACAAGGTGACTGACAGATGATTTCATAATAATTTCATTATAAAGGCATATCCCTTATCTCAAAAAATGTATGTACTCTTGGGAAGACATACACAGACGTAGTAAAATTAAAATATATAGCAAGACAATGTACTGTCAAATGATTGATACAGAGAGAATTGCTATAAAAAGTTCAGAAGAGATTGAAATATGAGAGAAAGAGCCCCTTTTGATTTGGAAAGTTCACAAAAGACTATCAAGTGGTAAAAAGCACTGCTGGCCCTTGAATGGGTAGGGAACTGGAGCGGGGAGAAGTAGGAACACATTCTGCAGACAAGGGAAACAATCTGGATAGTCATAGAGTGAGAAATCTAAAAAGAGCAAGTAGATCATTTGGCTTAAGTAAAGATTTCTATAGGAGATAATGTTGGAAAGAGGTAGAGGGGATCAACTGATGAACTTAAATGCTAACCAGAGGTCTTATTTGGGCTATTAAAGGTGGTCAATATTATGGGTTATATGGTGAAATTATTTATGATGATTTTTAAAGGTACAGAAATAAGTTTTAATTGAATTATGAATGCTCTGCAACAGGTAGTGGAATTAGAAATTAAAGACTCGAAAAATCTGTTTCATCTTGCTCCTTCTGGACAGCACATCTACTTTTCAGCATTATTTCTTCAATCATAAAATAATCTCATTTTACATGATAAACTTCATTGCTCTATTACTCTCTATATAATATGTGCTTCAGTGATACAAAAGTACCCAAGAAGAGAATATAACACCTTGATTTAATGGTCAATTTTAAATCCAAATGGACCATCAACTTTTATGTTGGGAGTTTTTTTTTTTCCTATTTATTTTCTATAAAAATCAGTTGTTAAATTTATGTCTACTGTAGCCTATTGCTAAGTGAGCCTCTTCTTATAAATTAATAACTTAAGAAATATCAACCAAAATATCTCAAAATGCAAAAGTCAACATGCTAAAATCAATTATATTTCCATATTCTAGCAATGAAAATCAGAAATTGAAATTTAAAAAACACCAGTCACAATAGAATAAAATATACGAAATACATAGAAATCAATCTGACTAAAGATGTGAAAGACCTGTACACTGAAAACTACATAATATTTCTGAGAGATATTAAAGAAGACCTGGATAAATGGAGACATATACTTGTTAATGGGTTGGAAGACTCAATTTCCTTGAGATGTCAATTCTTGCCAAATTGATCTATATAGGCAATGCAATTCCAATCAAACTCCAACCAGGTTTTTGTGTGGAAATTGAGAAGCTGATTCTATAAGTCATATGGAAATGCAAAGGATATAGAGTAGTTAAAACAACCTTGCAAAAGAAGAGCAAAGTTGGAGGACTAGCGCTATCTGATTTCAAGAATTTGCATAAATCTACAGTAATCAAAACAGCATGGTATTGGCATTAAGTAGACAAATAGATCAATAGAACAGAGAGGAAACAGACACATAGATGTATGAACAACTGATTTTTGATAAAGGCAATGCAGTGAAGAAAAGATAGTCTTTTCAAAAAATGTTGCTAGAACAATTGGATATCCACAAGGAAAAAAATATGAACCTGGATCCTTACCTTCTACCATATACAAGAAATTAACTCAGAATTGATCAATGTCTTAAATGTAAAACATAAGACTGTAAAACTTCTAGAAGAAACAGGAAAAACTACTTTGTAACATTGGGTTAGGCATTTCTTAGATAAAACACCAAAATGAAGTCCATAAAATAACCAATTGATAACTTCAACTTCATCAAAATTAACAACTTCTGTTCTTCAAAAAAACACTGTTAAAAGAATGATTAAGACAAGCCACAGACTGGGAGAAAACTTTGCAAAGCAGCTATCTGATAAACTACTTGTATTCTCAATGTACAAAGAGCTCTCAAAAGTCAACAACAGGAAACAACTCAATTAAAAATGGGCAAAAAATTTAAGCAGATATGTCACCAAAAAGATATACACATGGCAAGTCAGTGGTCAACCTCAGTCATTAGAGAAATGCAAATCAAAACCACAATGAGATACCACTACATACCCATTAAATGGCTAAAATTTAAAAAGATGACAATACCAAGTGTTGATAAGTACTGGAGCGACTGGAACTGGAACTCTCATATTCTGCCCATGAGAATGTAAAATGGTACAACCACTTTGGAAAACCATTAGGCAGTTTCTTTAAAAAGTTAAACATACACATAGCATGTGATCCAGCCATTCCACACCTAGGTATTTACTCAATACTTATCTTGAATGTGCTGTCATACAAAGACTTGTGTCCAAATGTTCATAGCAGTTTTATTTGTAAAAGTGCCAAACTTGAAACAACCCAAATGTCCATCAATAAGTGAATGGTTAAACTGTGGTAGAACCATGTAACAGAATAGTACAGAATGATATAAAGGAAGGAACCACTGATACATGCAACAACATGGATAAATCTGAAAATAATAATGCCGAGTAAAAGAAGCCAGATCAAAAAGAGTACTTATTGTATGAATGCATTTATATAAAATTTTAGAAAATGCAGTGCAATCTATGGTGACATAAAGTAGTTCAGTGATTGCTTGGGAACTGAAGGGGCTGGTCAGGGAAGGTGGGAGGAAGGATTATGAGGAAACTTCTGGAGGTGATGAATATATTCACCATTTTGATTGTGATGATGTTCCACAAGTGTATACATATGTTGAAACTTATTAAATTGTACAGTTAAAATATGTGCAGTTTATTGTGTGACAATTATACCTCAATAAAGCTGTTTCACAGTAAGCCTTTGTGTTGGATTGAATGTATTATGTACCCCAAAACACCATTATCTTTGATGCAATCTTGTGTGGGCAGACTTATTAGTGTTGATTAGATTGTAATTCTTTGATTGTTTCCATGGAGATGCGACCCACCCAACTGTGGGTGGTAACTCTGATTGGGTAATTTCCCTGGAGGTGTGGCCACACCCATTCAGTGTGATTAGTTTACTGGAGCACTATATAAGCTCAGACAGAAGGAACGAGCTTGCTACAGCCAAGAGGGACACTTTGAAGAATGCACAGGAGCTGAGAGAGGAGCTGGAGCTGGAGCTGAGACAGACATTTTGAAGGCAGCCATTGGAAGCTGGTGCATACATTTTGGAGAACACCATTTTGAAACGCAATCTGGGAGCAAAAAGACAGCAGCCACATGCCTTCCCAGCTAACAGAGGTTTTCCAGATGCCAATGGCATTTCTCCAGTGAAGGTACCCTTTGTTGATGGACACTTTATAGCCTTAAGACTGTAACTATGTAACCAAATAAACCCCCTTTTATAAAAGCCAATCCATTTGTGGTGTTTTGCATTCTGGCAGCATTAGAAAACCAGAATACCCCTTAAGATGAGAATATTTGGAGTGCCATTCGAGGGCCTGTTGGCTCTCAACTCCCTTCTTTGTCCTTCCCTGGCTCTGCTTCGTAGCTCAGTGGAGCTGACCACTACAATCTGTTTCCCAGGCTCCATAGCAGGTGGCTTCTAACTGGGTTTAGTCAGTGCAAGGCCCTCACCTAGGTTTGGAGGGCAGGGAGGAGGGGACCCCCTGACATTTCTCTCCTTCCTCTTTGCTTTAGGCAGCTGCTGCCTCTGCATCTCCTCTGTGGATCCAGCTCCTGCTGTACAAACTCTCCACGGTTCCA
Organism: Choloepus didactylus; assembly: GCF_015220235.1. Taxonomy (NCBI): domain Eukaryota; kingdom Metazoa; phylum Chordata; class Mammalia; order Pilosa; family Megalonychidae; genus Choloepus; species Choloepus didactylus. The sequence continues at coordinate 21,048,661 of NC_051308.1, read as the reverse complement.
GTTTTTGCGGTGTGTCCCTGGGCACTGGTAACACTGCCTTTTCCTTGTCTCTCTGGCTGCCCTTCAGCTCTGGCTGATTTCTGAGTCACCTCACTGCCCAGTTTGGCTTCTCAGCTTCTCTGTCACCCGTGTAAAAACTTCCCCGAACTAAATTCCTTCTCTCTTCAATATGTGATGTAGTCTCTGTTTTCCTGGTTAAAGCCTAACTGATATATTTGGTCATCACACAATAATTTATACCGAAGTGGGGCGACTGAATCACGTCTCCAAAAATTACATGTTCTTAAACTTAATCCATATTCCCATGAATGTGAACCCACTGTAAATAGGACCTTTTAAAGATGTTATTAGTTAAGGTGTGGCCAACCGAATCAAGATGGTCTTAATCTGTATTATTGGAGGCCTTATGAAAAGAACAAACAGGAAGCCAGAAGTCAGAGAAGACCACAGGAAGGAGCCGGAAGCAGGAGGATCAGGGGAAAGCAGAAGAGCATCACATGGAGAGAGAGATGGTCATGGGACGGGAGGTAGAGATGTAAGCCAAGGAACCCCAAGGATTGCAGCAAGCAGGCACTGGAATGCTACAGACTTTGGGGAGAAAGCATGACCTTGATAATACCTTGATATTGGACTTCTAGCCTTCCAAACTGAGAACCAATAAATTCCTATTTTTAAGCCAGCTCATTGTGTTGTATTTATTATAACAGCCTGGCAAACTAAGATACAAGGCTATTGGGTGGGTCTCTGTGTAATCTTGAAAGAATGTCATAAGGCCAAGTCTTCTGGGTGCGTGAAATTCTCACTCTTGATGTCACTGCTTTGTTGGCCTTCTAGAGAGATGTACATTTATTCTTGGAAAGACATTTTATTGATTGAAAAGGGCAGTGTGCTGCCGACAGGGAAATGGGTAGCTAGAAGGGTGGGAGTGAGACAACTCCAGGAAAGAGATCCTTGTTAAATAGAAAGGTTCCAGAAGGAATGGTAGAGAATATAACAATAAATTTTGCCTTCCTCACTACTGTGCTCAGAGCCATCTATTAACTCATTTAAAAATATCAAAAATAAATTTCTCGCATGTTAACATAAAGACTATGTATTTTGTGAAAAAACTATATTTTCCAAAAAAATTAGCAATAAGTGTATTATTGTTTGACATGTTTGCAAATTTCTTTGTGCCAGGTGTCAGAGAAGATAGTGGGATTTTGTATCTGCTTTTTTTCATTCAATCTGTTGTGATATTGTTTTGGTTGAAGTATAGGAAGAAAATCCAGCCTCACATAAATATGTGGTAGGTAAAGGTAGGGTTATTTTAATAGCCTTTCCAAACAATTATGATTTTTTTATGCAAACCAAAACTTGACAAGTGGTATTTCTTATATGTTAGTTGCATCATGAAATCTGAAACAAAATCAATGAACTTTTTGTGTTATGTTACATTAAAATTCATTAGTCTATCTTCCTGCCCCAGTTTGCTAATGCTGCCATTATGCAAAATATCAGAAATGGATTGGCTTTTAAAAAGGGGGGTTATTAGGTTACAAATTTACAGTTCAAAGGCCATAGAAGTGTCCAAACTAAGGTTTCAACAAGAGGATACCTTCACTGAGGAAAGGCCGATAGCATCCGGAACCCCTTTGTTAGCTGGGAAGGGATGTGGCTGGCATCTGCTGGTCCTTTGCTCCTAGGTTCTGGTTTCAAAGTGGCTTTCTCCAAAATGTCTCTGGGCTCTGTCTTTGCTCCTCTCTCTCAGCTCATGTGCATCCTTGCTTCTTTCTCCCGGGCCGTTTCTCTGTAAGCATCTGGGGGTCCTCTCTTAGCTTCTTCGGGCAAACTCTGGGCTTCATCTCTTAACTTAGCTTCTCCAGACATCCTTCTGTCTGCATCTCCGAGCATCTGCAGGCATTAGCAAGTGTCTGGGACTGGGTCGTCTCTTAGCTTCTCTCTTAAATACTCCAGTGAACTAATCAAGACCCACCCTAAATAGGCGGGGTCCACACCTCCATGGAAATAATTTAATCAGAGTTCTCACCCACAGTTGAGTGGGTCACATCTCCATAGAAATACTCAATCAAAAGTTCCACCCAACAAGATTGGGTTAAAAGATAATGGCTCTTCTGGACCCATAACAGTTTCAAACCGGCACATTTACACTGATGCATTTTTTTACCCATGCATGATTTTGTAACGTCAAGCTATGGTTATAGAGAAATACTCTATTAGTTTTCCTAAGTTATGCAGATCTTCCAAATGTTGACATGTTTCATTACACACAATTTTAAAAATCACATTTGCTAGTATCACCACCAATCTCATCAGGCAAGTCTCTGAAGTATCGAGAAGCTGTCAAGCTCACAGTGGCAGAAGAGTTTTCCAAAATTCTCATTTCTTGTAGAATGAATTTTGTGATTGGCAACAAATACTTTTGGTTGTTTTCATTGAAACAGCTTTGCTTGCTTTATTCATTTTTGAGAAAATGTCTGCCAAATATCCAAGTTTTAAAAGCCTTAGTTTGTTTTTCAAGTAAAACTGGTGTTCCATGACATAAGCTGCTCACAACCAAATCTTACAAATGCATTTCCTTGAGACAATGATCATACTTGGACATGCAACAGAAGTGCTTCATGTATACTTCTTTGAAACGCAAAATATTAAAAAGACATGTACTCAAGGATTAAGATTTAATAAAATTAATAATTGTTAAAATTCCATCAAAGACATTCTTAAGTGAAACTGGCATTTTCCTTTTTTTTTTTTTCCTGACTGTAAGTACATGGAGGTGAAGAGCACAATGACTGCTAACCATTGCCTTGAATCTTGCCATGGCCCCAGCAGTTTTATCCACCACTGCTTCTGTAACATTAGTGCAAATGTCAACAAGTTTAAAGGCAAATAATAGCTTAGTATCACTGTAAAAATAGTTTTGACCTTGTGGGCCCTTTGAAAGAGTCTCGGGGACCCCCAGGAGTCCACAAACCAAAGTTTAAGAACCACTGTCACATGAGGCATACAACTAGGTGAATGGATCTTGACGGCAGCGTTTTGAGTGAAATAAGCCAGAAATGTAAATAAACATTATAATGCCTCACTAATATGGACTATTATAATATGAAAACTCTGAGAATTGAATCTGAGAGCATAGGTTACCAAGGGAATGATTATTGTAAAGCTCCCTAGAGTGTAAACTCTTACAGCAGTCACATCTATTCTTGAGTTGTAAGGGTTATTTCTAAATTCTGAGATGTGGAGCTCTTTGTGTATATCCTTGTCAGTCCCTGTATCTTCGGTAATCTGTATGACACCTGCGACTCAGAGCTCGAGTTTGGCAGCTATGAATGTCAGCATTACCCCATATGGCAAATGTTAAAGAAGCTGAAAAAGAGTTCAGACTTCAATGAGAGATATGAATGAAACAGATCTGGTTAGGACTAAGGCAAATCAGACTAAAGGGTAAAGAACGATATTGGTGGTGTGTTCCGGTTTGCTCATGCTGCTGTTTGCAAAACACCAGAAATGGATCGGCTTTTATAAAGGAGGTTTATTTGGTTACAAAGTTACAGTCTTAAGGCCATAAAAGTGTCCAAGCTATGGCATCAACAAGTTTACCTTCACCAAAGGAAGGCCAATGGTATCTGGAAAACATCTGTTAGCTGGGTAGGCACATGGTTGGTGTCTGCTCCAGAATTCTGGTTTCAAAATGGCTTTCTCTCAGGATGTTCCTCTCTGGGCTGCAGCTCCTCTTGAAAGTGTCACTCTCAGTTGCTCCAAGTTCCTTCTGTTTGTCAGCTTTCTATATGGCTCCAGTGATTTAATTCAGACCCACCCTGAATGGGCAGGTAACACCTCCATGGAAATTATCCAATCAAATGTTTCACTCACAGATGATTGAGTCACATCTCCATGGAAACACTCAAAGAATTCCAATCTAATCAATACTAATACATTTGGCCCCACAAGATTGCATCAAAGAACATGGTGTTTGGGGGGTACATAATACATCCAAACTGGCTTGTGGTGTTTTAAAACTTCAACTTCTGTGTGAGACCAAAGGAAGAGATGTTTATTTGGTGCAAAATCTATGTTTTCTGTAGCACACTATATAATTTAACTTTTATGGTCAGTTTATTCAAACAACATAATTACATGGAACTTTGAATAGGGAGTGAGATCTAGTTGGTTTGTACAGGTTAGTGTGAAGCCCCAATACATCCCAAAGTAATTTGGGCAAAGAATAAAAATGTATTTGCAAAGCCTCCTTGAGAGACTGGGGGAAAAGGTGGAAATATTAAACTTCCCCACCTGGGGAATTATAGATATTCTCACAAGCACTGGGGACTACTAATTTAGAAGGCCGAACCCTCGATCTTGGGGCTTGCCCTTATGAAGCTTGTTACTGCAAAGGAGAGGCTAAGCCTACTTACAATTGTGCCTAAGAGTCACCCTCAGAGAACCTCTTCTGTTGCTGAGATGTGGCCTCTCTCTCTAAGCCAACTAAGCAGTAAACTTACTGCCCTCCCCCCTACATGGTACATGACTCCCAGGGTTGTAAATCTCCCTGGCATTGTGGGACGTGACTCCCAGAGATGAGCTTGGGACCTGGCATCATGATTGAGAAAGTCTTCTTGACCAAAAGGGGGAAGAGAAATGAAACAAAATAAAGTTTCAGTGGCTGAGAGATTTCAAATGGAGTCAAGAGGTCATTCTGGAGATTATTCTTATGTGTTTTATATATACCCCTTTGTAGGTTTTAGTGTATTGGAATAGCTAGAAGGAAATACCTGAAACTGTTGAACTGCAACTCAGTAGCCTTGATTCGTGAAGACAGTTGTTTAACTAGCTTACACAGTGTGACTGTGTGATTGTGAAAACCTTGTGGTTCCCACTCCCTTTTCCCAGTGTACGGATAGATGAGTAGAAAAATGGGGAGAAAAATTAAATGAATAATAGGGGGTTATGGGGAGAATGGGATGTTTTGAGTGTTCTTTCTTACTTTTATTTTTATTCTTATTTTTATTTTTTATTTTTGGAGTAGTGAAAATGTTCAAAAATTGTGGTGATGAATGCACAACTATATGAAGGTACTGAGAACAATTGATTGTACACTGTGGATGATTGTATGGTATGTGATTATATCTCAATAAAATGGAATAAAAAATTTAGGGGCAAATAAAACAAATCAATTAAAGGAAAAGACATATAAGTTAAAAAAAAAAAAAAAGAACCATGGTCACGAACCATGGTCAGGTCAGGCTCAGGGCTAGGCCAGAGTGTCCAGTGAGCTTAGCTGCTCCAAGCCGTGGCCTAAACGACTCTCTTGTTCTTATCAATCTGTTTTCCCTAGGAGGAGGCTACTTTGATTGCTCATGGGGAACCTGTTTTCAAAACTACTCATCCCCTCCTTCCCCCCAAATCTTCATCCAGAATGCACATATCAGGGCTCTAAGTTGAAAAAAGGAAAAGAAAAACAAACAAAAAATAAAAATAAACAAACAAACAAAAAAACTAGGGAGAGGCTACTGCTGGTGTCCTGGGTGAGGTAGCTAAGCCGTTGAAAGCCATAAAATGGCTATTAAGTCCTTTTCTCTTTCCTGTCCTCTCATTGCTGATTGTTCAAGTGATCTTCAAAGGCAAATCATGGAGAACCTGAAAGCCAGGCTAAGGGGTATGGCCACATGCTGTTGTTGCTATTGAGCCACTGATTTTTTTTTTTTTTTCTAGTTAGTGATTAGTAACTTTATTTAACGAAATTTTGTAATGTGTTAAATTGTTGGTAAATATAATTGTTATTTTATTTTATTTTATTATTTTTTTAAAATTCAGTTTTATTGAAATATATTCACATACCATACAATCATCCATGGTATACAATCAACTGTTCACAGTATGATCATATAATTATGCATTCATCACCACAATCTATTTCTGAACATTTTCCTTACATCGGAAAGAATCAGAATAAGAATAAAAAATAGAAGTAAAAAAAGAACACCCAAACCATCCCCCCCATCCCACCCTATTTGTCATTTAGTTTTTATCCCCATTTTTCTACTCATCCATCCATACACTAGATAAAGGGAGTGTGATCCACAAGGTTTTCACAAACACACTGTCACCCCTTGTAATCTACATTATTATATAATCGTCATCAGGAGCCCAGACTACTGGGTTGGAGTTTGGTAGTTTCAGGTATTTACTTCTAGCTATTTCAATACATTAAAACCTAACCAGTGTTATCTATACAGTGCATAAGAATGTCCACCAGAGTGACCTCTCAACTCCATTTGAAATCTCTCAGCCACTGAAACTATTTCGTCTCATTTTGCATCCCCTTTTTGGTCAAGAAGATATTCTCAATCCCGCGATGCCGGGTCCAGATTCATCCCTGGGAGTCATATCCTGCGTTGCCAGGGAGATTTACACCCCTGGGAGTCGGGTCCCATGTAGGGGGGAGGGCAGTGAGTTCACCTGCCGAGGTGGCTCAGTTAGAGAGAGAGAGGGCCACATCTGAGCAACAAAGAGGTACTCAGGGGGAGACTCTTAGGCACAATTAAATGCAAGTTTAGCCTCTCCTTTGCAGTAATGAGCTTCATAAGGGCAAGTCCCATGATTGAGGGCTCAGCACATCAAACTGCCAGTTCTAATGTTTGTGACAACATCAACACCAGTCCAGGTGAGGAAGTCCAACACTTCTGCACCTTCCCCCAGCTCCTCGGGGCGGGGGGGGCGGGGGGGAGGCTGTAAATATATTTTTTATTCTCTGTCCTAATTACTTTGGGATGTGTCACTATTTCACTCTAACCTATACTAACCTACCGTATCTCACTTCCTATTCAAAGTTCCATGTAATTGTGGTGTTTGAACAAACCAACTGTAGAGTTATACTGTTTAGAAAATATAGATCCTGCACCAAATAGACATCTCTTCCCTTGGTCTCACATGGAAGTTGAAGTTTTAAAACACAGTCAGTTTCGACCTTTACCCTTTGGCCCAGTTTGCCCTAGTCTTAACCAGACCTGCTTCATTCATATCACTAATTGAAGTCTGGAGCCACTGATTTTTATAAGCACAAAGGAAACCCTATTATTTGTAAGAGTTCAGCATAACAAAAGTTCACAGAGAGCCTGAGAAATGGCCATTGGATTTGCTGCAATGAAGGCAGAAGCAGTATTATATGAGGTCAAGAAGAGAATGAGTGAATGGGCAGTGTAGTAAGTGTAGATCATGCACTGGATTTATTCAGCAAAACGTCTAAGAAGAGAAGTTGGAAAGGGGTAAAAGAGTCTAACACATGTACACATATTTTTTAAAGCTAGTGATGCTCCAAGTATATACTAATCTAGAATAAAAGAGGGGTACAAGGGAAAAGAACTGGTCAAATGAGTGAAAGTGCTTTGAAAAATATAGAAGTTGATTATAACAATAGTAATAGAAATAATAATGATAATAATGCTACTTATCCAGCAGTCATTATGGGCCTTCTATTCCACTAAATGCAGATATACTAAGTATATATCATATCACATTGTTTCTCACTTAGAACTTAAAGCAACTCTATGAGGTATTATTATTATTTTTATGGATGGGAAAACTGAGGCTTAGAGTAGTTAATTGATTTGTTCAAGGTCACAGAGTCAATATATGGAGATGCTGGGATTTGAACCCAAGTGTTTCTGACCTCATATATTCTAGTCTTTTCCGTCATTCTGATATTTTCTCCTAAAATCACTGAGTTTATCCTGGTACTTTAATGCATGTGAGTCATTTGTGCACATCCAGAATTTATTTCCTTGGTAAGTGTTGCAAAATGTAGGAATAAATTGTGGTGTGTCTAGGCTTTTAAATGTTTGAGAAATAGTCTTCAAAGAGGAAAATATCAGCCTAATAAGGCCTGATTACAAAGGCAAAAGTTAATGTCTTAGAATCTTTAAGCCCTGCAACCCAGAGTGCAGAGGAGGAAAACTGCCTCCAATATGAGAGAACCGATGAGCTTCAAAGGAAAGCACCGGTCATTCTGCTAAGCAACACCAAAAGCTGATTATCTAGTGCTTGCTCTTTGGGCAAAAGGCAAAAAAACCCAAGCAATGAAAAGATATCATCTCATGTAACTTAAAATATTATTATACATTTAAGTAACATTACCAAAAATAGTCACCATTTTAAAAGCCAGCCTTAGTCCAACATCTCTTTGTCAATACGTGTCTTAGGCACAGTGTGTGCTCAATAGTCTTACCGTCCCACAGATAATGTGGATTTTATCACCACCTAGCATAGATGTATGCAGATACAGATGATATAAGGGAAACCAAAAAAATGAACCACTTGCCCAAGGTCACACAACTTTTCTTGGCAGAGCTGAAACAGAATCCAGGGCTGTATAGGTCAGAGGTAAGGACAGTGGTCTCTGAAATTAGACTGCCCAGGTTCAAGGCTTGACTCTAACATTTAGTAACCAAGTTATAAGAGCTAGAGTATTATTGATCACGCCTACTTCACAGGGTTATTGTGAAGAGTCCTGTGAAAATCCAAATAAAGGGCTTTCCATGTGGCACGTGGTGTGCTCTCCATAAATTAATCGCTCTTTGTCTCTTGGTTTTATTATTATTATTATGGACAACAACTTCTCTGTACACTTTCATCATAGCAGTCAGCCACCTCTTTTATTAATGTCTAATAAAATCAACTATTTATTGGACTGATGCAGAAGAAAATTCTGCACTGTTTATTTTATTTTATTTTATTTGGACACCAGCTAAAATCAGTAGAAAGCTATAGGCAACCAGCTCTTGGGACTGGAAGAGTTTACCACATCTTGAACTTGAAATAGTTTTTTTTTTTCCGGATTCTTCAATTTTCCTATGTCGTGAATCAAGAAAAAGACCTGTGAAGGGGCGGGCACCTTCCATACAGGTTCAGGCATTGCAGCTTCGTTAGGCAGTACCTGCGAGCAAGGCAACTTGTAGGTAGGTCTTCTTCTTTTGTGTCTGCACGCGTGGAAAATGCAGGGTGCCTGATTTCTGAAAGCCTCGATTTCTGCTATAATCCTACTAGGTTTCCTGCTAAACGGTTACTCTTACTTATATTTGCTATAGTGCCTTTAAAAACGTTTTTAAATGTAATTTTTTATGCTTGCATGTGTCAGAGGTGGGGTAGTGCAAACCCTGAAAGGGGTTTTAGAGTAATCACAGGTGTAATTTCTAAGATGAGTCTGTGGAAAGACGAATCAGAAGAGGCCACTATTTTCTCCAAATCCGTGACTACACAGAGGGTTAGCGCAGGAGGATCACTACATTTGAGTCTGTAACGAAGGTTGCGCGGAAAGCCCCAAGAGGAGGCGCGGCGACCGAGCAGTTCCCGAGAGAAGGACGCGCTGCCCCAGCCGCCCGCCCCTCCTCTTGTTGTGGAGGCCCACGTGGTCCCTGCTCATTGGCGGCCGCGGAGCCCGAGGCCGGGGCAGAGGCGGAGCGGCCTCAGTTGTTGCAATTCCCGTGTTCTCTTCGCCGCCAGCCCCACCTTCCTGGAACCACAACTCCCATAAGGCCCCGCGCTCCAGCGGGGGCGTGGCCGAGGCGAAGGGGCGGTCCTGGGCGGGGCCACCATGTTTGTGAATAGTTGGCGCTCAGCAACTCGGCGTCCACGTGGGTTTCCAGGAGTTCAAGAAAGATTTTTTCCGCCGCGGATAGGTATCGGATCCGCGGATCCCTGGAGTCATTCACCATCTGAGAACATTGTTTAAATGGTGACAGGGAAAGTGCACGGCTGGGGAGCCGGGGTCTGAGTTGCAACGAAGCTGCTGGTGGTCCTAGGCTTCCTGGGGAGCCTCTCTGAGTTCCAGGAGTTAGTGGTACTGATAGGGAAATCCCGGGGGGATTCCCGGTCCCCAAACCAGCCCCGCCAAGCCGCAAACCAGAACTGCACAGGCGGAAGCCCGTAATGACTACGGGAAAAAGCCCAGCAGCTAAGGTGATTTATTTTTGGCTAAGAAAATGAGTGGGAAAGATGACAGCCAAGTCAATGAAATGTCTTTGGACCCACTCTGTAACTCTGAGATCTGTCCCCCATAATTTTTACCTTTCTTTCATAGCCTTTATCTTCTTATCCCTTGGATTGCCTTCTGGAAGAATTCCTTGACTTGATATTCCAGCTCTGGTTTCACAGTACGGCTTTTATTCAGCTGTTCAGCCCATCTCTTAAAGGTTCCTTTTTCTTTTTATTTCAATACATGTTTTTTAATTCTTTTCATAACTGCCTGATCTCATTTCGTGATGAGATAGTCTTACTTATCTCTATGAGTATTTTATACAGCTTTTAATGTCCTGTTTTGTTTTTTTTTTAAAGTATCTCAGGATTTCCTCGAATGTTTGTGATTGTTGGTTATGTCTCACTCATTTTGTACTTGAGAGTCCATTAGTCTGTTTTCTTACTCTGTTAACATAGATTTGAGGGTGGGGGGGGTGAAGAGAAAGGCGCTACAGGGTTCTGATTTTTTTTTTTAACGAGAGTGGAAAGAAGTGGTGTTTATAGTCTAAAGGCTTCGAGGTGTGAGGGGGGTGACTCCTTTCCTCCCTAGCCTGGGAACCACTGGAATTTTTGCTTTTTCTCTTACCCAGGCTCTCATAGTCACTGCTCAGGGCTTGAAGCAGAGATCCCATTTTTCTGCTTCCTGAAAGGTGGTATTTTGATGAAGTTTCCTGTTCTAGTATCTCAGCCAGTTTCTCTCTGTTTCCCCTGGGCCCCCTCCCTCCAGGTGGTCATCACTTGAGGGGTGGAAACACACTTGGGGCTTAAAACGGAACCACACCTCTTCACTGGGACTATCAAAGATGAATGAAAAACATTATCAGTAACAACTTTATTACAGAAATGATAAACAGATTCTTTGTGTTGCAATATAAATAAGAGTAAGTTTTTTTTAAAACATTTTGTTAAGCATAACAGTTTGCTGGAGGTAATAATTTGATTTTAAAACTAGCAATACAAGAAGCATCCATATTCTGTATAAGAATTCTTTAGCAGTTCTGTTAAGGTCAACTGGAACATGTGTTAAATTCAATTATTAGGTTAACTCCTATCTGTGTCTGAACCCCTGTTACAATGAGCATAACTTAAGTTTGAATATTTGCTTTTTCAATCAAGAAATTTGAGGGTCTTACTGTCTTTAGCATATGAGCATTTAATCAACAGGTATGTATAATTTTCAGCATTCTTTGAGCAGATAGCAAAGGACACAAAACAATTCTAAGGATTATGTTTAATTTTGGGTGGAAAAACAATGTGGCATATAAAGGCTTTAGAGTAACTGGGTTGGCATGTTGCATTCCCATTTTGAATTGCTGCACATTCAGATTAATGAATATTTTCATTTCCATGACATATTCATCACCTACACTCTGGTATCTGTACATTTACTCTCACAACAATGGGCAGGTACCAAAGTTACCACACTGCCAGGTTCAGCTCAGTACAGTGATGGACTCAGACTTTATCTATTTCAAAGTTGAATTCTTTCATTTGTATTTTCCTTTCCCTCCTTTTACAATAGGTGAGAGAGCTCACAAAACTTGTATTTTTGACTGGTTCATGAAAGATACAATTTAGCCTAGAAAGACATAATGTCAAGCCTGGGTAGAGAGTTTCATTTAGTGCAAATTTTAGGTTGGAACTATTTTTTTCACAGCTTAGTAATAGAGTAAGAGAGCACAAGCATTGACACTAGAACCCAGAGCTGTCTACATTGGAAATGGTGATGTTCTCAACCCAAAATACTGAATAATATACCTTCAGAGGTTTGAAGAGCCAAAGTTTCTTTAAAGTTACGACTTAAAATTCCAGATGAAGTCAGCTATAACCTTTACTTTTCATATGTAGGCATTTTATGGCTTCTATGTTAAAACATTGCATATAGATTCTGAACATGTAAGTGATGATCATGATTTCTCCGTGTTAGTGTGGCCTCCACTTCAGGCAGAACACAGAGCCTTGAATTCAGATCTTCAGTGTCAACTTTGCTCTGTACAAAAGATATTGGGCCAAATTATTTGGTCCAATTATTTAATTAATCCATTATTTAATTCAATCATCTAGACCAAGCTAATCCATACCTTCATGGAAATTACAAGCTCATTTGGATGGTTTTCCCACGGTGTGCACTTTCTGCAGTTCTTTCATCTCTAATATGGTTTTGTTTTCAGCAAGTGTGATATATTGCAAATGGTCATTGGAAAAACTATTTTCATTAAAGAAATGAGCAAAAAAGCCAAAAAATCACTTCACTACATCATTAATAGTAATGCTAATATTGTTCATGTGTGTTTATTTTATGTCTTTTACCCTTGAAGAAGCCTTCTTTGGCTTAAGAACTAGTGTTATTACTTGCATTTTATAAACGAATTTATTAGGAGAAGTTAGGTTGCATGTCTTGTCTCATGTTACCAACAACCAAGATGCGGTCGATCAGTTCCAGAATTCAGGTTTTCCTAATCAGAATCTTCCAGCCAGAGAGGCTGGGGTCAGTGACATCACTATTCATTGCTTTTGTCGATCTGCTGCCCATCCTCCTCCTAGTCCTCTCTCAAGGGTCTGCCCTTGCATAGGTAGAAAAACTTCAAGTATCCCCATAAAGATCAAGTAATTTTAAAACCTGCATTCCTTAGGGCCCCTCTTATCTTGTGACCTATGATATTAGTCTGATTTTAGGACATCATCCTAGAAACTTGTTGGTACACTCACTAGAATGGAGAAAAAGCACAAATGTTTTCAAGATGTCTCACCCCCAAACAGAGCATAGTTTCCTGTAGAAGGGTCTGGAAATATAATCAACTGCACCATCCCCAAAGCTACCACTTTTTCATAACTCTTAGATTACAAGCAGAAACAGTGGCTTTATTACATTTTTTTCACAGATAATTTATCCACATTAACAGAAGCCTAAATAAAGTAAAATTCCCCTTACATTCTGAAAAAAGTCAAACTCTTGTCTGAGGAAATTGCTGTTTTCTTTCTAATCTTCATGTACATTTATATGATTTATGTAGTTTTAATTATGATTTAAATTTGAAAACTGTTCACTAACTTCAGCTCTCTTCATTCTTTCAAAAGCTTTGTTGTCAGTCTAAGAGCAGAAAGATCAAAGTATGCTGTTTTGCACGTGAATATTCTTGAAATTATTTATACTATTTAAATTAATTATAAGGAGGGCATTCATTAATGGAAAGTAGGGAAGAGAAGAGGAAAATGCTATAAAATTTTCCATTCAGGCATGGGATTCCATTTGAGGTTAGATTATCATGTGAAAGTAGGACATGAAAAAAATTCCACAGGGAGAGAGGAGGGAATAAATGACCAATTTAAAACAAGTTTGAACTTAAATTGGCAAAAGGAAAGTGCTTTCAAACTGCCTCTCTGATATATTATAGATAATCCTATTAAAATAGCAAAGCCAATAGAGTACAAAATTACTTGCTTTAAAATACATGTACCTTTGAACTTTTGTTATCATGTAGAAGATTACCCACCTGCCTCTATATTGAGTAGTTAGAATTTTGAAAGGAAGCTAGTTACAGAATAGGAGGATTTTAAAACAGAATGAAGATAAGGACTGGGGGACCTCAGTATTGCCTGCACAATCTAGCAGCAACTGGCTGTGTTTACACTCTGCTTTTCGATGATCATGCTTTCCCTGAAGAGTATGTCTGTTCAGAGTGAACATGTATCTTTAAAAAGAGGGCAATGAAAGCCTCAGGAGATGTGCATGACAGGTGATCTACCAGGCTCAGTCGCTGGTCAGGTGACTTATTGCTTCAGATAGTTGCACAGAGGATTCTAATTAAATCCACCTGCAGCCAATTACAAACTGCCACAAGCAGCGAACCTTCAGAGACCTTTGCAACAAATCCAAACCCACAGAATAGAACAGAGCAGTATGTAGCAAATGTGGTGTGACAAATTGGCACCGATATTTACTCAAGTATTCCAGTAAGTTGTCCACTAGCTTATAGGGGCGAAAAACATGGAAGATTCTCAGGAAGTGGTGGATTTTGGGGGAAAGAAGATGAAATGGATATTACCACATTTGGGAGGTAATTTAAATAAAGTATGAGGAATGGAATCATGCGTTTTTGTTGACTTGACAAGGGCTGGGGAATAAGGGTGTCCTAGAATTGCACTGAAGTGGTAGGTGATAGGAGTGGGAAAGGTGGAGGTAGCTGTGGGAGGTAGTCAAGTAACTACTCCAAAAGGGAGCTGGTATTTGGGTTTGGATATCAAGAAACCACTGGTGCAGTTCAGCTGCGTTGTATGTTTTTAGTTTTGTGGGTTTTTTTTAATCTATTTTGGAGGGTTTCTTATCAATTCTTGATAGTTAAATGGTTGCTGATATCCAATTTCAATATTCCTAACGTCTGTGATTTCTCTGGCTGAAGAGTAAGGGGTATCTCTAGAGAAAAGGTTGAACTCTAGGAGCCAGGAATACAGTGTGTTGAAAACAGTGCTATGTTTACAAAAGCCTGAAAAAAAGACTTTATCAGTGTGTGGGGGGAAATAACATGGAGTGAATTCTAGAGTGGCAGATTAAGACATAAGGATGAGTGAGTATAAAAAATTTACCTCTGAAGTTCAAGTAGGGTGTTAGTGCTAGAGATTCAGTAGAAAGCGCTACCTCTTCTACAGTTTTGAGTTTTAGGTAGGGACAACCCTGAAGGGAAGACATTTGGGAATCCTCTATGGCTACCTCCAAACCATTGCTTCCAGCCAATGGTGATTCTGAAGTTTGAATATCTATCAGAGCTCAAAGTACTGTATAGAATCAAGACAACAAAAAAACAACACAATAGAGAAATGGGCAAAGGACTTGAACAGACATTTTTCAAAAGAGGATATACAAATGGCCCATAAGCACATGAAAAAAAATGCTCAACATTGTTAGCCATTAAGGAAATGCAAATCAAAACAATGAGATACCACTTCACACTCACAGGGATGGCCATTATTTTAAAAAATGGAAAATAATAAGTGTTGGAGAGGATGTGGAAAAATTAGAATTCTAGTGCATTGTTTTGGGAAATGTAAAATGGTGCAGACACTGAGGAAAGTAATATGGTAGTTCCTCAAAAAGTTAAATATAAAAGTACCATATAATCTGGCAATTCCACTCCTAGTTTTATTCCCCCAAAAACTGAAAACAGGGCCTCAAACAGATACCTGTACACCAGTGTTCACTGCTGAATTATTCAAAATAGCCAAGAGGTAGAAACAACCCAAATATCCATCAATAGATGAATGAATAAACAAAGTGTGGTTCATACACACAGTGGAATTTTTATTTGGCCATAAGAAGGTATGAAGTTCTGAGACATGCTGCAACATGGATGAACCTTTATTCTGATTATTGATTATGCTAAGTGAAATGAGCAAGGCATATAAGAACAAATACTGTATGATTTCCCTTATATGAAATATCTAGAAATAGTAAATTCATAGAGACAGAAAGTACATTTGTTTATCAGAGGATAGGGGAGGAGGGAAGGAAAAGTTGTTGCTTGGTGGGCACACAGTGTTTGCAAATTTTGTAAATTTTAAAATAAAATACTCAAGAAAAAGAAAAAAAATTGTCAGTCCTGAAGCCTAAGAAGTACTGTGCTGTAATGAAAATAAAGGATTTCTGTCCCAGGAGTCAGAAAATATGGAATCTCTTTCTTGTTCTGCTGCTAACCTGATGTGAGGCCTCAGGCAATTCCTTAACCATCTAGTCTACCACCATGTGATGTTGTCATGTGTCCCAGGCCTTGAGTTAATTTGTTTTATCCATACCCAGAACCCAAGTCCTTTGGTTCTCAGCCTGTTAGTTGGATTGACCATCACGAATACATAAAGTGCAGAAGCACAGCAATAAGTTTTTCTATTAAACCATACTTTGCTAACCATTGAAGAGAAGTAGCTACTTTTCCTTTCTCCTTAAGAAGGGTAGAAGGGTGGAAGGGCTGTATGGAGGATGGATCCATAAAGGAACTCCAGCAATCCCTTGGGGTGGATGCATGGGGAAGAGTGTGCTGATAACAAATTTGCAGAGAACCAGGGCAGAAGTTTCCAGGACTGATTCCAGTTCAGTCTTGGCTGAGAGTCTATGAAACGATAGAAGGTGGCTGGGGATGAGAGGGGATCAATGTGATAGGAAACATCAGTAGGCAAACAGGGTGACTTTGTAAAGCAAGTCAGATGGGGAATGTTTTGTTATTGTTTTTGATTTTATGTGTGTGCACGAGAGAGAGAGTGAGAGAGAGAGCTAAAGAGAGAAGAAAGGAGGAGGCACTAAATGTTTAATCAAGGAAAATAAGTAACTTGTTTGGATGAGAATTTTTTTTGTAATATTAATATTAATGTCACTATAAATGGAGTGCCTGTGCTAGACTAAGACATAGGTTTAAATTGTTAAAGAAGATTGATACCCTGGAGAACTGAAGAGCAACTCTTTTTTTTTTTTTTTTTTAATAAATCTTCATTTTATTGAGATATATTCACATACCACGCAGTCATACAAAACAAATCGTACATTCGATTGTTCACAGTACCATTACATAGTTGTACATTCATCACCCAAACCAATCCCTGACACCTTCATTAGCACACACACAAAGATAACAAGAATAATAATTAAAGTGAAAAAGAGCAATTAAAGTAAAAAAGAACACTGGGTGCCTTTGTCTGTTTGTTTGTTTGTTTGTTTCCTTCCCCTATTTTTCTACTCATCCATCCATAAACTAGACAAAGGGGAGTGTGGTCCTTATGGCTTTCCCAATCCTATTGTCACCCCTCATAAGCTACATTTTTATACAATTGTCTTTGAGATTCATGGGTTCTGGGTTGTAGGTTTGATAGTTTCAGGTATCCACCACCAGCTACCCCAATTCATTAGAACCTAAAAAGCATTGTCTAAATTGTGCGTAAGAGTGCCCACCAGAGTGACCTCTCGGCCCCTTTTGGAATCTCTCTGCTACTGAAGCTTATTTCATTTCCTTTCACATCCCCCTTTTGGTCAAGAAGATGTTCTCCAGCCCACGATGCCGGGTCTACATTCCTCCCCGGGAGTCATATTCCACGTTGCCAGGGAGATTCACTCCCCTGGGTGTCTGATCCCACGTAGGGGGGAGGGCAGTGATTTCACCTTTCAAGTTGGCTTAGCCAGAGAGAGAGGGCCACATCTGAGCAACAAAGAGGCATTTGGGAGGAGGCTCTTAGGCACAATTATAGGGAGGCCTAGCCTCTCCTTTGCAGCAACCGTCTTCCCAAGGGTAAAACCTATGGTAGAGGGCTCAGCGCATCAAACCACCAGTCCCCTATGTCTGTGGTCATGTTAGCAACCATCGAGGTGGGGTAGGCATTCTCCACAGGCTCCTCAAGGGGGCTCTACATATTTTTTTCCTTTTTTTTTTTTTAACTTTTTTTTTAATCAGCTGTATGAAAAATTAAAAAATTAAAAAAAATAATTAAAAAAAAAACATGCAATAAAAGAACATTTCAAAGAGACCATAACAAGGGAGTAAGAAAAAGACAACTAACCTAAGATAACTACTTTACTTCCAACATGTTCCTACTCTACCCCAAGAAAGTTACCTAATATAGCAACATTTCTGTGAACTTGTTCCTACTATTCCCATAAGAAATTAACAGACCATAGTCATTCCTGGGCATTCCCAGAACGTAAATTTATCCACAATAGCGTATCTGTTCTTCTTGGATTATTGTTCCCCCTTCCTTAATTGCTCTCTACTGATAGTTCCCCTACATTCCACATTATAAACCACTTGTTTTACATTTTTCAAAGTTCACATTAGTGGTAGCATATAATATTTCTCTTTTTGTGCCTGGCTTATTTCTCTCAGCATTATGTCTTCAAGGTTCATCCATGTTGTCATGTTTCACAAGATCGTTCCTTCTTACTGCCGTGTAGTATTCCATCGTGTGTATATACCACATTTTATTTATCCACTCATCTGTTGAAGGACATTTGGGTTGTTTCCATCTCTTGGCAATTGTGAATAATGCTGCTATGAACATTGGCGTGCAGATATCTGTTCGTGTCACTGCTTTCCGATCTTCCGGGTATATACCGAGAAGTGCAATCGCTGGATCGAACGGTAACTCTATACCTAGTTTTCTAAGGAACTGCCAGACTGACTTCCAGAGTGGCTGAACCATTATACAGTCCCACCAACAATGAATAAGAGTTCCAATTTTTCCACATCCCCTCCAGCATTTAGAGCAACTCTTTTAAGGGAAGTAAGCACCTAGTCATTGGGAAGGCCACAAGCCCTAAAATACAATATGGCTGATGTAATACTGGCTGAATAAAGTTGTCTCACTGTCCTTGGTCTAATAGAATGAGTCTTCATTGCATTAAATTCAACAGACCTTGCTGCAGCAGAGCGTGAGGAAATCTGGGGCAACTGTGTCACTTGGGGCCTTTGTAGAAGGTACTCTGTTGTCCTTTAACAACATTCAACATACTTATTATTTACTACTGTAATAAAAATAAAAACAGCTCTCAGTTATGGAGAGCTTACTGTGTTCCAGGTTCTCTGCTATGACCTGGATTTATAATGGTAAATAAAAATAGAGGTAAAAATAGATGTGGACTCTGTTCCCATTAAGCTGAGAACCATCTTTTTTCTCTTTTACTGCCCAGTTCCCATTCTGTCTTCTCCAGGCATTGTGAACCCCACCAAGCACCTTCAGGGTTAAAGTAGTCTGATTTGTAAAATAACTGCTGTGTCCTCGGTGAGTTCATAAAGCTGGCTCTGACTTGAAAGGTGGAAGAAAAGGCAGGAGATTTCTATTCTTTTCCCTTCTCTGGCTGTTTTATAATCTGGTGGTGGTTACTGACGGCTGAAAGTTGGTGTAATTATCTGGCAGTGGCCAAGTTATTTTACCTGATGGAAGAGTGGAGGATGCGAGCCTGAGACCGTGAGATCGTGGGAGAAGAGCATGTTCTAAGTGGTCCCTCTCCACTCTTGGGGGATGAGCAGATTCCAAGAATGAGGTTAGTTACCACAGCACTGTGGACGCTCAGTGTGGAGTAGTTTGGAATAAAAAGTAACACCAACATCCCAGTTCTGTTAACTTATTTTCTGACACTTTGCAATGTGTAAAGTGCTTTGTGCTGAAAGAGAGGGTCTGTGGAACAAAGGAACAGAGTTACGAAACATTTTTACCAGTGTTTGAATTAAGTTTTTCATCCTGAGCACAGCATTCATTAAACTGTAGCCTAGTCAATATGTTGGTTATAAAAATGAATCTCTTCAAACTGACATTCTCATTTTGTAACCTCTTTTAGAAATACAAATAATTCTAACTTTATTCCAAATTTGTCTAATCCTGTACACTAAAGAAAACTTGAGAGTTTTACAACTCCCTAGGTAAGAAAAACAAAGGACTTGTTCTGGTTACTTTCTGTCCCTTTTACTTGACAAAGAAAGGAGAAGGAATGTCAGTAAAAACCAGCAGTCTTATTACCAAGCAAAATTGCAATTTATGCCCAAAACAAGACATAAATAAATAAATCATCAGCCTCCTCAGAAGCTTTACCCATCTTGTAAAATCTCTGTTGCACTCTGTAAATAAAAGTTGTAACCCCTGCCTGGCTAGCTCATTAATTAGCTTATTCCCATAAGTACAAATCAATTGTTTATTACATTTTTATCCCATTACTTTGACACTGATATAGAATTGTTCATTAGCCAGTTCCTCAGTAAGGAACCCACTAAATTGTCATAGAACAATTCCCTTGATTGTATCATGGAAATGTAAGTGCCAGTGCAATTCTGCTAATGTGCACAGTTGCTCAACCATTACAGTAAACGAATCAAGCATCTGTTAAGGAAAGTCATTAACTGAAGGAATTCCGCATTATTCCCCAGGATGATAACCCTCAAACTGATGGGTTTCCATTAGTTTGCCACAATGTGTCTGACAGCCTCTTAGGCTTTTGGACATCCGGAAAGCATACTTATGTTTAAGGCATTGTAATCCTTTTTCTTAATGAAAGATTGCCAGTTTTGGCACCTAACATATCACCACCCTCTTTAGGAAAGTTCCTGCCTCAAAAAGAATGAACCAGCCCTCCAAGGGAATTTTCTGGGGAACTCCCTCCAAAGGGGTCACCTGAGATATACTCCAAGAAAAAAACTGAAATTCTAGACAACATCCATAATACATCTATTAATATTTATACTAAACGAATTTTCCCCTTAATCCCACAGTATCATGTAAATATATATGAAAAGATAAACCAAAATACAGGGCTATCCAATAAATGGAAGAAACAATAAACACTGTAAATTTCACCCCAATAACAATCAGGCCAGTGCTTGCTTGACCAAACAACTGGACACCACAGTCTAGTCAAGTTGACACAAGAACTTAACCATCACATTCCCATGACTTTCTGATGTCATGAACTTTCAGGGTAATTCTTCCTATATTTAGTTCCACTTTCATCAGTTATATTTTACCTGCAATGTTTGTAATATTGGAGTTGTACTACCTGACTTTTTGGCTTCTTTATTTTCTGCCACCATATAGTCTAGAATAACACTGTCCAATGGATATAAAATGCAAGCTACATATTTCTTCTTAAGTTTTCGAGAAGCCACATTAAAGAAGGAAAAAGAAATGGGTGAAATTAATTTTAATAACATATTTTACTTAACCCAGTATATCAAAAATATAATTATTTCAACATGCAATCAATATAAAAAGTATTAATAAGGTATTTTACATTATTTTTCTTGTACTAAGTCTGGAAATCCAGTGTGTATTTTATACCTTCAGCACATCTTAGTTCAGACTAGCCTAATTTCAAGTGCTCAATAGCCACATGTGGCTACTGGCTACAGTACTGGACAGCAGACAGCACAGGTCTACTGAGACCACACATTCTCCCATTCAAAAGATGTTAGTTTAATTTCAATTAATTAGATCAAGTGGTGGTAGTAACTCAGCTATGGAATCAAGTACTCTAAACCGAAAAAGGCGAATTGTTGCACTGCCCCTGTCTCTGCCAGAAGGCTTAAATTTGTTTCTATTGTTTTTCCTATGTTCTCCACTCACTGCATGTTTGATGAAAGAATTTGTGAAATGTGTGACTGCAAAAAAAACTGAATGAATGAAGAGGGTGCTGACAGGGAACCATGACAAAAACATGACCTCCTGTAATGGACATTTGTTGGGTTTGCCTGAGCAATGTCCCTTTTGTTCTCTGAGATACTACTACACCCCAATTCCAGGTGGTGTTGGAATTTTTCTGGCCCAAGTGTGCAAAAGTGAAGCAAACTCAGACAAAATTAAAATTCTGTTGTGAAATGGAAACCTGAGCAAGTTAATGGCAGAGCTGAAACTAGAACCAGATCTACATTGTTTATTGTTTAAGCCTATAAATTTTGAGGTCAGACTGCCTGGATTCAAATCTTGATTCTTCTCCCTTGCTACATTTTGTTTTCTGACACTGTTTCATAATTTATGAAATGGGAAAAATAATAGTATTTGCCTCAAAGGGTTACTCTGAGTTGTAATTGTTTTAATTCTTGACAGTGATTTACCACAATGCTTGGAACACAGTGAGGACTCAAATAATATTCACTAACATCAGGATTGCTTATCAGTGCACTTTGTACCCACTACCTATCAGCCCTTTTGTCGAGAACTCATTAAAGCAGAATTATCACCTGAGACACTTCTAAGCCAAACAGCAAACATTGTGAACAGCCAACACCTGGGAGGTTTTGTCTCAGTTATGCATCCATGGCTAGAAGGTGGCAAAACTGGCTTCAGGGACATAATTCATTCCTTCATGAAATGGTCAATGGAGAACTTTCTCAGAAGTGTTAAAGCCTAATCTTCCAAAGACCAGAGGGACAAGGCTGTGGTCTGTTAAAATCAGATTTATTATTCAGTGCAATGAAGAAAAACACTCCACAGGAACCCGAGGTGCTGCTCAACAAGAGGGAGGAGGAGAGTGTCTTTTGCAAGGTTTGGTCTCCCATTAAAGGAGAAGCCACATTAAAAATGTAGCCACATGAAAAAAGTTTCTGAGGGGGGATTAGCAGAATCAGGAATTAACCAGGAATTGGGTGCTGTCATGAGGAGAGGGTGGTTTAGCAATTGGGTATCCTCAGTAAACGATGGGAATAGCAAAAGCAGATCTGGGGTAGTCATTGGTAAGAAAGCAGAAGTCCCTCCAAGAAGTGTCATTAAAGCATTTAACAGTTTACAGCTGCTGCACAACCTTAGGAGAGACAACATTTCCTGTTAACTTGCAGCTGTTTTTCTCTCTGCTGGTCCTATTAAAAGCAGGGCTACTTTTTCATTTTTCAGTCTGAGCTGATTTTCACTCTTTCAGTCCTGATGAGTTTTATTTTTCAGAATTAGCGAATCGTTGCTCAGAATTTGGCACATTTGTATTTGCAAATGTGGAAACAGCCAAAGGTGCCGGGTCCCAGGTCCCTGAATCCAGCGTCTGTTGGTGTTTCACAAGGTAGGGAACCTGGGTCCTTCTCAAAACCTGTGCTGCTGCCTTTTTAAAATTTAATTGCTGATATGTGTGTGTAAACAGTGGTGATTAATGAAAGCCCCTAAATGGATGTTCAGTGAAAACAGAGCAGGAGCTAGAAGTCGCTGGTGAAATTTCTAAGAACTCCCAGTTATATAGGAATGAAACTACAGAGAAATGAATAGAGAGATGCATTTCTGCCTCCTATTTTTGGAAAGTCTGGGCCAAATGCTAGGGCTGTGTGGGTTCACAGGATGGTCTAAATTTTAGTTAGAAAATTTTAGTTAGGAAAATTTGGAGGCTCCATGCAGGGAGAGCCCCTGGAGCAAACCTTGGTTTGGAGCCTGGCTTAGGGAAAGAGGAACCACCAGCGACGGTGCAGGGGGGAGGGACTGCCACAGATCATGGGGCACAAGAGGCCCACCCTCCACCCAGGCCCAAATCTCCCCTGGTGTGAGGGTCATGTGGTCAGAGCCTATCGACCACCATGTGTCCTTGACTCCTACAGTGGGCTGCTCAGTGCCCCGAAATGGGAAGGGAAAAGGCTGGCTGAGCTGCATTATTTTGGGCTAGGAAGAAAAGCAGAAAGGAGATAACATCCACGTAAATAAAACATTTTGGGAATGATGTTGGAACCTTAGGATTTGTCCTTCGTATCTCCTGTCTTTCATGCTTTGTGTGTTACCTTCTCAGAGATGTCCTTGGCTTGATATTCCAGTTCATTGATTTGCTCTTCAGCTGTAACTTTTGGTTATTCAGCCAGTATGTTGAATTATTTAACCTTAAAAACTATTTTTTTTTCCCTTGGTGATCTTTACATGGATATTTTTCTTAACATCTGGTCTACTTTTTGCATATGTCATTGTCTCTTTGCCCTTCAAAAGTATTAACTACATGTATTTTAGAGTTTCTTTCTACCCTTTTTTTTTTTTAAGACTCTTCATTTATTGAGGTTGTTGACTCTCTTTCATGATGATGGTTTGCCTCAACTGTGGGTGATTGCTGATTTTTAACAAATCTGAGCTTTAGAGTCCCTGAAAACTTGTTGTTTTACTCTCCACACCTTTAGGGTGGAGGATGGGTGGAAGGAGCACCCTCCCTCCTGAAGGAACATCCCCCTGTGCTGCTGCCGTGCCCCAAATTCGGGCATGAAGCATTCCTGGTGCATTTTCCTCATCTTTATATTGTGGTGTTGATAGAATGATGTGCTGTGTCAAAACTGGATTTTCTTCATATCTGAGAAGTAAACAGTCATATATTCAGGGATATATAAAAACAATATGAAAAATACAAGCATTAATATTTTTATAAAAGCCACCATGCAAAAAAAAGATTCTTTGTGTTGTCAAATATATCAAAACTAATTTCTTTTAAATAATGTTTTAAATATGAGAGTAGGCTGCAGATAATCATATAGCGCCCTTTTTTCCCTATTTCCAAACTAATGCTTAAACTAGCAATGAAAGGATCATCCATCTTTCTAGGATTTTCTCAAAGCCTTTGTAACATTGACCCTTAAAAGAAAAAGAACCTCTTAACACTGCTGAAATACAATTAATAGTTTAAACCCCATCAGTGCCTTGAATCTCTGGGGTAATGTCCACATAAAAATTGAAGTTTTTACATTTGAGAATGCTGAGGCCATACTGGCTTCAGTGTATCCATACTTCTTGAGGAGGACTTCTTAGTATTCTTTGGGTAGGTAGCCAAAGACTCGTAGAGCTCTCCAAAGTCCAGGTTTAGTATTATGGAAAAGTATTATGTGAAAATGGTGTATAAAGGCTTGGACTGACAGGGTTGTCATATTATAGTTCTATCTTACATTACTGCAAATTCAGATGAATTAATGTTTTCTTTTTTATAATATCCCCAAGATCGTAGTGGACTTATTTCAAGAACAGCATGTGACAGGATAATTCCTCATCAAGATTGTAAAACATGATATTTCCTTTTAAAAAATTTTCACTTTCCTCTTCTTTTCCATATAGGAGGGAATTCTTTAAAATTAAGCAACATATATAAGGTGGTGGTTTCCAGGCCCACTGCAATCTCTGATAAAAGAGAAACTCACAAGATGAGCCCTACAATTTCCCCAACATTTTGATTGCAGTTTAGAGACCTGGAACCCAAGCATAACATGGTGTTCGCATTGAGCTGATGAGGAAGAGATTTGAGTTTGGGGCTGCTCAAATAGTTGAATTCTGCAGGGGTAGGACACCAGAAACTGCACAGAGAACAAAGGTAGAAGTTTCCTGAAAATCCTACGCAGGCAGAAATCTAGGTGGGGGATCTGGCAAATCCTTGGCACAGGGACAGGTTGTGTATGCACAGGGAAAGACTAATCAAAGATTACCAGAAAGTGGCGGCTATGGGGTTGAGAATGAAACAGAGCTATTAGAGGTCAAGCACTGGGAGGAGATGGAGTTATGATCCAGGTAGTTAATGACCTTTACAAGCATATTCTTATTTCCCCTTTATTTTATAGAAAAAGATAATGTACTATATACGCTGTTTTGTACATTTTTTTTTTTTTTTTTACCTTCCATATCCCCCAGGCCCTACCATTTCTCTATGCTCAGATGACTTCCAACTGCCAGTATGTAGAGCTGTGCATCTGAGGACTTTTTCCAGAACCATGGAAAGCTGCTTTGTCTGCATGCACTGTAGGTCCTGAAGTGCCTGAGAACTAATATTTCTTGGGGGAGCCTTCATTCAATAAATACCCCAGCACCCTCAGTGCTCGGTGCACGGTTTTGCCCTGATTCCCCACAGGACTAAGCTTAAGTCGCTCTTTACTACCTACCTTGTCTTCTCTGTAACACTTTTTCATTCCTCTGTCAGTGTTCTAGCACCTATCAAATAAACTCCTTGCTCTTGGATCCTAAGCACAGACAGCTTTTGTAATGTCATTTTCCCTCCTGTTGAATGATCATTCGACCCAGATCTGTGTTTATACATTTATTAGCACAACAAATATATTTTGAACCTTAGTTATGTGCTAGACTCTGTGTTAAATGCTGAGGATAAAGCTATGATCAAGACAGACTCACTCCTTTTCCAGTGATACTAACCTATGCCCATTTTGAACAATTTTCCCGTCTAGCCTACTTTTGCAATTCTGAGAACTCCGAATATGATTCTCTTTTCAGGAAGTGCTATATTCTGCACAGTTGAAAAATGTGAAATCTGGACTATTTTCATGAAAGGGTTTGTGCTAAAAATGCCAAGATGTCACTACCAGTAATAATCAGGAACAGTAACAATACTTTTCTTGTTTGTCTGTTACCTCTATACCGTTGTACTCATTATGTGCCTTGTACTTCCAATGTACAAGAAGGACAAGAATGAATTTCCCTATTTTTCAGATGAGGCTACTGAGGCAAAGAGAGAGGAGCCAAGTTGTCAAAAGTGGTTCTGCAGGTGGCAGAGGTGGGGCACAGGCCCTTTCCTGTCTGCCTGGTCCACAGTGAGTCACACCACTATCCACTGCCCTTGCTGATCCTCCGTCACACTCTCCTCTGGAGAACCCTTGCAGGAGTCAAAGAACCTTAAGGTCTCCTGATGGAATTCAAGCCTTTTGAGACCAGTGTTCCTTATGACCCCGGTTGTCATGACTCGTGAGTGGCTGCTTCAAGAACCTTTTCTGTGCTTCCCTTTCTTCATCACTCATGTGCCCTTAGCATCAACATGGACTTTAAATTTTATATATTTTTATTTCCTAGATAACAGTGTAATTATATTAACTGAACCCAAAACAAAAGTTTAAAATTTATTGCATTCTTTAAAGAGAATCAGACTTTTTATTTGCTTGTAGTCCCTTCCTAGACCTTGTCAAATGCCTACATAATCTTTGTGTTGTTTGAATCAGGGTTCAATTTTGATTTGAGAAAAATTTAAAGTAAAACCATTACTGAACTATGTGTTGATGTAAGCACACCTCCTTTTATTCTTTCAAAAGATTTTCAATTTATCCAATAATAGAAGGAATAAACGGGCTGCCCTGCAATTGATTCAATGATTGAATGAAAATGTCTTTGTCAGAAATTCTTATTTTGGAGGGAAATGAGTGGTGAAGAGAGAGCTGTGGACACTTAACCACTGAGTCTTGGGATATACTTTGAGGTTATATCTTGGGAAAATGGGAAAAATTTCCCCTAGGAAAGAGGTGATACTAAGTGAGCCATTTAAAGCAAGTCTCAATTTAAATTGAGAACTGGGAAGTTGGATTTAAAAGTCCTCTCATATAATAATAATAATAAAACCTCTTGTCAAAATGATAAACTTAGTAGAGCACAGAATTATTTATCTCAAAATGCATACTCTTGAATACTTATTTTTGTATAAAAATTGCCCATAAATCACCATATTGGTTAACAGGAATTTTAACAGGAAACTGGTCTCTAGGATTGGAAGAATATCTTTCACACTAAGTGAGTATAAGACCATGTCAGCTGTAAAGCTGTCTGCATTATATAGTGTCACTCATCTTAGGTTATATTCCGGTTTAGTAAACTTACCCTTTTCCTCAAGAAGTTGAGTCCTATTCAGAGAAAGTATGTTAATTCTAGTTAGAGCTGTATTCTCAAAAGGAATATATCCTGAGCCTCTAAAAGTGTTAATATTATGATAATACCTACCTTTCCCCATAAAACTTATCTGAAATGAAAAAGAGAGAATAAAGTCTACTCAAGATGAATACGCTGGGCGGTGGGCTAGGATAACTTACTAGAAGAGACCAAGGACTTTACATTATAATTATGCTATGTTTTGAATAAATATAAGCCCAGGAGTCTCATGAATAATTAAATGCATAGATGATAACACCTGGAATTCCGAAGTTGAATAATAGAATACATTTAAATGAAATGCATAATCTAAGAAATTTGGCATTCATATTCTCCCAGAAGTTCCAGTGGATCTCCATGCATTGTATTATGGGAAGAGGGACAGATGTGGGATACTCAGGGAAAGTTCTCTGGTTGAAGAGGATTTTGCCTTGGAATTTATAAGTACTGGGAAGATGTGGAAGGGTAGAGGAGATTAGGTATTGCAGGTGTGGGGGATGATTTCAGCAAGGCCTAAGATGTGGGAAGGGACTCATAAATAAAGATCGAGTTGGTAGGGATGAAATTTAAGGGTTTCTCAAAGGTCTGTGGAAGAGGGTAGGCCAGAGGAAGGCAATAGAATGTTTCAGAAGGGAGGCTGGATATCAAGAAACCACATATGTGACTTAGCTAAACTGACCTGCTGGCACCTTTTGGCTTCCCTGATCCCTATGTTTGTGTTTTATCTGTTTTGCATGAAGCTGCGGAACTCATTGATCCCTTTTACCCTATCTAGACATTTCACAAGGGCAAGACTCCTCTGGGTAAAGCCTAAGAGGGAGTTTATTGAGGGGAAAGACCAGATAGAAGCCAATAATTGCTGTCGATGTTGTGACTAAAATGCAAAATCATTTGCTATTTTTGTAAGCAGCTTATTGAAATATAAATGACATACATGGAAAGAAGTCTATGTATTTGAAGTGTACAATTTGATAAGTTTTGACAAAAATATGCACTGCTGGAATCATCGTCACAGTTAAGAACAGGCACTATCCCCAGTCCCTGTGTGAATGCCAGGTGTTTTTCCCCTGGCCTTGGGTAGTTTCCTCTTGCATATGTAATGAATATTTGAGGAGGACCCTGTGCAGATCTCCTGAGTTCTCTCTGTGCAAACAGACTCTTCTCCCTGGTACCCTGACCTGCAAATTCTAGATGACTTTGTTTCCTGAACTCTGGGCTCCATCTTCTCAACACAGGGAGTCTGCTGTCTCTTCCTGGGTTCCTCATCCCTGCACCATGGACTGGTGCTTCTCTCAAGAAAGTAAGCCTGCTGTGGGTCGGCTGAATAATGCCCACTCCCAACAATGTCCACATTCTGATCTCTGTATTCTGGAATATGTTACCTTCCATGGCAAAAGTAACTGCAGATATGGTTAAGATAATGATCTTGAGATGAGGAGATTTTCCTGGATTATCTGGGTGGATTAGAAGCTAAGTAACAACAGAAGCAGAGGGAGAAAAGACGATCTGATGACGAAAACAAAGGTCAGAGTGGTGGGGGGCTATGAGCCAAGGAATGTGGGCAGCCTGAAAAAAAAGCTGGAAAAGGCAAAAAAATGGGTTCTCCCCTAGAAACTCCAGAGGGATCGCAGCCCTGCTGGACCCATTTTGGACTTCTGGCCCCCAGAACCAAGAGCTAATACATTCGTGTTTTGTTAAGCCACTGAGTTTGCAATAATTTGTTACAGCAACAATAGGAAACTGATACACCTATTTTGCTGTCATTTGGTTTTGAATTTTAAAAAACTTTAGACAAGGTTAACTGGGAAGGCTGTGAACAAGGAGAGAGAAGATGCTTGGAAGTCCCTTGCTATGGGAAGCCAGAACCATTGTGGCAGCCTGTGGTGATTCTTAAGTGAATGGTTGTCAGAATGCCAGCTGTCAGAGAGGCATTTCAGAATGTTGGGCTTACAAAGCCATTTGGAGCCATCTGCACCCTGAGAAGTTCTGTGCTGTGAAGTATATTAAAGTACAGTCTTATCCTCTAACTAGTTATGAGATCTTGGTCTGTCCATTATACTTGAACTCAGTAATCATATGATCTGAAGGTATATAATTTATGACCGCCATATCCAGGTCCCATGTTCCTTGATTCCTTGTTTATTAGTTGGTGTGGCTTTCTCAGCTTCCTTCCTTTTGCTCTCAGCAGAGTTCACTGATTTGGAAGGGCTGTTCTCTCTCACTTGGAGTGGAGGGTGGTAGAATCTTGGTTCCATGGATGATGAGAGCATCATCCCTGAGTGGCTTGGAACAGAAGGTGCCACCACCAATCACATCACATTCTCTGAAGACAATCAGTGCTAACCATGGAATGGAGATGATACAGGCAAGGATTAACAGCATTAGGCTCCAAGAATTAACTTCCAAGGAGGCCCTTGTTCAGCTCTACATAATGGATCATCACTGGGACAATATCTGCAATTTGTTTGAGTTAATGTGCAAAAAGACACAAAGTATTTTAAACTAACACTTATTTTTAAATTTTAGATAGTAATTGTAACACTAATACTTCAGGATCACAATATAGGATTAGCGTTTTCTGGATTTCATATATACAGATTGCAAGATATTAAAGATTAACATGCTGGATATCGAAGGAAATGTCAGATTATTTGAAACAAACACCCAGAGGTTAAAGAGGCTACTACAAGTTTTAATGTTAACATACAACATGTTTATCTAATCTTGACCTTTAAAAATTTCTTGTCCTTGCCTTTATTTTTCCTTATCTTGACAAAAAGGCCCT
This sequence comes from Choloepus didactylus, assembly GCF_015220235.1. Taxonomy (NCBI): domain Eukaryota; kingdom Metazoa; phylum Chordata; class Mammalia; order Pilosa; family Megalonychidae; genus Choloepus; species Choloepus didactylus. The sequence goes on along the minus strand of NC_051308.1, from coordinate 21,018,777 downwards.
TGAGAAAATATTGTTTTACTGAGTATTGTAAGCAGCTAGCTCTGTGATGTGCTTTGTTTTAGATAAGTGTTAAGAAGATTGAGGCACCAGCACCTGATAAGACTGATGTCTGTACTGTGCTGTCTTTCACCTCGTGTCACTAACTCCCACTTCAGCAACATTTAATACTCTTCATTTTGTGCTCTCTACAAAAATTAAAATAACAGTTAATATTTACTGAATCTTTACTGTGGCTCAGACAAGGTTCTAGAAGCTGAGGATCTAATGGAACAAGACCAATATCTTCCATTTAAAGAAACCTAATAAAGCTTGCTCTTCTCTCTGATTGTCCTCTGCTTTTCTAGGTATTGCTGAATGCCACTGGGGGCCCTCAGGGTTAAAAATGGCTGCTGATCCTGCTGTCAAATAACTCTTGCTTATTCCATGAACTTGTAAAGCCTAGTCTAAATTGATGGGTACAAGAAGAGATGGGGTCCTAAAATTCAGTCCCACTTTGAAGTTCAGTAAAATCTAAGTATAGTTAATACCTCCTGGGTTGTCCATTCATCCTCCTCTACTGATACCCCCCACCTTCTGAAAATACTTCATAAGGCTGCCCTTTCATAACTGCTAAGTTTTGTGGAGGAAACAGCCACATTTGTACAAGATAGTTTGCCCCATCTCCAGATGCCGGTTCAAGAGGTAATACTTGGCCCATGCTGAGCCAATCAAAGTCTCTCTACTGAGAATTTGAAATGATTACCAAGATACTCTCAGAGACTAGGTGGTTTTTGGAAGGGAGGCAATAGAAACCTGGGAGCTGGGGATGCCCATGTCCTGCCAGATATACTAGAAATAGAAAAGGCTGGTCTGCAATGAAAGATATGAGAAAAACAGATGTTCAGAGAGGAGTGTATATATATGCAGAGAGAGAGAGCATTGAAAGTGTGAGATTGCCTACTTCAAGATTATTTCTGGGATTAGACATCATTGTAGCCTGTTTGCTTAAGCCAACCTAAGCAACCAGAACACGAAATACATAAGACAAGATCTATTACTCTAGTTTGTTAATGCTGCCATTACGCAAAACACCAGAAATGGATTGACTTTTATAAAGGGGGTTTATTTGGTTACAAAGTTACAGTCTTAAGGCTATTAGGTATCCAAGATAAGGCATCAACAATCGGGTACCTTCACTGGAGGATGGCCAATGGCATCTGAAAAACCTCTATTAACTAGGAAGGCACATGGCTGGCGTCTGCTTGCTCCCAGGTTGCATTTTAAAATGGCATTCTCCAAAATGTTGCTCTTGGGGTATTTTGTCCTTTCTTAGTTGCAAGCTGCTCTGAAGTCCTTCTGTTTGTGAGCCCCTTTATAAGACTCCAGTGAACTAATCAAGGCTCACACTGAATGGGTGGGGCCACGCCTCCATGGAAACATTCAATCAGAAGTCACACTCTAACCAAAAGTGTTGCTCACAGTTGGCTAGTCACATCTCCATGGAAACAACCTAATCCCAATATCCCACGAGACTGGATTAAAAGATCATGGCCTTTTCTTGGGGGACGTAATTTATCCAAACTGGCACATCTATGTATTTCAAAGGAAAAGTTATGCTGTTTGCTAAAAGCTGAAGAGAAAACAAACATTAGAAGCATTTGTTTCTAAATCAGTGCTAATATATTCTACAAGTAATTAATTTTGGAATCAAGTGCCTTCTCCTCCTTTCACACTACCCCTTTAGTATAAAGACAATATATAGTATAAGATATACTGATTGAGGTAGCATTGCATAAAAGTAAAAGCATAGATTCTGGATCCAGACTTGCTGAGTATAAATCCCAGGTTGCATATTTACTAGGTATGTGACCTTGGGCAAATTGCTTAACTTTTCCAAGGAATGAGAACTCATAGAGTTACTAGGAGGATTAAAAATTTCAGTGCCTGTAACTCACTAAGAACAGTGCCTAGCACACAGAAAATATTATATAAATGATAGCTACCATTAACCAAGTGATTCCCTGTTCTCACATTGCCTAGGGTAGAGTATGAGGGGCCATTTATACCATTTCCTCTCCCTATGATAAATGCACCACACACAAGAAATATTCAGTGATTGGTCAGAACTCCAGGGAGCTCTACTTGAATCAGGAGCAGCAATGGTGAAAATACCTTAAAGATGACTTCTCACTGCTCCCTCATCCTTCACTCACTTTCTAGTAGGCTATCTTTGTCACTGAGCATTACATATATATATAATATATATGGCACAAATTTTTAAAATGAACTAAAATTGTTTTAAAATTCCTTAATTTAAATATGTTAACAAAACTGGGTAATAAAATTAGAAATCATCCCTTGATTATGCTGGATAGTTGGTCTTTGATGAGAGCCTGGAAGGAAGGGGGCAGCATAATTGGCTCCTCTCACACTGAGAGGCATGCACATCCCTGGAATCTGGTTTGCCCTGGTAGTCACATTAGTGATGACAAGGAATAAGGAATCCCATTAAGTACCCTATTAGGTACCAAGTTAGAAGGACTTTTTTTTTTTTAACAACTTGCAAAACATATACTTGCTCGTCTTTCTTCCAGACAAGAGCACATGATTTATGTGTATCATTCCAAATACAAGCTGCCATCTTCTTAAGGAGAAGGTGAAAGTGGTTGCAGGGAATTGTAGGGAATGGAAACCAACCATAAAGGATTCTGCAAAGCCAGAAGAGACTCTAAACCTGCACGAAGGTATGGCGCAGAGATGGTCAGGAACAGAAACCCACCCTACTGAGCCTGCACAGGAAGTACTGGGCTCTTCAGGGGGTTGATGGATCTCACCCTTGGAGAAGAAGTAACACAAAGTGAAAATGCAGCAACCACATGGAATCGATAAATGTGTTTTTGAGTGAAACATGGGGAAAGGCACTGAACTTGAAGAGTTCCAGGCTATTGTATGAGGTTCCCAATGAGTTGGGGTAAGGATTGACCAGGAGGAAGAACCCTGTCAGTGCCAACAATGCTTGCTCAGACAGCTTTGTCTGCTCTCTGCGGTCACTACCTCTTCTGACCTCGTTACTCTTCTTGACGTTCATCTCACAGTATCAAAGCCTTACTGGTGGTGGTCCTCACTGATTTTCCGAGGACAGTAGATAGAGTGGACTGGACTAGGAAACCGGATAGGAGTTAAAAAATTGGTCCTAATATTCTGGCTTTGTTCTGTTCTGTGATCCCTTTTACTCTTAAGAATATTTGCATTAAGGAAGTTAATGTGTGAAGAAATGGGACAGAATTAAGTCATAGTTTTTCCCATTTTTTGAGTATTAGAGTCTTCTAAACATGCTTAGCACAGTAAACTGTAGCCTAGCATTATATGTTGATAATTTTAGAAAGGTCTAAATAATTCTTTATACATTTTTCATTGTGTAAACTCATTTAGAGTGGTTAATCATCCTAAATAATTTCATGTTTGTCTGTGTTGGATAGGAGAGGGAAGAAAGTTTTACACTCAAACATTTCAGGGGGAAATGTTTTCCTTGACTTTGGTTAATTTTTATCCCAAAACTTTTCAAAAGAAAGAGAAGTGTCCTAGAAAAGGTCAAGAAAGCTAACATCATACAAAAATTCCCTCATATAAGTCACAGGCATAAATCCAGGAAGCAAACCACCAATCTCCCCTTTTAATATAACATAGGATTTGTAAGCATCAATATCCAGATTCATTAATACAGATTCTTCTTGCTATTAAAAATTCAAAGTATGTTATTACATATCACCCTAATACCTTTGTATTATTAAAATAAAATTTAGGAGACCATTAGACCAGGGTGACTGGCCTTGACCAATCCCTGACTGAGAAACTCAAAAGGCAGGCTCAAAACTTGAGAGACTGCCTTTTCCATAAAGACCTGCTGTACTGAAAAAAAAAAAAAAAAAGAAAGAAACATAATGCCAGTCAAAAATAGACACCTTATAAAGGGGTTTCCACAGAAAACAGCCCAAATAAGACAATGCAGCTTCAACATCCAATCAGAAGATTCCTTTGCTTTCTTCTGTGTTTGTCCTATACAAACTTCCCCTTTCCACTCCCTCAGCAGCAGAGCTCCTTATCACTTTTGGTTTGGTGCTGCCCAGTTCACAAATTATTTGTTGCCAATATAAACTTTACTAAAATTTTAAATTGCCTCAATTTATCTTTTACAGCACTGAAATAGAGGTATTCATCAATTGTTTCCTCTTTCTTTAAATTGCAGGTCAACCAAAACACAGTCATGGTAGAATTGCAGTACATTCGCTGGTGTCATGGAAATACAAATACTCAGTGCCATTTAATTCGCACAATGTCTAACAGCTCAGAAATCTGTTACAAAATACATCATTAGCTATTAAAGTAATTTTTCAGAGAAAATCCTGAGCTGATAGGATTTCATTAATTTGTTCTGACAAGTATGATAACCATTTAGATCCTTTGACTCTCTGATGATCTTTTAGAAGAAGCTGTAATTTTCTTGGTGTTACTAAAAGACTGCTTTCTATCTTTACTGCCTTTTCATTGTTTTTTTTTAATTAAATTTTTTTTTAAATTAACTATATCAAAAACAATTTTTTTTAAAGATATACAATAAAAAAATTTTCAAACAAACCATGACAAGGGAGTAAGAAAAAGACAACTAACCTAAAATAACTGCTTTACTTCCAACATGTTCCTACTCTACCCCAAGAAAATAATCTAATATAGCAACATTTCTGTGAACTTGTTCCTACCATACCCATCAGAAACTAACAGACCATAGTCATTCCTGGGCATTCCCAGAACGTTCAATTTACCCATGACAGCTATCTGTTCTTACTGGGTTATCATTCCCCCTTCATTAATTGCTCTCTGTCGCTAGTTCCCCTACATTCTACATTATAAACCATTTATTTTAGGAATGTGTTGTTTAACCTCCAGGTGTTTGTGAATTTTCTAAGTCTCTATTGACTTCTAATTGTATTCCCTTGTGGTCAGAGAATGTGCTTTGAATAATTTCAATTATTTTTAAATTTACTGAGGCTTCTTTTATGTCCTAGCATATGGTCTGTTCTGGAGAAAGTTCCATAATCGCTAGAGAAGAATGTGTATCTTGGTGATTTGGGATATGATGTTCTATATATGTCTGTTAAATAAAATTCATTGATCAGATTGTTTAGGTTTTCAATTTCCTTATTGGTCTTCTGTCTGGTTGATCTCTCTATAGGAGAGAGTGATGTGTTGAAGTCTCCCACAATTATTGTGGAAACCATCAATTGCTTCCTTTAGTTTTGCCAGTGTTTCTCTCATGTATTTTGTGGCACCATGATTGGGTGCATAAACGTTTATGATTGTTATTTCTTCTTGTTGAATTGTGCCTTTTATTAGTATGTAGTGGCCTTCTTTGTCTCTCATAACAGCCTTGCATTTAAGTCTATTTTATCTGAGATTAATATTGCCACTCCTGCTTTCTTTTGGCCGTAGCTTGCATGGAATATTTTTTCCATCCTTTCACTTTCAATTTCTTTGTGTCCCTGTGCCTAAGATGAGTCTCTTGCGTGCAACATATTGATGGTTCATATTTTTTGATCCATTCTGCCAATCTATATCTTTTAATTGGGGAGTTTAATCCTTTTACATTCAAGGTTATTACTGTGAAGGCATTTCTTGAATCACCCATCCTATCCTTTGGTTTATGTTTGTCAGATATATTTTTTCCCTCTCTCTCTTATTGTCCTTTAATGAACCAATATTGAATCTCTTTAGTATTGAACCTTTCTCCATATCTCTCTGTCCTTTCTTTGTTTCTCTGTTGGTAGGGCTTCCTTTAGTATCTGAAGTAGGGCACATCTTTTATTAGCAAAATCAGCATTTGTTTGTGAAAAATTTAAGCTCTCCCTCAAATTTGAAGGAGAGCTTTGCTGAATAAAGTATTCTTGGTTGGAAATTTTTCTCTCTCAGAATTTCTCTCTCAGAATTTTAAATTCTACTGCCTTCTCGCCTCCATGGTGACTGCTGAGTAGTCACTAGTTAGTCTTATGTTGTTTCCTTTGTATGTGGTGAATTGCTTTTCTCTTGCTGCTTTCAGAGCTTGCTTCTTCTCTTCAGTATTTGACAGTCTGATCAGAATATGTCTTGGAGTGGTTTATTTGGATTTATTCTATTTGGAGTTCGCTGGGCATTTATGCTTTGTGTATTTATATTGTGTAGAAGGTTTGGGAAGCTTTCCCCAACAATTTCTTTGAATACTCTTTCTAGACCTTTACCTATCTCTTCCCCTTCTGGGGCACCAGTGATTCTTATATTTGGATGTTTTATTTTATCTATCATATTCCTGAGGTCCATTTCTATTTTTTTTATTTTTTCCCCCATTCTTTCTTTTGTTCTTTCATTTTCCATTCTGTGGCCCTCGAGGTCACTGATTCATTGTTCAGCTTCCTCTAGTCTTGTACTATGAGTATGTAGAATCTTTTAAATTTTGTCAACAGTTTCTTTTATTTCCATAAGATCATCTTTTTTTTTATTTACTCTTGCAATTTCTTCTTTATGCTCTTCTAGGTTCTTCTTCATGTCCTTTATATCCTGTACCATGCTCTTGTTGTTTTCCTTTAGTTCTTTGATTAATTGCTCCAAGTACTGTATCACCTCTGATCTTTTGATTTGGGTGTTTGGGGTTGGGTGATCCATATTGTCTGGTTTTTTCATATGCTTTAAAATTTTCTGTTGTTTTTGGGCTCTTGGCATTTGCTTTGCTTGAGAGGGTTCTTTTAGGATATGTAGGATTATTCAAAGACTAATGTCTAATTTGTCAGATCTACAGCTTGGTGGCATACACTTTGACTAACCAGCAGGTGGCATCCATGACTCACCTATTCCCCTCAAGTCAGTTCTCCCCAACTTTGTCTTTATGGTGTGTGATTTTTGTCTGATTCTTGTGTGGTCCAATTGGTGCACCAAATTTGGGTGTGTTTGTGCTGTCTGCCCTGAATGTGGAGCATGTGTCTGAATGGTTAGGGAGGGAAGGCAGCTTTAATAATCAAACCTCCCAGGTGTTCCTGAAGATTTAAGGCTGTTGCAAGAGTCTAAACCTTCATTTCAATCTTGCCACAGATAGTGTCTTCTGCTGATCCACAAGTCCTTGGTATTGGCTTATGCTCCCTGGGATTTCCAGTGGGTCCCTTTTCCAAGCCATGCCCTCCTAGGGCCTCTGCTGAGGGAAGATTGTGCTACATCACTAGTGCGTGCCGTACCTCAAGGGAAGTTCTGGGACGCCGGGCCTCGTAGGTGCATTCCCAGCCTGCTGTATGAATGGTTGTATGAAGCGTGTTAATTTCCCCCTTTCCGCACAGCTCTGCCTTCCCAGCTCTGGGACAATTAGCTGTGGGTGTGTGAAAAGCTATTGTCCACGCCCGATATTGTGGCATGGACACGTGTTGGTGGATACACTTCCCGTCGCACTGGGTTTTTTGGCGCAGCTCTGGGCTGTGGCTCCGGCACCGGGCAGGAGTGTTCCCAGCCCACCAGGAAGATGGCTACAAGGGGCGTGTTTTTTTCCCCCTTTTGGATCCCCTCTGCCTTCCTCGCTCCGGGACAATTAGCAGCAGGTGCGCGAAAGACTATCTTCCACGCCAGATATTGAGGTGTTCGCATACCTGTTCCTGCCGTACTTCCCTGTGCGGTTCTTGCTGCCATATCTGCAGTCGCTTTTGGGTTTTTTAAAAAAGAACTAGTCCGCCTCCAAACACCAACCCATGGTTTCCCCACACCACAGGGTGGTTGCCGGATATTCAGCAGGCTTACTCACTCATTTCAGAATACAGACTCCCAGTTTCACCAAGTGCACGGTCCCTGTGGATTTAGCAGACCCTGTCCAGCTGGTGCATCACTGGAACTGGTATTCTGAGTCACTTTCTGGCTTTTATCTAGTAGTTTTCACGGAGGTGTTTTTTTGCCCTGTCTCATCTAGCCACCATCTTAGGTTCCAATCTACTGCCTTTTCTAGGAATGCTATATTTAAGCCATTAAAAGAAATATTTGGATACTGGAACACAATTTATGTTTTACTTAGAAATAACTCTGGTAAAATCATAAAATATATTTTTCTCAAAAAGTCCCAAGAAAAAATTTCAGGACAAAGCATTTTACTGCTTTCCGCCTAGAAAGTGAATTTATGCTACATATATATGGGTGAAGTTATAGAACAAAGTTATAAGGTCACAGATGGCAAACTAATCATCCTAGTGATGGTGTATACATTAGAGGTTATGTAAGTTAAATTTCTACAACAAATGTATATTCAAAAATTGTATTTTTCTATAACAAACACAGAGTAAACATCGTATCTTATAACAAACATGTAAATCAAGCTAGGGTAAGTCAACCCTAAATCAAGGATTAGGATTAATTTCCATAAGAGACAGCAAAAAATTTTGCATTTAAAAAAGTAGATTAATACAGGAGGTTGTTTTGCCCTTCATAGAAAAAAGGTTAGCCAGAAACTCAACTTCATGATGCTAAGAATGAGAATATTTACAGACTTTTACCCCACTTAGCTAGTGCTCTTTTCTCTTTGCATTGTTATGGTGCCTGTAAGTAAATATTTTTCAGTCTTCTCCTTTTTCTCTGAGAGTTAATGACAAGCCCAGTGTTGCCTTTTCAAAGGTGCTTGCATCATTGATCTTCTTAGCCTTTCAAAGAAATACTATACTGACTTGTGGGTCTATGGTTTCTGCTTCAAATTTAATAAGCGCTAAGTCAAAGTATTGGGGGTTCATAATTTTCTCTTTCCACAAGAGGCACCAACTCTAGGATTGTCATCTAAAATAGCCCCTGAGATCAAATAGAAATTTAAGACAATTATCAATTATTCAATAAAAAATATGTATTGGCAATTGTGAATAGTTTCTGTGATAAACAGGGAGCCATTATATGTATAAGATGGGAATTCTGTCTTCAAGGATGTTATGGTCTGGATAGGCTATGATACAAATACACACACATGAAAGACAACTCATAATCCAGAGTGGCTAATGGTGAGTGCTAAATGAATGACATAGACTGTAAGTGCCATTGGACTCCAAAGGAAAGAGATTGCTGTGTCCTGTGGTAGTGAGGCTGGCCACATATCAGGCAGAAGGTGGCATATGAGGAAATGGAAGAGGTAAATGTCAGGGAAGAATGGAGAGAAGGGGACAGCAAATGTCAAAGTGGGACAGGGAAAAATACTTTCAGAGCAAAACTGAAAGGATCTGCAATGAATTGAAGCATGCTTTAGTAGGTTGGATTAGATATTAATCTATTTTAAATATATTGATCCATGCATATTTTCACAAATATCCCTTTGTAAAGGTAAAACATACAGGGTCAATTCTCTTGGCCCCATCCAGAGCCATAGCAATTGCCATGGCTGGCCTTAGTGATATCACCCTTTTCCAGGATTTCACCCCCACCTCCTTAATCTCTTTATCTCTTTCAAGTCATAGGCTTTCAAGCTGACCTCTCCCATACCCAGTATTTTGTTTCAGTGTGGATTAGGATTTATATTCATAATATCACCAAGTTTTCGTCTATTTAACACGCCTTTAAATTGCAGCACTGCTCAGAATTTTGTCTTCTAATAGTACTGGGGTCAATGATCATTTTTACTTCAAAAGTTTTCATTAACAACTGCTAATTAGAGATTTGCAGTCTCAGACTTCAGTCATGATTTTATTAGTCAGAATTGGAACAAACAGTATATAGGACTCCAGAAATAAAATAATGCAGTTAAAGAATTCAGGAAAGAATTATACACATTTCTGCCTGTATTATCCCAACCAAATGCATCTGAAATCCTCCTCACTGTTTCTCCTGCCTCATTTCAGGAGATATATAACACTTCTCACACCCCAGTTCTCGTTGTTAGCTGGAGTTAGCGGAATCTCTGCCTTTCTTACTAGGGAAAGCTAATGATCCCCCCACCTTCCCACTGTATTGCCACTAACTTGCTATGTGACTTCGGGAAATTGCTTAACTTCTTGGTATCTCAGTACTAACTCCATGGGGTTGTTAAGAAGAGAATTAAACATTAATATTTGCAAAGTTAAAAGAAAGTGCTTGGCATGTGGTAGAACTAGCGGCAACAGCAACAGCAGTTGTAGTAGTTGTTTACCAGTTTCAATCTCAACATGGCCTTGCAATGGCAAGGGTTTGTAGAACTGCAGAGTAGGAACAGGAAAAAAGAAACTGCAAGAATTTACTACTTTACATCTCAAAATTTGGGGACTATTTTGAAGATATTTAACTAAGAGGATCACAATTCTGAATCCAGCTAAATGGACTGCTGGATTGGCTTTTGCAAGTCAGGAATTAATGTTGCCCAAGTTAAAAAATATGAGAAGATAATAAATCCTTGGCATAATGCGGTATAGTGGTTTTCAGACAATTTGATGATGTCTGAGGACATTTTTGATTGTCACTGTGAGGGTGCTAGAAGCCTCTTGAAGGTTGAGACCAGAGGGGCTGCTAAACAACCTCCAATGAACAGGATAGTTCCCACAACCAAGAACTACCTGCCCTAAAAAACTATAGTGCCAAGGTTGAAACCCCAACATAGAGGAAATAATTCCGAGCTTGAAATGATGGAAATACTGTAATTGTGCCACGTGTATGCCACTCTGATGCACTCCCTCACTTTGTCCCTAACAGGGCAAACAAGATTATTTATACCCCGTTGCATTGCAAAGGAGGCTTTTAATCAAGTAGACAAGACAACCTGAGGTCGAGATGTTAGTCTCCTTTTTCCCTTGCCAACCCAGTGTGCTTATGAATAAATCATCCTTGGCGGCAGGGCTTCAAGCTGTGTGAAGGCTCAATGATGTGTACTTTCCATCACCAAAGCTGCCACTGCTGAGTGCCTAATTTGCTGGCTGCCAGGATTGATACTGAACTGCCAATCTGGCACCCTATCTTGAGGTGCCCATCCAGCCACCTGGTGGTTGTCAGTTACACTGGATTTTTCTCTTGGAAAGGGCAGTGATTTGACCTTCACCAGAATACACACATTCTGCATTAGGATTTGCTTTCTCTGTTTGTCCTGCCTCTGCCAGGATCATTATCTGTGGATTCTCTTTTGCAACAGGAAATAATCAAGAGTGAAACAATGGAACTACAAATCACTTTGGATCGTAAAACACAGTGAAACACACTAGAAAGAATGAGAAAAAGTTTTAAAGATTCTAAATCTGATAAAAAGTTTTCACCTGGTTTTTACCTGAAACTTGGTCACTTTCACTTGGAAACTTGGAGAGAGGAATATTATGAAATTGCAAGAAATCTGTTAAATTGCTTAAAAACTGTTTGATTGGGAACTGAAGCATTAAGTAATAAGTAAGAGATTTTTAAAGTTTCTTTTCAGTATTTTGGAAAATCAGAATTCCACTTTAAGCCATGTGCTTTTAAAATACATTAGATGTCATTGTTTGCAGATGATATGATCTTATATCTAGAAAACCCTGAGAAATCAACGATACACCTACTAGAGCTAATAAACAAATTTAGCAAAATAGCGGGATACAAGATTAATGCACATAAGTCAGTAATGTTTCTATATGCTAGAAATGAACAAACTGAAGAGACACTCAAGAAAAAGATACCATTTTCAATAGCAACTAAAAAAATCAAGTACCTAGGAATAAACTTAACCAAAGATGTAAAAGACCTATACAAAGAAAACTACATAACTCTACTAAAAGAAATAGAAGGGGACCTTAAAAGATGGAAAAATATTCCATGTTCATGGATAGGAAGGCTAAATGTCATTAAGATGTCAATTCTACCCAAACTCATCTACAGATTCAATGCAATCCCAATCAAAATTCCAACAACCTACTTTGCAGACTTGGAAAAGCTAGTTATCAAATTTATTTGGAAAGGGAAGATGCCTCGAATTGCTAAAGACACTCTAAAAAAGAAAAATGAAGTGGGAGGACTTACACTCCCTGACTTTGAAGCTTATTATAAAGCCACAGTTGCCAAAACAGCATGGTACTGGCACAAAGATAGACATATAGATCAATGGAATCGAATTGAGAATTCAGAGATAGACCCTCAGATCTATGGCCGACTGATCTTTGATAAGGCCCCCAAAGTCACCGAACTGAGCCATAATGGTCTTTTCAACAAATGGGGCTGGGAGAGTTGGATATCCATATCCAAAAGAATGAAAGAGGACCCCTACCTCACCCCCTACACAAAAATTAACTCAAAATGGACCAAAGATCTCAATATAAAAGAAAGTACCATTAAACTCCTAGAAGATAATGTAGGAAAACATCTTCAAGACCTTGTATTAGGAGGCCACTTCCTAGACTTTACATCCAAAGCACAAGCAACAAAAGAGAAAATAGATAAATGGGAACTCCTCAAGCTTAGAAGTTTCTGCACCTCAAAGGAATTTCTCAAAAAGGTAAAGAGGCAGCCAACTCAATGGGAAAAAATTTTTGGAAACCATGTATCTGACAAAAGACTGATATCTTGCATATACAAAGAAATCCTACAACTCAATGACAATAGTACAGACAGCCCAATTATAAAATGGGCAAAAGATATGAAAAGACAGTTCTCTGAAGAGGAAATACAAATGGCCAAGAAACACATGAAAAAATGTTCAGCTTCACTAGCTATTAGAGAGATGCAAATTAAGACCACAATGAGATACCATCTAACACCGGTTAGAATGGCTGCCATTAAACAAACAGGAAACTACAAATGCTGGAGGAGATGTGGAGAAATTGGAACTCTTATTCATTGTTGGTGGGACTGTATAATGGTTCAGCCACTCTGGAAGTCAGTCTGGCAGTTCCTTAGAAAACTAGAGATAGAGCTACCATTCGATCCAGCGATTGCACTTCTCGGGATATACCCGGAAGATCGGAAAGCAGTGACACGAACAGATATCTGCACGCCAATGTTCATAGCAGCATTATTCACAATTGCCAAGAGATGGAAACAACCCAAATGTCCATCAACAGATGAGTGGACAAATAAAATGTGGTATATACACACGATGGAATACTACGCGGCAGTAAGAAGGAACGATCTGGTGAAACATATGACAACATGGATGAACCTTGAAGACATAATGCTGAGCGAAATAAGCCAGGCACAAAAAGAGAAATATTATATGCTACCACTAATGTGAACTTTGAAAAATGTAAAACAAATGGTTTATAATGTAGAATGTAGGGGAACTAGCAGTAGAGAGCAATTAAGGAAGGGGGAACAATAATCCAAGAAGAACAGATAAGCTATTTAACGTTCTGGGGATGCCCAGAAATGACTATGGTCTGTTAATTTCTGATGGATGTAGTAGGAACAAGTTCACTGAAATGTTGCTATAGTATGTAACTTTCTTGGGGTAAAGTAGGAACATGTTGGAAGTTAAGCAGTTATCTTAGGTTAGTTGTCTTTTTCTTACTCCCTTGCTATGGTCTCTTTGAAATGTTCTTTTATTGTATGTTTGTTTTCTTTTTAACTTTTTTTTCATACAGTTGATTTGAAAAAAGAAGGGAAAGTTAAAAAAAAAAAAAAGAAAAAAGAAAAAAGACAAACAAGGAAAAAAAAAAAAAGATGTAGTGCCCCCTTGAGGAGCCTGTGGAGAATGCAGGGGTATTCGCCTACCCCACCTCCATGGTTGCTAACATGACCACAGACATAGGGGACTGGTGGTTTGATGGGTTGAGCCCTCTACCATAAGTTTTACCCTTGGGAAGACGGTTGCTGCAAAGGAGAGGCTAGGCCTCCCTGTATTTGTGCCTAAGAGTCTCCTCCTGAATGCCTCTTTGTTGCTCAGATGTGGCCCTCTCTCTCTGGCTAAGCCAACTTGAAAGGTGAAATCACTGCCCTCCCCCCTACGTGGGATCAGACACCCAGGGAAGTGAATCTCCCTGGCAACGTGGAATATGACTCCCGGGGAGGAATGTAGACCCGGCATCGTGGGATGGAGAACATCTTCTTGACCAAAAGGGGGATGTGAAAGGAAATGAAATAAGCTTCAGTGGCAGAGAGATTCCAAAATGAGCCGAGAGATCACTCTGGTGGGCACTCTTACGCACACTTTAGACAACCTTTTTTAGGTTCTAAAGAATTGGGGTAGCTGGTGGTGGATACCTGAAACTATTAAACTACAACCCAGAACCCATGAATCTCGAAGACAGTTGTATAAAAATGTAGCTTATGAGGGGTGACAGTGGGATTGGGAATGCCATAAGGACCAAACTCCACTCTGTCTAGTTTATGGATCGATGTGTAGAAAAGTAGGGGAAGCAAACAAACAGACAAAGGTACCTAGTGTTCTTTTTTACTTCAATTGCTCTTTTTCACTCTAATTATTATTCTTGTTATTTTTGTGTGTGCGCTAATGAAGGTGTCAGGGATTGATTTAGGTGATGAATGTACAACTATGTAATGGTACTGTAAACAATCGAAAGTACAATTTGTTTTGTATGACTGCGTGGTATGTGAATGTATCTCAATAAAATGATGATTAAAAAAATACATTAGAAATGAGTTGCTTAAACATGGAATAAGATTCTAATAATGTTTATTAAATAGTTAAGCAATGTTGCAAAGACTGTCAGCGACCTTCCTTCAAGATCACAAGCTAGTAGCTTGAAAGACAAGCACTTACTTCTTCATTGATCTCTGTCCCAATTATAGAATAAAACTCCTACTCATCAGTCTGAGTGAACAATTTTGGTCACTTTCCCACTCCTGAACCAATACTGGCTGCCAGGGAGTTGCCATGTGTTGACTGGTTCTGACTTAGGTTTCTTAGTCTATTATCATAAAGTCAATGGAATCTACATATATGACAGGACCCACCCCTGTGGCTGGGGATGATTATTATCTCTTGATAATGATCAATGTGAAGGAAACCAATGGATAATTGGTGAAAATTGAGGTCCAAATATAGGAGAAAGGTAGGAATAGATGCTGAGGGAAGAGTGATCACAGTACACAGCAAGGCTCTTTCCTTTGTGGAGAGAGTCAGGGTCAAATACAGCTGCTAACACTGTAACCTAAGCCCCTTCTTGTTAGTTTTCTGGTTGAATATAAAGCCAGACACAGTCAGATATACATAGTAGCATCAGCTTCTGTTGCAGCAAAAAAGTCTCTATGTCTTTGAGGGAGGATACTTCAGTAAAACCAAACCTACAGAGCCAGGTGTCCCAGGGAAAGAAGGCAAGGGGTTCATTGGTTGTAACTGTGAGAAGAATTCTCTTTTCTTTCCCGTTCCCATCTCTACTCTTCTTTTCTGGATCTTGTATTATGCTATGGGAAAAATAAAACTATATATATCAGCGAGTCAAAGCGTACATTGCCTTTGAATGGCAGCAGCCTGAACTCCCAAAGTGTTGTGTCACACTTGGTAGAATAGATAAAGCTGAACTCAGAGGAGGGCAGAGCAAAGAGAAGACAAGAGACATTGAGCAAGAGCTCTGATCTAACCTTCCTGGAAACTGATCCACCTTTGGACTTCCTGTCCTGAGATAATAAAGCTCGTTATTTTTTATTCAATTTTAAGGGGGTTTCTGCTACTTTTTTTCTGCCCAGAGCAAATGTGACACAAATGGGGGCCAAGAAGAGAATAGTGAGAATCTGAGAACACCCTGGGATGCATCCTTGAATTACTATTCCCAATGGTAAAGGGGCATGACGACTGCTCTTACCCTACACTGGCAGAAGGACTGTGGGCTCAGACCCCTGGGGAATGAAAGTCTCAGCCACACTATCAAGTACAGATCCCTGACCAGGAGAGGTGCTGGTCTGATGGAGCAATGGAGGAGGGAAGACATAATGCCCAGCGGCTGTATATCCTGTTTTTTTTAATCCTATTTTTTTATTGTAGATTATAACATAAATACATAAAAGTGATAACTTTCCAAGTGCAATTTAACAAGCAGTTAGAGAGCATAGGTCACAATTCCACAGTTTCAGGTATTTCCTTATTATGAAATATATATTCAAAAAGGTAATATCTTTCAAAGTATGATTTAACAAATAGATATATAGGAAATTTCCAAAGTTATTCTGACTTATGGTACCATAGTTTTAGTTATTTCTTTATTGTGAAATATAACGTAATACAAAAAGGTATAGCTTTCAAATTACAATTTAACAAGTATCTATAGAACAAACTTCAAAAGATGCTATGGGTTACAGTTCCGCCATTTCAATTCTTTCCTTCTAACTATTCCAACACCCCAGCAACTAAGAAAAAGAAAATTATATAAAGATTCAGCATTCATAACCATCTTTTAAATTCCATCTTGTCTGTTGCTACCCCTTCCTGTAGTTCAATCACTTTCTTGATCACCAGGAATGTCCAGGCAGTGACCACCCCAACCTATCCATGCTGAAAAGGGGTGTCAACCTTATGAGCAAAAGGGACACATCTAGTTGATGTTCTTGAAGAGGCTATTGCCTCTGGGTTATGGGATTTAGCTGGCATAGGAGCACTCTGAAGGATTTAAGTTTCTGACGAATAAACTTAGTGAGTGAAACCTTTGGAGTCTCAGATAGGGATCCGGGTATTCTTTAAGGTTTTCGGGACTACTGTTGACTTGGGCTTACCATATTGTGGTCATTTGGCAGATCTAGGGGAAGCTTGCATAGGAGTAACCTCCAGGACAGCCTCTTGACTCTATATGAATTCTCTTGGCCTCTAAAACCTTATTTTGTTGCCTTTCTTTTCCCCTTTTGGTCGAAAAGGCATTCTCAATCCCTTGTATATCCTTTTGACCAACCTAAACCTCAGTCTGCATTTCCTTAATTCCTTGTCATTTATTTATTTTTAAATTTCACTTCTCTTTCTGCTAACTTCTTCCGTTATTAACAGTTATTTGGATAGTGGTTAAATTCGCCGTATACTTCAGAATATTAAGACCGTTTTGAGAAGGAGTAAGAGGTGGAATGGACATGATTAGGAGATTGTAAACTCAGAAAACGCAGATTCTTTACTTTTAGATACAAGAGATAGGCATTACTTTATGTTGTCTTCAATTGACAAAGGGATGAGAATGTTTAGTTATGTGTGGAAACTTTCATGATCTTAGACAGGAGCATTTTTGGAAGGCCTCAGAAAAAGGATTTGTAATATGTATTTGTGCCTGTGTGTGTGTGCTGGGCAGTCGAATGTTGGAATATAGTAATGTAGGAATATAGCCTATGTTTTCTGCTCAGCACCTTTGGCTTGGAGAACTGTCCTCATCTACTCCTAATGGCTCTCTTGGTGTGTCAGCCCAGGTCCTCTGAGAAGCAGACATCAAGATGGGATTAATTAAATGTGCAAGAAACTTATTTGGGGAAATGCCTGTCAGAGAAAATGGGGGAAGGAGGTGGGAGAGACTGGGAGAGCCGTCAGACTGCAATGTAGGTCTGATTGAAGAAGAGAGAGAAAATGGGAAGGAAGATGGAGTGGAAGTGTTTCAGCCAGAAGCATAGTTACAAGCAAAGTTCGGCAAGTCTCTTGGGAGTCCTCAAGCTAAAGTCCTCCATCGGGGGAGCATGCTTCTCCCAGGAATGGGCCTACCTAGTGTCCTTGCTGAGCTGAGTCGTGGGCTGTGTGCAGCCTGCGGAGGAGCTTGCGCTCTGTGCTAACAGAGGAAGGGATTTCAGAACAGAGCAGCTGGGGCCCTCAGTCAGTGACTGTCTGAGAGTTGCCTTCTCACCACTGCCTGCAAGATCTGTAACAGAAGAGAGCCTGCTGGACTACTCACCTTCACCCCAAGGGAGGGAGACTAAGTTGGGCCAATAGCATACACTCTTAGGAATTTTAATTTGGAGGGGTTAAACACACAAGGACGAAAGGTGTCAGGAGCAGAGTTACCCAGTGACGGGACCCCACAGGGAAGTTCCTGTTGCTGAGGACCTTAGTGCTTCCTTGGTTTCCTTTCAAGATTTTATGGTTCAGCACATTCTTTGAATAGACAGATTACTCAGTGTAATTCCAATGTATTCCTTTGTTTTGTTTAAAAAACTTTAGAGTTATTTTCTATTGCCTGTAAACATCCAAGGACCCTAGCTGAGGTGTGCTGGGGTGGAAGTGGGGGTGGGGGTAGAAGGGAACTAGTTTTTAAAAAATAAACAATTGCTTTTTAGAGAGGAAAAATGTTAGAGGTAACTGAGATTGCAAATCCAGGTAGACTTGGAGACTTCTGGTGTTATGAATTGAAATTACATTAAGATAAGAGAGAGTACAGATTTTGTTGGGAAGCTTCTAAAACAGTTTTGATTTCAGATATTGAAAAAGCCTAGTGATTTGGGTGGCAGAGCGCTTTGGGTGTCCTATAAAATACAGTTTAAGTAGATGGCTGCCCTTTTTTTTTTCCTTCTGATGCACTATGGTTAAAGCATTTTTTGAAAATTACAGGTAAACAAAGACCATGAGTTGTTTTATAAATATTTGAAAGGAGGGAAAATAATTTTAATTGTGTTATAAATGTGGTAACATCCAGGACCCAGAGTGAAAATATAAGACTTCAAACTACCACGGATACTGCTCTTTCTAGACAGCATACCTGCTTGTCAGTACTGCTTTTTCATTCCTAATTGAGAAATTATAAATTGTGATGCTTTTTATATTGTGTAGTACAAGTGCTAAAAGATGCTAAATGTAACATAAATCTTTACTTATTACTTATGTGAGAGGCAGTATTCTCAATTATGACTTTGAT
This sequence comes from Choloepus didactylus, assembly GCF_015220235.1. NCBI lineage: Eukaryota > Metazoa > Chordata > Mammalia > Pilosa > Megalonychidae > Choloepus > Choloepus didactylus. The sequence goes on along the minus strand of NC_051308.1, from coordinate 21,000,079 downwards.
GATTGCTCTATCATAGTTCACATCCATTTAAATCTGAATGGACTCTCCCTATGTATAAGACTAGAGTTCTAGAGTTTTCAAGAGATCCTGACCTATTATGGCTTAACTGTGTCAAGAATAATGAGTTGTGAAGTATATCTAAAGGTATTCCAGGGTGAGCTATTTTCTTTGAAACTATCAAAATAGAAAAAAAAAATCTCAGCTCACATATCCCAATTTGGAGGTTAGAAAATTTTATCATGAAGAATTATCATGAAGAAAATTCTCCCCGTGAAGGATTCTGTCTTATTCAGTTATGTCCTTATTGTTTCTAGAGTTTTCAAGAAACAGTCCCTTGATAAGTTAACTATCAGCTGGTCATCATTACAGCTGCCTACAGGCATGACATTTGGAGCATATTATCTATATTATTCTGGCATTTTGGCTTATTCCTTTCTCAAATGGATCATTTGTGAAATGTAAACTTAAAAAAAGCTATGGCCTTTAAATGTATATATTTTATGCCTAGAAGATAATTTATTATCAAGCATGCCCTGCCAGAAGGCCACTTGATAAAATGGGTCTTCTGGATGCCTGAAATCATCACTATCAACACCATGTCCCTTAATGGCCTTGTGGTGGTTTGGAGCTGTATGTACTCCAGAAAAGGTATGTTCTTAAATCTAATCCATTCCTGTGGCTGTAAACCCATTGTAAGTAGGACCTTTTGATGAGGCTCTTAAATTAAGGTGTAGCCCACTTCATTCAGGATGGGAATTAATCTTCTTACTGGAGTCCTATGTAAGAGAATGAAATTTAATGAGAGAGAAAGCCATAGAAGCAAGAAGATGAAAGCAACAAAACCCAGAAAAGAAGAGAGAGACCAGCAGACATTGCCATGTGCCTTACTGTGTGGCAGAAAAGTCCAGGATCACCAGCAGCCAGTCTTTGGGAAGAAAGCATCACATTGGTGATGCCTTGATTTGGAAATTTTCATGGCCTCAAAACTGTAAGCTTGTAAGTTAATAAAGTCCCATTGTTAAAAAGCCAACACATTTTATGGTGTCGGCTTTGAGCAGCTTAGCAAACTAAAACAGGGCTCTAAGATGTTTACATTTTAGCAAGGCTAAGTTTTTTTTGTTTGTTTTTTTTTTTTTTGTTTTTTTAACCTGGAAATAGTCTTTAACTGAGTAACTGAAGCAGTCAGCCTTCAACCAGAGAAGTTCTGGGCATCTGGGGGAAGTGGCTGATGTCAGGGAAAATCTGTAAAAGGTAAGAATAGTGATAACCACTTCATTGGCTATTAGGAGCCCAGGACATATGTCCATTAGTGAAATGGGCCACAGTGGGGGGTGAAGGGTATGTGAGAGGACTGGGGGAAGGTGGTACACATGCCCACTTCAATGGCAGCAGAATCTGCTAAGTTACAGCTAATTGTTGACATATGGGATTGTTGTCAGACCTTCAGAATTTCCAATAGGCCAGCAACTTGGGTATAAATGTGAACTCTCTTGATTGCTAAATGTTGACAACTAATTTGATTTTTTTTTAAATTTGTAGGTCAACACTTTGCAAGCCAAGCAGAATAGGTCTTCCAGCCATATGAGACCCACAGATCACCAGTTTGAAACCCTCAGGATAGAACATTTCCCAAAAGAAGTTGAAGACTTTGGAGGATGAAAATTACTTTCTTCTCAGCTGAACTAGAGCTAACAGCCCAAGGAATTATCAACTATGTTCTTTGTAGAGTATCCACTATTAAGCTTTGCACAAGAAATGTCTCTAGCACTGGGTCAGCTCCCTCTATGAAGATGGAGTTCAAAGCCACTACTCAACTCTCTCAACATTTTTAGAACAAACAGAGGCCCCATCCTTTCCCAGGAGTCACAAGCTAATCTTCTGAGATGAATAAAATCATAGGGGAGGCTTCTGCTACTTCTTCTAGGAGCTAACAGCATAAAAGTTATTAGATATTTAGTCTTTACTCTACTTTCCTCCCATTTGCTGATCAGTATTTGACTTCCTGAATGACAAATCACTGGGAACTTGGAGTATGAAAGTCAGACCAGGGAATTTGGCCTAATGTTATATATACTACAAAGCCAATTAAAGGTTAAGAGCATGAACTCTGGAGCCAACTGCCTGGGTTCAAATTCTGACCATATCACTTACTCAGTAAGTTTGAGCTTAGAAAGTTGCATAACCCATATGTGAAATGGGGATAACAAAATACCTACCCATTAAGCTGCTATGAGGATTAAATAAGTTAATACTTAGAATAGAGCCTAGCACATAGTAAGCACCATCTAGGTGTTTGCTATTATGGGATAAAATATTATGTTTAAAATTTGAAGAAACTGAAGCTCAGAGAAGCTGATTGACCTGTCCCAAGTCACAGTGCTAAAAAATAAAATATGTTAAGTGTTGGGATTTGAACTCCAGTCTCTCTGATTCCAATACAGTATTCTAATCTTTTTATCCCATTCTCCAATTTTCTCATAATCATGTTGGGTTTGTCCAACTGCTTTAATATAGTTATTTATACATAATCATGTTTTGCTGCAAATCCTAGTTGCATTCAAATACAGTATATTATAGGAATGAATGCAGGTACTTCTAGGCAAATAGACAACTAAATGACTTTTCCAAGAAAAAAGCAGGATCAAGACAATAAGGGAAGATTAACAAAGCAAAACTTGGTATAGGTCCTATAACCCAAAAGGAGGAGAGATAAAAACCTTTTCAGAGAAAATAGAAAAAGTGGACTCCAGATAAATAAATTTGTTCTATTAGTAGATGTTTCAGTTTCCTGGCCGCTAAAACAAATACCATGCAATGGGCTGGCTCAAACAATGGGAATATTGGCTCATGGTTTTGAGGCTAGGAGAAGTTCAAAACTGAGGAGTCAGCAAGGCGGTGCTTTCTTCCAGGAGACTGTGGCACTCTGGGGCTGGCTGCTGATGATCCGTGGTCCTTGGTTTTCTATCACATGGCAACACATGTGATGGTCTCTCCTGGCTTCTCTGGGTTCTGCTGACTTCTGGCTACTTCCTGTGGCTTTCTCTCTGTGTGTCTGATTTTCATTCTGCTGATAAAGGACTCCAGTAGCAGTATTAAGACCCATCCTGATTCAGCTAGTCCACACCTTACATGAAGTAACCTCATCTAAATGTTCTATTTACAATAGGTTCACACCCTCAGGAATGAATTAAGATTAAGAACATGTTTTTCTGGGATATATAGCTCCAAGCAAGCATAGTAGAGAAAAAAAAAAGCTTATCACTTGGTTGTTGTTTTGGGATGTGGTAGAATCATTTAAGTGTTAAGTAGTAAAGCAGGCATTAAAACCTAGAGATCAAAAGATGCCTCCTAAACTAAATGGCCCTAAAAAATTATTTTACACCAAAAAGTTCACTCAAAAACATTTATAATAGTTCAACATTATCAGCAAAGTTCTTCTAATAGCACGTGCTCAAATAATAGTCATAAAACATCAGCTCAAAAGCAGCCTACTTATCGTTTACAGATAAGGAAACCTTGTGAATGAAGTGCACAGGGCCACATAGTGAGTTGAGGGTAGAATTAAAACTAGACTCCAGGTCTGTGTATGTCAGCGGTTAAGATCATGATACTGGAATCAACCACATGGAACCAAATCCTACGTTCCCTCTTACTTTCTCTATTATTTTGAGAAATTTCAAACTCTGAACTTCAGTTTCCTCATTTATAAAATAAGGGAAGCAGCTGTACTTTCTTCATATGGTTGTGATCCATGAAAAGCATTAGCCATAAAGCTTGGATATGGCAAGCACTCGAATGTTAGCTGTCACGGAGATTACTGACTACTAGCACAGGGAACTTTTAACAGCACAATCACATAGTAGCATTTAGCAAATAAATTATTAAAACATTGTATTATTGGCCTGATACAGAAAGATCATTCCAGACCCTTTTTCTCCCCTTCATCAGATAAACCAATAACATCCCTGGATGACGGGGACTTGCTAGGTTTAGTTTCTCTTGAAACAGGGTCACTCAGGGACTATTCTATTTCCTAAAGGAGAGTCCTTCAATAATGGTAGCAAGTAGGGTTTCAGTGGAGAAAGTAGACTCTGTGGACGGATGAATCTGGGCATATTTGGTTTAACATGGTCTGACTTTGTCTGGAAGCTGAGGGGAGAAAACCCAAGAAAAGAGTCTCATTCAGCCTGCAATATTCCTCTGTTTTGGAGACTCCTTTGGTTCCCACCCTTTGAGTCCCCAAGTCACATGCTCCCCTGGAGGCTGAGTGGCCTTGCTCTGCTTACTACCCCTCTCATTGCTGGAGAGCCCTTGGAAATGCCAAGCACAGACTCCAACTACCACAGTACAGGGCACACCCCTGGAGGGGTAAGGCTGAGAAGGAAGGGACAGGCCAGGGGCAGGACCACATCGAGGATGAAGGGAGGGTGCCTGGTTTTTCAGCCTTTACTTAGAGGCACTGGAAGCAGGAGAGGAAGTTTTTGGGCCCCTTTGAATGATTAAAACACTGATTCTGGAGTCTCTCATTTTCTGAGACCTGTGCAGGCATCCGACTCCAGATAGGTGCCATGCTGTGAGCTGCTGGGCTTCCTGGGGCTCTTCTCTGAGGCACCTGGATGCACAGGTGGACACAGGTGTTGGCCAGGGCAGAAGTCCAGGTGGCAAGTGCAGCCAGTGCTGCTGGGCTGGGCCTGTTACGGTGGCTGGCAATGGACTAGGCCATTTAGGTGATTTCTTTGGTGAAGTTGATGGGGAATGCTGGCAATAAAGTCAATGAAATGTATTTGAACCAATATTCGAAATTTTAGATGTATCTGCCATGCTTCTTAATTTTGGGTCCATTTCTTTATCAGCTGTGATTCTTATTTTCCTATGTAACCCAAAATGAGTTCTTGATTCCATATTTCATTTCCAAGATCTGTAAATTTTTTTTTAAATATATAATAGCCTTCATGTTGTTCTCTTAATTTTTTTATTGTGGTAAAATATGCATAACATGAAACCATTTAAACCATTTGAACCATTGACAGTGTTGTACAACTTTCACCACTATTTCCAGAACATTTTCATCATCCCAAACAGAAAGTCAGTACCCATTAAGCAATAACTCCCCTACCAACTTAGTTTCAGTAATGCACAAATACTGTGCTCCTACGCATCTCCATCACTTTTCATTCATAATGTTTTTGTGTCAGAGTACATCTTTATATATTGGAGGCCCATTAACATAGTTTTTAATTATTATTTCACACATTTGCTTTTTAAGTCATGCAGGAAAAAAGCCTCACATTCCAAAAGTACAATAATACAGGTTTTTATATTTACCTATGTAGTTACCTTTACCAATGTTCTTTATTTCTTCTTATGGCTTCAAGTTACGGTCTAGTTTTCTGTTACTTCAGCCTGAAGGATTCCCTTCAGCATTTCTTGTAGTTAGGTCTCTGGCAATGAACTCCTTCAGTTTTTGTTTATCTGCAAAAGTCATAATTTCTCCTTCATTCACGAAGGTTAATTTTGTTGGATATAGAATTCTTGGTTGGTATTTTCTTTCAGGATTTTTAATGTGGCATCCCACTGATTTCTGGCATCCATGGTTTCTGATGAGAAATCAGCTGTTATTTTATTGAGGATCCCTTGTGTATGATGAGTTGCTTCTCTCTTGCTGCTTTCAAAATTCTCTCTTTATCTTTGGGCTTTGACAATTAGACTATAATGTATTTTGGTGGTATGGATCTCTTTGTGTTTATCCTGCTTGGAGTTCATTGAGATTCTTGAATGTGTTTATTCACATCTATCATCAGATTTGGGAAATTTTTAGCCATTGTTTCCTCAAATACTTTCTCTGTTCCTTTATCTCTCTTGTCCTTCTGGGACTTCATGTTGTGTATGTTGGTATGCTTGCTGGTGTCCCAGAAGTCCCTCAGGTTCTCCTCACTTTTTTTTCATTCTTTTTTCTTTCTACTCCTCAGACTGGATAATTTCAATTGTTTTGTCTACAAGTTTTGGTCATTCCTGTCTTCCTGTCTTCTGCCTTCTGCCTTCTCAAATCTGCTGTTGAACCCCTAGAGGGGTGAGTTTTTTCATTTTGATTATTGAATTTTACAGCACCAGAATTAGTCTGGTTCCTTTTCATAATTTCTATCTCTTTATTTTATTCAGATGTTTTCCTGATATCCTTTAGTTCTTTGTCCATGGTTTCCATTGGTTTGTTGAACATATTTAAGACAGTTGACTTAATGTCTTTAACTAATAGTTCCAATGTAAGAGTTCCTTAGGGATGGTTTCTGTCAAATTCTTTTTCTCCTGTGAATGGGCCACATTTTCCTGTTTCTTTAGATGTTTTGTAGTTTTTGTTTTTTTGAGAAATGGACATTCTGAGAATTATGTTGTGGTAACTCTGGAAATAAAAATCTCCTACCCCTCAGGAATTGCTAATTTTGCATGTTGAGGGCTATAGCTGTCAGTTTGTGACTTTTCCAAACTATTTTTACTCCCTAGTGGGAAAGGGAGAAAAAAGTACTGTCTCTTTAAATCTCCTCCATGAGATTTCAGTCCTTTTGGGGACTGAAACAATGCCAACCCTCCTTACTGGCCCCTCCAGTGATCAAAAGCTGCAATCAACAAAGACCACACACTCCTGGTTTTTGGATACCCTTACTTCCCTCTCTGGCACAAACTAGCAAGCCTCACCAGGAATGTAGACTGCAGTCCCCACAGCTGCCTTCCAGAAGGTTGGGAGATGGGGGTGATGATACCTACTACATGGAAGATGAAATTCACCAATATTTACCAGCCTCTTCATCAGCTGTTCTTTGGATGTTGCAAGTGTTCCACTAGACCTCAGAGGTCCAAAATAGTTGATTCTGACACTTCTTGCCAGTTCATTAATTGTTTTGGTGGAGGGACTGGTTCCTGGAACTTCCTACTCTGCCATCTTCCCACAAACGTCTCTCCAAAAATTTTGAAGATATTAATTATATTTTAAAGATATGTAAAACCCTATTCTGTTTGCCCTGTTAACTCTGTTTTCTCCCAAGTAATTCCCTTTATTTTGTCTCTTCATAGTATCAGCTTGCCCCAGGTATTTGGCAATTTTAGATCATCGACTTATCTTCCTAGATGTATCTCCCTATAGAGCATCTTTTGTCTTAATTTATACATTCTATTGTGAGAGTGGGGGTAAAAGTCCAGGGGAGCATCAGAGACTTGAGTCCTGGCATAGCTCCAGCCTGGAAGTAGATCACCCTCCCTCCTCAGCCACCCCAGGCCCAAAGAGGGTATTTCAGTCTGCCAGCTAATCAGCTTGACAGTTGTTCCAAATCCACCTCCTGTGGTGGTATCTACTGCGTCCATTTCCACATCTATTAGACAGGTATGAAAATAGGAAGAATGATTCTAAAAGGTTTATATATTAAATTATTACCTCTTTTCTTCAGTGGTTCCATTAAAGAGACTCTTCTCTGGGAATATCAAGGGTGCATAATTAATTTTTTTGAAGAAACCACAATGTATAGATGGTTTGTGATTGGGAATTTTTAAATCATGTTTTAGATGTGACATTATTTGGATATTTATTTGGAGACTGAGGCATTACAAACATTTCTGTAGTGCCAAGATTGAGGGTTTGTATTGCTACTTAAACTAACAATAAAATGATAATCCGTTCTTCTTAGGTAAAAATAATTCTCTTAAAGCTGTGGAAATAAGTTAACACCAGCTACTTAAATAATGTAGAATACTGCCCAAATATAGTGATCAAATTAATTTTTGTCTGGTGCAACAATTATAATTATTTAAAAAATTGAACTAATATCTTTTTTTTTTTTGCAATTAGAAAACTTTTTAATATATTTTATCAAAGGAAATAGCAAGATGATTTGACAAGTATCAACACATGAACAAAAGCATTGATTGACCATGGATTACAACTGTGAAATGCAAGGTATGTGAAATTCAAGCATTCAGAAAAGAGCCATATTAAGAGGCTTGTTAGAATATGAATTTTGTTACACCGTGGGGTCAAATAATGACCCTATCTATGTTCACAGGTCTCTCTCTCTCTCATTAAAGCAGAAAAAACTTAAAAGATTGAACTAATATCTTTAATAGAGAACTTCTTTGTAGATTAAGATTTTTTAATGCAATTTTATTGAGATATACTCACACACCATATAATCCATCCAAAGTATACTGTCAGTGGCTCACAGTATCATCATATAGTTGTCCATTCATCACCACAATCAATTTTAGAACATTTTTCATTACTCCAAAATAAAGAAAAACATAAAAATAAAAATAAAAATAAAAAAGAACACCCAAAATATCCTATACCCCCTTTACCCACCTATTATTTATATATTTTTTGTCTTTATTTTATTACTCATCTGCCCATACTCTGGATAAAGAGAGTGTCCATTACAAGGTTTTCACAATCACACAGTCACATGATAAAAACTATATAGTTATACAATTATTTTCAAGAATCAAGTCTAATGGATTACAGTTCAACATTTTCAGATATTTCCACCCAACTATTCCAATACACTAGAAATTAAAAAGGCATATCTATATAATGCATAAAAATAACCTCCAGAATGACCTCTCAACTCTACTTGAAATCTCTTTGCCACTAAAACTTGATTTTGTTCCATTTCTTTTCTCCCATTTGGTTCAGAAGGCATTCTCAATCCCATGATACCAGGGCCAGTGTCATCCCTTGGAGTCATATCCTGAGTTGACAGGGGGACTTACTCCCCCGGGAGTCATGTCCCATGTAGGGGGGAGGGTAGTGAGTTCATTTGCAGAGTTGGCTGAGAGAGAGGGGCCACATATGAGCAATAAAAGAGGTTCTCTGGTGGTGACTCTTAGGCATCATTATAAATAGGCTTAGCTTCTCCTTTTCAGGAATAAGTTTCATGAGGGCAAGCCCAAATTGGTAGTCCCAGTGCTTGCGAGATTATCAGGAATTGCCCAGGTGGGGAAGTTAATATTTCTACATTTTTCCCCAGTCCCTCAAGGAGGCTTTGCAAATACTTTTTTATTTTCTGCCCAAATTACTCTAGGATGTTTCATGGCATCACACTAATCTATACAGAATAACAAGATCTCTGTAGATTAAGATTTAATATCAGCAAATATTGGTTAGGCAGAAAAGACAAATAGAAAATTTCTAAACCTCAGATATGGTCTTATGAAAATGAAAGTAAATGATGACAGAATAGAAGGCTTCAAACTAACAGAGTTTTCCTTCTGTATTCCCATTTTAAATTACCATAATTTTGGTTGAATAAATCTTTGCATGTCATCCTAAAATTCTGACTGTCTTTAAGTCTGCCCTCAGGACAACCACAAGTACTACAGTACCCAAGTTCTCTGGCCAAGCTCAGCTCAGTACAGCCAATTCTAGGATCATATTGGCTGAAATGATAAAGTGTAGTCTTTCTCTTTTCTATTTCCCATCATCCCTTTTTCTTCTCAGGTGGAGAAAACTTTTGCTTCAAGGATCCTAAGTACTTTTGTCTAGCTCCTGAGAGAGAGAACTTTTAACTAAATGACCCCAAATAAGTCATTTTAAAGAGGTTCATTCAGCTCATACTCTATTATAGCACTATATAACTTAGTAATAAAGAAAGAATAGTCACTAGGACCTGTAACAAGAACTGAATGAACAATGAACAGCAATCCATCCAGCTGCTACTTTGACATGTACCAAACTGCTGCCCACTAACTACTATAAGATTTGAAGATTCGATGGTTTCCTTAACTCTAATATAAAAAATCAGTTGTGATGATAGTTTCATAGGTGTATTCATATGTTAATACTCATCAAATTGTACTCTTTAAATATGTTCAGTTTATTGTACTACAATTTTATATCAATAAATATATAAAAATTCTATTCTTCTTTGCCCACAAAGAATTTGAAATATATATTTTAAGTTTATAAATGTACTTTTTTCTTATTAATTTTTATAATTTCTAATTTAATGGTATTGTGGTGATAGAACATGGTCTATATACCAATGATTTAAAAATTTGACTTACTTTAAAGCCTATGACATAGCTACTTTTAAAAAATATGTGCATGGAGAAGAACTGCATTTTTTATCCTTTTGCTTGTCATGTTTCTCTTGCTATTTCCTTCTAACTTGTCTTCCAGTTCACTACGTTCTTTCTTCAGCTGAATCTAATATTTTGTTAATACCGTCCACTGAGATCTTAATTTTGTTGTTGTATTATTTTAACTTAAAAATTTTTTTTTGAGGAAAGAGTTTTCAGTTATCTACCAAAATTCTCAATCTTATCTTTTATTTCTCTGAACATAATAAAATGTTATTTTAAACCTGTTACTGGAAACACTATTCTCATTGGGTCTGTTTCTATTGTCTGTTTTTCTTTAGGGTCTGTTTGATCACATTGTCATAAGTACTCAGGTTTTTTTGTTTGTTTGTTTTGGTTTTTCTTTTTGACTGAATGCCAGATATTATATATGGAAACTTGTAGAAAAAAAATTGAGGCCTAGAATGATGTTATATTCCCTCAGAGGGATTTTATATTTTCTTTTGTAGCAGCCTAGAGGTACTACCAATCCTGAATCATTTTATTTCAATTTCATGGATTGAGATCATTCAAATCTGGGTTTTAGTTATTGCCAGGTTTATTTTCCCTTCAGGCTACCTTTTCTTCTAGGTTATATTCCTTTGGGGCCTAACTGAAAGCCTGGGGAGTTTCAAGCCTCCTCCTCTTTAACAGGCCATTGATTCTAATTTTTGTTCTATTATCTGAATCAAGCTATAAAAATCTCCTTTTCAAACTCTCAGTTAGCTCTCCCAGGTTTCTAGGGATTTCTAGGAGAAAAGCTGCCCCAAATGTCAGAGTTACCTCTCTGGGTTTTCTACTCCACCAAGATCTTGGCTCTGAAATATTTCACTTCTTTGTTGGCTCTCCGAAGACTTTAGGCTTATTGTTTTTCTCCAGCTTTTCCAGTTGTTCAGTGATGGGATTGGCCTATGTATCTAGTCTGTCATTATTGGAAGCAGAGTCATTTGTTTGTTTTTCTGTTCCTCATTTTCCCCCATTTACCTGTATGGGAGTTATGCACTCTATTTCTTTTCTTTCACTTTCACTCTTGAAATTTCACCATATACACTTAGCAACTTGGCAAGCCTAATTTTAATCACTGTCTTAATCCAAATCCCAAAGAATTTACATTTTAATTCTGATCACCCCTTTCACAATTAACTTACTGTTAATGTCTTTTTTAACATCTCATTGTACATGAATATTATTGTTGCTGTTATAGATAGAAAGGTGTGTGTTTTAATTAATTTGTATTTACTGATTTCTTTACCCATCATTCTTTCTTGCATCACAGGCTTTGCTTTATGGGTCATTTTCTCCTTTTGAAAGTATATCCTTAATGCGTTCCTTTAGTGAGTGTCTATTAGAAATAACTGTCTGGTTTTAGTTAATATAAAAATGCTTTTATTTTCCCCTCATTTTTTTTTTTGAATTAGTATGGTATTTTTATTACAACTGATGAAAGAATGTTACTATGACAGTACTATTAAGTATAGTCCATAGTTTATATTAGGGTTCTCTATTTGTGCTGTATAGTACTATAGTTTTTGTTTTGTTTCTTTTAAACTTTTATTCTAGGAATATATATACAACCTAAAATTTCCCCCTTTAACTACATCCCCTCATTTTTGAAAGATAGTTTTGTTGACCGTAGTTCTAGGTTAATGCTTATTTCCTCTCAGACTTCAAAGTTGGTTTATTCCACTGTCTTCTTGCTTACATTGTTGCTTTGAGAAGTCTGTGGTGAATTTAATTGTCATACCTTCAGAAATAAGCTGCCTTTTCTCTATGATTGCTTATAAGATTTTGTCTTTAACTTCCTATTCTGCAATTTCACTACCAACCTTACTATAAGATATTTACTGCCTTCTTTGAGAAATCAGAAACTGAGTTGAGGGGCAGGAGAGCAGGTAGCGCTGGGAATATAACACTGTATTAGGGATTTCTGTGAAGCCTGAGTATAGTAGATACCTGCTGGGTCATCTTGATCAACCTGCTCCTGTCCACTCCCAAATGTTCTGGCAACCTTCATTCCAATGGTTCTAGTAGAAGCAACCATATTTATGCAAAGATGGTGATTCTGGGGTGGGTTCCTGGCTTAAGCACATTCTGAGAATTTGGAATTGGGACCAAGGGAGTATGCTCATGGTCTTGAAGGAAAGTGTTTTGGTTTGCTAAAGCTGCCAAAATGCAATATACCAGAAATGGGTTGGCTTTTACAGTGGGGATTTATTAACTTCTTAGGCCATGGAAATGTCCAACTCAAGCCAACAACTGGGTGATTCCTAGACTCTGAAGACAGGCTGCTGACATCCAGAACATCTCTGTCACATGCAAAGGCACATGGCCAGCGTCTGCATGGCCTTCACTCTGGGTTTTGTTGCTTACAGCTTCTGGCTTCAGTGGCTTCCTATCTGAGGTTCTGTGGGTCCTCTCTCAGCTTTTTGGGGGTGTTTCTCTGGTCTCTCCAGGCTTTTTCTGTCCTTTATCCTCTTATAAAGGACTCCAGTAAAAGGTTTAAGACCCACCTTGAATGGGGTGGGTCACATCTCAATTGTATCAACCTAATGAAAAGTTTCCACCTACAACAGGTGTGCATCCACAGGGATGGATTAAAAGAACATGGCTTTTTCTGGGGTACATACAGTTTCACAATACCACAGAAAGAGAAGTACATTTTAGAGAAAAAGGCTGCCATGTTCTGCTTATGTGGACTGATGAGCAGAGAAAGTTGTAGCACGGTGAGAAAGAAGAATGAAGCTGATAGAGAACCAGAAAAGGCAAGAAACATTGATATTCCTGAGGAATTTGAGTTCCTAATTCCAGCTGATTCCTTCAGCCCGGCTGCTTCCTTGCTCTTGTGGCCTATGAAACACTTCTGCATCCTTATAAACACATTCCTCCTTTCTGGTTAAGCCAGCTCAGGTGGATTCCTATTAATTTTTGCCCTAAGACATAAAATTGGAATAGGTAAGTGTCTCTATAGGAAATGTTTTGCTGTTTGCCAATGGCTATTAAGGATGATTAAAACGAGAAACATTTGTTTCTGGATGAACTCTGGGCTTTCTAAAAGCTATTAGCAAGCTTAATAATTTTGGCAAAAGTCACTATACTTTATGGGTCAATGTGACCTTTGCAACTGTTCCTTTTTTGCCTTTCTGCGTTGGTATGCCCACCAAATGAGTCCCTATTCTGAGAGAACCTAGACAAGTGCAGTAAGGAATCATTAATTGTTTATTAGATAATAAATTATACAACTTCAGGTTAATTATAATTATGTAGTGACACTATTTTTTTACTCTTTGAGTCCAAACCAGCAATGGTATAAATATCTTGGAGAGTACTTTCACTCACCACTCTCCTGCTACCTGGGGATCAGAAAAATCAACCGTAGGGTGCTTTGTTATTTGTCTCTGGTACATTGTTTCAGCTCTTCTAAACGGGAATCCTGATCTTATCCTCAGTCAAAGCAATAGTATAATCCTAACTACTCACAAGGTTGTTTTTACAACTGGGCATTGTCAAACATTTATGCATAATGGATAAGAAGGTGCTTGGTACAAAGTCGACACTGTTATTCTTTCACTCAAAAAGTAGTCATTGAATGCCTACTATGTGTCAGGTGTTAGTTTTTCTATGTGATGAGGATATAGCAGTGTACACATGAGAAAAATATCCTCACCCACACGGAGCTTACAGTATACTTGAAAAAACAATTAAAAAGATAAGTAAAATGCATGTTTAAATAGTTCTAAGAAGAAAATAAAGCAAAGAAAGGAGAGAGGAACTGTTGGGAAGAAAGTGGTTACAATTTTAGATATGGAAGGCCTCACTGAGAAGGTGAATTTTGAGTGAATATATGTAGAAGGCAAAGGAGTTAGCCATGTAGATATTTGGAGGAAGAGTATGTCAGGTGGAGAATACAGGTTACAGTGGTCCAGGGGTGGGGGCTTGATCAGTGTGTTTGAAGGACAGCAAGGAAGCAAATATGCCTGAAGGTGAATGAGCCAAGGAGAAAGCAGATGGCCATGAAGTTAGAGAAATGATGGGGTGAGATTGCGTAGGGCCTTGCAGGCGTTCTGAGAACTTGGGCTTTTACTCTGGGTGAGAAGGAAGCCACTGAAGGGTTATGAACGGAAGCATGAAGGGATCTGATGTGTTTTCCCCCGAGCACTAGGGTTGTTTTGTTGAGAAAAGGCTAACCAGAAGCAAAAACAGAACAAAACAAAACAAACAAACAAAACCAGGGAGACCAGTGAGAAGACTGTTGCAGTAAACTATATGAGAGATGGTGGTAGGCTCAAATCAGGGTGGTAATAGTGGAAATAGTGAAAAATGATCAGACTCTTGATGTATTCTGAATAAAGAGTCAGTCAGTAGGATTTGCTATGGGATCAGATTGGGGTGAGAGAGAAAGAGAAAAGAAAAAAACACAAGGACTTTGGCTTGAGTATCTGGAAGAAGGGAGTTACCATTTACTGAAATGAGGAAGATGGCAAAAGGAGCAAATTGGGATAGGGATACTTGTTAGACATCAAAGTGAATGGGAAGGTGGAGATGAGTTTAGAGTTGAGTGAAGAGGTCTATGCTAGAGACAGAAATCTGGGAGTCACTAACATATACATAGCATCTAAATTTGCTGGATGTAGTCACCAAGGGAGTGAAAGTAAATAGCAAAAGAGAAGACCATATTTAGAGGTCATGGGATGAGAAGGAACCAGCAAAGGAGATTGAAAGGGCAGAACCTAAGAGGTAGTAGGAAAACTACAGGTGTTGTAGCCTGGAAGTCAAACGAAGAAAGTGTTTCAAGAAGAGAGTGATCAGCTGTGTTAAATGCCATTGGTAGGTCACATAGATGAAAACTGAGTATTGGCCTTTGGATCTAGCAACTTGGAAGTCAACAGTAACCTTAGATAAAAGAGTTTTGTTGGAGTGGTGAGGGTAAAAATGCAATTGGGTGGGTTAATGAAAGAATAGGAGGAGTGGAATTTGATACAGCAAATATATATAACTACTTTAAGGAGGATTCTGTAAAAAGTAAGGCATGGCAGAAATAGGATCAAGAAAGTTGTCTTAGAAGATAGGAGTGATTACAAAATGTTTTATATAGTAATGGAATGAGTCTGTGGAGAGGGAAATCAATCAAGCAGGAGAGAGGTGAGAGAATTGTTGGCATAATGCCCTTAAGTTGACGAAAAAGAACAGAGCTAGTACTTAAGGGGAGGGTATAAGAGGAATAAGAGAAACTAAGAGGAAATAAGGGGAAAGGCAGAGAATGTGGACATGGAGGCAGGTAGGTGGGGTAGATGTGGTGATGGGAGATATATCAGTTTTGGTTTCTGTATGCTTTTTGAAAATGAAATAATCTCTATATCAGAGAAATCAGCAAACAAGAAACACATTAGTAGGCTTCCATAGAAAAGTATTACGAGTTATACCAAGTGTTTAAGGACAGTCAAGAGATTTTTAAATTGCCACTCAAAAAATATAAATCAGAAAACATAAATAAGAGCTATGCTGTTTACATAAATACAAAGTGAGGAAACACAAGTGGCATTACTACCTTGTGTGGAATGATTCAAAGGTAATTCTGGTCTGAGACACTAGCTGCTTCATGGGTGAGATTCCAGAATGATGTGGGAAGTCTGAGCTGTAGTGTGCTATCCCAAAGCTACCTAAGGAAGGTCACTGTGCCTTAATTTTCTTCTGTAGGCTCTGCCAGTGCAACAGACACTTTTATTGTCTCTGATTTAGATCAAGGTAACTGAATAGCTGAAAGATTTAAAACCCCACCCTCCTGGCTCATAATTTTGGCCAGAAGATTGAATTTTGAAAGTCATTAATTTTTAATAAGATAACTGGACACACTATTTTTTCTTCTTATCAGCATATAATGCAGAAATGGAGAGAAACCATTTCTGGTTAATGAATTTGTTTTGTTTGGTTTTCTTTTAATCTATATTAATTCCAGCTAATATTGACTTTTCCATTTGTGGCATAAATGTCAAGGTAAGAAAGTTTATTTTAAAAATGATTTCACAAAGTTTTCAGGCATAAACATAAGGTTTTTGTGATATTTTTGAATATAATTTTTTAAAAACTTTTTTTAAGAGAAGTTGTGGGTTTACAGAAAAACCTACAGGATTTCATATACCACCCCACCACCACCACCTTGCATTGGTATGGAATATTTGTTACAATTGATGATAGCACTTTTTAAAATTGTACTTTTTTTTAAACAGTGGTTACCTTAGTTAAAATTGATGAAAGATTATTAAAATAGTACTATTACCTATTGTCCATAGTTTATATTAGGTGTATTTTTTTCCTATATACCACCCAATTATTAACTTCTTGTTTTAATGTGTACATTTGTTATAATTCATAAAATAACATTCTTGTACTATTAATTATAGTTCATTGTCTACAATAGGGTTCATTGTGTTATACAGTCATATGTTTTATTGTTTAATTTTTATTATAGTAACATATACAACATAAAGTTTCCCCTTTTAGCAACATATATAATTCAGTGCTGTTAATTACACTCATAATAATGTGCTACCATCACCAACATCCCTTTCCAAACTTTTACAATCAATCTAAATAGAAATTTTGTACAAATTAAGCATTAACTCTCCATTCTCTAACCCCATACTATCCCCTTGTTACCTATATTCTAGATACTGACTCAGTGAGTTTACTTATTATAATTAGTTCATGTCGGTGAGATCATACAATATCTATCCTTTTGTGTCTGGCTTATTTCACTCAACATAATGTCCTCGAGGTTCATCCATGTTGTCGCATGCATCAGGACTTCATTCCTTTTTACAGCTGAATAATATTCCATTGTATTATTTGGAGAAATCTCTATTCAAATCTTTTTCTCATTTTAAAATTAGGTTGTTTGTGCTTTTATTGTTGAATTCCAGGATTTCTCTATATGTTCTATACAAAATTACACCCTTATTGGACATACGGTTTCCAAATATTTTCTCCTATTCAGTAGGTTGTCTTTTCAATTGCATGACAAAGTTTTTTGATGCACAAAAGTTTTTAATGTTCAGGAAGTCCCATTTATTATATTTTTTCTTTTTCTGCTTGCACTTTAGGTGTAAAGTCTAAGCAACCATTGCCTAAGATAAGATCCTCACGATGCTCCCTTACATTTTCTTCTAGTTTTATAGTCCTGGTTCTTATATTTAGTTCTTTAATCTATTTTGGGTTAATTTTTGTATATGATGTGAGAAAGGTGTCCACTTTCATTCTTTTGCATATGGATATCCAGTTCTCCGAGCACCATTTTTTAAAGGTACTATTCTTTCCCAATAGAGTGAACATGGCAATCTTGTAAAAAATCAGTTGGCCATAGATGTAAGGGTCTATTTCTGAATTCTCCGTTTGATTCCATTGATCAATATATCTAATCTTGTGTCAATACCATGCTATTTTGACCACCGTAGCTTTATAATCTGTGTTAAAGTCAGGAAGTGTGACTCCTCCAACTTCGTTCTTCTTTGCAGGATGTTTTTGGCTATTCGGGGCTCCTTAACCTTACAAATAAATTGTTAGTTGGCTTTTCCATTCTGGAAAGAAGGTTGTTGGAATTTTGGCTTGGGATTGCATTGAATCTGTAAATTATTTTGGGTAGAATTGACATCTTAATGATATTTAGCCTTCCAATACATGAGCAAGGAATTTCCTTCCATTTATTTAGGTCTTCATGGATTTCTTTTAGCAACGTTTGTACTTTTCCTTATAAAAGTCCTTTATACCCTGGGTTAAATTTATTCCTAGATATTTGATTCTTTTAGTTGCTAATATAAATGGAATTTTTTTTCTTGATTTCTGCTTCAGATTGCTCATTACTAGTGTATAGAAACACTACTGATTTTTGTGTGTTGATCTTGTACCCCACCACTTCTGAATTTATTAGTCCTAGTGGGTTTCTTATAGATTTTTTTTGTGACTTTCTATATATAGGATCATGCCATCTGCAAACAGTGAAAATTTTACTTCTTCTTTTCCTATTTGCATGCCTTTTATTTGTTTTTCTTGCCTAACTGCTCTGGCTAGAACTTCAGTACAAAGTTGAATAGCAGTTGTGATAATGGGCATCCTTGTCTTGTTCCGGATCTTAGAGGGAAAGTTTTCAGTCTTCCACCACTGAGTATGATGTTAACTGTGGGTTTTTCATATATGCCCTTTATCAATTTGAGGAAGTTTCCTTTTAATCCTAGTTTTCTAAATGTTATCATGAGAGTATGCTGGATTTTGTCAAATGTCTTTTTCTGCATCAGTGGAGATGATGGGTTTTTCCCCTTTGCTTTGTTAATATGGTGTATTACATTAAATGATTCTCTTGTGCTGAACCACCCTTGAATATTTGGGATAAAACCCACTTCATCGTGGTGTATAATTCTTTCAGTATGCTGTTGGATTCAATTTGCAAATATTTTGTTGAGGATTTCTGCATCTATATTAATAAGAGAAATTGGTCTTTATCTATTATTGTAGTATCTTTATCTGGGTTTGGTATTTGGGTGATGTTGGCCTCATAGAATGAGTTAGGTATTGTTCCCTCCTCTTCAATTATTGGGAGAGTTTGAGCAGGATTGGTACTCACGTTTCTTGGAATGATTAGTAGAATTCACCTATGAAGCCATCTGATCCTGGGTTTTTCTTCATTGGGAGGTTTTTGATGACTGATTTAATCTGTTACTTGGAATTGGTGTGTTGAAGTCTTCTGTTTCTTCTAAAGTCAGTGTAGGTTATTTGTGTTTTTCTAGAAATTTCTCCACTTCATCTTAGTTGTCTAATTTGTTAGCATATAGTTGTTCTTAGTATCCTCTTATGATCCTTTGGGTAGGTGCATAAATCTTTATGATTGTTATTTCTTCTTGATAGATTGCCCCTTTTATTAATACATAGTTTTCTTCTCTGTCTTTTGTAACAGCTTTTGTCTTAAAGTCTATTTTGTCTGATGTTGATATAGCTACCCTAGCTCTTTTTTGGTTACTGTTTGCATGGAATATCTTTTCCTAACCTTTCACTTTCAGCCTATTTTCAGTTTGATCATGCTTTTTTTAATCCAATCTGCCAATCTGTGTCTTTTGATTGGGGAGTTTAACCCATTAACTTTCAATGTTATTACTGTAAAGGTAGTACTTAGTTCAGCCATTTTGTCCTTTCTATACATCATTTCTTCTTCTTTTTTTTCTCTTTTCCTTATCGCAACCTCCTTTTCTATACAGTTGATCTTTTGTGATGTATCTGACTGATCTCTTTCTCATTTCTGTTTTTGTATATTTAAAAAATACTTTCTCATTTCTGTTTCTCATATTTTTAAAATACCTCGGGGTTTATATTACACTACCTACCTCTATAAGCTACTAATTTAAAAAGATACCAGTTTAGCTTCAATAGCATACATGTTCTTTGCTTCCATAGCCCTCTGTTTCCCCTCTTTATGTCATTTTTGTCCCACTTTACCACTTTATATTTTGCATGTCCATTATCAGGAAATATGCCTTTTCTTGTTCAATTGTGTTCTGACTCTTATGGGAATTAGAGTTTTATATTGAGGATACAGTTACTATTGGCTTTTGCCTTTTCCCTTTTAGTTACCCTTTCTGACAATCTTCATTTCTTCACACTACTCTGAGCCACTCTCTCTTGTCCTTTCCTTTAAGTCTGCAGAACTCCCTTTAGTAATTCTTGTAGGGCAGATCTTTTATTGGCGAACTCTTTCAGTTTCTGTTTATTTGTGAATATTTTATTTTATTTTATTTTAAATTCAGTTTTATTGAGGTATATTCACATACCATATGGTCATCCATGGTGTACAATCAGTTGTTCATGGTACCATTATATAGTTGTGCATTCATCACCACAATCAATTTTTGAGCATTTTATTACCACATCAAAAAGAATAAGAAGTTACAGTAAAAAAGAACACCCAAAACATCCCATTCCCCCCATTCCTCCCTATTACTCATTTACTTTTTGTTTTCATTTTTCTATTCATCTGTCCATACACTGGATAACAGAATAGAAAGTGAATCCTGAGATTATGGGACAAAGCAGTGGCATAAATGGCATATTTCATTGTTAGGGAAATAGATGATTTCCAGTAATGTAGTTTACTATGAATGGCTCATCCTGTTTCTCTGGATGATGATGGACACTCACAAACAATGAGAATTCTTCCCTGGCCACTACCCTGGTGCTCATTTTCACACTGTAAAAACATTCGAGGTGTGAGCCCTCACAGTGATTAGTCCTGGACCCCATGTGGAGTGGAGAGTGGGTACAAGTAAAATAGTCCTAATGTGTGGGTAGTTACATAGAACTCTGTGACCATGTGAAGTCTTTTTGAAATTTGTGGGTAGAGTAAATTGGCAGAATTATGATTCTAGTTTTCCCAGTTATTTGGATTTAAGACTTTTCCCCCTAATCATATCATATATGGTTGTTATATAAAAGAGGATTTTTTCCAAACTGCATATATCACTGTGTAAACTCCTTTAGAAATGAAAATAATTCTAACCTATTCAAGTTTATCAGCATTAATGCTGTTTAGCAAAAACACTTAAGGGTGTCACAGCTGAGTAAATATTAAAGAAAAGCAACGAATACTTTAGGTGGAACAATTAATAAGCCACAGAGCAGGCAAGTTCTTTCATTTTGATTACTTTTAATCCCTATCACTTGTCAAAAGAAAAGGGGAAGAAATCCCCTCAGTAAAATTCATAAATCCTATTACCAAATAAAAATTCCATTTATAACTAAATTACACGTAGAAATTCAGCTTAAAAAATTACTGCGGCCCATTGTTAACACACCAGCACTATCTACAAACACAGTTGTTTAAACACAACAGATTGCCATTACTCAGTAGGTTCATTAATCACAGTTCAGCTTGCTATCAGGAGTAAAAATTACTGGTGTTATTAAATTTCCACCCCATTACCTTGGCTTTTATTTAGAATCACTTGTCAGTGATTTCTATCTTCATTAGACGTTGGAAACTAACCAACCCATAAATTCATCAAAGAAAAACAATACATTTGATGATATCTTGGAAATGTAAATGCTTAGTACAATTTTGTTAGTTCACAAAGTCTCTTAAGCATTACAGTAATCTGTTCAAGTTAATTCTCAAGCCTTTGCTTCAAAAAAACCATTAACCATAGCTATTTCAAATAGTGTTTAAAAAAACTCTTGAAATAATGGATTTCTGGTAATTGGCCTCAACCAGTCTGACAGGTCTGATGCTCCAGTCTTTTTGCAAGTCCCCCAGTATACTTCTGTTTAAGGGACTGTAATCTCTCACTTTGATGAAAGACTACCAGTTTCATCTTACTGCCTTTTCCAGGAATGTTTCAGAAAAGCTACTTTCCATCCTCCAAGGGAAATGTTCAGGGGCACCACTTCCAGGATTGGAAATGAGATCTCTATCTTCTAAGGTAAATTGAAATTATAACCATTATTGACTAGTCAGTTACTGACTACTAGTCTTAAGAACTGAGATAGCCATTAAAGAGAATTTAGTACAAAAACATAAGGTTCTCTAAAACTTTACACTCTAAATGGGCTATAATACAGTACCCATTTATGCATGTAAAGATAACTCCTATTACAGAGCAAGAGATTGCTAGTGCTAAATGAATGAGGGGGGTAAGAACTGCCATAGCAATGCAGAACTGACTCTAGACTATAGGGATGAGATAAGCCAGTCATCCTCTCAGAGAAGGGGTGAACATGGAATGGAAATCAAGGGAGGGGAAACAAAGGTGGTAAGAAGCATGGAGTGCATTATTTGTGTTTGAGAGCAAAACAGAGCAAATCTGCTATATCAATTTGTTTATGTGAATGGTGTCAGTGAGACTACATTTCAAATTTGACTAAGATTAACTAATCTTGATTTAAGTATATTTTGACACTATCCTCTTTAAAAAGGTGAATCACACCGAGGCCATCCACAATTGATGCGTTTGGCTCGGTTTAGAATCACTGGAAATGTAGTCATGGCTGGTCCTAGAATCACCAGCTGTATCAAGAGTGTTTCTCTAGATAAACCCTCTCTTATAATGTGTCCCAAACAAATCATTAAATTACGATCATTTGTAATGCTAGAGTTGTACTGATTGACTTCATAGCTGCGGGACCCTTCTAAGATTAATAGATCTGGGAGGCCCATAAATTCTTCCATTAAAAAAATGTGGTCAGTTTTTCTGCACTTCAGTTCCAGTTAATTAGGTTCATCAAATCCAGGTGGTGTTTGTAAATCATAAATTACGTAAACTACAGTAGGTATATTGCTGTTATTTCTAGTTGCCCAGCATACTGTTGTGTGCTTTTTTTGGTATACCATACCCAGGACATCTGTGATATTTTAATAAATATATGAATTGAAGCTGAGGTAAAGAAAGTAAGTGCTAATGGAATACTCTAGAAAAACATGACTTCCTGAAGGGGACAGCTGTTGGTTTTGTCTGACCAGCATTCCTTCCTCCTTCTACTGGTAATAGCATTTGCTGTTCATTTGTGCAACTACCTCTTGCTCCTTCCATGTAGTCTTGTGGAGCTGTCAGTCAACATGCTTGCCTCCTTCGCTCAAGCTAAACTCGGGAAGGAATTTTCATTTTGTTAATAGGGACAAGGGACTGAAAGCAACTGGAATTGTGTCAACGGCAGTACCTTGGAAAAGACTGTCCATCAGTTCCTACTCCTTAGCTTCCCTGGTGGTGTACTGACGGATTATCCTTTCCAGAGGCCTGAGTGGTAAAATCTTCCCTAGTACTGTGAGCTATTCCATGTATTTTGTTTTCATTTTCATTAAAACAATTTATATAGAGCTAATTTTTGTGGCTTGGCAAACCCAAGGGGATTAATGTATGCATTTTCCTTCCTCTGCTTCAACTTCCAACCATAGTGTTAGGGATGATTACAACTGTGGAATTCTGTAGGAAGGATGGGTGGCATCACTGATGCCTCTCAAAATGCTGGTTTCAGTACATTTGATTTTAAGGAAAGGAAAAGTAAACAAAGAGGCTAGGGTGAGAGAATAAAGAGGAGGGCAAGCCTGTTCACCAGGGAATTGTTATTCCCTCTTAACAACTAACAGGAAAAAAAAATCGCTATAGCCATCACTGTGAATGAATTTTGGTACAACGTTTCTCTCGACAAACATCTGGTATTTCCAATTCCACTCACCCATTCTTCCCCGGAAGTTGTGTGTCAGGCTTCTGATCTGAAAACCAACAGACAGGGGATTGCAATTGTTGCTGTTACTTTCTAGGTTAGGTAACCAAGAGGACAAAAGCTATTTGACACCTGCGTTATAGTTCCATGCCCACACTTGTCCTGCATCAATTGACCACTTAAATTGTTTTTCAGTGACAAACTGTGAAGAGCTCTGAGCTACAAGCCATGGATTCTGGACTTGGTATCACAGGCACTAGAGAGCTGTTAAAAGGAGCCAGGGTTTAATTAGAAAATTTATAACCCACTGTTTTAAAAAAGTTTTGTATAACAAAATCCCAGGAAGTATGAGTTGTCAGCAACATCAAATGCAGCACAGACAAGGAAGCTTGAGAAAAATTCACTGGATTTGATAAAAGAAATGCTTAGTAGAAGGAGGGAGACAAAAGCACATTTATATGAAGAAAGGAGGGATATGGGTGGTTAAGTAGCAGTTTGGCAGAGAAAAGGAGAGAGATGGAAAAGCAGCTGGAAGGATCAAGCAAACAATCTTTTTTGTTTTTAAGGTAGGGAATATCTGGATACGTTTGAAGGCAGAAGAGAAAGCTGCTGAAGAGGAAGTAACTGAGATGGCTGGCTTCATGGTTGTACAACCTGTGTAGTTACAAAAAGCCCTGTCTTGGAAGGATCCTGCACTTGGTTTAATGCTTTGCTCTCACAGTTTCAAAATTCTTAATAGTTTTGGAACCAGGGCCTTTGCATTTTCAGGGCCCTTGCATTTTCATTTTGTACCAGCCTTTCAAACTAGGTAGCAGTTCCTGAGAACTGATAAATGTGAAAGTAATCTGAAAGGTATAAAGCATTATGGGTTAGGCTGATTAATGGCCCTCCAAAGATGTGTACATCCTAATCCCTAGAACCTATGAATATGTTACTATATATGGCAAAAGGAATTACGCAGGTGTGATTAAATGGAGGATTCTGAGATTGGGAGATTATCCTAGATTATCTAAATGGCCCCAATGTACTCACAAAGACAGAGGTAGTAAAGTTAGGGTCAGAAAGAAAAGGCAAAGTGACAATGGAAGCAGAATGAAGGAGATGCAACAATGTGAAGTGGAGCCATGAGTCAAGGAGTGCAAGACTTCTAGAAACTGGAAAAAGGAAGGAAACAGATTCTCCTCTAGAGCCTCCAGAAGGAACACTGCCCTGCTGACCAATTTTGGACTTCTGACTTCTAGAACTGTAAGATAAATTTGTGTTGTTTTGAGCCACTCAAATTTCTGGTAATTTGTTACAGCAGCAATAGGAAACTAATACATGCTACATAAATATATGATGTACTGCTAGCTTTGTAGAAATCAGAGGTATTATTAATTAAATTAATAGCAGCTATCATTTATTGAGCACTTTCAATGTGCTAGGCACTATACTAAGCCCTTTTTGCATATTATTTTATGTAGTCCTAGAAACAATATTTGAAGTGGGTATTGTGTTCAATTTAAAGAAGTACAAACAGGCTCACAGACGTTAAGTAACAACAAAACTAACTACTATGTTTTAGAGTTGGAATCTGAATCCAGTCTGTGTCACTAAAACCTGTGCCTTTATTCTCATTCCATATTTTATTACAAACTCTTAGGTTTGTCCTAAGTCTTTAACATACAATATGTTCGCATGTTTCTATATAGCAGTGGGGTTGGTAGGGAGCTGGGGATGAAAACCACCTCTGGGACGTATACAGTGAAAGAGGAGCCAAAGCTACCTAGAAGTCGCAAGTGGCTTATCCTAGACACCGTTCGCGCCTATCTTGCCCTGCTAGGCGAATCCTGGAGCCTCGCGGCAGAGCAGTTATCACTAAACGACGCGGTTGATTACAGTAGGAATCCACGCAGGAAGGCGCTCCAGCCGCGTTTCCTCGGACTATTTCAGGAGCAAACGGCCGAGTCTCAGCCGGTGAAGGCGCGCAAAGACAAGCCCATTCCCAGCTCTGCCCTAGTAACCCGCACCTCCTCTTGTTTTGGAGGTCCGCGTGGTCCCGGCTCATTGGCCGCCGTGGAGCCCGAGGCTCCGGCAGAGGCGGAGCGGCCTCGGCGGTGGTAGTTCCCGGGTTCGCTCCGCCGCCGGCCCCGCCTTCCGGCCCGATGTGCCCTCGCGAGCCGCTCGAGACCACATCTCCCATAAGCCCCTGCGCTCCAACGGGGGCGTGGCCGACGAAGCAGAAGAAACCGGGGGCGGGGCCGCCTAGGGGATGAAGTGGGGGCGCTCAGTGATCCAACCTTCAATTACAGCTGCTGGGCGCCGGGAGAGCGTCCTCCGCCACCCGACGGGCGTCCAGAGCTCTTGACCCTGGAGTCATTCAGCCTCCGGGAACCATCCCCTTCGGTCGTCACTCGGGCCGCCCGCCGTTCCCCCGCCCCGAGGGGCCCGCTTAGCCGCGGCGGGGGAAGAGCTCAGCATGAGCCGGGGGGGTCAGCCCGGCCGGCTCTGGGCAGGGGGCGGTGGCGGTCGGAGTGCATCTGCTGTTCGCCCTGAGCTTCGCCGCGAGCCTCGTCGAGGCCCAGGTAAGCACAGGGATGGCGTGTTGGGGACCTCCAGCCGACCGCCCGCGGCAGCTGCGAACCCTCCACGGCTGCGGCGCGCAGAGGGCCGGGGCCGGACCCTGAGTTTAATTTCTTGTGAACGGAAAAGACAAGGGGAGGAAAGACATAATAGTCAAGTCCAGGAAACGTCTGCCAAGAGCTTGCGGTGTACAAGGATGGCGACACTCATGGGGTAATGGCAGTAAAAAAGAGGAAGATGGTGACGGTCCCCTGAGGTGTTTTCTTTTTTCTTTCCTGATTTTTTGGCGGCTAAAAGTGTGGCGGGAGATGGGACGGGAATGAAAACATTGGCTGTCTTTTGCGAAGCGCACGCATAGAAATGGTGAAGCCGTTCCCTTGAAGAGTTAAGGAGGGAGGAGAACTGAGAGTAGTGTGACAGAACCCCCGCGGCCCTGCGAAAATCGGGGGTTTTGGGGTGGGGTAAGGTAAAAAAACTTCTCAGAACTTTTGGACTAGAGATTCCCCCTTTTTGTTGTTGTTGTTGTTTTCTTGTTGTTGTTTGTTTTTACCTTTGCTCAAGCATATTCATTTGCTCAGGACTGCTTTATTTTTACTCGTACTCCGTTAAACCCAGGTAAATCCAAGCACTAGACAACTGGTCTGTAGTTCTGACCTGGCTCGTGGGTGGTGGTTCTGTCTCTTTCAGTATTGAAGGGATGGCTGTAGAGTAAATTAGAGTATAGGGTTTGTCGATGTGAAACGTTTATTCAGAAGTTGTTCTCGGTATGCTGGAAATCTGAAGGTTAGTTCACCAGAGCCTTTTGCCTTTCCAACCTGCTGCTTATGAAGATGTTTCCTTTTTGTTTAGTAGGATTTGAATAGACTGCCAGGTGCTGCTGTGTCTTGTCTGCACCTGCTGCAAAGTGGCAAAACTGCTAAGAGAGAAAAAAAAAGGCTCAGGTGGCCCGATAATGAGGGGCGATGTCATTTGAAGCAATTAATGCTCATTGCTATGAAAAAATCTAAGGTAACTATGAGTATAACCATGTAAACATGTTTTTCTGACTTTATTCAAATACTTATGCCATGGTTTATGGTATTCTGCACTAAATCTCAGACTGCTTGAACATTCAATTTGTGTCCATGTTTGAGTACTTTTTAAATAAATGATGAAAAAAAAATAGGACAAACTAGGTTATGCTATTAGGGAGCATGATAAAAATGCAGATTCTCTGCTCCACCTCCAAACTTTCTGATTCTTTGGATCTGGAATGTGACCCTAGAATTTGCATTTTAAACAAGCCTTGCCGAAAACTAATGCAGTGATTCTTCAGATTACCTTTTGGATCACACTTGGAGAAACACTGAAATAGTGGAAATCTGGGCATACCTACCAGTCTTATGAAAAGTATATTTTCCGTATTTTCTTTGGCAAAATTATTTTCTAGCTTTTTAGGTACAAGTTAGGTGTTTGTTTTGAGTAGAAGTTATATTTAGAGATTGATTTTCTCTTTTTGTATAGTGTGTCTTAATTATGTACTACTTTGTCACCAATCTAGAAGCTTCATTTTAGATTTCTTCACTTACCCCTATTTATGTATAGTAATGTTTCATAAGTGCACGGGTACTTTTAATTTTATTATATTTGAATGAATATATAGTTCAACAGTTAAAGATTTCTGTATTTTGAAAGTAGCATTGTGCCATCCTCAAAAGTGAATAATTTTGTTTTTTGTTTCCTGTGGTACTTTCTAACATAGTGTTTGATCACATTTTGGACAGTTCTTTAATCTCTAACATGCTTAAATATACATTATCTCATTTTATTTGATACATCTCTCAGAAGTGGGGCCATTGAGGTAACTGCAGTTCAAAGAGCTTCAAATGACTAATATCACACTTGTTAAGTAAGTGAACAGGATTAAACTAGAGCCCTAGTGCAGACCCATTTCTAGTCTACAACAGTATATCCCAGTATACTTTGCTTCTCTAGAATAAAAACATAAAGCAGAGGGAAAGCAGGAAAATCAGAAGTTGACTTCTCTTCCATATACTAAATTGGTAGGAAAGCAGTAAAGTATAAAGGAAAGAATTTGATGTTTTGAAAAATACCCCTTTTCCCAAGAAATCAAAGTCATTTGAGGAGATATTTTAAATATATCTTCTTGCTATAAAAGGAGAAAATTATTTTTGAGCACATGAAATGTTATACTTCCGTATATCTCATGCCCCATTTTCCTATAAATGAATGCTTTGGTGTATGACAAAACACTACGAACTAAAGGTATAGTGAGTGCATGTGATATAACAAGTTAATCTTTCTTTAAAGAAATAATTTCAGTTGGATACACTTTTAAATCCTTTTAAATGCTTTTCTGAGGTGTCATGAAATCCAGAAATATACAGAGCTCCCAAACAAATGGAAAGCCAGACACTTGGGACTCAAACAATGCCATATCAGTCCATTACCCTGAGGACGTCTCCCAAACTCTGGAGGCTTTGAGCTTTTGCTGTAACAGCTGCATGGGGTGAAGTGGAGAAGAAATAAAGCATAGGTGTGCCCAAGCTGAGGAAATTAATAGGAGACCCCACCATAAAGATGGGACTCCAAAGGGCTACATCCTCAGTGTAAGGGTAAATGAGAAATGAATCCCACTATAAGCAAGGGGAAAGTAAAGAAACTTACTGGATGGAAGGGGGAAAAACTCTCCCTTGGGAATTTGTAACCATGAGCCATCCCTTACACAGGTTTGCAAGTGAAATTCATGCTACCCATGATGGAAAAAACTATAGTTCCGGATTTGTATGCCCCTCAAGCTACTGGTAAAAGCATATAAACATCCCCTTTGGAGGAATTTATTTTCAGCCTGGGCCAAGAAGAACAAACAGGTAACCATTAAAAAAAATCACAAAACACACAAAGAAATAAGGCACCATGAATGTGATACTAGAAACTTCAGATTGCTGGGGTTCCAGCTCTGAGGTGATCATTGTTCTACCCTGCCCTAAACAGAGGTAGCAGAGGAGACTTACAGATGGTATGCTCCCTCAGAGCTGCAGAGGATAGTTGAAGGGCTGCATTTGCTGGGCAGAGGCCAAGTCGAGAAAGTGCAGCTTTAGGGAGCTGTGGAAGCTCCTGGCACCCTTTCTTGGCCCTATCTCATCACCTACCCAGGGCAGTTTGGAGCCGGCTGGCACTCCCTTTGAGAGTCCCTGGCCTTGTTCTGGCAGGGAAAGACTGACTTGGGAAACTCCTCTTCAGTGTGCCCTCCCCATCCCAGAATTTGCCCTCCAGGCAAAAGCAGCTTGAGAAAATAAAGCAGTATAAGAAACAGTTGTGGGCAGAAAACCTGGGGCAAAGGCTTACCTGCTTTAAGTCCAGCAGTGGGATACCCAGGACAGGGAGAAGGTCTGTTTCCTGGGAAGTAGAGGGGCATTCAAACTCCTGTAAACAGGGACCTCGTAAGACTTAAGCACAAACCCAGGACAAAACACAGGCCCAGAAGGGACAGGGAGGACCCTGTACTTTGCATTTGCCTTAGGGTAACCTTTCTGATTGGAGGGCTAATTCTGACAAAGAGCACCAGCCAACGAAAAGCCAATATGCAATGATGATGACAGGTGATTTTTGCTTACGTTTGCCTGTTTTTTATTGTTGGCTCTTGACACTCAAGAAAATATCTGTCATATGACCAGCTGGTTACAAACTTAAGAAACAGGCATTTCAGGGAATAAATTGCAGAGATGACATTCTAAAATATTAAAATGTACACTGTACAACAAAAGATTACAAGAGCAAGAAACAGAAAATGATGCCCATCCAAAGGAAGAGGATGAAAATCCAGAAAACATCAACGAAGAAGACCAGACTGTGGACATACTGGACAATGACTTTAAAAAAATGAAGGAAAATACAGAGGAAGAACTAAAGAATAACAGGAAAACCTTGAATGAACAATATGAGAATCTCAGTAAAGAGAACTTTAAAAAGGAATTAAACAAAATTATTGCACTGAAGACCACGGTAACTTAAATGAAAAATTCCCAGGAGGATATCAACAGCAGATTGGAGGTGGCAGAAGAAAGAATCAGCAAACTCAAAGAAAGAAAATTAAAATGAGTCAGGCTGAGGAGGAGAAAGAAAAAAGAAATATAAAAAGAGAAAATAGCCTAAGAGACCTGTGGGACACCATCAAATGTACCAATATACATGTTATGGGAGATTGAGAAGGAGAAGGAAGAAAGGGGCAGAAGGAATAGTCAAAGAAATAATGACTGAAAACTTCCCCAACTTAGCAAAAGACATAATAGGGTTCACTGTCGGTGTAGCACAGTTCCATAGATTTTTTTTTTAAATAACTTTTTATTATAAGCTGTGCATACTTACTATTTTTAAAAATTAGGAAATTTGGACAAACAAAAAGAGCCATCAATGTCACCCATTTAAAGTAATAGTGACATCTCCTGGGGGAACCTTTGATAACAGTTTAATGTATGTATATTTCTCTCTGCACATTATATGCAAGCATGCATTTAATAAGATCAGATTTTATAGCATGCTTTCTTATGAATGCAGTTTTATTGAGATATATTCACACACCATATAATCCATCCAAAGTATACTATCAGTGGCTCTCAGTATCATCATCAGTGCATTCATCATCATATTCAGTTTTCATTACTGCAAAATAAAAATAAAAACAACAAAAAAAATTTAAAACAGCACACAAAACATCCCATACCTCTTATCCCTCCCCCCATTATTTATATGTATTTTTGTGGTTATTTAGTTACTCATCCGCTCATACACTAGATCCAGGGAGTGTCAGTCGCCAGGTTTTCACAATAACATGGTCCCATGATAAAAGCTATATAGTTATACAGTCATCACCAAGAATCAAGGCTACTGCATTACAGTTCAGCAGTTTCAGGGATTTCCTTCTAGCTATTCTGATACACTATTCATAGGAATAACCTCCAGAATGACTTTTTGACTCTGTTTGAAATCTCCTGGCCACTGAAACTATTTTGTTTCATTTCTTTTCTCTCTTTTGGTCAGGAAGGCATTCTCAGTCCCACAATGCTGGGGCCAGGCTCATCCCTGGAAGTTCTGTCCCATGTTGCCAAGGAGACTTAAACCCTTGGGAGTCATGTCCCACTTAGGGGGGAGGGTAGTGAGTTAATTTGCAGAGTTGGGTTAGAGATATAGGCCACATCTGAGCAACAAAAGAGATTCTCTGGGGATGACTCTTTAGGCATAGTTATAAGTAGGCTTAGCTTTGCCATTGGAGAGATAAGTTTCATAAGGGCAAGCCTCTAGATCGAGGGCTTGGCTTATTAAATTGGGCGTCCCTATTGCTCAAGAGAATAGCAGGAATTCCCCAGGTAGGAAAGTTTAATCTGTCCACATTTTCTCCCAGTCCCTCAAGAGGACTGTTCTGGTTTGCTAATGCTGCCGTTACACAAGATACCAGAAATGTATTGGCTTTTATGAAGGGGATTTATTAAGTTAAAAATTTATACTTCTGAGGCCATAAAAGTGTCCAAACTAAGGCATCAACAATTTTCAAACAATCAATTTGATTCACTTTGTTGATTGATTCACCTTCAGTTGAAGTTGATGATACCTTCACTGAAGAATGGCTGATGGTGTCTGGAACACCTCTGTCAGCTGGGAAGGCATGTGGCTAGCATCTGCTGCTCCTTTGCTTCCAAGTTGCGTTTCAAAGTGGCTCTCTCCAAAATGTCTCTGGGTCTCTCTTAGCTTCTTCACCTTCTGTGCATCTAAGCATAAGGGTCCTCTCTTAGCTTCTCCGGAGCAAACTCTTGGCTAGCATCTCTAAACATCTCCAAGTGTCAGCATCAGTGTCAATATTAGCGCATAGCTTGTCTCCAAACTGTCTCTCTCAGCTGCTCTCTGCTTCTGCTTGTGAGCTCTTTTATAGGACTCTGGTAATTAAATCAAGACCCACCCTGGATGGGTGGGGTCTATATCTCCATGGAAGTAATTGAATCAAACGTTTAGCACACAGGTGATTGAGTCACATCTCCATGGAAACACTCAATCAAAAGATTCCAACCTAATCAACACTAATATGTCTGCCCCACAAGATTGCATTAAAGAATATGGCTTTTGGGGGGACATAATTATATCCAAACTGGCACAGGGACTTTGCAAAAACTTTTTTATTTTCTTCCCAAAATATTCTGGATGTATTGGAGTATTACATTAGCCTGTACAGAATAACAAGATCTCATTCCCTTTTCTAGGTTCCATGTAACTATGTTGTTTAAATAAACTGACCAGACAGGTTAAATTAGTGTGCTAGAGAGAATATAAATTTTGTACCAAATAAACTTCTCTTCCTTTGGTCTCTCACAGAAGTTGGAGTTTTAAAATACAGTCAATAAGATCCTTATCTTGTATTCTAATTTACCTTCATCCTAACCAAGTCTGTTTCATTCATTTCTCTGATTTTAAGTCTGATCTCTTTTTCAGCTTCTTTAACAGTTGCTGTACAGAATAATGCTGACTTTCAGAGCTTCAGTACCCTAACTCCAACTCTCAGGTGTCACACAGATACCCAAATTTCCAGGGAACTACCAGATTATGTATAAGGAGCTCAGAATCTCAGAATTTAGAAATAACAGTTAAAACTCAGGAATAGATGTGACTGCTGTAAGAGCTTACAATCTAGGAACCTTTACAATAAACCTTATTGAACGTTCTGTCCTCCTCAATCATCGATTGCCTAATTTCTGCCCGAATCTATCCCCTGCTAACCTATGCTCTTGAATTCAATTCTCAGCATTTGTTCATCATAGTTAGTTTGTATGAGTGAGGCCTTACAATATTTGTCCTTTCATTTCTAGCTTATTTCATTCAACATAATGTCTTCAAGATTCATTCACCTAGTTGCATGCCTCACAACTTCAGTCCTTCTTGCAGATGTTCAGTATTCCATTGTATGTATATACCATAGTTCACCCCTCCCTTCATCCATTGGTGTACCCTTAGGCCACCTCCATCTGTTGCAAATCGTGAATAATGTTGCCATAAACACCAGTGTGTAAATGTCTGTTCGTGTCCTTGCTTTCAGTTCTTTCAAGTATATACCAAATAATGGGGTTGCAGGATCATACAGCAGCCCTGCACCCAGCCTCCTGTGGAACCACCACACTGCCCTCCAGTGGGGCTTCACCATTCCACTTCCCTGTCAACAGTGAATAGGTATGTCTTTCTGCCCACATCTTCTCCAGCACTTGTATTTTTGTTTATCTGTTTTTAATTTTTTTATATATATTTTTTGAGATTGTTCACATACCATACAAGTATCCAAAGATCCAAAGTGTACAGTCAGTTGCATGGTACCATCATACAGCTGTGTGTCCATCAATACAATTAATTTCTTTTTCAATTTTTAGAACATTTTCATTACTCCAGAAAAGAAATAAAGACAAAAAAATGAAACTCAAATCCTCCCATACCCCTATCCATGCCCCCCTCCATTATTCATTCATAGTGTTGGTATAGTACATTTGTTACTGTTGATGAAAGAATGTTAAAATACTACTAACTGTAGTGTAATAGTTTGCAATGGGTATATATATATTTTTCCTATATACCCCTCTATTATTCTAGTTATAGTATCATACATTTGTTCTAGTTCGTGAGAGAGATTTCTAATATTTGTATAGTTAACCACGGACATTGTGTACCACAAGATTCACTATTTTATACATTCCATCTTTTAACCTCCAGCTTTCCTTCTGGTGACATATGTGA
This sequence comes from Choloepus didactylus, assembly GCF_015220235.1. Lineage (NCBI taxonomy): Eukaryota > Metazoa > Chordata > Mammalia > Pilosa > Megalonychidae > Choloepus > Choloepus didactylus. Next base: position 20,966,461 of record NC_051308.1, on the reverse strand, counting down.
CTCTGAGCTTACGCTTTCCACCACCTTCACACACCTTTCAGCACTGTTAGTTATTCTCACAACAGGCTACCATCACCCCTGTCCATTTCCAAATGTTTAAGTTCACCCTAGTTGAACATTCTGCTCATAATAAGCAACCGCTCCCCATTCTTTAGCCTCATTCTATATCCTGGTAACTTATGTTTCATGTCTATAAGTTTATATATTATAATTAGTTCATATCAGTGAGACCCTGAAATATTTGTCTTTATGTGTCTATCTTACTTCACTCAATATAGTGCCCTCAGGGTTTCTTCATCAACCCATTTCTTTTAAGATGGTTTTGTTCACACACCATACATTTCGTTCTAAGTAAAAAATCATTGGTTTCCTGTATAGTCACGTATTTATGTATTCAGCACCATCTCCACTGTCTATATAAGGACATCTCCATTGCTTCCACAAAGAAGGAGTGAGAGTCAAAGAAGGCAGAGAGACAAAAGAAAAAGAAAAGAGAAAGAGAGAGAAAACAAACATAAACACAAAACTTGACAGCTAGAAAGCAACAAAAGGAAAGATAGCATTAAACTGAAGTGGAATAAAGAGTCAGACAACATCACCAATGCCAGGAATCCCATACCCTTCCCCTATTCCCCACCCCGCCATATGCGTTTAGCTTTGGTATATTGGCTTTGTTACATTAAAGGAAGCATAATACAATGTTTCCATGAATTATAGTCCCTAGTTTGCATTGATTGTATTTTCCCCCAATCCCATCCTATTTTTAACACCTTTCAATGTTGACATTCATTTGTTCTCCCTCATGTAAAAACATATTTGTACCTTTTATTACAATCGTTGAGCACCCTAGGTTTTCCTGATTACACAGTCCCAGTCTTTATCCTTTGTCTTTTGTTCTGGTGTCCCACATGGTCCCAACCTTCCTCTTTCAACCATACTCACAGTCATCTTCGTTCAGTGTACTTACATTGCTGTGCTGCTATCTCCCAAAATTGTTTTCCAAACCTCTCACTCCTGTCTTTTCCTATCTGTCTGCAGTGCTTCCTTTAGTGTTTCCTGTAGAGCAGGTATCTGTTCACAAACTGTCATTGTCTGTCAGAGAATATTTTAACTCTCCCTCATATTTGAAGGACAGTTTTGCTGGGTATAGGATTCTTGGTTGGTTGTTTTTCTCTTTCAGTATCTTAAATATATCACACCACTTCCTTCTTGCCTCCATGGTTTCTATTGAGAAATCCGCACATAGTCTTATCAAGCTTCCTTTGTATGTGATGGATCACTTTTCTCTTGCTACTTTCAGGATTCCTTCTTTATCTTTGACGTTTGATAATCTGATTATTAAGTGTCTTGGCGTAGGCCTATTCAGATCTATTCTGTTTGGGATATGCTGCACTTCTTGGATCTGTAATTTTATGTCTTTCATAAGAGAAGGGAAATTTTCATAGATTATTTCCTCTATTATTGCTTCTGCACCTTTTTCCTTTTCTTCTCCTTCTGGGACACCAATGACACATACATTCTTGCTTTTCGTTTTGTCCTTAAGTCCCTGGACACGTTGTTTGTATTTTTCCATTCTTTTCTCTATCTGTTCTTTTGTGTGTAGGCTTTCATGTGCCTTGTGCTCCAGTTCCCGACTGTTTTCTTCTGCTTCTTGAGATCTGCTGTTGTGTTTCCATTGTGTCTTCCATCTCTTTTATTGTGCCTTTCATTTCCATAGATTCTGCCAGTTGGCTTTTCGAACTTTCAGTTTCTACCTTATGTATGCCCAGTGTTTCCATTATATGCTTCATCTCTTTTGCCGTATCTTCCCTAAACTTTTTGAATTGACTTATTATTAGTTGTTTCAATTCCTGTATCTCAGTTGAAGTGTAGGTTTGTTCCTTTGACTGGGCCATAACTTTGTTTTTCTTAGTGTAGGTTGTAGTTTTTTTGTTACTAGGCATGGTTTCCTTGGTTACCCCAATCAGGATTTCCCAGACCAGAATGGGCTCAGGTCCCAGAAGGAAGAGATATTCAGTATCCAGTTTCCCTGGGGGTGTGTCTTAGAAAATTGTTCACTGTGCTTTCCTGCCTGGCAGGGGTGCCTCTCAACCTGTAACTCCAGACTGGTGTAAGGAGATATGGCCTGTGGCTGTTTTCCCCCAGGCTTTGGGGTCTGGTTCTGAATGGCAGGTGGGTAGTAGAGCTGGCTCCCACCCCTTTCCTCTTAGGGAAGATAAACCCCCTAGGGAGAGGTCCTTAGCATTTGAATAGACTCTGCCTGTGCTATCTCCACCCTTGTCTGGGTCAGAGCGCTGGGAACTGAAAATGGCTGAGGCTTTCTCCACTGAGCTGAAACAGGGACAGAAAGCCCCCTTCAGGGCCAGTCCACGGCCACCCTCTGGCTCTCCAAGGTCAGTCATCACCCAAAGCCTCTGTCTGCTTGTTGGGGATTCGTAGCTCCTAGCGAGTAGTCCACGCCTGTTAATTAAAACCCCAGTTGGAGCTCAGCTGAGCTATATTCGCTTGCTGGGAGAGAGCTTCTCTCTAGCACCACTGGGCTTTGCACCTTGGGCTGTGGGGGGAGGGGGCTCCCGGCTTGGAGCCACAGTTTTTTCTTGCAGATTTTATGCTGCGATCTCGGGCATTCCTCCCAATTCAGGTTGGTGTATGATGTCACGTTTGTCGCCCCACAGTTATTCTGGATTATTTACTAGTTGTTCCTGGTTGTTTATTAGTTGTTCCAGGGGGACTAACTAGCTTCCACTCCTCTCTATGCTGCCATCTTTCTGTTTATTTTTTAAACAGTTTTATTTACACACTGTGTAATCCATCCTGAGTGAACAATCTAGAGCTCCTGGTATAGTCATACAATTACGCTTTCACCACCATAGTCTGTTTGAGAACATTTCCATTTCTTCTGCAAAAAAAAGAGGAAGAAAAAATATAAAAGAAAAACAAAAATAAAATAAAAAGGAAAAACAACAATAACAAGAATTCCAGACCCTTCCCTATATCCTCCCTCTGTTGGCATTAGCTTTGATGTATTGCCTTTGTTATAATTAATGGAAGAAGATTACAATGTTATATTAACTATAGACTGTAGTTTGCATTGATTGTGTTTTTTTTTTTTAAATATACCATCCCATTTTCAGTACCTTGCAATGTTGACATTCACTTGTTCTCCCTCATGTAAAAACTTTCTTATATTTCTACATTTAATCACCATCAGTGTCCACTATAGATTTTGCTAAGTTATATGGTCCCAGTTTTATCTTCTATCTTTCCTTCTGGTGTCATACATGCCCCAGCCTTCCCTTTCAACCGGTTATACTCACATTCAGCTTTGTTCATTATACTTGCAATACTGTGTTACCATCACATGGTATTGTGCTATCCATATCTGGATCTTTACAATCAATTCTCTTGAACATTTTGTACGGCTTCAGCATCAAATGCCCAATCTCTACCCTCTTTCTCTCTCGTGATAACGTGCTCTTAATTTGAACTTACAGTGTGCTCATTATACTTAGTTCGTATTAGTGAGACCATACAGTATTTGCCCTTTTGTTTCTGACTAATTTTGCTCAACATAATGTCTTCCAGGTTTATCCATGTTGTTATAAGTGTCATGACTTTATTTTGTCTCACAGCTGTGTGATATTCTATAATGTGTATATACCATAGTTTGTTTATCCACTCATCTGTTGATGGATTTTGGGGCCATTTCCATCTCTTGGCAGTTGTGAATAATGCTGCTGTAACCATTGGTTTACAAAATTCCTGTTCACATACTAGCCTTTTGTTCCTCCGAGTGTACACATAGTAATGGGATTGCTGGATCATATGGCAGTTCTATATTTAGCTTCCCGAGGAACCGCAAAACTGCGTTCCAGAGCAGTTGCACCATTCTGCACTCCCACCAACAGTGAATAAGTTTACCTCTTTCTCCACGTCCTCTCCAACAGTTGTAGTTTTCTGTTTTTTTGATAATGGCCATTCTAGTAGGTGTGAGATACCTCATTGTGGTTTTGATTTGCATTTCCCTAATAGCTAGTGAAGTTGAGTATCTTTTCCTATTTTTTTATTAGCTTTTCTTAAAATTCAATTTTATTAAGATATTGTATAAGTTAGGGTTCTCTAGGGAAACAGAATCAATGAGAGGTGTCTCTGATTATCAAATTGTAAAAGTGAGTCACGCAACTGTGGGTATGCACGAGTCCAAATTCTGTAGAGCCATCAACAAACTGTCAACTCCAAGGAAGATGTCCGATGAACTCCTCAGAAAACGAACCGGCAACTTCGACGAACTCCTCAGGAAATGAACTAGGATCTTCGATGAACGTGTTCGATGAACTCCTCAGGAAATGGACTGGCAACTTCGACGAACTCCTCAGGAAATGCTTCACTGGGCAGCCAAAGAAGAAGTGAAGGTCCTCTATCTGTCTTGCTTATAAGTCTTCAACTGATTAATTGGATCAAATCCAGCCAATTGCATTCTCTTATTGTGGAAGGCACGCCCTTTGGTGAGTCATCAGTCACAGCTGCAGTCAATTGACTGATGATTTAATAAACCAGCCTGTTGGTTTATTAACCAGCCTCAGGCGTCCTCACAGCAATTGTTAGGCCAGTGTTTGCTTGACCAGACAGCTGGGTCCCCTGGCCAAGTTGACAGACACATGAACCTAACCATCACAGATATACTCACACACCATATAATCCATCCAAAGTATTCAGTCAGTGGCACACAGTATCATCATATAATTGTGCATTCATTGCCACAGTCAATTGTTAAGCGTTTTTATTCCTCCAAAACAAAGAAAAAAATATAAAACAGTTTAAAAAAAAATCAGGAAATAAAAGAGGACCGAAACCATCCCATATGCCTTATCCACTATATTGTTTATATATATTTTTTGTCGTTATTTTATTACTCATCTGCCCATACACTGGTTAAAGGGAGTGTCAGTCACCAGGTTTTCACTATCACATGGTCACACAATAAAAGCTATATAGTTATATGATTATCATCAGGAATCAAGTCTACTGTATTACTATTCAACAGATTCAGGTATTTCCTTCCAGCTATTTAGTTACACTAGAAACTAAAAAATAATGTCTATGTAATGCATAAGAATAACATCCAGAATGACCTCTAGACTCTATTTGATATCTCTCAGCCACTGAACTCTATTTTGTTTCTTTTCCCCTTTTTGGTCAAGACATCATTCTCAATCCCATGATGACAGTGCCAAGTTCATCCATGGGAGTCATGTCCAAAGTTGCCAGGGAGACTTACACCCTGGAAGTTATGTCCCATGTAGGGCAGAGGGTAGTGAGCGTGTTTGCAGAGTTGGCTTGGAGATAGAGAGGCCACATCTGAGCAACAAGAGAGGTTCTCTGGAGGTGAGTCTTAGGCATTATTGTAAGTAGGCTTAGCTTCTCCTTTTCAGGAATAAATTTCATAAGAGCAAGCCCCCAAGATCAAGGGCTTGACTTATTAAATTGGGATTTCCTAATTCTTGCAGGAATATCAGGAATTCCCCAGGTGAGGAAGCTTAATATTTCCACATTTTTCCCCAGTCTTCCAAGAGGACTTTGCAAATAGTTTTTTATTTTCTATCCAAAATACTGTGGTGTGCATTGGCATATCATATTAGCCTGTACAGCATAACATGATCTCATTCCCCTTTCTAAGTACCATGCAACCATGTTGTTTAAATAAACTGACCATATGGGTTATATGAGAAAGCATGGTACAGAGAACATAAATTTTGTACCAAATAAACATCTCTTAAAAAACAGTCAGAACTCAGAAATAGATATGACTGCTGTAAGAGCTTACAGTCTGTGAACCTTTACAACAAGGCTTGTTGAGCACTCTGTACTCCTGCATCATCGATAATCCAACCTCTGTCCACATTCTATTCCTGGTACCTATGCTCTCTAATTCATTTCTCAGCATTTTTCATTATAGTAAGTTTATATTTCATTATAGTAAGTTTATATTTAAATTTTTAGAGCAGTTGTAAGTTCTTCAGCGTTCATTCACCTAGTTGCATGCCCCACAACTTCATTCCTTCTTGCAGCCATTCAGTATTCTGTTGCTTGTATACACCGTATTTCACCTTTCCTACACCTGGGATGTACTCTTAGGCCACCTCAATTTGTTGCAAATTGTGACTACTGCTGCCATTAGCACCAGTTTGTAAATGTCTATTCATGTCCCTGCTTTCGGTTTTTCTAAGCATATACTTGCACCATTCTACTTCCTTACAAACATCTTCTCCAGGACTTGTATCTTTCTGTTTATTTATTTATTTATTTATTTTTTGAGAACAGACCTGACTTTTTCATTTTTAAAATTTTAAACAAATTTTTATTTATTTTAATTTTTACTTATTTAAATTTTTTAGAGCAGTTGTAAGTTTAGATAAAAATCATGGAGCAAGTACAGTTCCCAGTTCCCATATACCCCACCCTCACTCCACACACACCCGCATCCCCCACACATAGAATTTTCCTGTTATTAACATTTTGCATTAGAGTGGTACATTTGTTACAATTGATGAACTAGTATTATTATATTATTTACTGAAGTCCATAGTTTACTTTAGGGTTCACTCTTCGTGTTGTACACGTTCTACATTTTGTTTTTTTTTTTTAAATTGTATTGTGATACCATATATACAAAATAAAATTCCCCATTTTAACCCTTTTCAGACCTGACTTTTTAAAATTTTTATTTATTTTTTTGAAGTTACTTAACTGTATCTACTTTAAAAAAATTTTTAATACATTTTTATTGAGATATATTCACATACCCTACAATCATCCACAGTGTAAATCAGTTATTCATGGTACCATCATATACCTGTGCGTTCATCACCAGAATCAATCTTTGAAAATTTTCCTTACTCCAAAAAAAAAGTAAAAAAGAACACCTAAAACTTTCCCTCCCCCCCATCCCACCCTATTTTTCATTTAGTTTTGTACCCATTTTTCTACTCATCTGTCCATACACTGGATAAAGGGAGTGTGAGCCATGAGGTTTCCACAATCACACAGTCACACCATGAAGGCTACGTAGTTATGCAGTTGTCTTCAAGAATCAAGGCTACTGGGTTGCAGTTCAGCAGTTTCAGGTATTTCCTTCTAGCTATTCCAATACACTAAAAGCTAAAAAGGGATATCTATATAACACATGAGAGTTACCTCCAGAATGACCTCTCAACTCCATTTGAAATCTCTCAGCCACTGAAACTTTGTTTCATTTTGCTTCCCCCTTTTGGTCAAGAAGATTTTCTCAATCCCTTGATGCTGGGATTCATGTCCCCATTACCAGTGAGATTTATACCCCTGGAAGTCTTGTCCCACATAAGGGGAGGGCAGTGAGTTTACCTGCCATATGGGCTTAGAGAGAGAGAGAGGCCACATCTGAGCAACAAAAGAGGTTCTCTAGGGAGACTCTTAGGCACAATTATAAGTAGGCTTTGCTTCTCTGTTGCAGCAACAAGCTTCACAAGGGCACGTCCCAAAATTGAGGGCTCATCTGCCAAATTGTTAGTCCTCAATGTTTGTGAGAATATCAGTAATAACCCAGGTGGGGAAGTCTTAACATTTCTGCATTTTTACCGAGTTCCTCGGGGGCCCTGCAAATATATTTTTATTCTCTGCCCAAATTAGTTTGGGATGTATAGGAATTTCACACTAACCTGCACAAACCTACCAGATCTCACTTCCTATTCAAAGTTCCATGTTGTTTGAATAAACTGACTGTACAAATTAAATTATTTAGTGTGCTGCAGAAAATATAGATCCTGCACCAAACGAACATCGCTTCCCTTACTCTCACACAGAAGTTGAAGTTTTAAAACACAGTCAATATCATCCTTTACCCTTTTGCCTGGTTTGCTCTAGTCCTAACCAGATCTTCTTCATTTATATGTCTAATTGAGGTCTGAACTTTTTTTCAGCTTTTTTAACAGTTGCTGTATGAGGTAATACTGACATTCATAACTCTGAACTCTAGCTCTGACTTTCAGGTGTCACACAAATACCCAAAATTCCACAGAATGACCAGGTTATACACAAAGGCCTCAGCATCTCAGAATTCAGAGATAACCATTACAACTTAGGAATAGATGTGACTGTTCTAAGAGCTTACAATCTAGGGTCCATTACAATAAATAAGCATTCCCCTGATAATCTGTGCTCTAAGATTCAGTTCTCAGAGTTTACACATTATAGTTAGTCTGTATTAGTGAGGCATTATAATGTTTGTCTTTTCATTTTTGGCATACTTCTCTCAAAATGCTGTCCTCAAGATCCACTGACCTAGTTGCGTGTCTCACAGCTTCATTCCTTTTTGCTGCTGCTCAATATTCTATTGTATGCATACGCCACAGTTCACCATTCTGTTCATCAGTTGATGTACCCTTAGGCCACCTCCATCCATTGCAAATCGTGACTACTGCCTCCATAAACTCCAGTGTCCAAATGTCCATTCCTGTCCCTGTTCTCAGATCTTCCAAGTACATACCCCATAATGAGGTTGCAGGACCTTATGGCACCCACATACTTAGGTTCTTGTGGAACCACCACACTGTCCTCCAGATAGGCTACACCACACTATTTCTCCACTGTTCTGGTTTGCTAATGCTGCTGCCAGAATGCAAAACACCAGAGAGGGTTTATTTGGTTACACAGTTACAGTCTTAAGGCCATAAAGTGTCCAAGGTAGCACATCAACAATTGGGTACCTTCACTGGAGGATGGCCAATGGCATCTGGAAAACCTCTGTTAGCTGGGAAGCCATGCAGCTGGCATCTGCTCCAAGTTCTGGTTTCAAAATGGCTTTCTCCCAGGACGTTCCTCTCTATGCCGCATCTCCTCTTCAAAATGTCAGTCTCAGTTGCTCTTGGGGCATTTGTCCTCTCTTAGCTTCTCCGGAGTAAGAGTCTGCTTTCAACGGCCATCTTCAAACTGTCTCTCATCTGCAGCTACTTTCAGCTTCTGTGCATTCTTCAAAGTGTCCCTCTTGTCTTTAGCAAGCTTGCTCCTTCTGTCTGAGCCTATATACTGCTCTGGTAAACTAATCAAGGCCCATGCTGAATTGGTGGGGCCATGCCTCCATGGAAATTATTTAATCAGAGTTATCACCTACAATTGGGTGGGTCACATCTCCATGGAGACACTCAAAAGAATTACAATCAAATCAATACTAATACGTCTGCCCACACAAGATTGCATAAAAGATAATGGCATTTTGGGGGACATAATACATTCAAACTGGCACACCCACCAACAGTAAAAGGGTACATCCCTGTCTTCATGTTTTCTCCAGCACTTGTACACCTCTGTTTATATTTTTCCCTGCTGTTTTATACAGCTATATTCATATACCATACAGTCATCCACTGTGTACAATCGGTTCTTCACAGTATCATCATATAGTTGTGCATTCATCACCACAATCAGCACTTGAACATGTTCACTATTTCAAAATTTTTTTAAAAGAATAGTAAAAAAGATAAAAAATTAAAATAGCATACAATACAGTGTAATAATAAGGTCAGACAACAACACCACTACCAAGAACCCCATATCCCTCCCTTATATCCCCCTCTCATAGACATTTAGCTTTGGTTTATTGCCTTTGTTACATTTGATGGAAGCATATTACAATGTTCCTGTTGACCACAGACTCCAGTTTGCTTTGATTATATTTTTCCCCAATATCACTCATTTTTCAACACTTTGCAAAGTTGACATTCATTTATTCTCCCACATGTAACATTTTTATATTTGTACATTTAGTCACCATCATTGACCACTCTAGGTTTCACTAAGTTATACAGCCCCACCTTTATCATCTATCTTTCCTTGTAGTCTCAGACTTTCAGCTTTACTCACTGACATCTTTGTTCAACATACTTACAATATTGTGCTACCATGGCACAGTATTATGCTATCCATTTCTGGATCTATAAAGTCAATCCTGTTGAACATTCTTTACTCCTTCAGCATCAAATGTCCTATCTTTCCCCTCTTTCTATCTCCTGATAACCTATGTTCTCAGCTTTTGACTCTCAAAGTTTGCTCATTAATGTTTGTTCATATTAGACCATATGGTATTTGTCTTTTTGTTTCTGGCTAACTTTGCTCAACATTAGCATCCTCAAGGTTCATCCATGTTATTATATGTTCCATGACTTTGTTCTTACAGCTGCATAATATTCCATTGTGTGTATATACCACAGCCTGTTTATCCACTTTTCTGTTGATGGACATTTGGGCTGTTTCCATCTCTTGGAAACCATGAATAATGCTGCTGTAAACATCAGTTTTTAAATGTCTGTTCGTGTCTTAGCTTTTAGTTCCTCTGAGTATATACATAGAAATGGAATTGCTGAATCATATGGCAATTCTATACTTAGCTTTCCAAGGAACCACCACACTGCCTTCTGAAATGGCTGCACCATTCTACATTCCCACCAACAATGAATAAGTATGCCTCTTTCTCCACATCCTCTCCAGCACTTGTAATTTTCTGTTTTATTGATAGTAGCCTTCCTGGTAGGTGTGAGATGATATCTCATGGTTTTGATTTGCATTTCCCTAATAGCCATTAGGATTGAGAATCTTTTCATATGTTTCATATGTTTTTGAGCCATTTGTATTTCCTCTTCAGAAAAGTGTCTATCGATGTCCTTTGCCCATTGTTTTATTGGGTTATCTTTCTGTTGTTGAGTTGTAGGATCTCTTTATATAGTCTGGATATTAAACCCTTATCTGATATGTGGCTTCCAAATATTGTCTCCCATTGTAAAGGCTACCTTTTTACTTTTCTTATAAAGTCCTTTGGTGGACAAAATTGTTTAATTTTGAGGAGACCCTATTTACCTATTTCTTCTTTGATTCTTGCGCTTTGGGTGTAAGGTTTAGGAAATCATCTCCTATCACAAGATCTTTAAGATGTTTCCTTACATTATCTTCTAAAAGTCTATGGTCTTAGCACTAATGTTTAAGTCTTTGATCCATTTCAAGTTAATTTTTGTATAAGGTGTGAGATAGGAGTCCTCTTTCATTCTTTTGGATATGGATATCCAGTTCTCCAAACACCGTTTGTTGAACAGACTGCTCTGTCCCAGTTGCTTTGACTTGACTGCCTTATCAAAGATCAATTGTCTGTAGATGAGAGGGTCTATTTCTGAACCCTCAATTCAGTCCCAGTGGACAGTATATCTATCTTTATGCCAGAAGCATGCTGTTTTGACCATTGTAGCTTTGTAGTGTGCTTTAAAGCCAGGTTGTGTGAGACCTCCCACTTTGTTAAATCTTTCTCAAGATACTTTTGGCTCTTCAGGGCACCCTGCCCTTCCAAATAAATTTGGTCATTGGTTTTTCTGTCTCTGCAAAGTAAGTTGTTGGGATTTTAAGTGGTATTGCATTGAATCCATCAATCAGTTTAGGTAGAATTAACATCTTAACTATATTGAGCCGTCTAATCTAGGAACACAGTATGTTCTTCCATTTTTTTAAGGTCCTGTTTGATTTCTTTTAGTAGTTTCCTGTAGTTTTCTCTGTATAGGTCTTTTGTGGCCTTCATTAAATTTATTCCTAAATATGTGATTCTTTTGGTTGCTATTGTAAATGGAATTTTTTTCTTGATTTCCTCCTCCTGTTGCTCATTACTTGTGTATAGGAACACTACTCATTTTTGCGTGTTGATCTTGTAGCCTGCGACTTTTCTGTATTCATTGATTAGCTTTAGTAGCTTTGCTGTAGATTTTTCTGAATTTTATACATATAGGATCATGTAATCTGCAAACAGTGAAAGTTTTACTTCTTCCTCTCCAATATGGATGCCTTTTCTTTCTTTCTTTTCTTTTCTTTTTTTTTTTTTTTCATCATCTGGCATTTATTGAGCACTAACTAGGTGCAAGGCATGGTCTAAAGTTTTGTGGGGTTTTTTTGCCCGTTTTTCTACTCATCCATTCATACACTAGACAAAAGGGAGTGTGATCCACATGGCTTTCCCAATCACATTGTCACCCCTCATAAGCTACATTTTTGTACAGTCGTCTTCAAGATTCAAGGGTTCTGGGTTGTAGTTTGATAGTTTGAGATATTTACTGCTAGCTATTCCAATTCATTAGAACGTAAAAAGGGTAATCTATATTGTGCCTAACAGTGCCCACTGGAGTGACCTCTCAACTCCTTTCAGAATCTCTCAGCCACTGAAACTTATTTCATTTCGTCTCACATCCCCCTTTTGGTCAAGAAGATGTTCTCCATCCCACAGTGCCGGGTCCACATTCCTCCCCAGGAGTCATATTCCATGTTGCCAGGGGTATTTACACCCCTGGGTGTCAGATCCCACATGCGGGGAGGACAGTGATTTCATCTGCTAAGTTGGCTTAGCTAGAGGGAGAGGGCCACATCTGAGAACAAAGAGGCATTCAGGAGGAGACACTTAGGCACAATTATAAGCAGGCCTAGCCTCTCTTTTGCAGTAACAGTCTTCCCAAGGGCAAGTCCCATGACTGAGGGCTCAGCCCATCAAACCACCAGTCCCCTGTGTCTGTAAGCACATCAGCAACCATCGAGGTGGGGAAGCCTAACACCCCTGCTTTCTCCCCCAGCGATATTCACATTAGTGGTAGCATATTTCTCTTTTTGTGCCTGGCTTATTTCACTCAGCATTATGTCTTCAAGACTCATCCAAGTTGTCATATGTTTCATGACATCGTTCCTTCTTACCGCTGCATAGTATTCCATTGTATGTATATACCACATTTTATTTATCCACTCATCTGTTGAAGGACCTTTGGTTTTTTTTCCATCTCTTGGCAATTGTGAATAATGCTGCTGTGAACACTGTCATGCAGATACCTGTTCATGTCACTGCTTTCATATCTTCCAGGTATATACCGAGAAGTGCAATTGCTGGATTGAAGGGTAACTCTATATCTAGTTTTCTAAGGAACTGCCAGACTGACTTCCAGAGTGGCTGACCCATTAGTCCCACCAACAATGAATAAGAGTTCCAATTTCTCCACATTCTTTCCAACATTTGTAGTTTTCTGTTTGTTTAATGGCAGCCATTCTAATTGGTGTGAGACGGTATCTCATTGTGGTCTTAATTTGCATCTCTCTAATAGCTAGTGAAGCTGAACATTTTTTCATGTTTTTTTTTTGCCATTTGTATTTCCCCTTCAGAGAACTGTCTCTTCATATCTTTTGCCCATTTTATAACTGGGCTGTCTGTACTATTGTCATCGAGTTGTAGAATTTCTCTATATATGCAAGATATCAGTCTTTTGTCAGATACATGGTTTCCAAAAATTTTTTCCCATTGAGTTGGCTGCCTCTTCACCTTTTTGACAAATTCCTTTGAGGTACAGAAACTTATAAGCTTGAATAGTTCCCATTTATCTGTTTTTTCCTTTGTTGCTTGTGCTTTGGGTGTAAGGTCTAGGAAGTGACCTCCTAATACAAGGTCTTAAAGATATCTACATACATTATCTTCTAGGAGTTTTATAGTACTGTCTTTTATATTGAGGTCTTTGATCCACTCTGGGTTAATTTTTGTGTACGGTGTGAGGTAGGGGTCCTCTTTCATTCTTTTGGATATGGATATCCAACTCTCCCAGCCCCATTTGTTGAAAAGACTGTTATGACCCAGTTCAGTGACTTTGGGGGCCTTATCAAAGATCAGTCAGCCATAGATCTGGGGGTCTATCTCCGAATTCTCAATTCAATTCCATTGATTGATATATCTATCTTTGTGCCAGTACCGTGCTGTTCTGACTACTGTGGCTTTATAGTAAGCTTCAAAGTCAGGGAGTGTAAGTCCTCCCACTTCGTTTTTCCTTTTTAGAGTGTTTTTAGCAATTTGAGGCATCTTCCCTTTCCAAATAAATTTGATAACTAGCTTTTCCAAGTCTGCAAAGTAGGTTGTTAGGATTTTTATTGGGATTGCATTGAATCTGTAGATGAGTTTGGGTAGAACTGACATCTTAATGACATTTAGCCTTCCTATCCATGAACATGGAATATTTTTCCATCTTTTAAGGTCCCTTTCTATTTCTTTTAGTAGCGTTATATAGTTTTCTTTGTATAGGTCTTTTACATCTTTGGTTAAGTTTATTCCTAGGTACTTGATTTTTTTTAGTTGCTGTTGAAATTGGTATCTTTTTCTTGAGTGTCTCTTCACTTCTTTCATTTCTAACATATAGAAACATTACTGACTTATGTGCATTAATCTTGTATCCCACTAGTTTGCTAAATTTATTTATTAGCTCCAGTAGCTGTATCATCGATTTCTCAGGGTTTTCTAAATATAAGATCGTATCATCTGCAAATAATGACAGTTTTACTTCTTCCTTTCCAATTTGGATGCCTTTTATTTCTTTGTCTTGCCAGATTGCCCTGGCTAGCACTTCCAGTACAATGTTGAATAACAGTGGTGACAGTGGGCATCCTTGTCTTGTTCCTGATCTTAGAAGGAAGGCTTTCAGTCTCTCACCATTGAATACTATGCTGGATGTGGGTTTTTCACATATGTTCTTTATCATATTGAGGAAGTTTCCTTCAATTCCTACCTTTTGAAGTGTTTTTATCAAAAAGCGATGTTGGATTTTGACTAATGCTTTTTCAGCATCTATTGAGATGATCATTTGATTTTTCTCTTTTGATTTGTTAATGTATTGTATTACATTGATTGATTTTCTTATGTTGAACCATCCTTGCATGCCTGGAATGAACCCCACTTGGTCATGGTGTATGATTTTTTTAATGTGTCTTTGGATTCGATTTGCAAGTATTTTGTTGAGAATTTTTGCGTCTGTATTCATTAGGGAGATTGGCCTATAGTTTTCCATTTTTGTGGCTTCTTTGCCTGGTTTTGGTATTAGATTGATGTTAGCTTCATAAAATGTGTTAGGTAGGGTTCTATTTTCTTTGATGTTTTGAAAGAGTTAAAGTAAGATTGGTATCAGTTCTTTTTGGAAAGTTTGGTAGAATTCCCGTGAAGCCATCTGGACCTGGGCATTTATTTTGGGGAAGCTTTTTTATGACTGATTGGATCTCTTTGCTTGTGACTGGTTGGTTGAGGTCTTCTATTTCTTCTCTGGTCAGTCTAGGTTCATATGTTTCCAGGAAATTGTCCGTTTCCTCTACGTTATCCAGTTTGTTGGCATACAGTTGTTCATAGTATCCTCTTATAATTTTTTAAATTTCTTTGGGATCCTCAGTAATGTCACCTTTCTCATTCATTATTTTGTTTATATGGGTCTTCTCTCTTTTTGATTTTGTCAGTCTGTCGAGGGGCTTGTCAATCTTGTTGATCTTCTCCAAGAACCAACTCTTGGTGTTATTTATTCTATTGTTTTTTTTTGTTATTGTTGTTGTTGTCTATGTCATATATTTCTGCTTTAATCCTTGTTATTTCTTCTACTTGGTTTAGGATTAGTTTGCTGTTCATTTTCTAGATTCTTCAGTTGCTCCATTAGTTTTGTGATTTTAGCTCTTTGTTTTTGATGTATGCATTTAGTGCTGTAAATTTCCCCCTCAGTACCACTTTTGCTGTATCCCATAGGTCTTGATATGTTGTGATCTCATTTTCATTCGTTTCTATATATTTAGCAATTTCTCTTGCTATTTCTTCTTTAACACACTGATTGTTTAGGAGCATGTTGTTTAACCTCCAGGTTTTTGTGAATTTTCTAAGTCTCTGATGCCTATTGACTTCAAATTATATTCCATTGTGGTCAGAGAATGTGCTTTGAATAATTTCAATTTTTTAAAATTTATTGAGGCTTGTTTTATGTCCCAGCATATGGTCTATTTTGGAGAAGTTTCTGTGAGCACTAGAGAAGAATGTGTATCCTGGTGATTTGGGATGTAATGTTCTTTATATGTCTGTTAAATCAAATTCATTTATCAGGTTGTTTAGGTTTTCAGTTTCCTTATTGGTCTTCTGTCTGGTTGATCTATCTATAGGAGAGAGTGATGTGTTGAAGTTCCTACAATTATTGTGGAAACATCCATTGCTTCCTTTAGTTTTGCCAGTGTTTGTCTCATGTATTTGGTGGCACCATGATTGGGTGCATAAACATTTATGATTGTAATTTCTTCCTGTTGAATTTCCCCTTTTATTTGTATGTGATGGCCTTCTTTGTCTCTCATAACATCGTTGCATTTAAAGTCTATTTTATCTGAGATTAATATTGCTACTCCTGCTTTCTTTTGGCTGTAGCTTGCATGAAATTTTTTTTCCATCCTTTCACTTTCAATTTCTTTGTTTCCCTGTGTCTAAGATGAGTCTCTTGTATGCAACATATTGATGGTTCAGAGTTTTTGGTCCATTCTGCGAATCTGTATATTTTAATTGGGGAGTTTAATTCATTTACATTCAAGGTTATTACTGTGAAGGCATTTCTTGAATCAGCCATCCTATCCTTTGGTTTATGTTTGTCGGATATTTTCCCCCCCTCTCTTTCCTATTGTCCTTTAATGAACCAATATTGAATCTCTTTAGTACTGAACCTTTCTCCATCTCTCTCTCTCCTTTCTTTGTTTCTCTGTTGGTAGGGCTTCCTTTAGTATCTGTAAAGTAGAGCAGGTCTTTTATTAGCAAAATCTCTCAGCATTTGTTTGTCTGTGAAACATTTAAGCTCTCCCTCAAATTTGAAGGAGAGCTTTGCTGGTGTGCCAGTTTGAATATATTGTGTCCCTCAAACGCCATTATCTTTGATGTAATCTTGTGTGGGCAGATGTTATCAGTGTTGATTAGATTGTAATTCTTTGAGTGTTTCCGTGGAGATGCACCCTACCCAACTGTGGGTGATGACTCTAATTGGATAATTTCCATGGAGTGTTGGCCCGCCCATTGGGTAGACCTTGATCAGTGGAGCCATATAAATGAGCTGATGTGCAGAGGGAACTCAATGCAGCTGTGAGTGACATTTTGAAGAGGAGGTACAGCCAAGAGGGATACTTTGAAGAAAGCACAGGAGCTGCAGATGAGAGACATTTTGAAGATGGCTGTTGAAAACAGACTCTTGCTCCAGAGAAGCTAAGGAAGGACAAATACCCCTAGTGCAACTAAGAGTGACATTTTTGAGGAACTGCAGCCTAGAGAGGAATGTCCTGGGAGAAAGCCATTTTGAAACCAGAGCATTGGAGCAGATGCCAGCCATGTGCCTTTCCAGCTAACAGAGGTTTTCTGGGCACCATTGGCCATCCTCCAGTAAAGGTACCTGATTGCTGATGTGTTACCTTGAACACTTTATGGCCTTAAGACTGTATCTGTGTAACCAAATAAACCCCCTTTTATAAAAGCCAATCCATCTCTGGTGTTTTGCATTCTGGCAGTATTAGCAAACTAGAAAAGCTGGATAAAGAATTCTTGGTTGGAAATTTTTCTCTCTCAGTATTTTAAATATGTCATGCCACTACCTTCTTGCCTCCATGGTGGCTGCTGAGTAGTCACTAGTTAGTCTTATGTTGTTTCCTTTGTATGTGGTGAATTGCTTTTCTCTTGCTGCTTTCAGAACTTGCTCCTTTTCTTCAGTATTTGACAGTCTGTTCAAATATATCTTGGAGTGGGTTTATTTGGATTTATTCTATTTGGAGTTCACTGGGCATTTATGCTTTGTGTGTTTGTGTTATGTAGAAGGTTTGGGAAGTTTTCCTCAACAATTTCTTTAAATACTGTTTCTAGACCTTTACCCTTCTCTTCCCCTTCTGGGGCACCAATGAGTCTTATATTTGGACATTTTGTTTTATCTATCATATCCTGGAGGTCCGTTTCGATTTTTTTCCCCATTCTTTCTTTTGTTCTTTCATTTTCCATTTTGTCATCCTCCAGTTTGCTGATTCGTTGTTCAGCTTCCTCTAGTCTTGTACTATGAGTATCCAGAATCTCTTTAATTTGGTTGACAGTTTCTTTTATTTCCATAAGATCATCTATTTTTTTATTTACTCTTGCAATTTCTTCTTTATGCTCTTCTAGGGTCTTCTTCACATTCTTTATATCCTGTGCCATGCTCTCATTGTTTGTCTGTAGTTCTTCGATTAATTGCTCCAAGTACTGTGTCTCCTCTGATCTTTTGATTTGGATGTTTGGGTTTGGGTTATCCATATCTTCCGGTTTTTTCATATGCTTTAAAATTTTCTGTTGTTTTTGGCTTCTTGGCATTTGCTTAACTTGAGAGGGTTCTTTCAGAATAGGTAGGATTATTCAAAGACTAATCTCTAATTTGTCAGATCTACAGCTTGGTGGCGTACACTTTCTCTCACTAACCAGCAGATGGCATCCGTGAACCACCTATTCCCCTCAGGTCAGTTCTCCTCGACTTGGTCTTTGTGGTGTGTGGGGGTCTGATTTTTGTGGGGGTCCAATTGGTTTATCAAGTTTGGGTGTGGTGTTGGTGCTGTCCGCCCTGAATGTGGGGCATGTGTCTGAGTGGCTAGGGAGGGAGGGTGGCTTTAATAATCAAACCTCCCAGGTGTTCCTGGAGATTTAAGCCTGTTGCAAGAGTCTAAACCTTTAGTTCAGTCTCGCCACAGATTGTCTCTTCCGCTGACCCATAAGTACTTGGTATTGGCATATAGTCCCTGGGATTTCCAAGTGGGTCCCTCTTCCAAGCCACACCCTCCCAGGGTCTCTGCTAAGGGAAGGCTGTGCTATGTCACAAGTGAGCACCGTCCCTCAAGGGAAGTTCTGGGCCTCAGGGCCATGTAAGTGCATTCCCAGCCTGCTGAAAGGATGGCTGTATGGGGCGTGTTAATTTCCCCCTTTTTGCACAGCTCTGCCTTCCTAGCTCCGGGACAATTACTGTGGGTGCACGAAAGGCTGTGGTCCACACCCGATATTGTAGCATGTGTGTGCGATGCTGGAAACCGTTCCTGTCAAACTGGGTTTTTTGGCATGGCTCTGGGCTGTTGCACTGGTGCCGGGAAGGAGCATTCCCAGCCCGCTGGGAGGATGGCTTTAAGGGGCGTGGTTATTTTCCCCTTTTGGCTAACCTCTGCCTGCCTCACTTCAAGATAATTAGCAGTGGGTGCTCAAAAGGCTATCGTCCACACCAGGTATTGAGGCATACCCACAGTCGGTTCCTGCTGTGCCTCACTATGCAGTTCTTGCTGCCATATCTGCAGCTGCTTTTGGGTTTTTTAAAAAAGAACTGGTCTGATTCCAAACGCCAACCCACAGTTTCCCTATGGCTGCCGGTTATTCAGGAGGCTTACTAACTCGTTTTAGAACGCCCATTCCTGGTTTCACCAAGTGCATGGTCCCTGTAGATTTAGCAGACCTTTTCTAGCTGGTGCATTGCTGGAACTGGTGTTCTGGGTCACTTTCTGGCTTTTATCTAGTATTTTTCAGGGAGGTGTTTTTTTGCCCTGTCTCTCCTAACTGCGTCTTCTGAAAGTCCTCCTTCAGAAATAAAAACATTTGACAGTTGTCTTATATTGAGGTCATCAGCTACAAACTATAGCAGAAGTTTTGTCTTGTTTCACTTCTATACATTTCTTAGGATTATGTTAATTAACAGGTATATACCTGTCTTGCTTCTCTTTTGAAATTTCTTTTTGTTAAAGTTTTGACTTACAGTTGATGATGTATACTTTTAGAGAAGCATTAGTGCAAAGTAATGTAACTAACAAGTAAATCTGGTTTCCATGATCTGTAACTTTTGACATCAGACAGATCAGTATTAGGATATAACATGGACATTGAGACCATTGTCAAGTCTTGAGGAATTTTATACACTGTCTAAATATGTGACTAACATTTCACTTATACAAATTTAGCTTAGAAAATCTTTTTAAATTATTGTAAAATTTCCTAAACACTTACTCTGTAATATGTTAAACTTATTTTAGCACTTTACTTTTGCAAGGTGAAAGAACAAATCCTTTGTAATGGTTTTCTTTTAAGAGCGAGAAGGTTTGTCTTTTGAAATAAAGGATGATAAGGTCAACATAAACATCAGCAAGGATATTATTCTGATATGATATAAAATCTTTTTCTTCTAGACAGAGTACTCACATGGTTAAGAAAAACTTTTTATAACCCTTCAGTAAGAGCAGACTAACAATCTTTTATTTTAACAGAGAAAAAACATTCATTCAGGTTTTCTATTACATATTTAAACTAGCCATTTTACTTTTGGACAAAACTATGCTCCCTTAGACAAGCTTATCAAATTTTAGTCAACATTGATTACAAGAACAAAACTCACTTTCACAAACTTTTTATAACTTTCCATATCCATTCGGGGCTTGTGGTCAGCAATGACAAACAAAATTCGGTTTCCCAAACCTTCTACAATTTTCTATTATTTATTCAGGGCTTGTAGGGAAATTTGGGCTTTGGAGGCTGACGCCCAGTACCCTTTTCTGAGATAATCTGATGCTTCCTTGGTGGGGCTGCAGATGAATAGGTGATTTGCATATTGCATTCTGTGCCCTGCGGCAGTTGGAGGTCCTTAAGGTCTGCTGGTAAGGCATTCCCAAAGGTATTGGGGCAGCACTGTTGAAGTGAGTAGGGTGGGAATCTTCTCCATATGTCCCTGCTATTCAAAAGCAAATAGGTATTGAGAGTCAGGGTGAAGAGGGATACAAAAAAAAAAATGGGTCCTTAAGGTCAAGGACTGCTTAAGGTAGCACCTAGGGAGCAAGGAAAAGCCTTCCCTTGAAAGGGGGTGGAGCGTTCAGGGACAATGAGAAATTGATGGGACACCGGAATGTCCTCAAGCCTACAAAGGAGAGGGGTAGTAAAGGTCCTTGGTTTGGCTTTACGATTAACTCCTATAACTAGGCAATTCCAAGTGGACGTAGGTCAGAATAGAGTAAGTGACTCTAGTGTTAATTAAGAAGTCAAAAATCTTACCTGCCACATTGAGTGTCACCTGAGGCTGCTCTAGGTTGATGGTCAAATGTGAAGTCAGTGGAGCCATATGCGGCCTTGGGTACCTTCAGTTCACCTTACTTGCCACATGCAGGGATCTAGGGACTCTCCTGCCTCCCCTTTGGAGATGGTGCAGTCCCTGGCCAAATGTCTGGGCTGGTGGCACTTGGGGGCAAGGCCCTGGTAGGTCTCAAGGTTGAGGGTTGTCTCGAGGTTTCTGGCATTCTCTCTGCCAGTGGTCCTCTGAGGCTTGGAGCAATGATTCGGGTGACCTCAAGGGGCATCCTGCTTTTAACAGAGGCTGCAATAAGTTGAGCCTGTTCTCTGGTTTTCTGCTTAACTTTCTTTTCCTTCTCTTCCTCTTCGGCCTTGTCCTGATGAAAACAGGAAAGATAGTTCCTAACAGGTCATTCATTAGTGGGAGTTTACCCCTGGAGAACTTTTGCAGCTTTTTCCAAATATCAGGGCAGACTGGCTGATGAAATGGGTTCCCAGCAAAATTTGACCTTCCTGGGAATCTGGGTTTACATTAGTAAACTTATTTAGGGCTTCTACTAACCACCCCTGGAACAGGGCTTTGTTTTCTTATTTCTCCTGAGTGATCTCCTTTATCTTATTATAATTAACTGACTTGCTGGTACATTTTTCATGCCATTTAGCAAACAGGTGACTATATGGTCCCTATTCTTGAGGTTGGCCTGCACTCTCTGACATGGGCATAACATAAGTGACCAGTCTGTCTTAGGTCTTTGACTTGATAGAGAGTCATATCTGGGCATAGGGAATTTCTGACCACTTTTCCTGTCTTTTACAGTCTGGAGTATGGTATCTAATTGCGAGTCCCATTGGAAGGCTATGCTTGCCCATTTTCTAGTTTATATTGTGGCCTTGCAGCCTTCCATGAGCAATTGATCCTAGTTCTTTAGAAGAATACTGTTGGCATTTCCCATTTTCTCTTGAAAGGAAACAGAGGAGCCTCACTAGTGCCAGTGTGACTGCTTGGCATCCCAATGTGTGTCAGAGGTGGGCTTTACCCTCTCTGCTGACCCAGTGTTTTGGGAACACAGATGTCATTCGATGTCCCTTGGGCACCTTTCCCGAGAGATATCTGTTCCTATGCTTCTGGGAGTTTTCCTGGGCTTTGCCCAGAAGAATTCCTGTAAAATGCTCTCAAGCAGTTAGGGACTTGAACCATACAGCACTTTCTTGAGAAATGTCTGGATATTTGCTTCCAGGGAGTTTCCCAGGCCTTGCCTGGAAGAATTCCAGGACGGTGCTCTCAAGTCAGGGACTTGAATCCCATACAGCCTCTCTGCCTGCCCAATGTCTTGGGAACATGGGGAGTAAAGTCCCCAGGTATCTCCCTCCCCGGGGCCTACACTCCCGAGGTGGGGGCCCACCCCGCCTGGGAGAAGTTCAGGACAGTGCTCCTGGGAAAGCCGTTGTCCTCTTGTTTCCTGTTTCCTGAGGGCTAAAAGGTGAGCATGCTTTGGAAGAAGGGAAGCTTAGGTTTGGCTGCTGTTTGTCTCAATAGAGCCTAAACGATCAAGGCCTGGAGGGGAGACACTCCCACTGGAAAGTACTCAGTTCCCATGGGCATAAACCAGAGGTGACTCCCTAGAATGTCAAAGACAACCCTTTGTTTGGTACAAGAATCCTTAGCCCAGAATCTGGTTACGAAAGATTGAATGTCTCAGAAGTCATTGAAAGCCAGACAGAAGAGAAAGAATGAGTCTCTCATGGAGGCAGGGGAGAGGACCTCTGTCAAAGAGGTGAAAAGAGGAACTGATCCATCAGGAGGAGGGGTCTGAAGGGCAAGGAAATGCTATTAGGCAAGCGAGGATCAAGAGGTGGTCCCCAGAGGGGAGGAAAGGAGAGACAGTGGGGAAATCTGAGAACCGAGGAGAGAGAGAGGGAGAGAAGGGGAAAGAGGGGGAGAGGGAGGGAAAGAGAAAGAAATGGGGGGACTTTATTTGGCTTCCATTGGACTTCTTCATGACACATAGAGAAGCCTCCAGTCAGGTCTCAAGGGCAGTATCACCAGCTGCTCTGAGTCTCCTTGTATCTGCATGGCGTGGAGATGGGCTCCTGCCACCTCTGAGGAGGGAGCCAGAGAACTCAGAGTAGACAGAGATTATGTCCTGGGTCAGAGTCCCCACATTCCAGAGACACGGAATTGTATGAGGACATAGGAGAGGATAACAGTGACCAAGCCTATTGACCAAGCCTCGTGGTCAATAGCCATGACACACCAGTCCAGACAGTCAGAGAGAAGTGTCTCCTGCCTGGCTTGTGAAAAGATGTTGCTGGCATTGAATTCCTAGGTTCTTGGCCATGCTGGAGAAAGAGTTCAAGGGTGCAGCACAGACTGAATAAGCAGGCAGAAAATTTATTAGGAACACATGTAAAGAGGAGCATGTGGGTGCTCTTGAAAGAGGAAAAGAGCCACCATTTTAATGTTTTAAAATGCTAACTCTGGGATTTAGTCCCTGGGCTGTCGCTTAAGTTTGTATCCATCTAGTGTTAGGACCGAGATTTTCTTGAATGCCAGGAGCTAATCAAAACAAAGCAAGCAAGGCAAAAAGCACCTTTAATGTTCTTTACAAGTTTGCTCTGCTTTGGCTTTAGAACTTAGCCCTTCTATCCAGCAGAACAGCCTGAGGTAAATGGGAAGGTCATGGTCCTCTCTGTCTTATCTGGGCCTGTATGGAAGTGGGGGTGGGGAGCCTGCTTCTTTTCCTGGGCCTGTGCATGCTAGGGGCCCCAGAAATTTCCCATTTACAGTCCACAGGAGTTTGAGTGAATCCCCCCTTTATTCTCTTTGAACAAGGTACTCTTTTGAGTGACTTAATGCAGGTAGTCCTGTGCCCCAGGCTGCTTCAACTTAATTTTTTCGCACATTGTCCCAGCTGTCTGCAAGAGGCCTCTCTGCTCTCAGGGCAAACCCTGGGAGAGCAAGCCTAGGACGAGTTCCTTGGCTCAGTCTCTCAGACTTCTACCTGATAGATTGGCACTGACTACATGCACCCCAGTATGCACACAGGGGTTAGTTACTCTGCTGCCCACAGTGTCAGTGTAAGCTGTCTTTACCCTTGTTGTTTAGGGGATGGGGGAGGGGCCAGCAAGGGTGCCAGGGGCTTCCTCTAAGGTTTTTAAAGCTGCATTTTCTTAATTCAGTACTTGCCAGGTTCATGTAGCCCTTTAACTGTTTTCCATGGTTTTGAGGAGAGTTACTGTCTTTAAGATTGCTCTGCTGCCTTTGTCCCTGGGGATTTGGAACAATCTGGCTGCCCTCAGAGCTGGCCCCCAGCAAGCTGAAGTAGCTGATCAAAGGTAGAGATCTGGGAATAGACCACACATCCCTGGAGTTTGGAAGATTAGTTCTTTATGTCTCAACCTGGCACAAGCGAGCTGAGCCAGGAGCTCCAATCCCCACTGCTACTGGCCATGAGGCTAGGGGAAGGGGTGTGGTACCAGCTGCGGAGTGTGTGTGTGTGTCTGTGTGAGAAACTCACAGGTCTTTGTGGCAAATTACCAGCCTCTTCCTCCCGCTTCTTCCTGGATGCTGTACAGTGTTCCCTAGATTCTAGAGTTTCAAAGTGTTTGATTCAGATAGTTCATGCGAGTTCCGTAGTTTTTTTGGTGGAGAGACTGATTCCTGGAACTTCCTACTCCACCATCTTCCCACAATCCTTCCTATACTTAGTTCTTAAACTTTAGCTTTGCCTATGGCAGCATTTTTTTTTCATGACTCATCACTCCCTCCCTTTGAAATACTTTCTTTTGGATCCCAGAATGCTATATTTTCTGGTTTTCTTTTATTTCCCTGGTCAGTCCTACTTACTCAGTATTGTTTGCTTGTTTCTCTACCGCCTCTGACCTAATAATCATTTGGACCTTAGGATTCAAATCTTGTACTCTTTCCTCTCTCTACCTTGGTTATTTCATTCAGTCTCTTTGCTTTAAATACCATCTATCCAGCTGACTCTCAAATTAAAATCTCTAGTCAAGGATTCTCAGCAGTAGATTTGTATTTCCACCTCTCTTTTCAACGTCTCTCTCCTCCTACAAGAATATAAGCTCCTTGAGGGCACAGATTTGTGTGTGTGTGTGTTTTTCCTTCTAATTTTATAACCCCACACTTAGAACAGTGCAAGGTTTTTGTGAATCCCTCAGTAAATATCTTGAATGAATAAATGAATGGAAGATAGATGCAAACAAATTTTATAGAATAAAGCTTAGAGAGACAATAGGTTAATAAATATTAAAGGGTGCTTAAGTGACATAGAGAATAGAATAAGAAGGTCTAATATGTCTAATTGGAGTTCCAAAAGAAGATAATAGAGAAAATAGTGAAGAAAGAGTAGTGATTCTTTTTTTTTTAATTTAATAAATTTTATTTTGAAATAAATTCAGTCTTACAGGAGCAGTTACAAAAACAGTACAAACCCCATACATAGAACTCCATCATACCCCGACCCCCTTCCCCTGATACCCCGATCCACCACCTTTAACATTCTGTCACTCCAGCGTTTCTTTCTTTCCCTCCCTCTCCCCCTCCCTCTCTCCCTCCCTGTCTATCATCCATCATCTATTGCTCTGTTCCCTGAACATATGAGAGCAAGCTGCACATATCTTTGAACAAACAATATAATTCACATATACCTTTCCCATGGACAAGAACATTCTTTTATGCAGTCTCATTAAGCGCAGCTAAGAAGTTCAAGAAATTCACCATTGATATAAAGCTTACATTCTGTATTTCCTTTTTTTTTTTTTCTTGTGTCCCATCTGTGTCCTTTTGTGCCTCCTCTCCTCCATCCTCAGATCCCATCCAGGATCATCCTTGGCATTTAATTGTCATCTATTTAGACTGTCTTTTTTTTTTTTTTTTTCAATTGTGGAAACATATGTATAGCCTAAATCTTCCCATTCCATCCCCTCCCCGGCCTTCCATTAGTGGGATTAATCACATTTAGAATGTTGCAATGCTATCACCTTCCCACCATCCATTTCTAGAAGTTTCCCTTCACCCCAAACAGAAACCCTACACTCATTTCTTAACTCCCCATTGCCCCTTCCCCCACTTCTCGTAGCCCCTACTCTACTTTTCATCTCTTTGGTCATATTCTCTGATACTTTCTTTGTGTTTACCGTGGGGCTTAAATTTAACATCTTAAATCTATAACAATCTTGTTTTTCTTTGATACCAACTTAACTTCAATATGACACATAAACTATGTTCCTGTACTCCCTCATTCCCCCACCTTTATGTAGTTCTTGTGAAAAATTACATATTTTACGTTGATTGCAAAACCACTGATTTATCATTACAGTTTATGTATTTTAGATCCTATAGGAAGTGAATAGTGGAGTTACAAATCAAAAATACAGTAGTATTGGTATTTATATTTACTATGTGATCTTTACTGGAAATCTTTATTTCTTCATGTAGTTTCAGTCAATTGTTTAGTGTCCCTTCCTTTCAGCCTGCTCAGCTCCCTTTAGCATTTCTTATAGGACTGATTACTGGTGATGAAGTCTCTCAGCTTTTGATCATCTGGGAATGTTTTCATCTCCCCTCATTTTTATCCTCCAGGTGTTTGTGAATTCTTGAAGTCTCTGATGGTTATTGACTTTTATTTGTATTCCATTGTGGTCAGAGAATGTGCTTTGAACAAATTCTTTTTTTTTTTTTTTTTAATTGAGGCTTGTTTTTATGTCCCAACATATGGTCCATTCTGGAGAAAGATCTGTGATCACTAGAGAA
Organism: Choloepus didactylus; assembly: GCF_015220235.1. NCBI lineage: Eukaryota > Metazoa > Chordata > Mammalia > Pilosa > Megalonychidae > Choloepus > Choloepus didactylus. The sequence goes on along the minus strand of NC_051308.1, from coordinate 20,939,789 downwards.
GAATGTGTGTTCCAGTGACCTGGGATGTAATATTCTATATATGTCTGTTGAAATTCTCTTTATCTCTCTCTCCTTTCTTTGTTTCTCTGTCGGTAGGGCTCCCTTTAGTATCTGAAGTAGGGCAGGCCTTTTATTAGCAAACTCTCTCAGCATTTGTTTGTCTGTGAAAAATTTAAGCTCTCCCTCAAATTTGAAGGAGAGTTTTGCTGGATAAAGTATTCTTGGTTGGAAATTTTTCTCTCTCAGAATTTTAAATATGTCATGCCACTGCCTTCTCACCTCCATGGTGGCTGCTGAGTAGTCACTAGTTAGTCTTATGTTGTTTCCTTTGTATGTGGTGAATTGCTTTTCTCTTGCTGCTTTCAGAACTTGCTCCTTCTCTTCAGTATTTGACAGTCTGATCAGAATATGTCTTGGAGTGGTTTATTTGGATTTATTCTATTTGGAGTTCGCTGGGCATTTATGCTTTGTGTATTTATATTGTGTAGAAGGTTTGGGAAGTTTTCCCCAGCAATTTCTTTGAATACTCTTTCTAGACCTTTACCCTTCTCTTCGCCTTCTGGGACACCAATAAGTCTTGTATTTGGACATTTTATTTTATCTGTCATATCCCTGAGATCCATTTCAATTTTTTCAATTTTTTTCCCCATTCTTTCTTTTGTTTTGTCATTTTCCGTTCTGTGGTCCTCAAGGAGGCTGAGTTGTTCAGCTTCCTCTAATCTTGTATTATGAAGATCCAGAGTCTTTTTAATTTGGCCTACAGTTTCTTTTATTTCCATAAGGTCTTCTGTTTTTTTATTTACTCTTGCAATATCTTCTTTATGGTCTTATAGGGTCTTCTTTAGTCTTTTATATTCTGTGCCATGCTCTTCTTCATGTCCTTTATATCCTGTGTCATGCTCTCGTTGCCTGTCTGTAGTTCTTTGATTAATTGCACCAAGTACTGTGTGTCTTCTGATCTTTTGATTTGGGTGTTTAGGTATGGGTTCTCCGTATCATCTGGTTTTATCATAAGCTTTAAGATTTTCTGTTGTTTTTAGCCTCTTGGCATTTGCTTTACTTGATCTTTAATTTGTAAGAATTGCAGCTTGGTAGCGTATACTCTCTCCAACCAACCAGCAGATAGTGTCCGTGAGTCACTAATTCCCCTCAAGTCAGCTCTCCCCAACCCTGTCTTTGTGATGTGTGGGGATCTGACCCCTGTGGGGTCCACTCGGTGCACTTAATTTGGGTGTGCTGTCGGTGCCGTCCTCCCCCAATGAGGGGCGTGTGTCCTAGCAGTTAGGGAGGAAGGGCAGTTTTAATAATCAAACCTCCCAGGTGTTCCTGGAGATTTAAGGCTGTTCTCTGCCGCTGACCCAGAAGTCCTTGGTATTGGCATAGGTTCCCTGGGATTTCTGAGTGGTTCCCCCTTCCCTGCTGTGCTCTTCCAGGACCTCTGCTGAGGGAGGGAGGGCCATGCCATGTCACAAATGCGTGCCGGCCTCCAGGGAAGCCCCGGGATGCTGGGCTGTGCCGGGGCATTCCCAGCCTGCTTCAGAGATGGTTGAATGGGACACGTTAACTTCCCCCTTCCGCAGAGCTCTGCCCTCCCAGCTCCGGGACAATCAGCCGTGGGTGTATTCAAGGCCACTGTCCACAGCCGATATTGTGTCGTGTGAGCGGTGCTGCGGGAAAGACTCCCTGTCGCACTGGGTTTCTTGGCACAGCTCTGTGCTGTGGGTTCGGCCCCGGGCAGGAGTGCCCCCGCCCGCTGGGGAGATGGCTGCAAGTCGTGAGTTTTTTTTCTCCTTTTTAGCCTGTAATTCTTGACTGGTGTGAGGAGATATGGCCGGGTTCCCCTAGGCTCTGGGGTCTGGTTCTGAATGGAAAGGGCCCCACCCCTTTCCTCTTGGAGAAGATACACCCCCTAGGGGGAGGCCATTAGCATTTCAATGGTCTCTCTCTCTGCTTGTGCTATCTCCACCCTTCTCTGAGTCACAGCACTGGGAACTGAAAATGGCTGGGGCTCTCTCCACTGAGCTGAAAAAGAAACAGATAGTCTCCTTCAAACCTAGTCCAAGGTGACCCTCCAGCTCTCCAAGGTCAGTCATCACCCAAAGCCTCTGTCTATTTTTTGGTGATTTGTACCTGTAGCGAGCAGTTCACACTCGCTACTTAAAACCCCAGTTGGCGCTCGGCTGAGCTATATTCGCTTGCTGGGAGAGAGCTTTTCTCTGGCACCACGAGGCTTTGCAGCTCGGGCTATGGGGGAGGGGGTCTCATGACTTGGATCCGCAGGTTTTACTTACAGATTTTATGCTGTGATCTCAGGCATTCCTCCCAATTCAGGTTGGTGTATGATGAGTGGATGTTCTTGTTTGCCCCCCCCCCCACAGTTATTCTGGATCCTTCACTATTTTTTTCTGTTTTTTTTTTCAGTTGTTCCAGGGGGACTACTTAGTTTCGACTCCTCTCTATGCCGCCATCTTCCCTCTCTCTCGCAGTATTGAATCTTTCAGGTCAATATGAAAAAGACAACCTGATAGACAAGTGGACAAAAGAAATGAAGCATACAAGGGGAAATACAAATCTCTTATAAAACATAACACTGTACCTCATTAATGCAAATTTTAAGAAATGAGATACCCTTTCATGCTTGCTAGATTGGCAAAAATTAAAACAAATTAATATCAAATACTGGTGAGTATATGGCTCAATAGTAACATCCATCGACTGTTCGTCGGAGTATAAATTAGTTCAACTATTTTGGAAATCAACCTGCCATCCCCAATAAAGCTAAATATGTACTTGTAGCACTTCCATTCCTGAGTATATAACCTGGAGAAATTCTTGCTCGTGTGCACCAAGAGACACGTGCAAAGTCTTTATGGTAATACCAATACTTAGCCATATCTGGAAACAGCCTAAATATATATTGTATTCATTTCTTATTGTTGCTGTAACAAATTACCACAAACTTGGTAGCTTAAAATATTACATATTTATTGTCTTATAGTTCTTCATGCCAGAAGTCTGGAATTGGGACCTTACAGGATTAAAAATCAAGGTGTCAGCAAGGTTGCATTTTTTTTTTTTTCCCTTCGGAAGCTTAAGAGGAGAATTCATTCCTCGCCATTTCCAGCTTCTAGAGGCTGCTATGTCCCTTGGCTAGTGATTGCTTCTTCCATCTTCAAGGCAGCATCTTCCATTCTTGCTCTGTGTCTCTTCTCACTCATCTCCCTTCTCTGTCTTCTAAGGATTCTTGTGATTACATCTACAAAGTCCCTTTTGCCATGCAGATTAGGATATTCACAGGTTTTGGGAATTACAGTGTGGACATCTTTAGGGGGGCATTATTCTGCCTACCATATTGATCAACAATAGAATAAAATGTGATATTTTCATGTAATGTACCACCATATAACAGGGAAAATAAAAGAGCTAGTATGAAATTCATCAGCCCAGAGAGATATCAAAATAAAATGCTGGCAAAAGAAGCACAGCACAGAAGAATTCACGCATTAGAATCCATTAATATTAAAGCTCAAAAACAAAGACACTAAGTATTTTATTTAGGGATGGATACATCATATGTGAAAAAATTAGAAAGAAAAGTAAAGAGTTTAATAACAAAAATAAGGTTTATTTTTACCAACAAAAGTAAGATTTGTTTTTACCTCTAAGGAGAGGGAGATGAATATAATTAAGGAAAGATTTATAGAATGCTGGCTATATTCCATTTCTGTTTCTTAAAACTTTGATACACAAGTTTTTGCCTTATTAGTAGTCTTGAAAAGTTATACATATATGCATGATAATGTTGTATAGCTTGCCCTAGCCCCTACCACAATTAAAATTCAGGAAATTTTAAGGAAATAAAATAAAATAGGGTGTTTGACAAACTAAAAATCAATAATTTAAGAACAATTCATATGAAAGACCAATCTCTGAGTAATATATTTTTTAAAACTAGAAAGTTTTTTGGTTTATATTTGTTTCTCTTTTTCTGTTGTTATTTAAAGAGCTAAGATTTGAAATCTTGAAAGGAGTAAGCTGGAACAATAGGATGAAATTCAGTAGAATTAGTGATCCTAGTAAGCAGGATGGCAAAGCTTATAGAATTTCAGAGCCAAAATTCTTGATAAGGATCTCTTGTTCTTTATCTCAAGATAGTATAGCTCAAACTCTTTATGTTGTAGGGAGCTTTGGGACACATTTACACTCCTAGGGAGAAAGAATGGGGATACAGCTGGCAAGGACTGGTTCCTATTCTCTGGTCATTATTTGCATGTAATTCCTTCTATTGGATCACATGAATAACCTGTAACAGGCTCAACTTCATTTTTTTTTTTTTTCATTTTTAATTGTAGGTTCACATGTAGTTGTAATAAATAATACAGAGAAATCCCATGTACTCTGTATCCTGTTTTCCCCAATGATAACATCTTATAAAACTATAGTACAATTTTATAACCAGGACGCTGATGTTGATACAATCCGCTGATCTTATTCAGGCTTCCCCAGTTTTATTTGCCCTCGTGTGTGTGTGTGTATGATGTGATTCTATACAATTTTATCACATGAATAGATTCATGTATCCAGCACTACAGTGAACAGTTTTATCACCAGTATCCTTCCTGTTGTCCTTTTATAACCACACCCACCCCTATTTTTAAACTCTCACAAACAATAATCTGTTCTTCATTTCTAAATTTTTTTTGTTTCAAAAATATGATATAAATGGAATCATAAGGTATGTAACCTTTTAGGATTGGCTTCTTTTACTCAGCATTATTCCCTTAAGATTTATCCAAGTTGTGTGTGTCAGAGAGTCTCATTTTCTAATTCAGGAGAAGAACGTTTTATGGGATTTTTGAACTCTGAATTCACTTCGAAAATATCCATATCTTTTCTTGGATTGATGAATCCTTTGGGTAGTGGATAAGAGCATGGATTTTAAAGTCTGATGGACTTGGAAATAAGTTCCATTTCTATTTTGGAAAATTATTTTAAATTTGCCAAGCCTTAATTTCCTGCAAAATGGGGATAGTGATACCTATTTCATAGTGTGCTTTTAAACAGTAAATGACATAAAAAGTTCTTACCACAGTGCCTGTCACATAAGCATTCAATAAATGGCAGCCTAAATGAAAGAAATGAGTCACTACAGTAATATTATTACAGTCTGTGACTTCTGTGTTACTCTGGCAAGAGATTGCCATAGCATTTGAACAGCCACTTGGATTTTATATGGTTAGGCAGAGGAAGGAGAGTCCAATATCTTTCTTTTTGTCTGCTAGCCAATATTTAGTTCTTCAGAATGGCTACGTATAATGCTTCTATTGTTTTTTATTTAGTTGACCATAGTAAAAATATGTGACTACCTTACAGTTACATACCTTAGTCATTAAATATTGGGTAACTTGAATGAATAAGTTATCTTTTTATAAAATAGTAGTTCAGGTTGGAATGTCAGTGATTTACATATTTTAAGTTATATATGTATTTTTTTCTAGGTCAGTGGAGTCCTAGATGATTGCTTGTGTGATATTGTCAGCATTGATAACTTCAATACCTACAAAATCTTCCCCAAAATTAAAAAATTGCAGGAGCGAGACTATTTCCGTTATTATAAGGTAAGATTATAATTTTTTTCCTTATTAGAGAAGTTGTGGGTTTATAGAACAATCATGCATAGAATATAGGATTCCCATTTACCACTCTATTATTAACACCTTGTATTGGTGTAGAACATTTGTTAAAATTGATGAAAGCACATTTTTATATTAGTACCATTAACTGTAGTCCATGGTTTAACTTAGGGTTTATTGTGTAGTGTAGCTTCATGGATTTTTTTAAAAAATTTTTATTCTGTTACCATATATGCAATCTAACATTTCCCTTTTAATCACATGCAGGTATATATTTCATTGCTGTTAATTCTATTCACAATGTTGTCCCACCATCACCACCATCCATTAATGAAGCATTTCCATCATTCTAAATAGGAACCCTATACATTTTAAGCCTTAATTTCCCATTCTCTATCCCTACCCTGTCCCCTGGTAAGCTATATTCTAGGTTTAGATGCTATGACTTTGCTTATTCTAATTATTTTAAATCAGTGAGATCATACAATATTTGTACTTTTGTGTCTGGCTTATTGAACATGCATCCATGTTGTTCCATGTATTAGAACATGCCCCTCTATTATTAACTTCTAGTTATAGTGTCATACATTTGTTCTGATTCATGAAAGATATTTCTAATATTTGTGTAGCTAATCACACATCCATGTTGTTCCATGTATTAGGACTTTCATTCCTTTTTATGGCTGAATAATATTTTATGTATATACCACGTTATATTTACCCATTCATCAGTTGATGGACATCTGGGTTGCTTCCATCTTTTGGCAATTGGGAATAACGCTACTATGAACATTGGTGTACAATTATCTGTTGGAGTCCCTGTTTTCAATTTTTTTGTGTATATAGCTAGAAGTGGGATTGCCAGGTCATATGGTAGTTCTATACTTAGCTTTCTGAGGAACTGGCAAACTGTCCTCTACAGCGGCTGCACCATTTTACATTGCAACCAGCAATGAATGAGTGTTCCTATTTCTCCACATCTTCTTCAACATTTATTTTCCATTTTAAAAATAGCAGCCATTTTAATGGGTGTGAAATGGTATCTTGTTGCAGTTTTTTTTATTGTGATTGTTCACATATCATACAGTTATCCAAAGATCCAAAGTGTACAATCACTTGCTCCCAGTACCATCATACAGCTGTACATCCATCACCACAATTAATTTTTTTTCAATTTTTAGAACATTTTCATTACTCCAGAAAAGAAATAAAGACAAAAAAAGGAAACTCAAATCCTCCCATATCCCTAACCACTTCCTGTCCATTGTTGACTCATAGTATTGGTATAGTACGTTTGTTAGTGTTTATGAAAGAACATTAAAATACTACTAACTGTGGACTATAGTTTGCAATAGGTATATTTATTTCCTATAAGCCCCTCTATTATTAACTTCTAGTTATAGTGTCATCCATTTGTTCTGGTTCATGAAAAATATTTCTAATATTTGTATAGCTAATCACAGACATTGCCCACCACAAGGTTCACTGTTTTATACATTCCCATCTTTTAGTCTCCAACTTTCCTTCTGGTGACATACATGACTCTGAGCTTCCCCTTTCCTCCCCATTCACTCACCATTCAGCACTGTTAGTTATTCTCACAATGTGATACCATCACCTCTGTTCATTTCCAAACATTTAAGTTCACCCTAGTTGAACGTTCTGCTCATAATAAGCAACTGCTCCCCATTCTTTAGCTCCATTCTATATCCTGGTAACTTATATTTCATGTCTATGGGTTTACATATTATAATTAGTTCTATCAGTGAGACCCTGCAATATTTGTCTTTATGTGTCTATCTTATTTCACTCAATATAGTGCCCTCAAGGTTTCTTCATCAATGCATTTTTTTTTTACGATGGTTTTGTTCACATGCCATATATTGCGTCCTAAGTAAACAATCAGTGGTTCCCTGTACAGTCACATATCTATGTATTCACCACCCTCACCACTATCTATATAAGGACATCTCCATTTCTTCTGTCTTTTTTGAGCCTGTGTCTTGTCCTGGGATTGTGCTTACTTGTGGCCTTAGGAATTCTCTCATTTATAGCAATCTAAATGCCTATTTTACTCCCTATGAGATAGCCTTTACCCCTCTTCGGTGTGCTCTATTATAGTCTTAAGACAGTTAATATTTTGCCCCAGGCCACTTTGCCTTAATTGTTTCTTACAGTACTTCAGCTGTCTGCAAGCTCCTTCTGCCTTCAAGCCAAGTTCTTGGGAGATGAGCCAGTGACCAGTGTTGTGGTTCTCTCATTCATGCTCCTACTCAATAGATCGGCACCAATATACAGGCACCTCAGTATGCACATAAGGGTTATGTTGCTCCCTCCAGAATATGGCCAGGGGCCTGCAATGGGGGCTCAGGTTGGCTCCGTAAAGCACCAAGGAGTAGGCGGGGGGGGGGGGGGGGCAGCAAGGGCACCACAAGCCTGTCCTACGGTGTTTAAAGTTGAATTGTCTTGATTTTGGCATTTCACCAGTTATTACAACTCTTTAATCATATTCTGGAATTTTGAGGAAGATAGCTCTGCCAGTTTTTGCTAGTTGTTCAAAGATTCTGTGGGGGAATGGCACCCTGGAACTTCTTACACCGCTGCCTTGGTTGATGAGAAGTCCAGAGGGATCCATTTGTAACACCAGGTTAGATTCCATTTTCCTCTCTGCCTAGTACCTTGCCATGGCTCCCATCCCACTTCCTGTCAGTGTTTTTGAACAGTAAGAAATCTGAACCCATTTCCTATGTTTGGGGAATTCCTCACCTTTCACCTTGAGACTCTTCCCATTACATAAGCTGAAAATACAAGAGACTTAGTTTTCAGCTTTCACTGTAAGTTAGGTTCTTCTATCTAGATACACCTACCCAGACTTCTGAGTTGTGCTAAGGACAGTGTCATGTACTAGCATTGTTAGTAGGGCAGAGTACCACAACAGCAGGTATTTATTGTGTAAGTTTACTGAGAGGGCTGGTAAACCTGGCTGAGAGAACAGAACACTACCCATAGTAATACTGTAGAGTTGGTTCTTTAGTAATAGTCTACTCGAGACCATCACAAATAACTAGTGATAGCTTAAAGGCAGCCACAGTCATTTCCTTTTCAACAGGATAATATTCAAAAACAACAATATTTTAAATAAAAAATATTTTTAAAGAAGGTACAAGAGCAACTCCATCAAACCCTTGGGTTTATAATTTCTTTGATTTTTGTTTTCAGTTTATTCTAAAATTTGAGCCTGTTTTCTTGTCATTCTGATTCTGTGTAGGCTACTTAGTCCTTAAAATTTTGAGTTTTGAATATTAAAAAAATCCTGTATTTTAGCTGTTTTAAGTCAGACAGAATGATATATTAGTGAATAAAGAGTTGGGAACCCATCCCCTTTTCCCATCAGTACCAAGAATATCCAAAAAAGATGAATGTTTCCCTCTATACAAAATTCTTTAGGAATGCAGATTCCATGGGTTTATTTCAAAGAATAGTCTATGCTTTAAAAAAAGGAGAAACTTTTGAGTTTCTATTATCCTAGTCATTTTACATACAAAGAAGACAGGTGCTTTCTCTGATTCCTGTTATTAAATCTATTAACTCTGTTTGCATGCATAGCTGTCATCTTCTGCTTACCTTCTACTGTCATGTTGAACCAGATGAAATTGTTGCTTTTATAAGTCACAAATGGTTGAATACCATTCAGTGTAATACAGTGGAGGAAGTGTTCTTTCTATCAAAGACCATCCTTTTACAAGACGTTCTGATCACATCTCCATTCAACATATCAGGCCCTCTATCACTCTTCCATTTTGGGATTTTATCTTTTTTTCTCCATCCCTGCAAGGCCTGGCCAAGAGTAGACACTCAAATATTTAAGTGAATGAATGAATATTTCGTTTAATTTTCACATCAAACCTGTCAGGTCAGTATTGATATTTTACAAATGAAGAAATAATGGTTTAGGTAGTTTAGGTAGAGTATTTAGGTTAGCTCACAAACCAGAAGTTTTATTAAGAAAAGGTATGGAGTAGTTCACAAAATTGAAAGACAAAGGTCAAAAAAGCGAGAAACTCAGGCAGGAGCTATTAGCCGATCTCTTTAAGGCATCACCAAAATTTTGGATCACATTAACCATTTTTCCATATACTGAAACACTCATGTCAATTTCTGGGATAGATGGTCTGAATGGCCTATCTAGAGTCATGTGACCTCTTGGTTAAAAGAGTGAAGGACACCTTGGTTAACAGCCCTATTTGAATGTATATAAGGGAGAGGTATCCTTTCTCAAAGGGAAATTAGGGGACTGTTACAGAAGAAGGAAAGTGGAAGTTGAATAAGCAAAAATAACAACAGCCTGCCCTTCGTTGCCCAACATACAATCTCATCCTTCTTCTTTTACATGCAATTTTAAAAATGTTCAGCCAACATAATGAAATTATTCTGGGTGTAACCAAAACATACTCATACCCTTCCCCAAAGGAGGGTAGTGCAGTGGTCTAATTAATACATTCAGCTCCAAGTCCAAGATATTTGTGTGATATGTACTCCTCTTCTAGTTCTGTCAATCTATGGAATAAATAAAATGGAAATTTTACCGTCACCAGTATACTCTACGTATGGTTTGGGCATAGAGAAGAGGTTAATTTTAAACATACACACAGACATACTTAGGATTCAGCAAGCAAGGAAGTATAGGTAGAAGCAACAGTCTGCCTTCCTGCAACTGGTCAGTTGGTTACTGCAATTGGTATTTATAACTTTTCTCTTGTGTTGTCCATTCTGTTCCTTTACTCACCAAAAATTTATTGTGATTACTTTGAATCAGGTCTTATTCTAGGAGCTGTGGATACAGTAGTGAATAAGATAAAGACTCTGACCTCCTGAAGCTTTTATTCTAATTAGAGAGACAACAGTAATCAATAAAATAAAATTTCAGGTGGTTATAAGATAAGTGCTATGGAGGAAAATAAAGCAAAGTAGGAGATCAGGAGTAACTGTGGTTGGGGGATGGGGTTTATAAAGGTAGTCTGAAAAGGAAGGTATTTATGCTAATGTGACATTTGAGCAGAGACCCACCTAATATGAAAGAATAAGCCATGAGAACATCTGGGTAAAGAGCATTCCAGAGAAGGGGAGTTGAATAGCAGGTATAAAAGTCTTGACACAGGAATAAGCTTAGTGTGTTACAAGAGTAAAAAAAAGAAGGCCCATATGGCTGGAGGAAATGAAATGAGATGGAGAATAGAAGAGGTAGTAAGGGGCCAGATAAACTAGGGCCTTATTCGATGTTGGATTTTATTCTAAGTGAGTCAAGAAGTTATTGAATGGGATTTTTGTGCAAAATAGACCGTAAGGGTGCGAGAGAGGACATAGAGAAACCATTTACAAGGCTAGTGCATAGTTCAGGTGAAAGACAACACTGATTTGGAATGGGGTGGTAGAGTTGAAAGAGGTGAGAAATGATCAAATTACGGTTGTATATAAATGATAGTATGAGCCCGGTCTAGCTGCGTTTTCCGCCATGCTTCCTCGATCTGCCGCAATCCGAGTTTTTCGCCCACGTTCCCTCCGCTCTCTGTCTAGCCGGAGTCCTGAGGCATCCACGGAGGCGAGTTCTTTATTGAAAGTGCTTGTAGTGTGCCAGTACTGGTGTTAAGCCCTAAATATGGCAGTCCTGTCACCACAGAGCTAATAGTTCCACCAAAAAAGCAATACAAGCACATTGGGGACAAAAAATGATATCTAAAGATATTTTGGCACTAACAGCGTGATCTGTAGTATGAGAGATGAGCAATAGAGTGTTCCAACCAATGAGTTTTCCAAGGGAACTTCAACGAGCCAAGGCAGTGTACAAAGAGAATATGAAAAAAGACATGTTAAATATTATTACGGGCATGAAAGTTGGATTAAGCATACTAAATAAACAAACAAGCCACCCAACAGAAAATCACTTAAAAGTTTGGAGGTTACTATTTGTTGGCTTCAGAAGCTACAGAAGATACCACAACGATGAGAAATGAGTCTCTGAGTCCTGAGTTAGTGGCGGCTGCATCTGCTGTCGCACTCTCTCCTTTTTGACAAGCAAACCACCAAGTCAGAGCTGCTTAGGCAGCTACGGCAGCAGGAGGAAGAATCGGAAGCTTAGAAAGATGGAGAAAGATGGAAAGTTAGTTTCAGTAACATAATATCAGATCTGAAAGCTGCCAGATCGCTACAGCCAGAATTAGTATGACCAGAGCATCAGATTCAATTTGATGAAGAACCAGAAAATTTCTTCGATGAGGAAAAGACCTCTGATCTTAGAAAAGTTTTAAGGGAAATATATTCACAGGGAAAAGATTTAATATTTTTGATATTAAGGCAGTTACTCAAGAGGCACCTGAAAAAGAGTCATCACCTTCACTTTGGGATTTGGAATTTGCTAAGTAGTTAGCCACATCAAATCAACAGCCCTTTCAGAATGGTTTTGAAGAAATGATCCAGTGGACCAAAGAGGGGAAACTGTGGGAGTTCCCAGTTATTGATGAAGCATGTTTCAATGATGATGGTTCTGAATTTCATGAACACATATTTCTGGATAAATACCTGGAGGATTTTCCAAAACAAGGACCAGTTCACCACATTATGGAGCTAATGACTTGTGGCCTTTCCAAAAACCCATATTTGAATTTTAAACAGAAGATTAAACACAAAGAGTGGTTTAGAAATTATTTCAAAGAAAAGAGGACATTCTAAAAGGAAATGACATACAACTCAATTGAAGGCCATGTAAATTTTTATTTCAAGCTATTGGATGTGGATACTATCACTAAAGAAAATAATTTTACTGGTAAAAGAAGATAGTATGAATGAACTTTTCTGATGGATTGGATATGATGAGTGTAGAAGTGAAGTCAAGGATGATGCCTAAAAATATGTGTATTACGACCAAGTAGATTTTGTTTCAAGAATGCAGGAATGGTTCTTTTCTTCCACAAAATTTAACACCCATTCCTGATATTTAAAAACATTTGGTAAAACAAGAATGACTTCCTTGACACTATGATTGCAATCCTAACGTTAGCATAGCAAGCATCTTACTTATGAGGAAACACTAGAGGAATTCTCACTTAGGTCATGAACCAAGACAAGGATACCCACTATCTCTATTCCTGTCAGAGGTAATAGGCAGTGCAATCAAACAAGAGAAAAAATCCAGTTATAAAAATTTTAAAATAATAAGTAAAACTATCTTTATTTATAGATGATAAGAATATACCTAGAAAACTCAAAAGAGTAAATTATTAAGTGAACAAAGAGTTTAGAAATGCAGTAAGATAGGCTATACACTTTAATATACAAACATCAATATCTTTATAAACAGTAACCAGTTGGAAGATATAATGGAATAATACACATATAGGAATAAATGTATCAAGAAATTTGCAAAACCTAAAGGAGAAAAGTTTCAAAACACTCCTGAAATACACAAAAGTAGGCTTGGACAAATGGAAGGATGTCCTTTGTAGCATAAAGATGTTAATTCTCCCCAAGTTAAAATGTAAATTTAATATGATCCTAATGAAAATAACATTTTTTTTTTTTTTTCTGGAACTAGAAAAGTTGTCACAAGTTAGGTTCCCTGGAAGAGGATCCTGCTAAGAGATAAGTGTGTAAGAGGTTAATTAGAGACTATTGTGATCAGCAACCTAGTGAAGGGAAGGAAAGGTTGGGAATCAGGATTAGATAACAGGAGCAAGGAAGTCCCCACTGAGAATGTGGTATTTGAGAAAGACCTAAAGTGAGTGAGAAAGCAAACTGTGGATATCTGGGAAAAGCATTCTAGAGAGATGTAAACAGCAAGAGCAAGGGCTCTCAGACCAATGTGCCTCATGTATTTGAGGAACAAGGAGGCCAGTGACCAACGGGAGGACAGTAGGGGACCAGACCATGTAAGGCATTATGGGCCATCATAGGGACTTTGACTTTTAATCCAAGTAAGATGGGTTGGAGGGTTTTGAGCACTTTTGGTTGTTATGTTGAAAATAAACTGGTATGGATGTAAGGGTTGGGTAGGGAGACTATTTAAAGGCAATTGTAATAATGCAGGAGTGAGAAGATGGTGGCTTGGACCACAGTGGTAACAAAGAAAGTGGTGAGGAGTACTGAATTCTGAATATATGCTGACTGTAGAACTGACCTTATTTTCAGAGTTATCTTATGTGTGGTGAGAAAGAGAGGAATCAAGGATGATGCCAAGATTTTGGCCTGAGGAACTAGAATAACAGTTGTTATTTACTGAGATAGCAAGGATCACTAGAGGGAGGAACACAGTTTTGAATATGTTAAGTCTGTGGTACCTGTGAATGTCTCATGGAGATGGCAGGGAGGCAATTGGATATAAAAACAAGTCAGGAACTCAAGGGAGACGTGAGCTGAGAACTTGCAGTTCCTGAAACAAATTTCCCATTTTGAGCTTCCATGTCTTTAGATATCCTGATCCCTCTTCCTAGAAATCTCTCTCTCTAGGAAACTTCTGTTCCTACCCATTTTGCATGTTACCCGAACGAGGTCTTCCTGACCTCTCCTCTGTGTTGCTAGTCTACCTACCTATTTTTGCCTGTTCTTCTATATTGTAGGTATTGTTTACTTTGCTTAACTGAAGTATTTGGTGAGGTTCCTATTATGTATCCCAGCATTGTTCTAGGCATTGGGAATAAAATATAAACAAGGGAAAACCCCAGTCTCTACAGTGGGGATGCAGACAATAAATAAATAAACAAATCATAATCATAATTTCAGGTAGTGATAAGTGTTATAAAAGAATACAGAATGATGTGTATGGGTGCATATCGAGTACTACTTTAGAGAAGTGGTCAGAGGAGGTCTCCTTGCTGATGTGATATTTAAGCAGAGACCTGAATAGTGTAAAGAAGCAATAAGACCTGGAGAAACAATAGTTTAGCCAAAGAGAACAGCTAGTTTAAAGGTCCTGAGATAAATGATCTTGGTGAGTTTGCAGCAAGGCCAGTGTAGCTGTAGGATAGTGGTAGGAGGTGAGGTCAGAGAGGTGGGCATGAAGCTAGATAATGGAGGGCTTTGTGGAGCTTGCTAAGGAGTTTGGGCTACTTCAAGTAAGTGTGATGGGAAGCCATGGAAAGGTTTTGAGCAGGGATCGATGTGATTCGATTTATGATTCAAAGAGATAACTTTGTGATATGGAGAGTAGATGGAAGGAGAAGCAGGGAGACTGTTGCAATAGGACAACATAGAGATAAGTGGTGATAGTGGAGGTCATGAGAAGTAGATAATGAATTGCTTGAAGGGGATGAAGAAGAAGGAGAGAAAGAATAAAACTTAGATTTTTGACTTGGGCAATTCATGTACAAGTCATGTTGAATTACCTACTTCCTATTATCTTTAGAATATGAAAAGCCAAAATGTCCTGCATCATCTGTCCTTTAGTTACCTCTACTCTCATTCCTTGTCATCCTGCCCCTTGCCCACTAATCATCAGCTAAACTGGTATTTTTTTCAGTTCCCAAAACTGTCTGAATCCTTTGTTGCCTTATCCAAAAAAATGCTTTTTCCCTTTCTCCAACTTTCACCCATCCTTTTTCAGTCTAAATATTACCTCTCAGAACTTGCTCCATCCACCATCTCCATTATTTTCCATTACAAAACCCTGGTTTTTCCTTTGTAGGACTTACTACAACTTCTAACTAAGTAAACACAAATACAGAATTTCTCTTTCCAACGGTATACTGTATGTTTCATGAGGGAAAGTGCCCCCCCCCCCTTTTTTTTTGCTTCCTTTTTCCTGGAGCACAGTGTCTGACACACAGGATAGAAGATGCTCGGTATATATTTATTAACTGAGTGAATGTGGGAGAGAATCCTTTTCATCAGAGTAATGTTAAAGGGCTGGAAGACATTAAAATAGTCCTAAAATGCATTCCAGTGTCCTTAAGATAAGCTATGCAGTTATCAAGCAGGAGAATAGCCTTTTCTTAAGTTAAATACTTGGTTCTGAAATGACCTTTCTTTGAATATAAAATGGTTGTCAAAACCTTTTAGAGAAAAAAGAGAAATTCATTGTTTTAAAAGCCATGGAATTCTATAGCCTGGCTATTTACTGACTCTTGCTCTGTTAATGTTTTTATGTATATAGGTGAATATAAAGGATTTCCGTTCTAAAGTATGATTTTTAAATTTTAGTCTCTTTTTCTGTGGAACTTGACTTTTTCTGATGGAACATATACAGCCAATTACTTAGGTGTACTTAAACATAATTCTTTTTCTAGAGTGTCAGAGGACTAAGAGTCATACTTATTTTAAAAATTAACATTACATTTGGGTGTCTGAAAAACTGCAGTCATTTAAAATGCTGAACTATAGGTGCCACAATGACCGGAAGCTTTTTCCTTTTTATTCACCTTCCTGTCACTTGTCCCTGGCACAGTGGCACTTAGCATTCTATAAGTATAATACACATTTACTAATACTAATTCATTCTTTCTGTCTCTCAAGGTTAATCTGAAGCGACCATGTCCTTTCTGGGCAGAAGATGGCCATTGTTCAATAAAAGACTGTCATGTAGAACCCTGCCCTGAGGTAAATAAAATAAAATAAAATAATAGGGAAAAATGCTCAGTTCTATGTGAAATTCATTTTCTCTGGGACTTTCAGATAAGCCTCAACTGTCTATTTTTTTGGCTGATGGATTTGTCATCAAACTCATGTGCTCTCAGCTCTCTGCCTTTAAACTGGATTTTAAAAGATTTATTCTGTATTTCCCACCAAAACAGTTTGAAGACACTCATATCCATTGTCTTTGTTAATTGGATGTAGAAATATAGTCTGATTATTAAATGGATGGAAAATCAGAGGTCTGTTCTAGGATGGGATCTATAATTGGTAACTCTTAATTCATGCTTTACTGAATCTGCATTGTGTTTCATAGGCCAAGAAAATACTACTGGACTCTAAATTTCAAATGCATTTCAGGCATGAAATTAGTTTTTCACTTAATCTGGTCACATTTTTAAAATTGGCTATTCTTATTACCAAGAAAATGCTACATTTAAACTTTGATCTTTGGTGTCTGACACCAAATTAATTATATTCTTCCCCTTTAACAGAAATTAGTTATAAGGTATGGTTTCATTTTACTTCCTGATTTTCTTGCCTACTCAGTTAGTCCTCATTTGTTGTCCTTAAAAATAGGAAAAGACAGTCTGGACCAAGTTCCTAAAGGGAAGTGAAAAAAAAAAAAAACTTGTTCTTGATTTAACTTTAAAATAAATTAGCAAAAATATGTATTTTTAATTTTTTGTTTTGAAATAATTTTGAACTTACAGAAGTGCTGCAAGAATAGTACAAAGAATTCCCATATACTTTTCACTCAGATTCCCTAAATGTTAATTTTACATTTGCCTTATTATTTTATTTCTATGTATATTTATATATTATTATTTTCTAAACCATTTAAATATAAGTTACAGACATAATTTTTTTAATTCATTTTTATTGATATATATTCACATACCATGCAGTCATACAAAGTGTGTACATTAAATTGTTCACAGTACCATTATATAGTTGTGCATTCATCACCAAAATTAATTTTTGGGCATTTTAATTACCACACACACAAAAATAATAAGAATAAAAATTAAAGCGAAAAAGAACAATTAAAGTAAAAAAGAACTCTGGGTGCCTTTTTATTTTTTGCCCCCATTTTTCTACTCATTCATCCATACGCTGGACAAAGGGGAGTGTGGTCCATATGGCTTTCCCAATCACATTGTCACCGCTCATAAGCTACATTTTTATACAATCGTCTTCAAGATTCATGGTTCTAGGTTGTAGTTTGATAGTTTCAGGTATTTATCTCTAGCTATTCCAATTCATTAGAACCTAAAAAGGGTTGTCTATATTGTGTGTAAGAGTGCCCACCCAAGTGACCTCTCGGCTCCTTTTGGAATCTCTCAGCCACTGAAACTTATTTCATTTCTTTTCACATCCCCCTTTTGGTCAAGAAGATATTCTCCATCCCACGATGTCTGGTCTAGATTCCTCCCTGGGAGTCATATTCCACATTGCCAGGGAGATTCACTTCCCTGGGTGTCAGATCCCACTTAGTGGGGAGGGCAGTGATTTCACCTGCCAAGTTGGCTTAGGTAGAGAGAGAGGGCCACATCTGAGCAACAAAGAGGCATTCAGGAGGAGGCTCTTAGGCACAATTATAGGGAGGCCTAGCCTCTCCTTTGCAGCAACAGTCTTCCCAAGGGCAAGTCCCGTGACTGAGGGCTCAGCCCATCAAACCACCAGTCCCCTATGTCTGTGAGCACATCAGCAACCATCGAGGTGGGGATGCCCAACACCCCTGAATTCTCCACCAGCTCCTCAAGGGGACTCTGCATATTTTTTTTATTGCCTTTTTTTTTTTTTATTAACTCTTTTTTTTTTTTTAAAATTAACTCTATCAAAAAAATAAAAATAAAAAAAAATACAGTGAAAAAACATTTCAGACAAACCATAACGTAACAAGGGAGTAAGAAAAAGACAGCTAACCTAAAATAACTACTTTACTTCCAACATGTTCCTACTCTACAAGAAAATAACCTAATATAACAACATTTCTGTGAACTTGTTCCTACCATGCCCACCAGAAATTAACAAACCAGAGTCATTCTGGGTATTCCCAGAGCGTTAAATTTACCCATGATAGCTTATCTATTCTTATTGGGTTACAGGCATAATTTTTTACCCCTAAATACTTCTTTGCAAGGGCCACAAAACTGACTCTTGCCTTTTCAAATTAATCCAAAATTGTCTAAATTTTAACTGTCATTTTAGAGCAGAAATTAAAATCAGGTATTACATATTTTTTTAAATTTTGACTTTTTAAATGCTTCCTTTCCTGTGGTGAGAAAGTTTATGGAAAAAGTGATTTAGTAAATTTTTTAACCTAAAAATGATATAAACCATTTATAAAATACTGCATTGAGAGTTATTAGGACTGATTTTGACACTGACTTTTATATTTATACATCATTCAGTTGTCCATACTATGATTTACAAGTGTGTAGATTGGGATAATTCTACCTTTTACAGAAACTCACAGGAGTGTAAGAACAGAATTTCAATGAGTGTATATCTGCTTTTAATGGAATAATATACCCTGTGAATTAGGCAATAGCATTACTAGTTAGTGAAGAAATCCTAAATAAATGTAAAGATCACTTTAAAATTTTTGTTGTTGTTCATTTAAGAGTAAAATCCCAGTCGGAATTAAAGCTGGAAGTTCTAATAAGGTGAGTCACTTTTCTTCCTTCAGTATTTCTGCCTTATAAACAACCATTTATGTAATACTTGACAGCGGTTGTAGTAGAGAACCATAATACGGTTAGTTGGAAATGGGAGGCATTTTGCCTCAGACTCCCAAATCCCTAATTCTTGCAGCAAGCAAAGAGATTGTACATTCTTGTTCATTTGTAATTAAATTATATAGCTTCTTTGAAATTTTCTCAGTTTCGTTTTTGGAACCTCTAGAACTATAAAGTATAATTACGGTTTCAGATCACCTACTCAGCAGGTGTTCTTTCACATAGGTATTTTTAGTCTTCTGTTTCAACTTGTCAGCTTATGATAGCCAGGATTATATTCTGTAGATAGTGCATGATTATCAAGATATTTTGAGCAAAGTACTTCCAAATAATATCAAAAATATTTCACCATTAAAGATGACGCTTTTATTCTAATGAGAATGTCATAATTTACTTTGCCATTCATATGTTTGTTTTTACAACTGTCCATGGTTAAACTTAGGGTTTACTGTTTGTGTTGTGCAGTTCCATAGATTTTTTTAAGTTTAATTTTTAAGTAACAGTTTACTTCTAGTTTTTTTTCACTACTGTGCCTATGTAATAAATATCGTCATACTCTCCTCCGTGCCTCCTCCTTGCACGTCTTCTTTCCATTTTCTTGCTGTCTCTCCCTGTGTGGCTTTTGGTTTGTGCTCACTGTCTTCTATTTATTTTTGTTTCAAATCTGTAATAAGTAAATAAAACAGTGTAAAGACAGCTGAAACCCCCTCTGAGTCCCTTTCCAATCCTATTCTACTAACTCCCTCCCCAGAGCTAGCCACTTTTCTGAAGCGGATGTGTGTCCTAATATGGTTTTATAACTTTTACTGCATGTGTATCCACATATAATCCATAGATTATTTTATGTAAATTTATTTAAAAATTTAAATAATAGTGTATTTTTTAGTTTCTTCAGGTCAAAACATTTTTTCTAGTTTGTGTTTTTACTCAGTACTATGCTTTTGAAATTTTTATCTGTTGATATCTGTAGATCTTGTTCATTCATCTTAACAGCTGTATAGTATTGAATTGTATGACTATATCATGGGTTAGTCTATCCTCTGTTGATGGATGTTTCGATTGTATCTAATTTTTTGGTATTACAAATAATGTTGCACTAGCATCTTTGTCTTTTGTCTCCTTGTGCACACGTGTAAGAGTTTCTCTAGGTCTATATCTGGAAGTAGGATTGCTGGATCATTAGGGTATGCATATCTCAACATTGAGAGAATACCAAATAACTTTCTAAAATGGTTGTACCTCTTTTAAAAAAAAGTGTTGCCTTGAGATATGGTCTCAGTAGTGGAACTGGTATTTCAAGGATTTATGATTTTATAGCTCTAGATTATATCATCAAATACTTTTTCATGCAGGTTTTCTCAGTTTACATTATCACCAACACACCAATACTAATTGTTATATTTTTAGTGTCTTTGCTTATTTAATAGGTGGAAATTTGTAACTCATTTTAATTTGTACTGCTTATATATATGTTAGGAATTTTGGTAATAGGATGTGTTTATATTTGGTGTATTATCAATGACAGATTATTTTCTCCGCAGAACTGAAATAAAAAGAAAGGTGATTATTAATAAATTTACTTATATTATGAACTTCCTTGCAGTATTTGAAAGTGGCAAACAATACCAAAGAATTAGAAGATTGTGAACAAGCTAATAAACTGGGGGCAATTAACAGCACATTAAGGCAAGTTTTATTTGAATAGTATTAAGAAAATATTCTCTTATTTAGTTTATTTGTATCAGAAATCTGTTTATCTTAGGATTTTGATATAACAATTTTGCTACCCATTAAAGTTTTAATTAGGAAATTTTCAATAGAGGAAAATGTTATTTTTTTATCCTAAATTCCATATAGATTTGCTTCCTCTTGACTGATTTGTCCTTAAATTTCTACGATGTATTTTCTGTAGTGAATCTATTAAAAAGTGGAATTTTAGAAAGTTGTTCAGATAGCAGGGCTTATGGGTTCATTCTTCCTGATTATTATGGGAAAAGGGGCTTGAATCTGTAAGTCTTTTATAAATTGATTCAATCTATACATTTCATTTTGAGTGAAAAATGTTGCCTATTAACATAATCAAGTTTCATAGATTTTTTTTCCGTTGGTTTTTCCTTACTTTCACTAAGCAGAAACCTGTATTTGAAGCCCAACATAAAAAATTTATAAGTGACCTCAGATTATGCAGTATAAAATAACTGAACATGGGAGAGGGGAGGAAAGCAAAAGAAACCCTGCAGAAATTTTTTTCAGTTTCTCTGTTGTTTTAGGTTTGTATTTAAGTATCATAGTGGTAAAGACATATAATAAAGTTAGCAGACATGTTTGTTGAAGAAAAATGTTAATGTAGAAAATTACAAAGGATGATAAACACCCACATACTTTCTACTCCAAATGAATAAATGTTAAAATTTTCTACCATGTTTTCAAGAAATGAGAAATATCATAGATAAATGTGAAGTCCTCCGTAGTCTAATCCCCAATCCAATTTTCTTCCCTTATTCCCCAGAAACAACTACTGTCATGTATTCAGTCCATGTTTTTATTCTTTTGTGTCGCATAAGTATATTTATAAACAATATATAGTTTTGTTGTGTACATGATTTTATTTTCCCTTTGTATAAATGATATCACACTGTACTCAATATTTTGCACTTCCTTTTTTCACTACTCATTTTATTTTCCAATTCTATCCATGTTGAAACATTTAGATTTGCCACATTCTTGTAACTGAGGAATAGTTTTTATCATTTAAATATACCATATTTTGCCTATCTATTCTCCTATTTTAATTTAGGTTATTTCCAGTTTGTCACTTCTACAAACCATGCTAACTTTGAGCACCCTTGAATAGGTTTTCTAGTGTACACAAGAAGTAACATTGCTGGATCTTAGGGTTGCCTGTTAGTAACTATTCTGGAAATTGCCTCATGTCTCTCCAAAGAGCTTATGTGAATGTATACTGCCTCCAGCACTGAGAGTTTGTTTTGTTCTTCATATTCTTGCCAACAATTTATAATGTTTGATGAGTGTGAAATAGTATCTCATTTTTGTTAGTATTTTGTTGATTACCACTGAGAGTGAGCATTTTTCCTTTTGTTTATTAGATAATTTGGGTTTCTTATTCATTCAACAAATGAATGCCTACAATATGCCAAGCATTGTTCTAGGGTACTAGGAATATGGTAGTGTACATGATAAACAAAAACTCTTGCTGTTATGTCCTAGTTGGGGGAGATACACAGTAGGCAAGTAAAGTAAATGAGAAGTAAGTAAAATGATGAGTTCTAAGGAGAAAAATAAAGCAGGGAAGAGGGAGAGAAAAGGCTCAGGGTGGTGGTGATGGCGACATTATGGTCGGGGATGGCCTAAGTGATAATAGGATATTTGAGCAGAAAGCTGAATAAGAATTAAGTTATGAGTCTTGCGGGCTGTCTGGAGAATGAATATTCCAGGCACACATAACTGTTAGTGAGACTGGAGCATGCCTAGAGTATTAGAGGAACCATAAGAAGATCAGTACAGTTGGAGTACACTGATCAGGGGCAAAGTTGTAGAAGATAAAGTCAAAAGGTGCTAGGGATGCAGACAGAGGTGGGTGGAAATTGTGTAGCGACTTGAAAGCAGTTATCATGAGTATTGTTTTTAAACTGGCTGAGATGAAAAGTCATTGGAGGATTTTGAGCAGAAGAGTAAGGGAGTATGTTGAGAGAGCCTGGTATTAAGTTGTGGAAGCCTGGTTACGTGGTTGAAGTAATCCAGATAAGCCATGATGGTGATTTAGACCAGGTTAATATCAGTGGAAGTGATTAAAAGTGGTCAGATTCTGGATATATTTTGAAGATAGAGCTGACAGGATTTCCTGAAGGATTGGATATGGGTATGAAAAAAAGGAGCTATGGATGACTACAAGGTTTGGGCCTGAGAAACTAGAAACTACTAAACTAGCGACACCTGCAGGAGAAAATTAGAATTCAACTTTGGATTTAAGTTTGAGTTGCCTATAGACATCCAATTGGAGATGGTGAGTAGGTAGTTGGATACACAAGTCTGAACACAAAGGAAGAGGTAAGGACAGGATGTAAAATGTGGAAGTCAATGAACAGATTGTACTTAAAAATCATAAATCTGAATGAGATCACCAAGGAGTGAGTGTAAATAGAGATTGATCCAGAAACTGGACTTAGAGTCATTACAAGGTTTAGAGGTAAATTGTGTGTTTGTATTCCTTACCACTGTTTCTCCATTGGAGAGCTGGCTTTTCAAATTATTATAGATTTGTAGGTATTCTTTATATAAGCTGATAGTAATCCTTTGTTGGTTGTATGGGTTATTAGAACTTGTCTTTTAATTGTGCTTACAGTTTCTTTTGTTGAACAGAAGTTATTAATTTTTAAACTTTATAACACATGTACAGTAAAGGTTTGTAAAGTATACAAATCTTAAGTGTTAAGGTCAATTTAATTTTAATTTTACAAAGTGAACCCACCTATATAACCACCATCCAGAACATACACTTACAACCAAGAATACTTCTTTGTTTACTCTCCTAGTCATTACCATTCTCCAAAGTTAACCATTATTTTGAATTCTTTTGGCAGAGATGAGTTTTGCCTGTTTATATAAACGGAATAATACAGACTGTATTCTTTTGTATCTGGCATCTTTTGTTCAACATGATGTCTGTGAGATTCATTCACTTTCTTGAGTATGGTAGCATTTAATTCCTTTTCACTGATAAATACAGTATTCAATAGCAAGAATATGCCGTGTTTCCATCCTACTGTTGATAGCTGGATGCTTTCCACTTTGGGGCCATTTCAGATAATATTTTGGTGGTCTTATACATACAGTTCTTACAGGAATATACCTAGGAGTGGAATTAGATACTTCCAAATGGTTTTCCAAAGTACATGTACCAAATTACATTGTCACTAGCAATGTATGAGAGTTCCTTGTTCCATAACTTCCCAGCAGTTGGTACGATAATTTTCAAAACAGCTTTGTTGAGGTAAAATTGACATACAATAGACAACATATATTTAAAGTGTACAGTTTGATGTTTTGACATATATGTATACCTGTGAAACCAACATCACGATCAAAATAATGATCCTATCCATTACCTCCTGAAGCATCCTCGTGCTCTTTGTAATTTTTCTATCCTACCCTTCTCTTTCCCTTCCTATCCCTAAGCAACTACCGCTCTTCTTTTTGTCACCTTGGAATTTTCTAGAATTTTGTATAAATGGAATATGGGTAGCATATATTTTTTCCTTTTGTCTGGTTTTTTATAACATAGGATATTTTGGGATTTATCCATGATGTAACATGTATCAGTAGTTCCTATCTTTTTTGTTAAGTAGTATTCCATTGTATGAATATACCACAGTTTCTTTTCCATTCAACTGTTGATGGACATTTGAGTTGTTTCCAGTTTGGGACCATTACAAATAAAGCTGCTAAGAATATTCATGCATGCCTTTGTATGGACATACGCCTTCATATCTCTTCTATGACTGGAATGGCTGCTTCATTTGGTGAGTGTTCCGGTTTGCTCATGCTGCCTTTTCACAAAACACCAGAAATGGATTGGCTTTTATAAAGGGGGTTTATTTGGTTTCAAAGTTACAGGCTTAAGGCCATAAAGTCTCTAAAGTATTTTATGGTATTTCATTGTGCTTTTGATTTGCATCTCTGCAGCGACTAATGAAGTTGAACATCTTTTCATGTATTTATTTGTTGCCCATGTATCTTTCTTTGGTTAAGTGTCTATTGAAATCTTTTGCCCATTTAAAAAAATTGGGTTATTTGTTTTCTTATTATTGGTTTTGAGAGTTTTGAGTATATTCTGGATATAAGTTCTTGGTCACATATATAATTTATAAACATTTTCTCCATATCTGGAACTTGTCCTTAATTAAGAGACATTTTTAATTTTGATAAAACACAGTTTATCATTTTGACCTTAAATGGATCATGCTTTTGGTATATCTTAAGAAATTCACAGAGCGTTTCTCCTATGGTTTTTTCTAGAAATTTTTATAGTTTTAGGTTTGACATATAAGTGATTCATTTAGAGTTGATTTTTGTATATGGTGCAGGGTCTGACTCCAAATATTTTTCATATTGATATCCACTTGTTGCAGCACCATTTGTTGAAAAGACTAGCCTTTCTCCACTAAGTTGCCTTTGCCCCTTCTTTTTCTTCTTCTTTTTCTTTTTTTTTTTTTTGGTCTTTATTTTTCTCTTTATTAGAGAAGTTGCGGGTTTACAGAATTATCATGCATAAAATGCAGGATTCCCATATACCTATTATTAACACCTTGCATGGGTGTGGAACATTTGTTACAATTGATGATAGCGTATCTTAGTAATTGTATTAAACACTATTTTGATTACTGTAGCTTTATAGTAAGTCTTGAAATCAGGTAATGTATCTCTTCCAACTTTGTTCTTCTCTTTCAGTTTGTTTTGGCTACTCTAGAACCTTGGCATTTCCATATGCATTATTGAATAAATTTGTAATTTCTACAGAAAGGCTTGTAGAGAGTTTGGGATTGGATTGAATCTATAGATGAATTTGAGAAGAACTGACATCTTAACTATATTATGGACTTTCAACTCATTGACATGGTATATATCTCCATTTATTTAGGTTTTGTTTAATTTCTCTCAGCAATATTTTATAGTTTTCAGCGAACAGGTCTTATTACTCTCAGCTTTGTCTTGTTAACTTAGGGAGATGACTGGTTCTGCCTGGGCTCCCCCTTTCTGTGCTATGGCCTGTAAACTCTCTCAAGAGAGTAAGCTGGAGCAATTCTCGGCTTCGCCTCATTTGTTTCCCATCTCTCAGAGATCCCTGTCCATTGTTTTCTTTTTTTTTTTTTAATAATAAATTTTATTTTGAAATAAGTTCAATCTTACAGGAACAGTTGCAAAAACAGTACAAACCCCATACATAGATCTTCATCCTACCCTGACCCCCTCCCCCAATACCCTGATCCATCACCATTAAGATCCTGTCACACCACTGTCTCTTTCTTTCCCTCCCTCCCTCCCTCCCTAACACCCATCATCTATTGCTCTGTCCTCTGAACATATGAGAGCAAGCTGCACATATCTTTGAACAAACAATATAATTCACATCTACCTTTCCCATGGACAAGAACATTATTTTATGCAATGTCATTAAGCGCAGCTAAGAAGTTCAAGAAATTCAGCATTGATATAAAGCTTACATTCTGTATTTCCTTTTTTTTTTTTTTTTTCCTTGTGTCCCATCTATGTCCCTTTGAGCCTCCTCTCCTCCAACCTCAGATCCCATCCAGGATCATCCTTGACATTTAATTGTCATCTATTTAGACTGTCTTTTTTTTTTTTTCTTCAATTGTGGAAAGATATATATAGCCTAAATCTTCCTATTCTACCCCTCCCTAGCATTCCATTAGTGGGATTAATCACATTTAGAATGTTGCAGTGCTATCACTTTCCGACCATCCATTTCTAGAAGTTTCCCTTCACCCCAAACAAAAACCCTACTCTCATTTCTTAACTCCCCATTGCCCTTTCCCCCACTTCTTGGAACCCCTACTCTACTTTTTATCTCTTTGGTCATATTCTCTGATACTTTGTGTTTACCATGGGGCTTAAATTTAACATCTTAAATCTGTAGCAGTCTTGTTTTTCTTTGATACCAACTTTGATACCAACTTAAACTGTGTTCCTATACTCCTCCATTCCCCCACCTTTATATAGTTCTTGTCAAGAATTAAATATTTTACAATGAGTCCAAAACCACCTATTTATCATTACAGTTTAAGTATTTTAGATCCTTTAGGAAGTAAATAGTGGAGTTAGAAATCAACAATACAGTAGTATTGGTATTTATATTTACCATGTGATCTTTACTGGAAATCTTTATTTCTTCATGTGGTTTCAGTCAGTTGTTTAGTGTCCCTTCCTTTCAGCCTGCTTAGGACTGATCTACTGGTGATGAAGTCCCTCAGCTTTTGATTATCCGGGAATGTTTTCATCTCCCCCTCATTTTTATCCTTCAGGTGTTTGTGAATTCTCCAAGTCTCTGGTGGTTATTGACTTCTATTTGTATTCCATTGTGGTCAGAGAATGTGCTTTGAACAAATTCATTTTTTTTTATTTTTTATTTTATTAAGGCTTGTTTTTATGTCGCCACATACAGTCCATTCTGGAGAAAGATCAGTGATCACTAGTGAAGAACATGTGTCCCAGTGACATGGGATGTAATATTCTATATATGTCTGTTGAAATTCTCTGTATCTCTCTCTCATTTCTTTGTTTCTCTGTCGGTAGGGCTCGCTTTAGTATCTGAAGTAGGGCAGGTCTTTTTTTTTTTTTTTTTCCTAGAAATTTTTTTAATTTTATTTTGAAATAAATTCAAAGTTATATGAACAGTTGCAAAAACAATACTAGCCCCATACACAGAATTCCATCATACACTGACCCCCTTCCCCTGATAGCTCAATCCACCAACTTTAACCTGCTGTCACATCGCTATTTCTTTCCCTCCCTCCCTATCTATCATCCATCATCTATTGCTCTGTCTTCTGAACATATGAGAGTTAGCTGCACACATCCTTGAGCATACACTATAATTCACTTATACACTTCCCATGAACAAGAACATTCTTTTATGCAATCCCGTTAAGTGTAGCTAAGAAGTACAATAGATTTAACAATGATACAAAGCTTACATTCTATATTTCCTTTTCCTTATGCTCAACTGTGTCCCTTTGAGCCACCTGTCCTCTATCCTCCAGTCCCATCCAAGTTCATCCTTAGCATTCAATTGTCATCTAGTTAGACTGTCTTTTTTTTTTTTTTTTTTTCAGTTGTGGAAACATACGTACAGCCTAAATCTTCCCATTCCACCCCCTCCCTAGCCTTTCATTAGTGGGATTAATCACGATTAGAATGTTGTAATGCTCTTTCCCACCATCCATTACTAGAAATTTCCCTTCACCTCAAACAGCAACCCTACACTCATTTCTTAGCTCCCCATTGCCCCTTCCCCCATTTCTCTTAACCCAAACTCTACTTTTCATCTCTATGGTTATATTCTCTGATAATTTCTTTGTATTTACTGTGGGGCTTAAAATTAACCTCTTAAATCCATGTCAATCTTGTTTTTCTTTGATACCACCTTCACTTCAATAGGACACATAAACTATGTTCCTATACTCCTTCATTCCCCCACCTTTATATAGTTGTCTAAAATTACATATTTTACATTGAGTTCAAAACCACTGATTTGTCCTTAGAGTTTGTGTATTTTATATCATGTAGGAAGTAACTAGTGGAGTTATAGTTGAAAAATTATTGACTTCTATTTGTATTCCATTGTGGTTGGAGAATGTGCTTTGAGTATATTCAAATTTTTTTTTTTTTAATTTCTTGAGGCTTGTTTTATGTCCCAGCTTATGGTCCCTTCTGGAGAAAGTTCTGTGATCACTAGAGAAAAGTGAGTGTCCTGGTAATTTAGGATGTAAGGTACTATATATGTCTGTTAAAATTCTCTATATCTCTTTCTCCTTTCCCTGTCTCTCTGCCAGCAGGGCTCCCCTCAGAATCTGAAGTAGGGCAGGTCTTTCATCGGCAAAGTCTCTCAGCATTTGTTTGTCTGTGAAAAATTTAAGCTCTCCCTAAAATTTGAAGGAGAGTTTTGCTGGATAAAGTATTCTTGGTTGGAAATTTTTCTCTCTCAGAATTTTAAATATGTCATGCCACTGCTTTCTCGCCTCCATGGTGGCTGCTGAGTAGTCACTACTTAGTCTTATGTTGTTCCCTTTGTATGTGGTGAATTGCTTTTCTCTTGCTGCTTTCAGAACTTGCTTCTTCTCTTCAGTATTTGACAGTCTGATCAGAATATGTCTTGGAGTGAGTTTATTTGGATTTATTCAGTTTGGAGTTTGCTGGGCATTTATGCTTTGTGTATTTATATTGTGTAGAAGGTTTGGGGAGTTTTCCCCAACAATTTCTTTGAGTATTCTTTCTAGACCTTTACCCTTCTCTTCCCCTTCGGGGACACCAATGAGTCTTAAGTTTGGATGTTTTATTTTGTCTGTCGTATCCCTGAGATCCATTTCGATTTTTTTTATTTTTTTCTCCATTCTTTCTTTTGTTCTTTCATTTTCTGTTCTGTGGGCTTCTAGGACACTGAGATGTTGTTCAGCTTCCTCTAGTCTTGTATTGTGAATATCCAGAGTCTTTTTAATTTGGCCAACAGTTTCTTTTATTTCCATAAGATCTTCTGTTTTTTTATTCACACTTGAAATGTCTTCTTTATGCTCTTCGAGGGTCTTCTTTATGTCACTTATATCCTGGGCCATGGTCTTCTTGATGTCCTTTAAATCCTTTGCCATGTTTTCGTTCCTCGATTGTAGTTCTTTGATTAATTTTGCGAGGTATGGTGTATCTTCCGATATTTTGATTTGTGTGTTTGGAGTTGGATTCTCCATATCTTCTGGTTTTATCATATGCATTAAGATTTTCTGTTGTTTTTGGCCTCTTGGCATTTGTTTTGCTTGATAGGGTTCTTTCAAGTTGTAAAGAAAAAGGGATATCGATCTAATTTTTCAGGAACACAGTTAGGTGATGTACACTTTAACTAACCAGCAGATGGCATCTGTGAGTCACCTATATCCCTCAAGTCAGTTCTCAACCTTGTTCCCGCGATGCGTGGGGAAATGTTTCTTATGGGTTCAGTTGGAGAACTCAGTTTGGGTGTGTTGCTGGAGCTGTCTGCCCTGAATGTGGGGCGTGTGTATGGGTGGCCAGGGAGGAAGGGCAGTTCTAATGTTCAAATCCCCCAGAATCCTGGAGATTCAAGGCCTTCACAAGAGTCTAAGCCTTCATTTCAGTTCATCCCCAGACCCTCTGTCTCGCTGATCCACAAACCACCGGACTTGGCATAGCATCCCTGGGTTCTCCAATCAGATCCCGCCTCCCAGCCGCACTCCTCCAGGAGCTCAGCCGAGGGAATGCCGTGCTATGTCACCAGTGCGCGCCGTCCCACAAGGGAAGTCCTGGGCCGCCGGGCTGTGCAGCGGCATGTTCTCAGCCTAAGGCAAAAAGGGCCAAACGGAGCGTCTCAGCCCCCTCCTCCTCACACAGTTCCTCCTTCCCAGCTCCGGGACAACTGGCGGGGCTCTGGGCTGTGGGCACAGCCCTGGGCAGGAGTTTATCCAGCCCTCCGGGGGTCCCGCTGCGAGCCGCGGGGTTTCTTTCTGCTTCCGGCTCTCCCCTCCATTCCCCCGAACCCAAGGGTATCTGCTGCGGGCTGTCTTCCCGGCCAGACGCTGAGAGGCCGGCCCAGCCCCCTCTTGCTGTTTTACTGCGTGGTTCCCACAATCGCTGCTGGAGCCGCTCCTTTTTTTTTTTTTTTTTTTTTAAAGAGTCAGCTGGTCTCCAAACGCTGAACCCTGGCTTCCCCAGCCCACCACACGGCTGTGGGTCTTCCAGCCAGCTTACTCGTTTCAGAATGCCAACTCCCAGTTTCACCAAGTATACGGCCCTTCTGGAGCTAGGAGCCCTCTTCTAGCTGGTGCATCGCTGTAACCGGTATTCTAGGTCACTTTCTGGGGTTTAGCTAGTGTTTTTCACGGAGTCGTTTTTTTGGCCCTGTCTCAGCTAGCCGCCATCTTAGTTTTCAGGGTAGGTCTTTTATTAGCAACTCTCTCAACATTTGTTTGTCTGTGAAAAATTTAAGCTCTCCCTCAAATTTGAAGGAGAGTTTTGCTGGATAAAGTATTCTTGGTTGGAAATTTTTCTCTCTCAGAATTTTAAATATGTCATGCCACTACCTTCTCGCTACCATGGTGGCCTCTGAGTAGTCACTATTTAGTCTTATATTGTTTCCTTTGTATGTGGTGAATTGCTTTTCTCTTGCTGCTTTCAGAGGTTGCTCCTTGTCTTCAGTATTTGATAGTCTGATCAGAATATGTCTTGGAGTGGGTTTATTTGGATGTAATCTATTTGGAGTTTGCTGGGCATTTATGCTTTGTGTATTTATATTGTATAGAAGGTTTGGGGAGTTTTCCCCAACAATTTCTTTGAATACTCTTTCTAGACCTTTACCCTTCTCTTCCCCTTCTGGGACACCAATGAGTCTTAAATTTGGACGTTTTATTTTATCTATCGTATTCCTGAGATCCATTTCAATTTTTTTAATTTTTTTCCCCATTCTTTCTTTTGTTCTTTCATTTTCTGTTCTGTGCTCCTCGAGGAAGCTGAGTTGTTGTTCAGCTTCCTCTAATCTTGTATTATGAGTATCCAGAGTCTTTTTAATTTGGCCTACAGTTTCTTTAATTTCCGTAAGATCTTCTATTTTTTTATTTACTCTTGCAATATCTTCTTTATGCTCTTCTAGGGTCTTCTTTATGTCTTTTATATTCTGTGCCATGCTCTTCTTCAAGTCCTTTATATCCCATGCCATGCTCTCATTGCCTGTCTGTAGTTCTTTGATTAATTCCGCCAAGTACTGTGTGTCTACTGATCTTTTGATTTGAGTGTTTGGGTTCGGGTTCTCCATGTCGTCTGGTTTTATCATATGCTTTAAGATTTTCTATTGTTTTTGGCCTCTTGGCATTTGCTTTACTTGATCTTTGATTTGTTAGAATTGCAGCTTGGTGACATACACTTTCTCTAACTAACCAGCAGATGGTGTCCGTGAGTCACTTATTCCCCTCAAGTCAGTTCTCCCCAACTTTGTGGTGTGTGGGGATCTGATTCTTGTGGGGTCCAATTGGTGCACTTAATTTGGGTGTGTTGTGGGTGCTGTCTGCCCTCAGTGAAGGGCGTGTGCCTGAGTGGTTAGGGAGGAAGGGCAGGTTTAATAATCAGACCTCCCAGGTGTTCCCAGAGATTTAAGGCTGTTCTCTGCCACTGACACAAAAGTCCTTGGTATTGGTGTAGGTTCCCTGGGATTTCCAAGCGGTTCCCCCCTCCCTTTTGTGCTTTTCCAGGACCTCTGTTGAGGGGGGAGGGCCATGCCACGGCACAAGTGAGCACCGGCCTCCGGGGAAGCCCTGGGCCGCCGGTCTGTGTAGGGGCGTTCCCAGCCCGCTTCAAAGATGGTTGAATGGGACGCGTTAACCTCCCCCTTTCCGCACAGCTCCACTCTCCCAGCTCCGGGACAATCAGCCGTGGGTGTATTCAAGGCCACTGTCCACGGCCGATATTGTGTTGTGTGAGCGGCGCTGCGGGAAAGACTCCCTGTCAGGCTGGGTTTCTTGGCTCGGCTCTGTGCTGTGTGTTTGGCCCTGGGCATGAGTAGCCCTGCCCGCTGGGGAGATGGCTGCAAGTCATGCATTGTTTTTTTTTTCTTCTCTCCTTTTGGCTCCCCTTTGCTCCCCTGGACCGGAGACAATCAGCAGTGGGTGTGGGAAAGGGCATCCTCCACCCAGACACCGAGGCGTTAGTCCAGACTGCTCCCGTCTTATCTGCAGCTGTTCCTGGGCTTCTTTTTTTTTTTTTTAAATGCCAACCCCTGGTTTCCCCACACCGCAGCGTGGCCGAGGGACTCAGCCGACTCACTCACTAGTTTCGGAATGCAGACTCCTGGTTTCACCAAACGCACATTCCCTGTGGCTTTAGCAAACCTTGTCCGGCTGGTGCTAGTCTGGAAGTGGTGTTCTGGGTCACTTTCTGGTTTTTTATCTAGTGTTTTCTACAGAGGTGATTTTTTTCTCTGTCTCACCTAGCCACCATCTTAGGTCCCCTCTCTCCATTGTTTTCTGATAGCTAGAATCTTGCAAATCAGTGTTTCCTATATTTTGTCCATTTTTGGTTGCTTCAGGCAGTCGGCTAAATCCAGTCTCTCTTACTTCATCTTGGCCAGGATTAGAGCCTCTATGCTTTTTTATTTCAACCTTCTGATACATTAATAAATATTCCCATATTATCTCATTTCCCCCACTTCCTTTCCTTCTGCTCCCTCCCTACATTTTGGTTTGGAAACTAGAGGTTTTCTTTCTATTCTTTTACTGGTTTCCTTTACATTTTAAATATGAACTCCAATTATAAAATGTCTATAGTTGTTTGTTTGGGTTTTTTTTTTTTCTGTTCTTTTTGTATTTATAGTCTTCTCTCAAACTTGACAAAGATCCTAGTATCCTTAGATACGTGTTGAACATCTCTTGCCTCAACATTTCCTCACCTTGTGGATTGAATCTAGTGTTTTAGTTCTACCTTAAAAAATTGTTTTTATACGCAATAGGCAATAAAGTTGCTGGCATTTTATTACTCTATTTGCTCACCTTTTTTTCTTGCATCTCATACCTTTAAAGTGAGTTCGCTTTTCTTCTTACCAGAGTATATACTATTATAGTTCTTTAGTGAGGATTCTGAGTTGCGAGTTTTCTTAGCTATTTTCTATTTTCTGCTTGCTGCTGTATTTTCTATTGCAGCAGTAACAAATTATCACATACAAGGAGAAGGTAAAAAAATGAAG